>NC_133650.1:1020786-1677883 GCF_009905375.1 Apium graveolens
AGTATAAGGTAACAAGATAAGAAGGATTTAAATTAAAGGATTATAAGAGAGGATCATAAAAGGAATATAATATTGAGAAAGGTTAAGGGAACCTAAGTAATAAGATCCCGGGTATGATCCCTCAAACGATAAACGAAAACGAAAGTTAAGCGAACCGTATAACAGATCAGCGGTCATTAGGCAAATAATTAGGAAGTTAATCAAAGAGATAGGGGATGATGTCATCCGACCAATGGGAAGAGGACAAAGAGGGAAGGATGACATCACAGGATGACCTAAGCATGACATAAGGGAAGGAGGTGTGGTTGATTAATAACCACACAAATTTCATGGTTAAAAAGGTAATTTACCAAAATCAAAAGCTAGTAACCAAGCAAACAACTACAAAACACAAAGATATTTCATTTCTTCATCTTGCTCTCGGCTTTCAAGGAAAAAGCAAGAAAGAAAATTTCAAAATAAAGATCCAACCATTGTTAAATCACAAGGTAATTATCCAAGGTCCCTTATGAGTTATAGCTATCCTATAAGTTTGAGCTTCTAATTCATCCACAATCTCTTCCTAAAAATCATGGAAGAAGATGGTGAATAGTGTTTTTCAAGAACTAAAAATTTTGTTCTTGAAGTTTTGTTTAGTTTAAGCTTGGATAAGGACTTTAAGGGTGATTCCAAGCCATTCTCTTGATTCTCCACTCTCCAAGGAAGGTATAAACTCCAAACCCTAGCTTTAGCTTTGAATAATTAGGAATGAATATGATTGATATAGTATATGTGAAGCATGATGCTTGATTGTTTAAAGTTTGGTTGAGTTTGTAGAGATTAGTTGGTTTTGTGGGTTTTTGGGTTGTAAATCTTGATAATTAGTTAAGGAACTTAAGTAAAGCTTTTAGTTCATGTGGGGAATAAGTATAAATTGTTAATGTGAGTTGTTGGGGCTGTTATGATGTAGGATGGATGGAGTTTTGATTGGTTGTGAATTGGGATTGATGGGGTTGTTTTGGACTGTTTAAATTTGGGAAATCGCGTAACATAGCCGTCGTAATGCCTGATTTACCGTAGACTGTTTTTGTTCTTAACATCAGAACCCTTGAACTCACTGCTAGGTTTAAACATTGCCATTTTTAGATAGTTCATGTTATGAGCTTCGTTTTGATATGTGGTTCGTTTGATTCCGATGAACGGTTTAGGAGAAACGGCCGTTTTAAGTAACGATGTTTCGCGAACGAACCCTTACCCCTCGCCTTACTTTGAAACATAGGTTAAAGACCTTAAAGGACTAATTGAAGTATGAAACATTTATGTAAGGTGTAATAGTAAGTTGGTAAGACACTCGCGAAGGAATCGCCTTAAAACTCGTAATGGTTAAATTATTAAAAATGGTGGAGCCGAGGGTACTCGAGTGACTTAAGAGAATCAGTAAGCGCAAAGCGAGCGTTAGAGTCTAAGTTGGTTAATGTATAGATTTACAAGTGACTTTGGTTTAATTCCAACTTACTTGTTGTTTATAGGTTACCAGACTCGTCCCGAGCCATTCGTAACCCCCAGTCGCTCAGCAAGTTTTCTACCGTTATACTGTTGTTGTGATGTATACACTTATATATGCATTATCTTGTAATAGATGTGATGGTTATAGCAAATTCTTGCGATATATTAGCATGTGATATGGTACATATGCATGCCTGTTTCGTATTTTGCCATATATATCTGTTGGTTCAGTTGATAATACCTATGCTAGAGAATAGCGGTAATTTGCATATACCCTTAGTATAGGGACCCAAAGGTGAAAACATTTTCTAAAACCGGGAGTCGAGGATCCCGAGTAGATTTTTATATATATATATATTTATGGTAGTTTTCAAAACTATTAATCGAATAAGGTTTATTCGATAACTTTATTTATTAATGAATATTATCTTGAATATTCATTCGAGGACTTATGACTCCTTTATATTATTTATTGAATATTACTTGGATATTCATTTGAGGATGTATGACTCCTTTATTTTATTTAATGATATTATTTAATATTCATTCGAGGTATTATGACTCCGCTTATTATTTATTAATATTCTTTATTTTATTAAAGAATAATGTTCGATAATCAAACTTACTTTTGATATTCAAATAAAGATATTACTTTCGTATAAGTATATCTTTGATTATTTACTATTCATTTCAAGTATAAGTTTTAACTTCTACTCAATTATTTTTATAAAGATTATTCTTTGGGAATATTATTTAAATAATAATATTCAGATATTTCTTTATATTGAGACTGATTTACTTTATTAAATCAGCATTATTCCAAACACTCTTTAAAGTGTTTTCAAGTCTTTAAAATGATTTTCAAAAGTTAGAGCGGATCCCAAAACTCATTTTTATATTTAAGATCTTCCTTTTAAAAAGGGGATTTAAATACTCGCTCAAAACCGGAGGGATCCGGCTCTGTGGTGTATTTTATATTCGCAACAAGGTTGTTGTCTTGATAAAAAGTTTTTGATTACTTACCCAACACTCGGGAAGTAAAATTCTTGGAACAAGTTAATCCATTAACAGGCATCGCCTGGGAAATATCGGTGAGTTTTCCTTTCCAACTAGATACGACTTCTTGGTGGAGCCGTATCAACAAGTTTCTACTTGGGGAAAGTGGGGACGAGCTTTACGTTTCAGAGTCATGGATTTCATCTGAACTAGGAGTGGCGTAAGTGGTCGAGTAGCGCCGGCCCAGCCTTATTATATTGGCCCAAATGGCCTGGAAGTTCCGCTAAGGCGGTCCATTCCTTAGGAGTTCAGTGTTCGGTTGACAAGTAATCCGACAGTTCTCCTCTACATGTAGAAAATGGTGGGGGTTGCACTACTACGACTGATCATCGTAAGTGGTCTTCCTGGGGCGGCAAACTCCCGTACTGAGTTCATCATCCAATTGGATATTTCTGCAACACTACCCAGAGCACTTCGATAGAAAGGCTACGGTTTGGGCAATTGTTGAGTGTTGGCAGGGTCAGTTTTCAAAATGATGTTTGTATCAAATGAAGTATCTCATAACTTCATTTTATTTTGATGATATTTTAAAGGTTGAATCTATTCAAGTATTACCTTGTAGTCTCATCTATGTGATGAACTTTTGAACTAATTATAACTTGAACGGTGGTAGTTCAAGTAGTATTTGGAAAAGATATAAGTATATTGGAGTATCTTGTAACTTCATCTTTTAAACTTATATCTAGTAAATGATTATCTTATGCATGACAAAGATTTTCAGAAAAACGTTGAGACAAGGTTAGATATATGAGATCACCTTACAACGGTATTTTTATACAGTTATACACTGGAACTCTGTGTGTATTATGCATGGAAGAGGACTTCCAATATTTTGAAAAGTATATATGTATATATATACTGAATATTTTGCGACTTCATCGCATTAAGATATCAACTTGGTTCATTTCTTCTTAACCAAGACTTTCTTGAGTACTATGAGAATGCTCATATATTGTAAATTATTATACATATTATTTCGGTGGGCTTGTTGCTCACCCTTGCTTTTCTTCTTTCATCACACAACATCAGATAGATAAGATGAACAGGACCAAGCTCCCAATTCACAAGCGGATAGGAAACGTTCCGCAGCTTTCTGGAAGCGTTGAGGGCCGCTGTAGCTGAGGTAGAAATTACCAATAGGCTAAGTTTTCAACTAATGATGTATCAGATTATGTATATTTATGAATTGTAATAGTGGCAAAGAAAATGTAAATTTATTCAGAAAACCTTTTAAGGTGTATTGGCAGATAATTATGGAATAAAATGACTTGTGATTATTTTTGGATGTTCATCTCTGAGACTATAACTTGTGTGGTGTGTGTTTATTGTGGGGTCACAGTACAGAGTAGTTGATTAATTATTAAGATTGGGTGTTATTAAGGGAAATGGAACTCGTGACAACCCGGATCCCCGACCCCGGATTTGGGGGTGTTACAGAAGTGGTATCAGAGCTAAGCGTTATAAACCTCAGAGATGATGTGACGTAAGATAATAAGTTCACTAAGATAATAAGAACTCTTGCCAAGTTCATAGTCGGGCTACCTAACGTAGTACTGACAGTTAAAACCCTTACAGGAACCCTTATAAATATCGTGATAGTAACATAGTTCATTCTCGTATAGGGCAACGGGGCACCGAACCCTGAGGTTCAGGAGCATCAGCATGAGGATGTTTTATTACAAGCTGGAGATCAAATTATGAATCCGATGGAGTACCCTAATGAGGGACCGGATGAGATTCATATTGAGAATGTTGCGGTTGAGGATGTTATTCTGGAAAGGATTGTGGCTGAGGAGGATCTCATGGAGGATCCTGATGAGAATGAAGAGAGGACCGCTGAGGAATTGATGACCGTAGTCAGGGCGACTACCAGAGCAAGAATGGCCGTGAGGGTGGCACTAGAGGATGAAGAGTTACCAAGGGCACAAAGGTTATGAGGGCAGAAGGAGTGGGGCCTTCCACGACACCAATTATACCAGTATCAGACCCTCTTACAGAGGTTCCTGTAGACATCCATGATGGTTCCACCAATTCCTATTCCATCCCCTGTACAGAGCCCTCACCTACTGAGGAAATGCAACCTTTATCTCCTGCACCATTATCACCGGATATCGTGCTTGGTTATCCGTTTGGATCTCCTGGGTCTGCGCCACCTGCACCCCATGGACTGCTAGATGCTACCACTCAGGCTTCTCTTATCGCCAATTATCATATGACTTTGGGTGGCCTGTCTGAGGCCCGTAATGTTAGGAGTGATCTGTTGGATCGACTTACTACACCGAGGATTGAGGGTGGGGTACTTCCGGCAGGATTAGCTCATAGCATGGAAAGGATTGAGGCTACCACCCGTGGTTACAGCTAGAGGCCATCTTGAGGGTCAGATTGATCCAGCTCTACTTGCAACTATCCTAGACCTCATCACAGCTTTAATGGAGCAGGTTAGGGATGTCGTGCGTGCCCGCATTTCTTGATCCATAATAGTGTGCAGAGTCTGAACAATCTGACAAGAATTTCATGCAGCACTGCTTTTGGAGGATTAGCCTAAGTTATGGATGATTAGTTTTAATGACTAGATGATTATCTATGGTAGTACTTTTGGGTTATAAGTGATCAGATCAAATGATGTAATTCTCTTTAATATGTTCAGTTGTTGTACCCTCGAACAAATGGTTATGTATATATCCGTTAATTTCAGTTCAGATCGGTTTGTTTGTGATAAGATCACATTGTTAATTGCTCTATTAATATTTAAGAGAGTGTCATGAAGTTTATCAAACTTAAGAATTCATAAATTGCAATCGTGCAAGGACTAAACGAGGGAAAAACTTAAGCAAAGTAAGTAAGACAAATATCCAGAGATTCTCAAAATTTTTCCAAGTAATATGCCCCCACAAGGAATAAGATTAGGGTCAAACCTTGAATGTGATAATCAGGGAGGTCGCAATTAAGATATAAGGAACCCAGAATATAATAAAGTGAAAAATGAGGATTTTAAATTAAAAGATGACCCCAATTATGGGGAGTAGGAAGAAATATTTAGACTAAGAAAACAAAAGTCGAGCGAGATAAGGAGACCCGAGACGGTACTCCTATACGGAAATTCATGGACCTGTCCAAACATAACTTATACTTTATTCCCAACCACCACCTTGAGGGAAACATTGTAGTGGGAAATTCTTTCAGGACCTTTAAATCGCTAAGCTCTCAGTGTTCCAAGGAACAAGTTGACCCAGTCGAGGCAAGAGCCTGGCTAAAGGAAATATAGGAATCATTTGAGATTCTAAATGATTGACGAACCATAAAAGACTGTTTTTGTCACTTACCCTCCTAAGAGAGAGACCACCGCTGGTGAAAGACCAAGGAAGGCACGGAGCAAGAGATTATAATAAACTGATTTAAGTTCAGTCAATTATTTTCAGGAAAGTACTTCCCAAGGTTATGGAGATAGTGTAAAAGCTTTAGAGCCAGAACAAAGGCAGACGAGTATGATAAATTATGAATCTAAGTTGTAAAAGTTGTTAAGATTCGTTCTGAGGACACGAATCCAGAATGACGGGATGTCTGAAATCGATGTTTATGTTGGGTTGGTTCATTAAATAATGATAAGAGAAAGGAAAATAAAAGAAACTGAAGTGGAAAGGAATATAAAGGCAATAGAGTTTGAGGAATGATAAGGAAGTTGGGTATGAGGAAACCCTAAAGACTCGTAGCAATAGAAATAGAAAAGTATGTAATCGTCAGGATGAGGGTGATTCACCATGAGTTAAATTGATGGTTGAAGGAATAAGAGATACATATATTTTATCCCCTGTAAGTTGGGAGGATTTGAGGAAACCTTGAGATAGTTCGAAGGATAAATATTGAGACACGGATAGACTGAGGAGACAAGAAAGTAAGAAATTAGGAAAATTGGATGAAGGAAGTGACCCTCAAGAATGTGAAGTGTAAGACCGGTGGCTTGATACCCAGAAAGGGAGACGCCAGGTATGAAAGATATCCCAACATTAAGGTGACTGTTGAGATAAACAACAAAAGTAAATAAGGAATTATTAAGAAGAGGTTCACGTTGAACATGACCAATATCTTCCAGAACATCCTTGTTATCGTTACCAAATTAGGCAAGAAAAGCGGATAACCGTTGTTATCTTTTGGAGGCCATATTGATTGACTCATTTTGAATACAGATGTTATTGTGAAATTAGGCATATACTATCGAGGTGGGAATGATTGAATAAGACACCCTTATCAGGGATATATGACTTGATTTATCCATGGAAGGATGCATGTACCTTTTTAAAGGTGGAATTAAGGATAGAACATCGGTAACTTAAAACGAATCCTAGGGGAATGCATACAGGTTGGCATTTCACCCTTAATAGGGATAGTATGAGTTTTGATAGTATGAATTGGAAAGGATTAAGGTAATAACAACCTTTAAGGATCAGTGGAGAATTTTTCAGAAGAATATAGACACTGATTCTGGTATTAGTAAATAGTATTTTGATATGCCCTGTATCTAGGGAATACAGGAGGAACGATTCAAGGATAACCCTAGAGGTTTTACAAGGAGAAAGGTAATATTCAAAATTCTCAAGAATAGAAATTATGATAAAGGAAATGTGACGTAATTATAATGATGCCAAGTGGGGCACGTGTTAAACCACGAGAAAGTATGGATCGAACCAGTAAAGGTCGAAATTGTTCAGGGCAATTAGGACCTAAGATAAAAGATGTTCTAAGTATGATTGAGAGTCAGTCGTGACAGTGATTAACCTCTAAAGACTGAGGCAATAACTTATGGAAAAATGGTGATATTTTTTTTACTCATCAGATTTTAAGGAAAACATCTTCACATAAGCAGTGATTGAAATGAGGTAGAAAATTTATTTGGAGGTGGTTAAAATGACATTGACTGTAAGGAAAATTTTACTATCAGGAAAGGCCAAAAGAGGTGGCCAACACTTTAAAGGTAAGAGGATAATTATAGGCGCTTGTGCCA
This sequence comes from Apium graveolens, assembly GCF_009905375.1. Taxonomy (NCBI): domain Eukaryota; kingdom Viridiplantae; phylum Streptophyta; class Magnoliopsida; order Apiales; family Apiaceae; genus Apium; species Apium graveolens. Next base: position 1,028,327 of record NC_133650.1, read on the forward strand.
AAGAAAAACAGTGATGATGGTTAAAGCTATGAAGGTTGTATTATGGTTTGGAAGATTGACATTCCTTCTGATGACTGTGCAATACCCAACCGTAATAGTAGTTGGTAAAGGTTTAATTCGTGTAATCGCCATGAGCGGGCTATCTATCTCAGAAGGTACCATCTTGAGAATAATCCAGGACCATATTTCAAAAAGGACTAAAGGAACCTTGAGTTAAGTCTTCTAATTAACGCATACGATTAAGAATGGTATTCACCTGCTATCGTTGCTTTGACTGAACTCTTCTGCAATTTTATCTACTTCATGTCATGAAAGTACGTCAGAGTTTGGAGTGTTCTTCATGAATTATGATTGGTGGTTATGTTAACTCCTTAGAAGTATTCTATACGACATGTATGGACTCCGTATGGTTAGATATTAAGATTTCATGGAAAGTGAATGACGACAGTAGGTCAGTGGTGGACCATAGTAAGGCAGCAATGATTCTGCGAGTAATGAGCTGATTACAACCGTGAGAGTTGTATTGGAATGGATGTTGAGATTGAGTACCACTAATCGGGTCGTGGTAGTGTATAAGTTATCATTGATAGACTAATTAAGTAGAGTATCTACCTATTGAATATTTATTCCCTCTTATGAAAAGAGAGTCGTATTACTATATGAGGAAGGTTGCGGTGCAAGCATAGAATTCAAGTAACGGTGATATATAGAATGAGATCCCAGATTCGATTTTCGATGTCGAGGGAGTTTCAAAGGTTATTGTGTATAATCTCGAGGAAGAGCATGGGTCCATAGAATGATGGACGGGATAGCGAAAATATTTAGGCATGTGAAATACGATGCTATAATACTTGATGTTAATATAAATACATATATGTTTTGTTCTTCTATGACAAACCTCTATAGTTCAGAGGTAGATTCCAAGCCAGATATTTTATGGCAATAAAATTTTTACGAATATACAATTCTCTTCAGTTCGTTCTTTTCTCTTCTTTTCATTTCATGTATGCTGAGAAGAACAACCCTTCCAGAAGGGAGGTATTGCCGAATGACTATCTATCTGTGTGATAGAAGCCTAGTAGGATACCATCTATTGTTTAATTGCTTGTCAAGTACTAAAGGCTGGCCACCTTCTGTACTAACTATGCAATGTAACAAGTGTTCATGATCATAGTGATCTCTCAATGAATTCTTTTACTTCTATATGATTGATCAAACTTTGGGAAATAGAAACAGCTGAAAAAGGAGTAATAAAGTTGTGGTAGTATTCGGAATGGAAACACATTCGTGATACTAAGGTTGGCGTGGTTATTAAAAGGTTATAGAACGCTAACGAGCAAAAGTATAACCAGTATAATATTAGGAGCGGAAGGTAGTAGCGACTACGAACTGGAAAAGGATGGGTAGTGAGAGGCAAAAGCTATAATGCTAGAAGTTATAATGAGAATCTGTGCAATAGACTTGAAAGAAATTGGAATGATCACTTAATGCGGATTGAGTTTTCTCACGATAATAAATCGTATGTCAGGTATCGAGATGTCGTCTTATGAGATTTTTGAGGGAAGACAATGTCGATCCCCTTTATGTTAGGATGAAGTTGTAGAGCGCAAGATGCTCGGACCCGCAGTAGTCCAAAGGACCAAGGATATAATAGACCTAATCAGAGGACGGCTGGTAGTAGCCCAAGATGGACATAAGAAGTATGTTGATTTAACACGAAAGGACAAGGAATAGGAAGTAGGGGACCTAGTGTTGTTATAGGTATTTCCTTGGAAAGGAAGGATGAGGTTCGGAAAGAAATGAAAGCTAAGTCCACGAATTGTTGGACCCTTGGATATATTAAGACGTATTGGGAGGATAGCATATGAGCTAGCCCTAACCCCGAACATGTAGCAGGTCGTAACGTGTTTCACGTATCAATGTTAAGGAAGTGTAATTTGGATGCCAGACAAATAGGGGCATATGAGCACATAGACACGCAACCCGACGTAACTTATATGGAGCAACCAGGAAGGGTTAGAGAGTGAAAAGGAACAAGTGCTTAGGAGAAGGGTTATTAAACTAGGCAGAGTTGGTGGTAGGACCACAATGTGGGAAAATTTACTCGAGAGTTAGAAAGTGCAATGCTAAGAGAGTATCCCTATTCATTTTCTATCTGATTCTGGGACAGAATCCTTTTAAGGAGGGGAGACTGTAATAACCCCAATTTTTGGAAATTTTTGAAACCCTTATGAATAGTGATTTTGCAGATTATGCTGAATGAGAAAACTTTTCATGCCACACTATGTAGGGGTTCTGGTATGGATATTCTGAGATTTTATTAGTACTTTATATGGGATATAAGTGTATGTAAAGATCGTCAGAATCCAATTCCGAACACTTTGATTTTTCCCGGAAATCCACTAGATACGAAAAGAATTGAGTATAAGGTAACAAGATAAGAAGGATTTAAATTAAAGGATTATAAGAGAGGATCATAAAAGGAATATAATATATTGAGAAAGGTTAAGGGAACCTAAGTAATAAGATCCTGGGTATGATCCCTCAAACGATAAACGAAAATGAAAGTTAAGCGAACCGTATAACAGATCAGCGGTCATTAGGCAAACAATTAGGAAGTTAATCAAAGAGATTAGAGGGGATGATGTCATCCAACCAATGGGAAGAGGACAAAGAGGGAAGGATGACATCACAGGATGACCTAAGCATGACATAAGGGAAGGAGGTGTGGTTGATTAATAACCATACAAATTTTATGGTTAAAAAGGTAATTTACCAAAATCAAAAGCTAGTAACCAAGCAAACAACTCACAAAACAAAAAGATTTCATTTCTTCATCTTGCTCTCGGCTTTCAAGGAAAATGCAAGAAAGAAAATTTCAAAATCAAGATCCAACCATTGTTAAATCACAAGGTAATTATCCAAGGTCCCTTATGATTAGTTATAGCTATCCTATAAGTTTGAGCTTCTAATTCATCCACAATCTCTTCCTAAAAATCATGGAAGAAGATGGTGAATAGTGTTTTTCAAGAACTAAAAATTTTGTTCTTGAAGTTTTGTTTAGTTTAAGCTTGGATAAGGATTTTAAGGGTGATTCCAAGCCATTCTCTTGATTCTCCACTCTCCAAGGAAGGTATAAACTCCAAACCCTAGCTTTAGCTTTGAATAATTAGGAATGAATATGATTGATATAGTATATGTGAAGCATGATGCTTGTTTGTTTAAAGTTTGGTTGAGTTTGTAGAGATTAGTTAGTTTTGTGGTGTTTTTGGAGTTGTAAATCTTGATAATTAGTTAAAGAACTTAAGTAAAGCTTTTAGTTCACGTGGGGAATAAGTATAAATTGTTAATGTTGAGTTGTTGGGGCTGTTATGATGTAGGATGGATGGAGTTTTGATTGGGTTGTGAATTGGGATTGATTGGTGGTTGTTTTGGACTGGTTTAAATTTAGAAAATCGCGTAAACATAGCCGTCGTAATGCCCGATTTACCGTAGACTGTTTTTGTTCTTAACATCAGAACCCTTGAACTCACTGCTATGTTTTTACCATTCCCATTTTTAGATAGTTCATGTTATGAGCTTCGTTTTGATATGTGGTTTGTTTGATTCCGATGAACGGTTTAGGAGAAACGGCCGTTTTAAGTAATGACGTTTCGCGAACGAACCCTTACCCCTCGCCTTACTTTGAAACATAGGTTAAAGACCTTAAAGGACTAATTGAAGTATGAAACATTTATGTAAGGTGTAATAGGAAGTTGGTAAGACACTCGCGAAGGAATTGCCTTAAAACTCGTAATGGTTAAATTATTAAAAATGGTGGAGCCGAGGGTAGTCGAGTGACTTAAGAGAATCAGTAAGCGCAAAGCGAGCGTTAGAGTCTAAGTTGGTTAATGTATAGATTTACAAGTGACTTTGGTTTAATTCCAACTTACTTGTTGTTTATAGGTTACCAGACTCGTCCCGAGCCATTCGTAACCCCCAGTCGCTCAGGCAAGTTTTCTACCCGTTATACTGTTGTTGTGATGTATACACTTGTATATGCATTATCTTGTAATAGATGCATGATGGTTATATTAGCAAATTCTTGTGATATATTTTAGCATGTGATATGGTACATATGCATGCCTATTTCGTATTCTTGCCATATATATCTGTTGGTTCAGTAGATAATACCTATGCTAGAGAATAGCCGTAATTTGCATATACCCTTAGTATAGGGACCCAAAGGTGAAAACATTTTCTAAAACCGGGAGTCGAGAATCCCGAGTAGATTTTATATATATATATATATATATATATGGTTATAGTTTTCAAAACTATTAATCGAATAAGGTTTATTCGATAACTTTATTTTATTAATGAATATTATCTTGAATATTCATTCGAGGACTTATGACTCCTTTATATTATTTATTGAATATTACTTGGATATTCATTTGAGGATGTATGACTCCTTTATTTTATTTAATGAATATTATTTATAATATTCATTCGAGGTATTATGACTCCGCTTATTATTTAATAATATTCTTTATTTTATTAAAGAATAATGTTTCGATAATCAAACTTATTTTCGATTATTCAAATAAAGATAGTACTTTTGTATAAGTATATCTTTGGTTATTTAACATTCATTCAAGTATGAGTTTTAAAACTTCTACTTCAATTATTTTTATAAAGATTATTCTTTATGGGAATATTATTTAAATAATAATATTCAGATATTTCTTTATATTGAGACTGATTTACTTTATTAAATCAGCATTATTCCAAACACTCTTTAAAGTGTTTTCAAGTCGTTAAAATGATTTTCAAAAGTTAGTGCGGATCCCAAAACTCATTTTTATATTTAAGATCTTCCTTTTAAAAAGGGGATTTAAATACTCGCTCAAAACCGGAGGGATTCGGCTCTGTGGTGTATTTTATATTCGCAATAAGGTTGTTGTCTTGATAAAAGAGTTTTTGATTACTTACCCAACACTCGGGAAGTAAAATTCTTGGAACAAGTTAATCCATTAACAGGCATCGCCTGGGAAATATCGGTGAGTTTTCCTTTCCAACTAGATACGACTTCTTGGTGGAGTCGTATCAACAAGTTTCTACTTGGGGAAAGTGGGGACGAGCTTTACGTTTCAGAGTCATGGATTCCATCTGAACTAGGAGTGGCGTAAGTGGCCGAGTAGTGCCGGCCCAGCCTTATTATATTGGCCCAAATGGCCTGGAAGTTCCGCTAAGACGGTCCATTCCTTAGGAGTTCAGTGTTCGGTTGACAAGTAAATCCGACAGGTTCTCCTCTACATGTAGAAAATGGTGGGGTTGCACTACTACGACTGATCATCGTAAGTGGTCTTCCTGGCGCGGCAAACTCCCGTAATGAGTTCATCATCTAATTGGATATTTCTGCAACACTACCCAGAGCACTTCGATAGAAAGGCTACGGTTGGGCGATTGTTGAGTGTTGGCAGGGTCAAGTTTTCAAAATGATGTTTGCATCAAATGAAGTATCTCATAACTTCATTTTATTTTGATGATATTTTAAAGGTTGAATCTATTCAAGTATTATCTTGTAGTCTCATCTATGTGATGAACTTTTGAACTAATTATAACTTGAACGGTGGTAGTTCAAGTAGTATTTGGAAAAGATATAAGTATATTGGAGTATCTTGTAACTTCATCTTTTAAACTTATATCTAGTAAATGATTATCTTATGCATGACAAAGATTTTCAGAAAAACGTTGAGACAAGGTTAGATATATGAGATCACCTTGCAACGGTATTTTTATACAGTTATACACTGGAACTCTGTGTGTATTATGCATGGAAGAGGACTTTCAATATTTTGAAAAGTATATATGTATATATATACTGAATATTTTGTGACTTCATCGCATTAAGATATCAACTTGGTTCATTTCTTCTTAACCAAGACTTTCTTGAGTACTATGAGAATGCACATATATTGTAAATTATTATACATATTATTTCAGTGAACTTGTTGCTCACCCTTGCTTTCTTCTTTCATCACACAACATCAGATAGATAAGATGAACATGACCAAGTTCCCAATTCGCAAGCGGATAGGAAACTTTCTGCAGCTTTTTGGAAGCGTTGAGGCCGTTGTAGCTAAGGTAAAAATTACCAATAGGCTAAGTTTTTAACTAATGATGTATCAGATTATGTATATTTATGAATTGTAATAATGGCAAAGAAAATGTAAATTTATTCAGAAAACCTTTTAAGGTGTATTGGCAGATAATTGTGGAATAAAATGACTTGTGATTATTTTTGGATGTTCATCTCTGAGACTATAACTTGTGGTGTGTGTGTTTATTGTGGGGTCACAGTATAGAGTAGTTGATTAATTATTAAGATTGGGTGTTATTAAGGGAAATGGAGCTCTGGCACCAAGACTACTAACCATTCTTCAACTAGCTCTCGTGACAACCCGAATCCCCGACCCCGGATTTGGGGGTGTTACAGATGTTCATCAACATCATCAGAGTCATCTTGACTGGAGTTGTCTTCAACCTCTACTGCTTGCTCCTTTCCCTTGCTTGATTCTGATTTGCTTGTGCCAATTTTGAGACTTGGCATTGTCTTTTCTTCATTCCTGGCTTCAGTTCTCTCATTTTCAGCTACAAGTGCAACTGATCCACCTTTTCTCTTTCCCTTCTCCAACAGCTCATCTTGCTCCATCTCAAGTTCATAGGTCTTTAAAATTCCATATAATCTTTCAAGTGTGAAGTCCTTATAATCTTGAGAATTCCTTAGTGAAACAGTCATAGGCTTCCATTCTTTTGTTAGAGACCTCAGAAATTTTAAGTTGGAATCTTTGACTTGGTACACTCTGCCATACAGCTTCAATCCATTCAACAGTTTCTGAAATCTATTGAAGGTATCATTCAATGATTCTCCTTCTTCAGAATGAAAATATTTATATTGTTGAATGAGAAGCTGCATTTTGTTTTCTCTAACTTGTTCAGTACCTTCACAGATAAGTTAAACAGTATCCCAAATTTCCTTAGCAGTTTGGCTGTTAATGACATTATCAAACATATCTTTGTCTAGGCCATTAACAGAATGTTCATGGCCATCTTGTCCTTGTGAACCTCTTCAATATCTTTATCAGTCCATTCTGCTTTTGGCTTGGGAATGGACTGTCCAACAGCAACTGTGGTAGTGGCAGCTGTGGCTACTTTGTGAGGGATGTGAGGACCATTCTCAATGCAGTTGATGTAGCTTTCATCTTGAGAGAGAAGATGTAGATGCATCTTCACTTTCCAGTGATGATAATTATCTCTTTCCAGGATTGGAATCTTCACTCCAATATCCTTCTTACTCATGTTGTTAGTAGAATAGATCTTTAAACTCTTTGTAAGTCAAGAGCTTGCTCTGATACTAATTGTTATTCCCAAGGAACTAACAATGAGATTTATAGAAGGGGGGTTGAATGTAAATCTCAAAACTTTTTCAAGTTTTGAGCAGTTTCAAAAGCTAAGTGTATGATGAACAGATGTGTGTGAATTGCTTTGAGCAGGTGCATACAAATGTATATTCAAGACAAAATGTAAGGAACACAAAGGCTTAAAAAAACTTTTCTGGTGGATTTATTGTTCCACCAGAGATGTGTATTTCAGAAAATATGTGATACAAAGAATTGATCACAGCTACTTCCTAGTACAAACTAGATGATTTTCTCTCTATGTTTTTCTAAACAGCTCTGGAAAATTCACACCTAATTACAAGCTGCAACTTGTTTTATATATCACCAAGTTTACAAGTGAAGACAAAGATAAAATACAATTATAAAATAGTTCTTCACATGTTTTTTCTTCATTTATCTATCCAATACAATCTAAGATAATCTGTGAATCTTTGAATACTTCCTTGTTTGCACCAGAATGGAAATACTGCTTTTTCTTGATTCCTCCAAGAGGCTACCACATTCCAATTGTCTCTGTCAACCCATGTGCCTTTGTCAGCTTATGAATTGTCACTATCAACTGCTATGGAACTAAGCATCCGTTGAAGCTTTCATCCGTTGATGGCTTTATCCGTTGATGCTTTAGTGACATCCGTTGATGCTTTAACAGTTGAAGCTTTATCCGTTGATGCACTCATCCATTGATGGATGTTATCCGTTGAAGCTTTAGAGACATCCGTTGAAGCTTTATTTCTCATCCGTTGAAGGCCTTTAATCTATCGGTTGATACTACTTCATTTACACAAAATTATAAGGCATGAAATATTTACAATTAGCCCTCCTAATTACATATCCACTAGTAGTCAACATGACTTATAATTTCCCACAACTTCTAAGAATTATAACTTAAATACAGAGACTGAAATGTGCTACAATACTAAACTTATTTCTAAGTAAAGCTACTCCATCAACGGATAGCCAAGATGGTCTTATCCGTTGAGGCTACAAACACTAGATTTCTACTTAAGTGTTTTGTTTAACTTATCATCAAACTAATACATATATTCCTAACAGATAGTCAAATACAACACTCCTGACTCACATACGCATGTAATTCACATAGCACGTAAAAATATAACTCACGTATTACATAATTCATATCACATACGACTCAGTTCGTAAAAACATTCGACTTGGTACGCTTAGAACAGAAATCGGGTCAAAAATATGATTTATCGATCAATAATTGACTCGGAATGACTTGTAAAACAAGCGACCTTTTGAAACAAAAGGATTTTCATCTCGAAAGAATTTTTATTGAAAGGGGAATATTTTTCTGAGTCTGGAGGCGTTCGTTTCGTATTAAACGGACGAACGGTTGATTTATTATGAATTTTTGAACATTTTTCGGAATTAAAACGGCCTCTGAATCATTTAATAATTAAATAATAGGGCTCGAACACCCAAAAATAATTTTATAATAATTATCGAGCCTGGAAAATAATTTAAAATAATATTCTAAAGCTCGAAACTATTTTTCAGAATTTTCAAAATCAAAATAAATAATTAAATCTAATTAAATAATCAATTGCAATTAATTAATAACTAATTAAATTAATTAATCGATTAATATTTAAATTAATTGACTAATTAAATAATTAATTATCAACTAAAATTAATTAATTAAATAATTTAGATTTATTTTTGAATTAAAAATAAATTTTCAGGATTAAAATAATGATTTTCAAAATAAAAATAAAAATGAATTTTGCAAATAAGAAAATAATTTTGAATTATTTTTAAATCAGAAAAGGCGGAAACAGATTTTTGAGTTTTGCAATTGGGAAAAACGGATTGAAGTCGGGTTGTAGCCGGGTTGAAACACGGGTTGGGGAAGAGGGAACCGGGTCGGGAAGAACTCCGACCGGTTTCTGGAAAATTCCAGTTCCGGGGAGTCTTCACCGGACTCCGGTGACCTCCGCTTGGGACAAAACAGGACGATTTCACTCTGTTCTTGCTGCAAAATCATTTTAATTCTTTTCTACAGTACAGATACTCGATTTGCTAATACCGACGACGACTTCATCGTCTTCTCCGGCAGAAATCAAATAACACCGATAAAGAATCCGACGAACATACGAACATGAGTGATTCTCAACCAAAATTAACATATTAATATACGAAATCAATCCTCAGACTCCCTGGAATGATAATCTAACTTCAAATCAAACGAACAATTACTTAAAATCAAAAACCGAATTTAACTAATTAAATTAAAAAATCGAATTTATTAAATAATTAACCTCTGTTAATGATATAGGTACGAACAGATAGCTCTCATCAAGGGCTTCACAATGGTTACAAATACTTGTGATTTGATGTTCAATAACACCTTCAAAATTGACTTTAATTTTCAGAACTCTTCAAGAACACCAAGAACACCAAGAACACATATTCAAATAATTTTCAGAAAATCAAACCTTATTTACTACATGGTATTGAACTCTATTTTTGAAGTATAATATATGAAATTGACCAGAAAAACATGCTCTACAATATGGAATCATCAAAACACTCAAATAATCACGTCTGCAAAAATTCATATTTTATTCACTAAATAATTCGAATTAAAATAATTAAATAAGAAAATAACCTTGATTTCTGAGCAAGCTGATGATTGATTCAGAAAGAAGATTTCGAGAGCTTCGCTTTGATATGCTGCACGCCCGAGTCGGAGTTCGATAACGCCTTCTTTCGTACGATTGATTTTCAGGAACGTATCGGTTTTCTAGGGTTTTCTCTGTATTTATGATATTTTAACTGGTTGCAAATGAATAAACGAAATAAATGAAATAAGAAATAGGCTATTTATATTTACGGAATATTGGTTCGTTCTGGATCATTTTGGATAGATAAATTAGTTGCTTAGCCGCTAAGTAACTGCAAAACGATCCAAAAATATATTACTTAGCCGCTAAGTAACTGCAAAAACGATATAATTTAATACCATAATTGGATAATCATCAAAATCGAGCTTTTCATAAAACACCATATACGAAAATAATGTAAAAATATCCCGTCTCTCGAGAATACGGGTTTTGTTGATTTATCAAAATGGTTATCGTATCAAAAATATTGCGCCAGGACGCGCACGGGTCAAACCATAATCCGGATCGAAAAAGTCAAAACACGGAAAATGTCCGGAATTACCAGATTAGGTTAGGAAGGAGTTTTCGGACGAGTTTCGGGTTGTAAAAACGTAAAAATAGTTGAGGTTGAACGATTCCCGGCTTTATAAAATAATTTTGGTAATTATCCAGAAAATAATTAATAATTCCATAAATCATTATAAAATCATATAACAGTCCAAAAATTACCAGAAAAATATCACAATTATCTATATTTTATTCTGGACATATAAAAATTCAGATACTCAAATAATGTCACATATAAACACCCAAACATCAATTCCAATTATCATATAATTCACTAAAATTCACATAAAATCACATAAATAATTCCAAATAATTATAATAATAATAATATTTGAAAATATGGGATATTACATTTTGTACAGACAAAGGGATTACCAGACAATATTTAGCTCCTAGAAGCCCTTAGCAAAATGGAGTGGTAGAAAGGAAGAATCGTACATTAATTGAAGTTGCAAGAACTATGTTAAGTGAATCAGGTCTTCCAATGTACTTTTGGACTGAAGCTGTCAATACTGCATGTTATACTCAGAATCGAACTCTAATCAACAAGGACCTCATGAAGACTTATGAGATTATGAATGAACAGAAACCTTTTATCAAATACTTTCATGTATTTGGTGCCAGATGCTTCGTGCTCAAGGATGGAGATGATCGTCGTGGCAAATTCGAGGCAAAGACATATGAGAGTATTTTTGTTGGTTATGGAAGAAGATCATACAGGGTGTATATCATTGATCCACACAGAGTAACTGAAAGTGTCAATGTTATATTTGATGACACTAAACTCCCAAGTATCCAAACTGAAGATCCTTCTGAGAAACTGAAGTTTGATGATATGTTAGATTCAGGATCAGAAAATGATCAAGAACCTGAGGTTGCTGCTGGTGAAGAACCTGTTAATCATGATGATACTCAAGGTAATGGTGATGGAAATATTGGCAACAATGGAGATACCACTGCTACTGACGGAGAATCATTAAGTCAACCTGGTAACAACTCAGGGGGAGATGCTGAAGGATCAACTAGTAGGACACAACATCCCAATGTATTTCAAGGCGAATCATCAAGGTCAAATCTTCCAAGACAGACTGTCTGGAATAAAGCTCATCCTTTTGAGTTAATTATTGGTGATCCAGATGTTGGAGTCAGAACTAGACGTGCTACTCAAAATGAATGTCTGTTCTCAGGATTTCTTTCCGAGATGGAACCTAAGAAGATTGAGGAAGCACTGACTGATCCAGATTAGGTGATTGTTATGCAAGATGAACTCAATCAGTTTGAACATCAACAAGTCTGGAAACTGGTACCTAGACCTACACAGAAGAAAGTTGTTGATACTCGGTGGGTATTCAGGAATAAACTAGATGAAGATGGTGTGGTTACAAGAAACAAAGCAAGACTGGTAGCTAAAGGGTATTCTCAAGCTGAAGGCATTGATTGTGATGAAACCTATGCTCCAGTGGCTAGACTTGAGGCCATCAGGAGATTTCTGGCATTCGCAGCATTCTCGAACTTTAAAGTTTATCAAATGGATGTCAAGAGTGCCTTTCTGAATGGAAAGTTGGATGAAGAGGTATATGTAGAGCAACCTCCTGGTTTTGAAGATCCAGATCATTTGGATTTTGTCTACTTTCTTTTTAAGGCTATCTATGGTCTCAAATAGTCTCCGAGAAAATGGTATGACACTCTTTCTGAATTTCTTATTGAAAATGACTTTACTAGAGGTGTCATAGATAAAACTCTCTTTTCTAAAAAGCATAAAAATGATACTATATTAGTCCAAGTCTATGTGGATGATATAATATTTGGGTCTACTAATGATAGTCTCTTTAAGAGATTTGCTAAGTTAATGCACAGCAAATTTGAAATGAGCATGATGGGAGAGCTGAATTTCTTTCTCGGATTACAAGTAAATCAAAGGTTAGATGGAATATTTATTTGTCAATCCAAGTATCTCACAGAACTCCTCAAAAAGTACAATCTAGAGGATTCTACATCAGCAAGGACTCCGTCATCTACAGCTGTCAAGCTTGGACCATGTGAAAACTCCATTAAGGTAGATGTCACAAGCTACAGAGGTAGCAGGCTAGTCTCATGGTACAATAAAAAATAGCAAACAATTTCCAACTCAACGGCCAAGGCGGAATATATCGCTGCTGAAAGCTGTTGTGTTCAGATCTTGTGGATTAGGAACCAGCTACGGGACTATGGCTCTGTATTGAACAAAATTCCTATTCTATGTGACAATACAAGTGCAATAGCCATCACCAACAACCCTGTGCAGCACACAAGGACCAAACACATCGACATCAGGTATCATTTTATTAGAGAGCACGTCATGAATGGTACTGTTGAACTATTTTTTATTCCAACAGAAGAACAAATAGCAGATATTTTCACTAAACCTCTTGATAAATCCACATTTACCAGATTAGTTGGTAAATTGGGTATGTTGAATAGTTTTAGTGATTAATCTAGTTAATATCTGAGATCTATTCTTGAATGAATTTACAAATGAATTTTTTCATGATTGAAAAATCATTCACAAATTTATTGTATCATTTATACCATATTTCTTGCTTATTCTATGTAATTTTGTTATCGTATCTTATTTATTTATTCAACTTGTTAATTTTAATATCTCAGAAGATTTTATTTTCTCTAAAAATATTTTTCTATGAATTTTATTTGCTAAAATTCAAAAGAAATCTATTTTTGGACTAAAATATAGTTATTTCTGAATATTTTACTTTTGTAAATATTTTCTGCATTTTTGCCATATTTATATTAGTCTTTATTTGTCTATTCTGTAATTGTAAATATTATTTTAAGTTATTTTTTGTATTTTTATTTTGTTTTTAAAATCATTTTTATGTTTTTATGTATATAACTACAATGACAATCGGCAAGACTATTGAATTTATCTTGCTGAAAGTCATTCCAGTTTAACTTTGTTTACTTTAATTTTTAGTATAGTTTTATACTGGCAAGACAATCGGTATGACAATCAATTGTCTTGCCATTTATAAAACTTATATTATATATATTTCTATTTTCATTTTTTACTAGAATGACAATCAGTATGACTATCGATTGTCTTTCCAGTTTATTCGTTTTAAATTCCTAGTTTTGCCTAGTATGACAATCAGTATGACAATCGGTAAGATAATCCCGAATGGTCATACCATTTGTACTACTTAGGCGGTTGTAATTTTTTTTTGTTTTGTTTTCTATCATATCTTCTCCCCAGACATCTGCTTCATTTTTATCAACCTTCAATCGCCATTTTTGCTCGAGTTCTTACTTAGCTCACTTAAACTTTACTTCTTGGTATATACATACACGTGTATACATACAGAAGTGCTGCCAATTTTGTTTTTTTTAAAAAAATATAAATCAGTTCTTTCATTTCAAATTGGGTGTGATTTTCATTTTGTTCTTATATTCAAAACCCCAATTCGTTTTTGGTACTCCATCTGGTATTGTGTCTTGGGTATGCAAAATTTGTTCTTCTACTGAGTTTGTGGGATAAAAATCAATAAGATACATTTTTTTAAATTATTTGGATATAATTGAATTAATTCGAATTATTAATTTTTTTTAGTTCGAATTTTCTTAATTTAATTCTTAAAATTCTGAAAGTGTGTATCTTATTGAATGTTTTAAAATGGCTCTCAATTTCCATATTGTCTCGCATAATCATGTTGGGTTTTTTAATCCAGAAAATTGTAATGTTGAGAAATTTAAGCCATGGATTCGATTTTTAAACGATCATTCAATTGTTAGCTCCGCTATTAAATCAAATCTTCTATTAAATGTCGAATTGCTTAGACTGATTTGCACAACCTCTACCGGGCCGCTGATTCTAACTTTTTTCATTCACCGTGGCAAACACACAATATGTAGTTGATGAAACAGTTATCAATAGAGCTTTAAATTTTCCAATGGAAAATTTTGTTAATTTACCAACTGATAATGAGATTTCAAACTTTTTCAATGCTATTCACTATCAGGGGATGATTAATTTGACTAAGCTGTCTAAGTCAAATTTGGTCTCTGAATGGGATATTTTCTTCGATACACTTTCCAAAGTGTTTGCCAACTGCACTAAATCCAATCTTTACAACAACACTTCCACTTTGCAGTATATTGGTCTTGCGATTGTTTTCAATCAAAGGATCAATTTTGGCAAATTACTTTTACCCATTATTCTGAGACGTCTCACTTCAGCCAAGCGCGATCATTCTACGAATCGTAGGGTTTCTTGCTACTACGCTCGATTTCTTATGCTTATAGAAGAACATCGTCTGACCCCTCAGCACAAGGCTCTTTTTGCAAACTCTCAGTCGCTGAACCACCTCCTGTAAACAAAAAGATCTACACACGACAAGACCCAACCTTTAAATTCATGCAAGTTCTAGTAATTGTATCTGCTTTCATGGCCGACTTCATTCATTTACCAATTTTTGATCTTCCCGGTCATGAACAGCAACCTCAACCTCCAGTGGTACAAGCCATTCAGGCACAGACTTCAGATGCTCTTCCACTGCAGGTAATACTTCCTAAATCTCAAACTATTCCTACTTCTGATGCAAGACCCCCAGTGGTTGATAGGGCTGACCATGAAGTTGTAGAACCACAGCTTCAATCCCAGGTCATAGAGCCAAACACAGAGTTACAACCTATCTCAAACTCTCCCCCACTGTCAAAAATGTTACTGAGAAGGTTAGTTGGAAGTAGTGTGTTTTTAGATGTCGATGAACCCTCAGCTCTGCCTCCTCCCAAGAAGAGAAGAACATATACTGAGGCATCTGAAAGCCCATCCTTGTCCTCCCAACAGGACATGGACTTTGAAATGGCCATTGAACAGTTACTAGAGACATCCTCTCAACAGGATGAATCTATTGAAATTCGCCATCGGGCCATAGCATCTTGTACCGAGTCAAGCACCCTTCCATTACTCACAATGGAAGTAAACATACCAAAAGATGACACTCAGGACACAGAGAGAGGAGTGCACATTGAGTTTGTTACAGTGCATGTCATAGTTACGGCATAAGAGAAGTCACATGCTTCAGAGGGAAACTCTGACTTTCAGCCACCTCTAATAGAGTCATTTTCTCCCCTCCCAGATCCAACACCTCTTGCTCCTTCACGGGATTCTCCACTCACAGATTTATCTGGAGAAAGTGGAGGGCAACTCGGTCAGTCTATCCCTGGAGCAATTCAGACATCTATTTCCCATGAAAAGATAGATATGGCTGAGCATCGGGACTCGCAAATTCCCATTGCACCACCACTGACCTCTCTTGAAGAGGCTAGGGTGATTTCAATTACAGGTACAGAAGACCAGCAACAGGATGGCAACTCACGAGCAATTATACTGAGAGAAACATAAGCACGTGAGTTGAGCGAACCAGGAATGAGAGATATTCAGGTGAGCACACACACAGACACAAACACTGAAAACCTGTTAACTCAAATTGCTACTCTGAAAGAATAACTTGCTAAAAGTCAGGTTGAGGCTCAGACATTCAAAGCACAAGTGGTTGAACGGTCTTCTTCTTCCACCTCTGTCATCAGAAATGATATATCAGATTTGAAGACCACTGTGATACCAAAGCTTAACTCCATTAAGGAATCTCCAACTTTATCAGCCGAAGACATTGCAAACTTCTGCTCTCTCCATACTAGAATGAATTCTCTTGAAGACCTGATTGAAATGAACCATTTACTGGACTCTTCCAGATTCTTGAAGATAGAAAAGGGCATGGAACATCTCAATGAAGGGATGAAGCACTTGTATTTCATGATAAAAAATTCTCACTGTCCTACTGAAGAGTAAATGACCTTCTTTGAAGGGTCGTCTGGTGGAGGCTCGGGCTCTGGAGGTAATGGAGATCATGAAGGGTCTAAAGGGAAATCTGTAGAGGATTCCTCAACTAAGGGGAGAAGCAAGGGAGAAGTGGAAAAGGAAAAGAAAAAGATTCTTCTGCTGGAGAGACAAGGAAGGCTGATGATGTCTACTATAGTGGAGAGCAAGATGACTTCGATATTCTTGATGTTCCCACTGAAACAGTCCTGGAAGATAAAGACTCGTATCATGTAGTGTAGCAAGACTAACAAGTGGTCGAGTTGGTATCTTTGAAGCTGAAGAGGAAAGTAATTTTGAAGACTGGGAAGAGGAAGCTCCAGTGGATCCTGTTTTTGAGAAAGAGTTCCAGAAGCAACAGTCAGAGTTGATGAGAAAAGAAGTTGAACTTAAAAGCTTCCTATTATTCACATGTTGACGAGGAGTAGTCTTATCACTAGAAACATGCTTACCATTAAAATAAGCATACATCAAATTAAAAGCACAAGACATGTAATTAGGAATCCCACATACTTTATGAGAGGGATTAACAACAGGAAAATTATGCATGGTAGACATGGCATTTTTGTTATCCAACTCATGTGTGTCTAAGTTAGTCTCAGTTGCTTTCACAACTTTGACTGGAACTTTCGACACACTTGGCTTGGAAACAACCTTCTCATTAGCAAGATCTTCAGCACGTATTTCTTCTTGAATAATAAAGGAGGTCTCATCAAATAGTTCAACAATTGATTCTTTATAGAGGGGTTTATCAACACCCTTAAGCACATGTGGTATTTCCCTACCTTTAGCACATACATGAGGAGGGGAGTTTATGCCTAATTCTCCAATAGCAACATTATAATCAAAGCCTATTCCAGATGTTTGATTAATAGCTTTCTTATTGTAGAACTCTTTAGCCTTCGAACAAGAATTAAAGTAAGCTTTAACCCTAGTCTCAAGACCGGTGATCTTGTCTTTGAGAATAGTTTCGAGTTGTCTATAACAGTTAACTTGTAATAACCCCAATTTTTTTGAAATTTTTGGAAACCCTTATGAATAGTGTTTTGATGATTATGCTGAATAAGAAAACTTTTCATGCCACACTATGTAGGGGTTCTTTTATTGATCTTCTAGGATATTATTTGTACTCTATGTGGTATATAAGTGTGTGTAAAGATCGTCAGAATCCAAATCCGAACACTTTGATTTTTCCCGAAAATCTACCATATACAGAAAGAATTGAGTATAAGGTAACAGAATAAAAAGGATTTAAATTCAAGGATTATAAGAGAGGATCATGAAAGGAATATAATGTATTGAGAAAGGTGAAGGAAACCTAAGTAATAAGATCCCGGGTATGATCCCTCAAACGATAAGCGAAAACGAAAGTTAAGCGAACCGCATAACAGATCAGCGGTCATTAGCCAAGTAATTAGGAGTTAATCAAGGGGTTAGTGGATGATGATGTCATCACACCAACAAGAGAAAGACAGGTGTAACAAGGTGACATCACATGATGACCTAAGCATGACATAAGGGAAGGAGGTGTGGTTGATTAATAACCACACCATTTTTCATGGGTAAAAAGGTAATTAATCAAAATCAAAAGCTAGAAACCAAACAAACAAATCAAAAACAACACAAAACACTCCCATTTTCAAGAAGAGCTCTCGGCTTTTCTTCTTTTTCAAAGAAGAAAATTCCAAAATTCAAGATCCAAGCCTTGTTAATTAGTGAGGTAATTATCTAAGGTTCCTTATACATAGATATGGATATCTTATAAGTTTAAGCTTCTAATTCCTTCACAATCTCTTCCAATAAATCAAGGAAGAAGATGGTGAATAGTAACCTTCAAGAAATAACTTTGGTTTTCTTGATTTTTTTTCAAAGTTCAAGGTAGCTTAAGCATAGATCAAGGCTTCCATGGGCATTCCAAGGATCTTTCATTGATTAAAAGCTTCAAGGAAGGTATAACTCTAAATTATCTTAGCATTAAGTTGTTTGGTATAAATGATTATGATGATGGAAGGATAGGTTAAGTGCAGTAGTTGTTTTGTCATGTTGAGATCTTAGTTGTTAAGTGTTTTTGTTGATTTTGGGAGTTAAGATTAGCACTAGTTGTTCTTGATGATTCATGGTATGATTTGGGCTTGGTTTAAATGGTTTAAAGTGGTTGATGAGTTATATTGTCATATGGTTGTATTGGGATTGATTGGTGATAGTTTGGTGTTGAATTGGTTTGGTAAAATTTTGGGAAATCGCGTAAACATAACCGTCGTAATGCCCGATTTACCGTAGACTGTTTTTGTTCTTAACATCAGAACCCTTGAACTCACTATTAGGTTGACCATTGCCATGTTTAGATAGTTCATGTTACGATCTTCGTTTTGATATGTGGTACGCTTGAATCCGATGTACGGTTTAGGAGAAACGACCGTTTTAAGTAACGGCGTTTCGCGACCGAACCATTACCCCTCACCTTACTTTGAAACCTTGGTTAAGGACCTTAAATGACTAATTGGGGTATGAAACATTTATGTAAAGTGGATTAGGCAGTTGGTAAGGTACTCGCGAAAGAATCGCCTTAAAAACCTTAATGGTTAATTTATTAAAAATGGTGGAGCCGAGGGTACTCGAGCGACTTAAGTGAATCGTTAAGCGCGAAAACGAACGTTAGGACTCTAAATGGTTAAAGTCTAGTTTCTTAAGCGACCGGGGTTTAATTCCGACTTATGTTGTTGTTCATAGGTTATCGGACCCACTCTAAGCTTAAGTCTATCCGGGATCACTCAGGCAAGTTTTCTACCCGTTATACTGTTGTTGTGATTTATACATTTGTATATGCATTATCTTGCGATAGATGCATGATGGTTAATTAGCAAATTCTTGCGATATATTGTAGCATGTGATATGGTATATATGCATGCCTATTTCGTATTCTTGATACATATATCTGTTGATTCAGTTGATAATACATATGCTAGAGATAAGCGGTAATTTGCATATACCCTTAGTATAGGGGACCCAAAGGTGAACATTTTTCTAAAACCGGGAGTCGCGGCTCCCGAGTATAATATATATATATATATATATATTTATATATATATATGAATAGTTTTCAAAACTATGAATCGAATAAGGTTTATTCGATAACTTTATTTTATTATTGAATATTATTTTGAATATTCATTCGAGGGTTTATGACCCCGTTTATATTATTAATGAATATAATTTTGAATATTCATTCGAGGGCTTATGACCCCGTTTATTTTATTAATGAATATTATTTTGAATATTCATTCGAGGGCTTATGACTCCATTTATTTTATTAATGAATATTATTTTGAATATTCATTCGAGGACTTATGACTCCGATTAATTACTAATTATTATTCTTTATTTTATTAAGGAATAATGTGTCGATGATCAAATTCATTTTTGATTATTCAAATAAAGATATTACTTTCGTATAAGTATATCTTTGGTTATTTAATATTCATTTCAAGTATAAGTTTTACAACTTCTACTTCAATTATTTTTATAAAGATTATTCTTCATGAGAATATTATTTAAATAATAATATTCAGATATTTTCTAATATATTGGGACTGATTTATTTTATTAAATCAGCATTACTCCAAACATTCTTAAAAATATTTGCGAGTCTTCAAAATGATTTTAAAAGTTAGAGCGGATCCCAAAACTCATTTTTTTATATATTTAAGATCTTCCTTTCAAAGGGGATTTAAATATTCGCTCAAAACCTGAGGGATCCGGCTCTATGGTGTGTTTTATATTCGCAACAAGGTTGCTATTTTGATAAAAGAGTTTTTGATTACTTACCCAATACTCGGGAAGTAAAATTCTTGGAACAAGTTAATCCATTAACAAGCATCGCCTGGGAAATATCGGTGAGTTTTCCTTTCCAACTAGATACGACTTCTTGGTAGAGCCGTATCAACAAGTTTCTACTTGGGGAAAGTGGGGACGAGCTTTACGTTTCAGAGTCATGGATTTTATCTGAACTAGGAGTGGCGTAAGTGGTCGAGTGGCGCCGGCCCAGCCTTATTATATTGGCCCAAATGGCCTGGAAGTTCCGCAAGACGGTACATTCCTTAGGAGTCCAGTGTTTGGTTGACAAGTAAATCCGACAGGTTCTCCTCTACATGTAGAAAATGGTGGGGTTGTACTACTGCGACTTATCATCGTAAGTGGTCTTCCTGGCGCGACAAACTCCCGTAATGAGTTCATCATCCAATTTGATATTTCTGCAACACTACCCAGAGCACTTCGATAGAAAGGCTACGGCTGGGCGATTATTATGTGTTGGCAGGGTCGAGTTTTCAAAATGATGTTTTGATCAAATGAAGTATCTCGTAACTTCATTTCATTTTGATGATATTTCAAAGATTAATTCTATACAAGTTATGCCTTGTAGCTTCATATATGTGATGAACTAATTATAACTTGAACGGTGGTAGTTCAAGTAGTATTCGGAAAAGATATAAGTATATTGGAGTATCTTGTAACTTCATCTTTTAAACTTATATCTAGTAAATGATTATCTTGTGCATGTCAAAGATTTTCAGAAAAATATTGAGACAAGGTTAGATATACGAGATCACCTTGCAACGATATTTTTATACAGTTGTAAACTGGAACTCGGTGTATATTATACATGTCAGAGGATTTCAAAGATTGTGAAAAGTATATATGTATATATATACTGAATATTTTACGACCTGGTCGCGTTAAGATAAAAAACTTGGTTCATTTCTTTTTGACCAAGACTTTCATGAGTACTATGAGAATGCTCATATATTGTTAATCATTATACATATTATTTTGGTGGGCTTGTTGCTCACCCTTGCTTTCTTCTTTCATCACACAACAACAGATATAAAAGATGAACAGGACCAAGCTTCCAATTCGCATGCTGTTAGGAAACGTTCCACAGTTTTTTGGAAGCGTTGATGCCGCTGTAGCTGAGGTAGAAATTACCAATAGACTAGACTTTCAACTTCTAATGTACCAGACTTATGTATCTATATGAATTGTAATAATGGCAAAGAAATGTAAATTTATTCAAAAACCCTTTTAAGGTGTAATGGCATATAATTTTGGAATAAAATAACTCGTGTTATTTTTGGATATTCATCTCTGAGACTATAACTTATGGTGTGTGTGTTTATTGTGGGGTCACAGTATAGAGTAGTTGATTGTTTATTAAGATTGGGTGTTATTAAGGGAAATGGAACTCGTGACAACCCGGATCCCCGACCCCGGATTTGGGGGTGTTACAGAAATGGTATCAGAGCTAAGCGTTATAAACCTCAGAGATGATGTGGCGTTATGATAATAAGTTCACTAAGATAATAAGAACTCTTGCCAAGTTCATAGTCGGGCTACCTAATGTAGTACTGACAGTTAAAACCCTTATGGGAACCCTTATAAATATCGTGGTAGTAACATAGTTCATTATCATATAGGGCAGCGGGGCACAGAACCCTGAGATTCGGGAGTATCAGCATGAGGATGTTTCATTACATGTTGGAGATCAAATTGTGAATCCGATAGAGTACCCGAACGAGGGACCGGATGAGATTCATATTGAGAATGTTGCGGTTGAGGATGTTATCCCAGAAGGGATTGTTGCTGAGGAGGATCTCGTGGAGGATCCTGATGGGAATGAAGAGAGGAACACTGAGGAATTGATGACCGTAGTCAGGGCGATTACCAGAGCAAGAATGGCCGCGAGGGTGGCACTAGAGGATAAATAGTTACCAAGGGCACAAAGGTTAATGAGGGCAGAAGGAGTGGTGTAATATCCGGGATATATCGTGTAATTATTTTTGCTATTATATAATTATTATATGTGTTCAGTATCTATTCTGTAAGCGAATTGTTAAGTGTTATCTGTACTTGAATATTCAAAAATAATATTAATTGAGTATTTTAATTTTTATATGTCCAAAATAAAATATAGATAATTGTCATATCTTCCTAATTATTTTTATGTTGGTTTATGGATTTATAAGAATCATATGAAATTTCTAAAATCTTTTTCCGGGTAATTAAAATCTATTTTATAAAAACGGGAACCAACCGACGTCAACCGTTGTTACGTTTTTGGAACCCGAAACTCTTTCGAGAACTCCTTCCTAACCCAATTGTAATATTCCTAGCATATTCCATGTTTCGACTTTTTCGATTCGGCTTACGGTTGTCCTGCGCGGGTCCCTGCGCAACATTTTCGATACAATATTCGTTTCGGTAAATCAATAAAACCCGTATTTTTGATAAACGGGAGCTTTTTATTAAACTATCCCAATTATCACTTCGTAATACGTGTAACCAGGCGCTGAGACCAAGATCGCAGTACAAATTGTACTGATTTGGATAATTATCCCGAAAACCGATACCGTTTGGATCAGTTTTTACAAATAAACGTACCGTTTTATATCCGGAATGATCCAACGGGATACAAATTTTCCGTAATTATAAATAGCCTTTTACCGTATTTTATTTCGTATCAAAATCATTTGCAGATAGTTAATTATATAATTTTCAGAGAAAAGCCCTAATTTCCTAAAACTGTTCTAAGAATCAAACAGCAAAACAAAGGCGTTACCGATTTCTGTTTTCAAAGCTTGAGTAACCAAAACGAAGGATTTGAAGTGTTCTATCAGATTCTGAGCTTTGTTTCACTGCAGAAATCAAGGTTATTTTTCTAAAAATTTATTTATTTTCGAATTTATTTTATTAAAAATATGAATTTTTGTTCGGATGATTGTTTGTATGATTTGATGATTGCATGTTGTAGAGCTTGTTTTCCTGATGATTTTCATATGTCATACGTCTGATTTGGAGTTCAATAACATGTTCAAAGTTGAGTTTGATTTTCGAATTTTAAAATTAGGGTTTATAACCCGTATGAATGTTCTTAATTGAAATTTGGGGGTTTCTTATTCTGTGATAGATTGATCTTGTGTTATAGTGGGTTGTATTCTCTGTGAAATTTGCAATATAGTCGTATAAGTTTCATGAACCAACGAGGTCTGTAGAGAAGGGAGTTGTGTTTTGAAGTTTTCCGATGTTCGTCGGAAACTGCAAAACTTCACGGCCAAATTCCGGCCAACTCAGGGATTGTTGGGTTGTTCTGATGCATGGTTGTATTCCTGGTGTTGTGTAGATGTGATCTGGAGGTATTGGTGGAGTGAGGACGCCGGGAACGTGTTCTCCGGCCACCTCTGTGTTTTCCGGCGACGGGGTGTAAAAATTACAATTTAGTACCCCAACTTTTAAAAACGATGCAGTTAGGTCCCTGAAGTTTCCAGACTTTGCAAATTTAGGATTCCTGTTTATAAAATGTTTAAAAATCATATTTCCTATTTATTTTTATTGTAAAAATTCATTTTTAAATTCTGAAAATTCTAAAAATTATTATTTTAATTCCGAAAATTATTTTTAATTCACAAATAAATCTAAATTAATTAGTTAATTAATTTCAGTTAATTTATAATTGATTAATTGGTCAATTAATTCGAAAATTAATTGATTAATTGATTTAATTAATTATTAATTGATTTTAATTAATTATTTAATTAGATTAAATTATTTAAAAATGATTTAAAAATTCTGAAAAATAGTTTCGAGCTTTAAAATATTATTCTAAATTATTTCCAAGGCTCGATAATTATTCTAAAATTATTTCGGAGCCAGAATGGGCCAACCGAACCCTGTTTATTAACCCAAAATTGATCCAACGACCCGTTTTAATTCCGAAAAATGTTTTAAAAATCATTTTAAATACCAGAAAGCCTATTTATGACCCGAGACTTCTTTATAAATAATATATCATTGATTACGTGATGTATTATGTGCTATATGTGACTTGTTAATTGACTATCGGTATATATATTCGGTGTTTACTTGATTATTGCATAACTTTCAATCCGTTAATCGGATTTGGGTAAAACAAAGGGTAGATAGAAGTATGTGTTGAATAGAATTCCATGAGTAAATTACTGGTAGATACTTATGATATGTGAGCAGAAGAGGCAAGACGTAGGAAAGGGAAACAGGTAGTAGTAACCTAATACCAGGCAAGTGTTCTAAACTTTCTCGAGATATTGTAGTACTTGATAATCCTGTGATATTGCAAGTGCTTTGAAGCACAGAAACCTAAATCCTGATTTCAGTTATTGTTCTTGAGCCATGAATCATATTCTTTCTAATCCATTGATTATTGTATACCCAAACAAGAACCACAAATCTACGATACTACTCCACAAATACTTACAAACTAAATACCAGACACTGAAATGAACTATTATATACTCAACCCATGGTATCTTATACTTTGAAAGACCAAATCCTTGAAACCTTGAAACGTTGATTCCTTTGTTATCCAATTCTTTCATTACCCAGCATCCAAGCTTTTAAATTGCCTTATTGATCCTTACAAGGATTGAAACCCTTTCATTGTTAAACATTTATTGTTGTTAATGATTTCGGTTATTGCTTATTATTGCATATTCTGTTATTATGTTAGAATTGGATTGTTTTTATAAAATTATGGACCAGATTCGTGGTCAGACAATATAATGGTCAAGTTAGGCCAATGTGTGCCTTGGATCCAGTAGTTAGAGCAATGATGTGTGCCTTGCTCGAGGTTAGTGCGTGACTGATCAGTAGCCTAACCTTGGTTTTTAAATTAAAAGTATAATATCCAATTCTAAATCATAATCCATTGTTCACTTGATATCATAATCATATTCACCTGATGATCATTATTCTCAGTTTTGTCATTGTGACTTGCTGAGCTAGTTAGCTCATTTGTGCGATGTTGTTTATATTCTTTCCAGTTAAAAAGGAACCAGTTGGTAAAGAGGATCCCCAGTCCAGCGCGAGAGCTAGGGGTTCAGGTTGAGAAAGCTGAGCTAGTAGGCTTCTTTTGGGATAAGTTAAATTTGTAAAAGTTTGTATTAATGTTTAATACTCAGTTTGAGTTTGAATAGTTGGGATTTGAACGGTTTGTAATATATTAGTGTGTTTGGCTTGTGTGCATACTTTAACCTGTTGCGGTCCGTGGTGGTTGGTAAGTAGGGTCATTGCATATATTATTATTATCTTTATTATTGTTATAAGCAGGTTATAATTAAGGTGTGTGTGTGGACCCCAAACTTCTGACCCGGGTTTGGAGGGCGCCACAGGTTTGGTATCAGAGCTACAGGTTATAAGTCACTGACACAAGCCTAGGTTGACGGGAATGGGTAGAGGGATAGGATTAGAAGTAAGGTATAGGATGATAGAACATCGATAGGTTGAGTGTTATGGTATAACCGGTATTAGTATAGTTTGCGTCGTGGTACGAGATTCTTATATTACGATATAATTTCAGTTAGCAGAGATGGCCGACTCTTTTATTCCCGTATCGGCTGATCACTCAGAGCCTTCAGTTGGAGCACCAGCATCGGATCCACGTCCTGTGATTCCACCAACATTGGCTATTCTACCTCCACCGGTGTTGCAGCCCGTACCATTGCAGGCTATTCCACCTCCAGGCATGAGGCCACCTGTCAGAGGACCCCCACCAGCTGATTCAGATTCCACTGGGCATTCAGTAGCGAGTGCCCCATTCCAGTCTACATTGCCCCCAGTTCCTTATTACCGGTATGAGGCTCTTCTATTGGAGCGTGATTCCTTGTTGGCTCAGATTAGAGAGTTACAGCATATCATTAGGACTACAGATGTTGATCGTGGTGTGAGGGAGCTTCGAGAGGAGATTCATGTGACACGGAGGGTTCTTGAGGCTAGGCTACATAGAGCTACACTACCTGGCAGAGGCCCTGATGCACTGTGTAATAACCCCCAAAATTTTGAACTTTTTGTAACCCTTGTGAATAGTGTTTTAGCTGAATGAGAAAACTTTTCATGCCACACTATGTAGGGGTTCTGTTATGGATATTCTGAGATTTTATTAGTACTCTACATGGTATATAAGTGTATGTAAAGATCACCAGAATCCAATTCCGAACACTTTGATTTTTCCCGGAAATCCACTAGATACGGAAAGATTTGAGTATAAGGTAACAGGATAAAAAGGATTTAAATTAAAGGATTATAAGAGAGGATCATAAAAGGAATATGATATATTGAGAAAGGTTAAGGGAACCTAGGTAATAAGATCCCGGGTATGATCCATCAAACGATAAACGAAAACGAAAGTTAAGCGAACCGTATAACAGATCAGCGGTCATTAGGCAAACAATTAGGAAGTTAATCAAAGAGATTAGTGGGGATGATGTCACCCAACCAATGAGAAGAGAACAAGGAGGGAAAGATGACATCATAGCATGACACAAGCATGACATGGGAAGGAAGGAGGTGTGGTTGAATGAGAACCACACAAAGTCCAAGGTTAAATAGGTAATTAACTAAAACAAAAACAAAACCAACCAACCAAGCCAAATAATTCATTCTTCATCAAAACAAAAAGGAACCAAGGCATTATTTCTTCATTTTCTCTCGGCTTTTTCACTTTTTAAAGGCAAGAATTTTCAAAATCCAAGATCCAAGCTTCCTAAATTGGTGAGTTAATTCCCTAATCATCCTTATGCATAGTTATGGCTATATCATGAGTTTAAGCCTTCAATTCTTTCTCAATCTTCTTCAATAAATCAATGAAGAAGACAATGAATAGTGTTTTCAAGGTTTTAATTTGAATTTTTTCTTGTTTTCCTTTAAGATCCAAGCATCCATAAGACTTCTCAAAGCTTCTTAAGGCTTCCTAGCTACTCCCACCACTTCAAGGAAGGTATATCATCTCCAAACCCTAGATTCCTGTGTATAATAAGATGATTTTGATTATTATGGTGATATAGTAGCTTAATGCTTGTGGTTTAGAGTGTGGGTTGGAGTGGTAGTGAAATGGAATGGTGAATCTTGTTGTTTTGGTTAAAAGAACTTAAGTATAGTTAAATTCAAGCTTAGGCATAAGTATAAATGTTAATATTGAATTGATTGGGGCTGTTATGATGTGATAAGGATGGACTTTGGTTGTATGAATGGGTTCAGGTTGAATTGTGATGGTTTTTGAATGGTTTAAAATTGGGAAATCGCGTAAATATAGCCGTCGTAATGTCCGATTTACTTTAGACTGCTTTTGTTCATAACATTAGGACCCGAGAACCCCCTGCTAGATGTTGAACATTGCCATTTTTAGATAGCTCATGTTACGAGCTTCGTTTTGATATGTAGTTCATTCGATTCCGATGCACGGTTTAGGAGAAACGACTGTTTCAAGTAACAGCGTTTCGCGAACGAAACTTTTCCCCTCGCCTTACTTTGAAACATAGGTTAAAGACCAAAAAGGGTTAATTAATGTATGAAACAATTATGGTAAGTGTGTTAGGCAGTTGGTAAGCCACTCGCGAAAGAATCGCCTTAAAACTCGTAATGGTTAATTTATTAAAAATGGTGGAGCCGAGGGTACTCGAGTGACTTAAGAGAACCAGTAAGCGCAAAGCGAGCGTTAGAGTCTAATTTGGTTAGAGTATAGAATTACAAGTGACTTTGGTTTAATTCCAACTTACTTGTTGTTTATAGGTTACCAGACTCATCCCGAGCCTTTTATCACCCCCAGTCGCTCAGGCAAGTTTTCTACCCGTTATACTGTTGTTGTGATGTATATTTGTATATGCATTATCTTGCGATAGATGCATGTTGGTTAATTAGCAAATGTTGCGATATATTGAAGCATGCTGATATGGTATATATATGCATGCCTGTTTCGTATTCTTGCCATATATATCTGTTGGTTCAGTTGATAATACCTATGCTAGAGGATAGCGGTAAATTGCATATACCCTTAGTATAGGGACCCAAAGGTGAAAACGTTTTCTAAAACCGGGAGTCGAGGATCCCGAGTAGATTTTATATATTTATATAAATATATGGTTATAGTTTTCACAACTATTAATCGAATAAAGTTTATTCGATAACTTTATATTATTTAATGAATATTACTTGAATATTCATCCGAGGACTTATGACTCCTTTTATTTTATTAATTGAAGATTATTTCGAATATTCATTCGAGGGCTTATGACTCAGTTATATTATTTAATGAATATTATTTGAATATTCATTTAAGGATGTATGACTCCTTTGTTTTATTTTATGAATATTATTTATAATATTCATCCGAGGACTTATGACTCCGTTTATTATTTAATAATATTCTTTATTTTATTAAAGAATAATATTTCAATAATCAAACTTATTTTTGATAATTCAAATAAGATATTACTTTCGTATAAGTATATCTTTGATTATTTGCTATTCATAAGTTTTCCAACTTCTACCTCAATTATTCTTATGGGAATATTATTTAAATAATAATATTCAGATATTTTCTAAATATATTGGGACTAATTTACTTCATTAAATCAACATTACTCCAAACACTCTTTAAAGTGTTTTCGAGTCTTCAAAATGATTTTTAAAAGTTAGAGCGGATCCCAAAACTCATTTTTATATTCAAGATCTTCCATTTTAAGGGGACTTGAATATTCGCTCAAAAATCTAAGGGATCCGGCTCTGTGGTGTATTTTATATTCGCAACAAGGTTGCTGTTTTGATGAATGAATTGATTACTTGCCCAATGTTCGGGAAGTAAGCCCATCTAATTGAGTCGGCATAAGCGACAGGCCGGGGTACGGTCTATCAAAGTGTAAGTGGCTGGGTGGCAGTCCATCAACGCGTAAGAGGCCGGGTGGCGGTCCAGCACAAGGTCCTTATTTGGCCAGGGTGATGACCGGTGGGGGATTCATCCATCTACTAGTAGAAAAGGTTACTTATTGGTATCTTTGCCTGATCAGCAAGATATAGGGTTTATGCCAAAATTCTTTTCCTTTCCAAAATTCATTGGATGTTACAAACTCTGTTCATACTTTACATAACAGAGGTTCCAGGAAATGTTTAAGAGATATATATGTGGATATATATCGGGACTAAATAAAGTATCTCGTAAATTTATTTCATTCAATAATATTTCAAAGATTGAATCTATTCAAGTCTTAACTTGTGGTCTCATCTATGGGATGACTTTTTTTTAAAACCTATAATACTTTGAACAGTGGTAGTTCAAGTAGCCTTATAAATGATATAAGTATATTGAAGTATTTGGTAACTTCATCTTCCTTTAAGCTTATATCCAGTAAGTAATTATCTTACTTTTGATAAAAGTTTTCAGTAAGTTATCTATTAGATACTTGCATTATTGATTACACTATATATTATCTTGCGAGCTGTAAGGCTCACTCTTGCTTTATTTCTTCATCACACAACAACAGTTAGGAAGGATGGCCAGACTCCAGCAGACCCAGCGCA
Source organism: Apium graveolens (assembly GCF_009905375.1). Classification (NCBI taxonomy): domain Eukaryota; kingdom Viridiplantae; phylum Streptophyta; class Magnoliopsida; order Apiales; family Apiaceae; genus Apium; species Apium graveolens. The sequence continues at coordinate 1,058,215 of NC_133650.1, forward strand.
AGCGCGTGGGAAGCGTCCCGCGTCTTCCCGTTGATGTCATAGCTGCTATAGCTGCAGAGGTAGATCTATTGTAGATCAGACCATCTACTTTTGAGAATCAATTATGTATAATTATAACTTGTGGCAGATAATGGCAATTAATTGTAAACTTATTAAGTAATCATTTTGGGTTGTAATAACTTTTAAATTGTGGATTCAAAGACTTGTACTTATTTCAATTTCATCTCTGAGACTATAATGGGTTGTGGTGTGTGTTAGTGTGGGGTCACAGCATGAGGTTAATTATTATTAATTAAGTGAAGTGATATTGTGGAAAGAAAGACCGTGACGACCCGGATCCCTGACCCCGGATCTGGGGGTGTTATAGAAATGGTATCAGAGCTAAGCGTTATAAACCTCAGAGATGATGCGACGATATAATAACAAACTCACAAAGATAATAAGAACTCTTGCCAAGTTCATGGTCGGACTACTTAAAGTAGTGCTGACAGTTAAAACCCTTACGGGAACCCTTATAAGTATCATGATAGTAACTTAGCTCGTTTAATGTGTAGGCGCCTGAGATAGAGGACCCTGAGATGTTCGAGCATGAGCATGATGAGGCACTGCTAGATGTTGAGGATCAGGAGGAGCCTGAGATGGAGGAGGATGAGGAGGACCCCTCAGAGGAGTCAGAGATGGAGGTCATTGCTATTTCAGATGAGGAGGACCCCTCAGAGGAGTCAGAGACAGAGGTCATTGCTATTCCAGATGAGGAGGACCCGGATGAGGTCCCAGTAGCTGAGGAGCGTGTCGGACCTATGGTAGTGTATGTTGGTACCCCTTTACCCACACTTCCGGTGGTCAGAGCTCCTACCCCTCCACCACTATCTTGGATCCCTTATGATGACAGCTCAGAGACCCATACTTCCGAGCCTAGGCGGACCGAGGAGGCACCCCCAGCGGCTCCGGATTCACCACCTCTTGACCCTGCCCACAGGCAGTCTTCGTTAGCCCATGGCTATGTGCAGGATGTACTGAGGACCCGATTGGCTGTTGTTGAGGCCCGACTGGATGAGGCCAGGAGGGAGTTGGATGCGGAGAGGGCGGGTAGGCGTACCCGAGCTTATGAGACTAGGGCTTCTATACCCCGATCCTTGTGGAGGGAGGTTACGGGGATAGAGCTCACGTCCCAAGCGAGACTCAGATCTCTCCAGGGGGACAGGCATGGTAGGATCTCCAGGCGGCAGGCCGACTATATCTTCCGTCGTGCGATGGAAAGGGTATGGGAGCTAACCCGCTCCGGTGTGTGATTCAGGACTGACGATGGAATAGTCTAGTTGTCTTGTTATCCGAGGCCTTAGTAAGAGCCAATTTTCCGGGATAGTTGACTTGTATATAGCATCCCTTTTTCTGACTAGACAGATAGACTCTTGTGTATCACTTTTGGGACAGATGGGTGTAGCACTGTTGTACTTTTGACCAGATCAAACTATGTATTTCTCGCATTATGTATATATTTGTTTCCTTCGGTTCAGTTCCTTAGTGACGAGATCACTGCTTTTATCATTATTATTACTGCACTTCGTATTAGAACTTTCATTAAATAATAGAATTACGATATACGTTCTCCCCATTATAAGAGCTGTGCAAGGCACAATGTTGTATATGATTGTGACGTAACGTTGGATTTCCCAATAATTTTTTTTATTATCAGAATCATTCCGCCAAGAAAGATTGGAACTAGGGCGAACCCTGGATCTGAGGACCAGGGAAGCCATAACCAGGATGATAGGAACCAGGAACACAGTGAAGGAAGATGAGGATTATGTGGAACAGGATGACTCCCTGTATGAAGAGGAAGAGGAAACATATGATGTTGAGGGATTTGAGATAGAGGCTGAAGAAGGAGAAACTGAGGTTGAGCAACCAGTACCAAACCCAGGCATGGATCCCATGGGCCAGTTCATGCAACTCCTACGGCAGAACTTGGAACGTCAACCCAACCCACCCCCTCAAGGAAATAACAATACTGTGGCAAACTCTTTCTGGGCTTTTATGTCCCTTAAGCCCCCTGAGTTCCACGGATCAGCCGACCCAATTGAGGCAAGGGCATGGTTAAAGGAAATGGAGAAATCCTTTGAGATTCTGAGTACCGATGAGGCACAGAAGACTGTATTTGCTACCTACCTTCTGAAAGGAGAGGCTAACTACTGGTGGGAGGCCAAGAAAAACATGGAGACAGATGCTATTATAACCTGGGAGAGATTCAGTCAGTTGTTTCTGGGAAAGTATTTCCCGAGGTTTATGGAAAACCAGATGGAGCTCAAGTTCTTGGAGCTAAAGCAGAATAACTTGTCTGTAGCAGAGTACGAAGCGAAATTTACTGAGTTATCAAGGTTTGTGCCGGAGTTTGTGAGCACCGAGGAAAAGAAAGCTAGGAGGTTTCAGCAGGGACTAAAACCGTGGATTCAGAATAGGGTGGCAATCCTTGAGCTTACGGATTATGCCACTCTGGTGCAAAAGGCAACAATTGTAGAAGCTGGAAGTGAACAGATGCAGAAGGAAAGAGAAAAGAAGGGAATAAAGAGGAAAAGTATGAGCATGGGGGGAGGTTCCGTAGGAAGGAGCTTCCCAACTAGATTTAATCGAGGAGTAGTGTCCCTACCGGGAAGGAACACTGGGTTTAAGCGGCCCATGAGCGTGAATGTGAGCCAGAGTGGCCAGAAGTCAAGAATGTCCTATTCCAACCAGTCTCGACCCCCATTGCCAGCCTGTAACACTTGTGGAAGGATGCATTCTGGGGAATGTAAAGAAAAGCCGGTAATCTGCTTCAAGTGTGGTCGAGAGGGTCACTATTCGGACAAGTGCACTTCGCCAACCCCCATTACCCGCCCAACCACCACTTGTCATCAGTGTGGACGCCCGGGTCATTGGAAGAGGGAATGCCCAATGAACAAACCAGCAGCTTCGGGAGCAACCAGGGCTGCTTCCAATAAGCCACCTACTGCAAGGACTTTCAACATGACAGTCCAGGATGCTATGAAAGATTCAGATGTGATAGCAGGTACCCTTTCTCTAAATTCAGTCAGTGTAAACATTTTATTTGATTCAGGAGCAACTAAATCTTTTATATCAAGGGACTTTGCGCGTAAATTAAGACTTAAAGCTGAACCCTTGATAGAACCCTTACAAGTAGAAATAGCCAATCATGAAATTATTCCTGTTAACCAGATTCACCACGCCTGTGAGATAGGCATAGGGGAGCAATCTTTTAGTGTTGATCTGATTCCTTTTAAATTAGGGGAGTTTGATGTAATTTTGGGAATGGACTGGCTATCTAGCAATGATGCTCAGATAGACTGTAAAGGGAAGAAAGTTAAGCTAAATATCCCAGGGAAGAAAGAAGTTATATTTAGAGGAAAGAGGCAGACGTAGAAATGTTTGACTATGGCCCAGGCCAGAAGGATGCTAGGAAAAGGAAGTGAGGCCTACCTAGCCTATGTGGTGGACACGCAGAAGGAGGTGCCCAACTTACAAGATATTCCAGTAGTCAACGAATTTGAAGATGTATTCCCACAAGACCTTCCGGGATTACCACCCGATAGAGTGATTGAATTTGCTATTGAGTTGGCCCCAGGGACGGCGCCAGTTTCAAAAGCACCTTACCGGTTAGCCCCGTTAGAAATGAAGGAATTAGCTATCCAATTGCACGAACTCTTGGATAAGGGTATGATAAGACCCATTGTGTCTCCGTGGGGAGCACCAGTTTTATTTGTTAAGAAGAAAGATGGGAGCATGAGGCTGTGCATCGACTATCGAGAGTTGAACAAGCTAACCATAAAGAACAGGTACCCATTACCTAGAATAGACGATCTGTTCGACCAGCTAAAGGATGCTGTTTATTTTTCCAAGATCGACCTGAGAACTGGATATCACCAAATAAATATTAAACCCGAAGATATTTCCAAGACAGCGTTCCGTACCAGATATGGGCATTATGAGTTCTTGGTAATGTCCTTTGGATTAACCAACGCCCCAGCGGCTTTCATGGATTTAATGAATAGAGTATTTAAGAAGTACTTGGACAAATGTGTGATAGTTTTTATCGATGATATTTTGATCTACTCAAGGACTGAGACAGAACATGCAGAGCATTTGAGGATAGCTCTAGGAATACTCAGAGAGGAGCAGTTGTATGCCAAATTCTCGAAGTGTGAATTCTGGCGGAATGAAGTACAGTTTTTAGGACATGTGATCAATAAAGAAGGAGTATTGGTCGACCCCTCCAAGATAGAGGCGGTCTCAAATTGGGAAAGGCCAAAAACACCCACAGAGGTAAGGAGTTTCATAGGATTGGCCGGCTACTATCGTAGGTTTGTGCAGGACTTTGCGAAGATCGCAGCCCCTTTGACACGACTTACTCGTAAGACAGAGAAGTTTGAATGGACGGAGAAATGCGAGAACAGTTTTCAAGAATTAAAGAAAAGGTTGGTAACGGCCCCGGTGTTGGCATTGCCGGACGGAAAAGGAGATTTTGTGATATATAGTGACGCGTCGCATAAAGGATTAGGGTGTGTGCTTATGTAGCACGGTAAAGTGATTGCGTATGCATCGAGACAACTGAAGGAATACGAGATTAGATATCCTACTCATGACCTTGAGCTCGCGGCAATAGTATTTGCCTTAAAAATTTGGAGGCACTACTTGTATGGAGAGAAGTGCGAGATTTTCACAGACCATAAGAGCCTCAAGTACATATTTACGCAGAAAGAGCTCAACATGCGCCAGAGGAGATGGTTAGAACTAATCAAGGACTATGATTGTGAGATTCTCTATCATCCAGGGAAAGCCAATGTGGTGGCTGATGCCCTTAGTAGAAAGGAAAGACTCAGAATGATAACGACTTCGGAAGAATTGATAAGGAATTTTGAGAGAATGGAAATAGAAGTAAAGGTAACCGGAACCGGAACTGAAAAGCTTTTTGAGATCTCAATGCAGCCAGAGTTATTGGAAAAGATCAGATTGTGCCAAGAGAAAATAATGAATGAAGGCAGAGAGTCAATGACTGGAGAGGAGATCCATACTGAGAAAGATGATAAAGGGATGATGAGGTACTCCTACCGGATTTGGGTTCCGAATGTTCAAGAGCTTAAAGATGAGATTTTGGATGAAAGCCATAGTTCAAGGTATTCCATTCACCCGGGAAGTACCAAGATGTATAGGGATTTGAAGGAATATTACTGGTGGCCCAACATGAAGAGGGACGTAGCAGAATGGGTAAACAAATGTTTGACTTGCCAAAGGGTAAAGGCAGAGCACCAGAGACCCAGTGGACTTTTACGACCCCTGGAGATTCCCGAGTGGAAATGGGAACAGATAGCGATGGATTTTGTTGTAGGCTTGCCAAGGACGCCAGCCAATCATGACGCCATATGGGTAATTATAGACCGACTGACAAAGTCAGCTCATTTCATTCCTATCAATGAGAGATACACAGTCGATAGATTGGTGGAAATTTACCTTAAGGAAATAGTGACGCGACATGGAGTCCCAACATCCATTGTCTCAGACCGAGACCCCAGGTTCAACTCCAAATTTTGGAGGAGCTTTCAGGAATGTGCGGGGACCAAGTTATATATGAGTACCGCGTACCATCCCCAGACGGATGGACAGAGTGAAAGGACCATCCAGACACTAGAGGATATGTTGAGAGTCTGTGTAATAGACCTTAAAGGAAGTTGGGATGACCACTTGCCGTTGATCGAGTTTTCTTATAACAATAGCTTTCATGCTAGCATCGGAATGCTGCCTTATGAGACCCTGTACGGAAGAAGGTGTCGATCTCCCTTATACTGGGATGAAGTGGGGGAGCGGAAGATGCTCGGACCCGAAGTGGTCCAAAGGACCAAAGATATAGTGGATCTTATCAGAGGGCGACTTGTAGCAGCCCAAGACAGACAGAAGAAATATGCAGACCTAGCCCGAAAGGACAAGGAATATGAAGTAGGGGACTTAGTACTGCTGAAAGTATCCCCTTGGAAGGGATTAATGAGGTTCGGAAAGAAAGGAAAACTGAGCCCAAGATACATTGGACGTTTTGAGATATTAAGACGAATTGGAAAGTTAGCTTACGAGCTAGCCTTACCCCCTAACTTGCAACAAGTTCATAATGTGTTCCATGTGTCAATGCTAAGGAAGTATCATCGGGATGCCAGACATATAGTGGAGTACGAGCAGGTGGATATGCAACCAGATCTGACTTACGTGGAGAAGCCAGTAAGGATTATAGATAAGATGGAGCAGGTGCTTCGGAACAAAGTGATCAAGCTAGTCAGAGTACTATGGCAGAATCATAATATGGAAGAATCAACTTGGGAACTAGAAAGCGCAATGCTAGAAAAGTACCCCTATTTATTTTCTATTTGATTCCGGTACGGAATCCTTTTAAGGAGGGGAGACTGTAATAACCCCCAAAATTTTGAACTTTTTGTAACCCTTGTGAATAGTGTTTTAGCTGAATGAGAAAACTTTTCATGCCACACTATGTAGGGGTTCTGTTATGGATATTCTGAGATTTTATTAGTACTCTACATGGTATATAAGTGTATGTAAAGATCACCAGAATCCAATTCCGAACACTTTGATTTTTCCCGGAAATCCACTAGATACGGAAAGATTTGAGTATAAGGTAACAGGATAAAAAGGATTTAAATTAAAGGATTATAAGAGAGGATCATAAAAGGAATATGATATATTGAGAAAGGTTAAGGGAACCTAAGTAATAAGATCCCGGGTATGATCCCTCAAACGATAAACGAAAACGAAAGTTAAGCGAACCGTATAACAGATCAGCGGTCATTAGGCAAACAATTAGGAAGTTAATCAAAGAGATTAGTGGGGATGATGTCACCCAACCAATGAGAAGAGAACAAGGAGGGAAAAATGACATCATAGCATGACACAAGCATGACATGGGAATGAAGGAGGTGCGGTTGAATGAGAACCACACAAAGTCCAAGGTTAAATAGGTAATTAACTAAAACAAAAACAAAACCAACCAACCAAGCCAAATAATTCATTCTTCATCAAAACAAAAAGGAACCAAGGCATTATTTCTTCATTTGCTCTCGGCTTTTTCACTTTTTAAAGGCAAGAATTTTCAAAATCCAAGATCCAAGCTTCCTAAATTGGTGAGTTAATTCCCTAATCATCCTTATGCATAGTTATGGCTATATCATGAGTTTAAGCCTTTAATTCTTTCTCAATCTTCTTCAATAAATCAATGAAGAAGACAATGAATAGTGTTTTCAAGGTTTTAATTTGAATTTTTTCTTGTTTTCCTTTAAGATCCAAGCATCCATAAGACTTCTCAAAGCTTCTTAAGGCTTCCTAGCTACTCCCACCACTTCAAGGAAGGTATATCATCTCCAAACCCTAGATTCCTATGTATAATAAGATGATTTTGATTATTATGGTGATATAGTAGCTTAATGCTTGTGGTTTAGAGTGTGGGTTGGAGTGGTAGTGAAATGGAATGGTGAATCTTGTTGTTTTGGTTAAAAGAACTTAAGTATAGTTAAATTCAAGCTTAGGCATAAGTATAAATGTTAATATTGAATTGATTGGGGCTGTTATGATGTGATAAGGATGGACTTTGGTTGTATGAATGGGTTGAGGTTGAATTGTGATGGTTTTTGAATGGTTTAAAATTGGGAAATCACGTAAACATAGCCGTCGTAATGTCTGATTTACTTTAGACTGCTTTTGTTCATAACATTAGGACCCCAGAACCCCCTGCTAGATGTTGACCATTGCCATTTTTAGATAGCACATGTTACGAGCTTCGTTTTGATATTTAGTTCATTCGATTCCGATGCACGGTTTAGGATAAACGACCGTTTCAAGTAACGGCGTTTCGGGAATGAAACTTTTCCCCTCGCCTTACTTTGAAACATAGGTTAAAGACCAAAAAGGGTTAATTAATGTATGAAACAATTATGGTAAGTGTGTTAGGCAGTTGGTAAGCCACTCGCGAAAGAATCGCCTTAAAACTCGTAATGGTTAATTTATTAAAAATGGTGGAGCCGAGGGTACTCGAGTGACTTAAGAGAACCAGTAAGCGCAAAGCGAGCGTTAGAGTCTAATTTGGTTAGAGTATAGAATTACAAGTGACTTTGGTTTAATTCCAACTTACTTGTTGTTTATAGGTTACCAGACTCGTCCCGAGCCTTTTATCACCCCCAGTCGCTCAGGCAAGTTTTCTACCCATTATACTGTTGTTGTGATGTATATTTGTATATGCATTATCTTGCGATAGATGCATGTTGGTTAATTAGCAAATTTTGCGATATATTGAAGCATGCTGATATGGTATATATATGCATGCCTGTTTCGTATTCTTTCCATATATATCTGTTGGTTCAGTTGATAATACCTATGCTAGAGGATAGCGGTAAATTGCATATACCCTTAGTATAGGGACCCAAAGATGAAAACGTTTTCTAAAACCGGGAGTCGAGGATCCCGAGTAGATTTTATATATTTATATATTTATATATATATGGTTATAGTTTTCATAACTATTAATTGAATAAAGTTTATTCGATAACTTTATATTATTTAATGAATATTACTTGAATATTCATCCGAGGACTTATGACTCCTTTTATTTTATTAATTGAAGATTATTTCGAATATTCATTCGAGGGCTTATGACTCAGTTATATTATTTAATGAATATTATTTGAATATTCATTTGAGGATGTATGACTCCTTTGTTTTATTTTATGAATATTATTTATAATATTCATTCGAGGACTTATGACTCCGTTTATTATTTATTAATATTCTTTATTTTATTAAAGAATAATATTTCGATAATCAAACTTATTTTTGATTATTCAAATAAGATATTACTTTCGTATAAGTATATCTTTGATTATTTGCTATTCATTCAAGTATAAGTTTTCCAACTTCTACCTCAATTATTCTTATAGGAATATTATTTAAATAATAATATTCAGATATTTTCTAAATATATTGGGACTGATTTACTTAATTAAATCAGCATTACTCCAAACACTCTTTAAAGTGTTTTCGAGTCTTCAAAATGATTTTTAAAAGTTAGAGCGGATCCCAAAACTCATTTTTATATTCAAGATCTTCCATTTTAAGGGGACTTGAATACTCGCTCAAAAATCTAAGGGATCCGGCTCTGTGGTGTATTTTATATTCGCAACGAGGTTGCTGTTTTGATGAATGAATTGATTACTTGCCCAATGTTCGGGAAGTAAGCCCATCTAATTGAGTCGGCATAAGCGACAGGCCGGGGTACGGTCTATCAAAGTGTAAGTGACTGGGTGGCAGTCCATCAACGCATAAGAGGCCGGGTGGCGGTCCAGCACAAGGTCCTTATGTGGCCAGGGTGATGATCGGTGGGGGATTCATCCATCTACTAGTAGAAAAGGTTACTTATTGGTATCTTTGCCTGATCAGCAAGATATCGGGTTTATGCCAAAATTCTTTTCCTTTCCAAAATTCATTGGATGTTACAAACTCTGTTCATACTTTACATAACAGAGGTTCCAGGAAATGTTTAAGAGATATATATGTGGATATATATCGGGACTAAATAAAGTATCTCGTAATTTTATTTCATTCAATAATATTTCAAAGATTGAATCTATTCAAGTCTTAACTTGTGGTCTCATCTATGGGATGACTTTTTTTTATAACCTATAATACTTTGAACAGTGGTAGTTCAAGTAGCCTTATAAATGATATAAGTATAGTGAAGTATTTGGTAACTTCATCTTCCTTTAAGCTTATATCCAGTAAGTAATTATCTTACTTTTGATAAAGGTTTTCAGTAAGTTATCTATTAGATACTTGCATTATTGATTATACTATATATTATCTTGCGAGCTGTAAGGCTCACTCTTGCTTTATTTCTTCATCACACCACAACAGTTAGGAAGGATGGCCAGACTCCAGCAGACCCAGCGCAAGCGCGTGGGAAGCGTCCCGCGTCTTCCCGTTGATGTCATAGCTGCTATAGCTGCAGAGGTAGATCTATTGTAGATCAGACCATCTACTTTTGAGAATCATTTATGTATAATTATAACTTGTGGCAGATAATGGCAATTAATTGTAAACTTATTAAGTAATCATTTTGGGTTGTAATAACTTTTAAATTGTGGATTCAAAGACTTGTACTTATTTCAATTTCATCTCTGAGACTATAATGGGTTGTGGTGTGTGTTAGTGTGGGGTCACAGCATGAGGTTAATTATTATTAATTAAGTGAAGTGATATTGTGGAAAGAAAGACCGTGACGACCCGGATCCCTGACCCCGGATCTGGGGGTGTTACAGAAATGGTATCAGAGCTAAGCGTTATAAACCTCAGAGATGATGCGACGATATAATAACAAACTCACAAAGATAATAAGAACTCTTGCCAAGTTCATGGTCGGACTACTTAAAGTAGTGCTGACAGTTAAAACCCTTACGGGAACCCTTATAAGTATCATGATAGTAACTTAGCTCGTTTAATGTGTAGGCGCCTGAGATAGAGGACCCTGAGATGTTCGAGCGTGAGCATGATGAGGCACTGCTAGATGTTGAGGATCAGGAGGAGCCTGAGATGGAGGAGGATGAGGAGGACCCCTCAGAGGAGTCAGAGACGGAGGTCATTGCTATTTCAGATGAGGAGGACCCCTCAGAGGAGTCAAAGACAGAGGTCATTGCTATTCCAGATGAGGAGGACCCGGATGAGGTCCCAGTAGGTGAGGAGCGTGTCGGACCTATGGTAGTGTATGCTGGTACCCCTTTACCCACACTTCCAGTGGTTAGAGCTCCTACCCCTCCACCACTATCTTGGATCCCTTATGATGACAGCTCAGAGACCCATACTTCCGAGCCTAGGCAGACCGAGGAGGCACCCCCAGCGGCTCCGGATTCACAACCTCTTGACCCTGCCCACAGGCAGTCTTCGTTAGCCCATGGCTATGTGCAGGATGTACTGAGGACCCGATTGGCTGTTGCTGAGGCTCGACTGGATGAGGCCAGGAGGGAGTTGGATGCGGAGTGGGCAGGTAGGCGTACCTGAGCTTATGAGACTAGGGCTTCTATACCCCGATCCTTGCGGAGGGAGCTTACGGGGATAGAGCTCACGTCCCGAGCGAGACTCAGATCTCTCCAGGGGGACAAGCATGGTAGGATCTCCAGGCGGCAGGCCGACTATATCTTCCGTCGTGCGATGGAAAGTGTATGGGAGCTGACCCGCTCCGGTGTGTGATTCAGGACTGACGATGGAATAGTCTAGTTGTCTAGTTAGCCGAGGCCTTAGTAAGAGCCAATTTTCAGGGATAGTTGACTTATATATAGCATCCCTTTTTCTGACTAGACAGATAGACTCTTGTGTATCACTTTTGGGACAGATGGCTGTAGCACTGTTGTACTTTTGACCAGATCAAACTATGTATTTCTCGCATTATGTATATATTTGTTTCCTTCGGTTCAGTTCCTTAGTGACGAGATCACTGTTTTTATCATTATTATTACTGCACTTCATATTAGAACTTTCATAAAATAATAGAATTACGATATACGTTCTCCCCATTATAAGAGCTGTGCAAGGCACAATGTTGTATATGATTGTGACCTAACGTTGGATTTCCCAATAATATTTTTATTATCAGAATCATGCCGCCAAGAAAGATTGGAACTAGGGCGAACCCTGGATCTGAGGACCAGGGAAGCCATAACCAGGATGATAGGAACCAGGAACACAATGAAGAGGAAGATGAGGATTATGTGGAACAGGATGACTCCCTGTATGAAGAGGAAAAGGAAACATATGATGTTGAGGGATTTGAGATAGAGGCTGAAGAAGGAGAAACTGAGGTTGAGCAACCAGTACCAAACCCAGGCATGGATCCCATGGGCCAGTTCATGCAACTCCTAAGGCAGAACTTGGAACGTCAACCCAACCCACCCCCTCAAGGAAATAACAATACTGTGGCAAACTCTTTCAGGGCTTTTAAGTCCCTTAAGCCCCCTGAGTTCCACGGATCAGCCGACCCAATTGAGGCAAGGGCATGGTTAAAGGAAATGGAGAAATCCTTTGAGATTCTGAGTACCGATGAGGCACAGAAGACTGTATTTGCTACCTACCTTCTGAAAGGAGAGGCTAACTACTGGTGGGAGGCCAAGAAAAACATGGAGACAGATGCTATTATAACCTGGGAGAGATTCAGTCAGTTGTTTCTGGGAAAGTATTTCCCAAGGTTTATGGAAAACCAGATGGAGCTCAAGTTCTTGGAGCTAAAGCAGAATAACTTGTCTGTAGCAGAGTACGAAGCAAAATTTACTGAGTTATCAAGGTTTGTGCCGGAGTTTGTGAGCACCGAGGAAAAGAAAGCTAGGAGGTTTCAGCAGGGACTGAAACCGTGGATTCAGAATAGGGTGGCAATCCTTGAGCTTACGGATTATGCCACTCTGGTGCAAAAGGCAACAATTGTAGAAGCTGGAAGTGAACAGATGCAGAAGGAAAGAGAAAAGAAGGGAATAAAGAGGAAAAGTATGAGCATGGGTGGAGGTTCCGCAGGAAGGAGCTTCCCAACTAGATTTAATCGAGGAGCAGTGTCCCTATCGGGAAGGAACACTGGGTTTAAGCGGCCTATGAGCGTGAATGTGAGCCAGAGTGGCCAGAAGTCAAGAATGTCATATTCCAACCAGTCTCGACCCCCATTGCCAGCCTGTAACACTTGTGGAAGGATGCATTCTGGGGAATGTAAAGGAAAGCCGGTAATCTGCTTCAAGTGTGGCCGAGAGGGTCACTATTCGGACAAGTACACTTCGCCAACCCCCATTACCCGCCCAACCACCACTTGTCACCAGTGTGGACGCCCGGGTCATTGGAAGAGGGAATGCCCAATGAACAAACCAGCAGCTTCGGGAGCAAGCAGGGCTGCTTACAATAAGCCACCTACTGCAAGGACTTTCAACATGACAGTTCAGTATGCTATGAAAGATTCAGATGTGATAGCAGGTACCCTTTCTCTAAATTCAGTCAGTGCAAATGTTTTATTTGATTCAGGAGCAACTAAATCTTTTATATCAAGGGACTTTGCGCGTAAATTAAGACTTAAAGCTGAACCCTTGATAGAACCCGTACAAGTAGAAATAGCCAATCATGAAATTATTCCTGTTAACCAGATTCACCCCGCCTGTGAGATAGGCATAGGGGAGCAATCCTTTAGTGTTGATCTGATTCCTTTTAAATTAGGGGAGTTTGATGTAATTTTGGGAATGGACTGGCTATCTAGCAATGATGCTCAGATAGACTGTAAAGGGAAGAAAGTTAAGCTAAATATCCCAGGGAAGAAAGAAGTTATATTTTGAGAAAAGAGGCAGACGCAAAAAATTTTGACTATGGCCCAGGCCAGAAGGATGCTACGAAAAGGAAGTGAGGCCTACCTAGCCTATGTGGTGGACACGCAGAAGGAGGTGCCCAACTTACAAGATATTCCAGTAGTCAACGAATTTGAAGGTGTATTCCCACAAGACCTTCCGGGATTACCACCCGATAGAGTGATTGAATTTGTTATTGAGTTGGCCCCAGGGACGGCGCCAGTTTCAAAAGCACCTTACCGGTTAGCCCCGTTAGAAATGAAGGAATTAGCTATCCAATTACAGGAACTCTTGGATAAGGGTATGATAAGACCCAGTGTGTCTCCGTGGGGAGCACCAGTTTTATTTGTTAAGAAGAAAGATGGGAGCATGAGGCTGTGCATTGACTATCGAGAGTTGAACAAGCTAACCATAAAGAACAGGTACCCATTACCTAGAATAGACGATCTGTTCGACCAACTAAAGGATGCTGTTTATTTTTCCAAGATCGACCTGAGAAGTGGATATCACCAAATAAAGATTAAACCCGAAGATATTTCCAAGACAGCGTTCCGTACCAGATATGGGCATTATGAGTTCTTGGTAATGTCCTTTGGATTAACCAACGCCCCAGCGGCTTTCATGGATTTAATGAATAGAGTATTTAAGAAGTACTTGGAAAAATGTGTGATAGTTTTTATCGATGATATTTTGATCTACTCAAGGACTGAGACAGAACATGCAGAGCATTTGAGGATAGCTCTAGGAATACTCAGAGAGGAGCAGTTGTATGCCAAATTCTCGAAGTGTGAATTCTGGCGGAATGAAGTACAGTTTTTAGGACATGTGATCAATAAAGAAGGAGTATTGGTCGACCCCTCCAAGATAGAGGCGGTCTCAAATTAGGAAAGGCCAAAAACACCCACAGAGGTAAGGAGTTTCATAGGATTGGCCGGCTACTATCGTAGGTTTGTGCAGGACTTTGCGAAGATCGCAGCCCCTTTGACACGACTTACTCGTAAGACAGAGAAGTTTGAATGGACGGAGAAATGCGAGAACAGTTTTCAAGAATTAAAGAAAAGGTTGGTAACGGCCCCGGTGTTGGCATTGCCGGACGGAAAAGGAGATTTTGTGATATATAGTGACGCGTCGCACAAAGGATTAGGGTGTGTGCTTATGCAGCACGGTAAAGTGATTGCGTATGCATCGAGACAACTGAAGGAATACGAGATTAGATATCCTACTCATGACCTTGAGCTCGCGGCAATAGTATTTGCCTTAAAAATTTGGAGGCACTACTTGTATGGAGAGAAGTGCGAGATTTTCACAGACCATAAGAGCCTCAAGTACATATTTACGCAGAAAGAGCTCAATATGCGCCAGAGGAGATGGTTAGAACTAATCAAGGACTATGATTGTGAGATTCTCTATCATCCAGGGAAAGCCAATGTGGTGGCTGATGCCCTTCGTAGAAAGGAAAGACTCGGAATGATAATGACTTCAAAAGAATTGATAAGGGATTTTGAGAAAATGGAAATAGAAGTAAAGGTAACCAGAACCGGAACTGAAAAGCTTTTTGAGATCTCAATGCAGCCAGAGTTATTGGAAAAGATCAGATTGTGCCAAGAGAAAATAATGAATGAAGGCAGAGAGTCAATGACTGGAGAGGAGATCCATACTGAGAAAGATGATAAAGGGATAATGAGGTACTCCTACCGGATTTGGGTTCCGAATGTTCAAGAGCTTAAAGATGAGATTTTGGATGAAAGCCATAGTTCAAGGTATTCCATTCACCCGGGAAGTACCAAGATGTATAGGGATTTGAAGGAATATTACTGGTGGGCCAACATGAAGTGGGACATAGCAGAATGGGTAAACAAATATTTAACTTGCCAAAGGGTAAAGGCAGAGCACCAGAGACCCAGTGGACTTTTACGACCCCTGGAGATTCCCGAGTGGAAATGGGAACAGATAGCGATGGATTTTGTTGTAGGCTTGCCAAGGACGAAAGCCAATCATGACGCCATATGGGTAATTATAGACCGACTGACAAAGTCAGCTCATTTTATTCCTATCAATGAGAGATACACAGTCGATAGACTGGTGGACATTTACCTTAAGGAAATAGTGACGCGACATGGAGTCCCAGCGTCCATTATCTCAGACCGAGACCCCAGGTTCAACTCCAGATTTTGGAGGAGCTTTCAGGAATGTGCGGGGACCAAGTTATATATGAGTACCGCGTACCATCCCCAGACGGATGGGCAGAGTGAAAGGACCATCCAGACACTAGAGGATATGTTGAGAGTCTGTGCAATAGACCTTAAAGGAAGTTGGGATGACCACTTGCCGCTGATCGAGTTTTCTTATAACAATAGCTTTCATGCTAGCATCGGAATGCCGCATTATGAGGCCCTGTACGGAAGAAGGTGTCGATCTCCCTTATACTGGGATGAAGTGGGGGAGCGGAAGATGCTCGGACCCGAAGTGGTCCAAAGGACCAAAGATATAGTGGATCTTATCAGAGGGCGACTTGTAGCAGCCCAAGACAGACAGAAGAAATATGCAGACCTAGCCCGAAAGGATAAGGAATATGAAGTAGGGGACTTAGTACTGCTGAAAGTATCTGTAACACCCCCAAATCCGGGGTCGGGGATCCGGGTTGTCACGAGTTTCATTTCCCTTAATAACACCCAATCTTAATAATTACTCAACTACTCTGTACTGTGACCCCACAATAAACACACACACCACACGTTATAGTCTCAGAGATGAACATCCAAAAAAAATAATTACAAGTCATTTTATTCCACAATTATCTGCCAATACACCTTAGAAGGTTTTCTGAATAAATTTACATTTTCTTTGCCATTATTACAATTCGTAAATATACATAATCTGGTACATCAAAAGTTGAAGCCTAGTCTATTGGTATTTCCCTACCTCAGCTACAGTGACTTCAACACCTATAGGAAACTGCGGAATGTTTCCTATCCGCTCGCGAATTGGGAGCTTGGTCCTGTTCATCTTATCTATCTGATGTTGTGTGATGAAAGAAGAAAGCAAGGGTGAGCAGCAAGCCCACCAAAATAATATGTATAATGATTAACAATATATGAGCCTACTCATAATACTCATGAAAGTCTTGGTCAAAAGAAATGAACCAAGTTGATATCTTAATGCGATGAAGTCGCAAAATATTCAGTATATATATATATATACATATATACTTTTCAAAATATTGGAAGTCCTCTTCCATGCATAATATACACAAAGTCCCAGTGTATAACTGTATAAAAATATCGTTGTAAGGTGATCTCATATATCTAACCTTGTCTCAACGTTTTTCTGAAAATCTTTGTCATGCATAAGATAATCATTTACTAGATATAAGTTTAAAAGATGAAGTTACAAGATACTCCAATATACTTATATCTTTTCCAAATACTACTTGAACTACCACCATTCAAGTTATAATTAGTTTCCAAAGTTCATCACATAGATGAGACTACAAGACCAGATTTGAATAGATTAAATCTTTAAAATATCATCAAAATAAAATGAAGTTACGAGATACTTCATTTGATGCAAACATCATTTTGAAAACTTGACCTTGCCAACACTCAACAATCGCCCAACCGTAGCCTTTCTATCGAAGTGCTCTGGGTAGTGTTGCAGAAATTATCCAATTGGATGATGAACTCATTACGGGAGTTTGCCGCGCCAGGAAGACCACTTACGATGATCAGTCGTAGTAGTGCAACCCCACCATTTTCTACATGTAGAGGAGAACCTGTCGGATTTACTTGTCAACCGAACACTGAACTCCTAAGGAATGGACCGCCTTAGCGGAACTTCCAGGCCATTTGGGCCAATATAATAAGGCTGGGCCGGCGCTACTCGGCCACTTATGCCACTCCTAGTTCAGATGAAATCCATGACTCTGAAACGTAAAGCTCGTTCCCCCTTTCCCCAAGTAGAAACTTGTTGATACGGTTTCACCAAGAAGTCGTATCTAGTTGGAAAGGAAAACTCACCGATATTTCCCAGGCGATGCCTGTTAATGGATTAACTTGTTCCAAGAATTTTACTTCCCGAATATTGGGTAAGTAATCAATTCATTTATCAAAACAGCAACCTTGTTGCGAATATAAAATACACCATAGAGCCGGATTCCCCAGGTTTTGAGCGAGTATTTAAATCCCCTTAAAAAGGAAGATCTTAAATATAAAAATGAGTTTTGGGATCCGCTCTAACTTTTAAAAATCATTTTGAAGACTCGAAAACACTTTAAAGAGTGTTTGGAGTAAAGCTGATTTAATGGAGTAAATCAGTCCCCAGTATATTTAGAAAATGACTGAATATTATTATTTAAATAATATTCTCATAAAGATAATCCTTATAAAAATAATCGAAGTAGAAGTATTAAAACTTATACTTGAAATGGATATTAAATAACCAAAGATATACTTATATAAAAGTACTATCTTTATTTGAATAATCGAAAATAAGTTTGATTATTTACACCTTATTCTTTAATAAAATAAAGAATATATCTCAGCAAATAATCGGCGTCATAGATCCTCAAATGAATATTCAAATAATATTCATTAAATAATATAAACTGAGTCATAAGCCTTCGAATGAATATTCAAAATAATATTCAATAATAAAATAAAGGAGTCATAAGTCCTCGGATGAATATTCGAAATAATATTCAATAATAAAATAAAGTTAAAGTTATCGAATAAACCTTATTCGATTAATAGTTTGGAAAACTATAACCATATATATATATAAATAAATAAATATATATATATATATCCATATCCATATATACAAAATCTACTCGGGATCCTCGACTCCCGGTTTTAGAAAATATTTTCACCTTTGGGTCCCTATACTAAGGGTATATGCAAGTTACCGCTATCCTCTAGCATAGGTATTATCAACTGAACCAACAGATATATATATATATGGAAAGAATGCGAAACAGGAATGCATATATATACCATATCACATGCAACAATATATCGCAAGAATTTGCTAATTAACCAATATGCATTTATCGCAAGATCATGCATATACAAATGTATACATCACAACAACAGTATAACGGATAGAATACTTGCCTGAGCGACTTGGGGTGATAAAAGGCTCGGGACGAGTCTGGTAACCTATAAACAACAAGTAAGTTGGAATTAAACCAAAATCACTTGTAAATCTATACTTTAACTAACTTAGACTCTAACGCTTGTTTTGCGCTCACTGATTCGCTTAAGTCACTCGGGTACCCTCGGCTCCACCATTTTTAATAATTTAACCTTTACGAGTTTTAAAGCGATTCCTTCGCGAGTGTCTTACCAACTGCCTAAAACACTTACCATAAATGTTTCATACATTAATTAACCCTTTTTGGTCTTTAACCTATGTTTCAAAGTAAGGCGAGGGGAAAAGTTTCGTTCGCGAAACGCCGTTACTTGAAACGGTCGTTTCTCCTAAACCGTGCATCGGAATCGAACGAACTACATATCAAAACGAAGCTCGTAACATGAGCTATCTAAACATGGCAGTGGTCATAATCTAGCAGGGGGTTCTCGGGTCCTAATGCTATGCACAAAAACAGTCCAAAGAAAATCGGATGTTACGACGGCTATGTTTACGCGATTTCCCAAATTTTAAACCATTCAATACCAACCACAATCAACCCCAATTCAATTATACAACCAATATTCCTCCAAACCACATCATAACAGCCCCAACAAATCCACATTAACCATTTATACTTATTCCTCACATGAACTAAAAGCTTTACTTAGGTTCTTTAACTAATTACCAAGATTTACAACTCCAACAATGCAACAAAACCAACTAATCTCTACAAACTCAACCAAACTTCAACCAATCAAGCATCATGCTTCACATATGCTATATCAAACACATTCAATCCTAATTACTCAAAACTAAAGCTAGGGTTTGTAGTTTATACCTTCCTTGGAGAGTGGAGAATCAAGAGAATGGCTTGGAATCACCTTTAAAGCCCTTATCCAAGCTTAATCTAAACAAAACTTCAAGAACACAAATTTTAGTTCTTGAAAACACTATTCACCATCTTCTTTCATGATTTATAGAAAAAGATTGGCTTGGAATTAGAAGCTTAAACTTATAGGAAGTATGTAACTATCCATGGGGAAGCTTAGATAATTACCTTGCTAAATAGTAAGTGGAGGAGCTTGGACTTCCCATTTCTTAAGAAAGAAGCCGAGAGCTTCATGAAGAAATGGAGGATTTGGTGTTTTGTGATTTGTTTTGCTTGGTTGCTAGGTTTTTGTATTTGCTTTAGTCAATTACCTTCTTGCCCTTGAATTTGTGTGGTTCTCATTCAACCACACCTTCTTCCTTCCCTTGTCATGCTTGTGTCATCCTCATGATGTCATCCTCCCTTCCTTGTCCTCTTTCTATTGGTTGGATGACATCATTCCCACTAATCCCTTTGATTAACTTCCTAATCGTTTGACTAATGACCGCTGATCTGTTATATAGTTCGCTTAACTTTCGTTCTCGTTTATCGTTTGAAGGATCATACCCGGGATCTTATTACTTAGGTTCCCTTAACCTTTCTCAATACATTATATTCCTTTTTATGATCCTCTATTATAATCCTTTAATTTAAATCCTTTTTATCCTGTTACCTTATACTCAATTCTCTCCGTATCTTGTGGATTTCCGGGAAAAATCAAAGTGTTCGGAATTGGATTCTGACGATCTTTACATACACTTATATACCACATAGAGTACTAATAATATCCCATAAGATCAATAACAGAACCCCTACATAGCGTGGCATGAACAGTTTTCTCATTCAGCAAAAACACTATTCATAAGGGTTTCAAAAATTTCCAAAAATTGGGGTTATTACAGTCTCCCCTCCTTAAAAGGATTCCGTCCCGGAATCAGATAGAAAGTGAATAGGGATACTCTCTTAGCATTGCACTTTCTAACTCTCGAGTAAATTTTCCCACATTGTGGTTCTACCATCAAACTCTTACTAGTTTGATAACCCTTCTCCTAAGCACTCGTTCCTTTTCACTCTATAACCCTTCCTGGTTGCTCCATATAGGTTACGTCTGGTTGCATGTCTATGCGCTCATATGCCCCTATTTGTCTGGCATCTGAATTACACTTCCTTAACATTAATACGTGGAACACGTTACGACCTGCTACATGTTCGGGGTTAGGGCTAGCTCATATGCTAACTTCCCAAACGTCTTAATATATCCAAGGGTCCAACAAATTGTAGACTTAGCTTTCCTTTCTTTCTGAATCTCATCAACCCTTTCCAAGGGATACCTATAACATTACTAGGTCCCCTATTTCGTACTCTTTATCCTTTCGTGTCAAATCAACATACTTATCATGTCCATCTTGGGCTACTACCAGCCGTCCTCTGATTAGATCTATCATATCCTTGGTCCTTTGGACTACTGCGGGTCCGAGCATCTTGCGCTCTACAACTTCATCCTAACATAAGGGAGATCGACATTGTCTTCCCTCAAGGATCTCATAAGGCGACACCTCGATACTGACATATGATCTATTGTCGTAAGAAAACTCAACCCGTGTTAAGTGATCATTCCAATTTCTTTCAAGTCTATTGCACCGACTCTCATTATAGCTATTAGAGCTTTTGCTTCTCACTACCCATCCTTTTTCCCAGTTCGTAGTCGCTACTATCTTCCGTTCCTAATATTATACTGGTTATACTTTTGCTCGTTAGCGTTCTATAACCTTTTAATAACCACGTCAACCTTAGTATTACGAATGTGTTCCCATTCTGAATACCACCATAACTTTATTACTCCTTTTTCAGTTGTTTCCATTTCCCAAAATTTGATCAATCAGATAGAAGTAAAGGAATTTGTTGAGAGATCACTATGATCATGAACACTTGTTATATCGCTTAGTTAGTACAGAAGGTGGCCAGCCTTTAGTACTTGACAAGAAATTAAACAATAGCTGGTATCCTACTAGGCTTCTATCACACAGATAGATAGTCATTCGGCAATACCTCCCCTTTCTGGAAGGGTTGTTCTTCTCAGCTTACATGAAATGAAAAGAAGAGAAAAGAACGAATTGAAGAGAATTGTATATATGAAAAAAAAATATACTGCCACAAAATATCTGGCTTGGAACCTACCTCTGAACTATAGAGGTTTGTCATAGAAGAACAAAACATATAGGTATTTATATCAACATCAAGTATTATAGCATCGCATTTCACGTGCCTAAATATTTTCGCTATCCCGTCCATCATTCTATGGACCCATGCTCTTCCTCGAGCTTATACATAATCACCTTTGAAACTCCCTCGACATCGAAAATCGAATCTGGGATCTCATTCTATATATCACCGTTACTAGGATTCTATGCTCGCACCACAACCTTCCTCGTATAATAATACGATTCTCTATTGATAAGAAAGAATAATTATTCACCAGGTAGATACTCTACTTAATTAGTCTATCAATGATAACTTATACACTACCACGACCCGATTAGTGGTACTCAATCTCAACACCCATTCCAATACAACTCTCATGGTTGTAATCAGCTCACTACTCGCAGAATCATTGCTGCCTTACTATGGTCCACCACTGACCCACTGTAGTCATTCATTTTCCCTGAAGTCTTAATAGCTAACCATACAGAGTCCATACATCTCGTATCAAATCCTTCTAAGGAGGTAACATAATCACCATTCCTGATTCATGAAGAACACTCCTGATCCTGACATACATACATGACATGAAGCAGATAAAAGTGCAGAAGAGTTTCAATCAGAGCAACGATAGCAGGTTAATACCATTCTTAATCATACGCCCTAAATAGAAGAATTAACTCAAGGGTTCATCTAGTCCTTTTTGAAACATGGTCCTGGCTTATCTCAAGATAGGACCTTCTAAGATAGATAGCCCGTTCATGGCGATTACACGAATTAAACCTTTACCAACTACTATTACGGTTGGGTATTGCACAGTCATCAGAAGGAATGTCAATCTTCCAAACCATAATTCAACCTTCACATTTTTAACCATCATCACTGTATTCTTTTGGCACACGCGCCTATAATTATCCACTTACCTTTAAAGTGTCGGCCACCTCTTTGGCCTTTCCTGATAGTAAAATTTCCTTACAGTCAATGTCATTTTAACCACCTCCAAATAAATTTTCTACCTTATTTCCGATCACTGCTTGAGTGAAGATGTTTTCCTTAAAATCAGATGGGAAAAAAATATCACCATTTTTCCATAAGTTATTGCCTCATTCTTTAGAGGCTAATCACTGTCAAGACTGACTCTCAATCATACTTAGAACATCTTTTATCTTAAGTCCTAATTGCCCTGAATAATTTCGACCATTACTGGTTCGATCCATACTTTCTCGTGGTTTAACACGTGCCCCACTTGGCAACATATAATTACGTCATATTTCCTTTATCAACATTTCTATTCTTGAAAATTTTGAATATTACCTTTCTCCTTGTAAAACCTCTAAGGTTATCCTTCAATCGTTCCTCCTGTATTCCCTAGATACAGGGCATATTAAAATACCATTTACTATTACTAGAACCATTGTCTATATACTTCTGAAAAATTTCTCCACTGATTCTTAAAGGTTGTTGTTACATTAACCCTTTCCAAATCATACTGTCAAAACTCATACTGTCCCTATTAAGGGTGAAATGCCAACCTTTATGCATTCCCCTAGGATTCATTTTAAGTTATCGAAGTTATATCCTTAATCCCATCTTTAAAAGGTACTTGCATCCTTCCTTGGACAAATCAAGTCATATATCCTTGATAGATTATCTTATTCATCATTCCCACCTCGATAGTCTATACCTAACTTCATAATAGCATCCTTATTCAAATTGAGGTCAATCCATAAGGCCTCCAAAAGATAACAAGGGTCATCCGCTTTTCTTTCCTGATTTGGTAATGATAACATGGATGTTCTGGAAGATATTGGTCATGTTCAACATGAACTTCTTCTTAATAATTCCTTATTTACTTTTGTTGTTTATCTCAACAGTCACCTCAATGTTGGGATATCTTTCGTACCTGGCGTCTCCCTTTCTGGGTATCATGCCACCGGTCTTACACTTCACATTCTTGAAGGTCACTTCCTTCATCCAATTTTTCCTAATTTCTTACTTCCTTGTCTCCTCAGTCTATCCGCGTCTCATTATTTATCCTTCGAACTATCTCAATGTTTCCTCAAATCCTCCCAACTTAAAGGGGATAAAATATATGCATCTCTTATGCCTTCAACCGTCAACTTTAACTCATGGTGAATCACCCTCATCCTGACGATCATATACTTTTCTATTTCTATTAATATGAGTCTTTAGGGTTTCCTCATACCCAACTCCCTTATCATTCCTCAAACTCTGTTGCCTTTATATTCCTTTCCACTTCAATTCCTTTTTATTTTCCTTTCTCTTATCATTATTTCATGAACCAACACAACATAAGCATTGATTTCAAATATCCCGTCATTCTGGATTCGCGTCTTCAGAATGAATCTTAACAACTTTTACAGCTTAGATTCATAATTCATCATACTCATCTGCCTTTGTTCTGGCTCTAAAGCTTTTACACTATCTCCATAACCTTGGGAAGTACTTTCCTGAAAACAATTGACTGAACTCAAATCAGTTTATTATAATCTCTTGCTCCGTGCCTTCCTTGGCCTTTCACCAGCGGGTGGTCTCTCTCTTAGGAGGGTAAGTGACAAAAACAGTCTTTTGTGATTCGTCAATCATTCAGAATCTCAAATGATTCCTCTATTTCCTTTAGCCAGGTTCTTGCCTCGACTGGGTCAACCTGTTCCTTGGAACTCTGAGAGCTTAGAGACTTACAGGTCCTGAAAGAATTTCCTATCGCATTGTTTCCTCAAGGTGGTGGTTGGGGATAATAGTCTAAGTTCTGTCTAGACAGGTCCATGAATTGCCGTATAGGAGTACCGTCTCGGGTCTCCTTTCCTTACTCGACTTTCTGTTTCCTTAGTATGAAATGTTTCATCCTACTCCCCATAATTGGGGTCATCTTTTAATTTAAAATCCTCATTTTCCACTCCATTATGTCATGGGTTCCTTCTATCTTGATGGCAACCTCCCTGACTATCACGTTCAGGGTTTGCTCTAAATCTTATTCCTCAAACTATGGCTCTCATCTAAGTTCTCATCCTTACGCTCTTGAACTTTCGGAACCCAAATTCTATAGGAATACCTCATTATTTCCTTATCATCTTTCTCGGTATTAATCTCATATTTATTTGTTGTCTCTCTGCCTTCATTCATCACCTTTCTCTGGCACCGTATGCTCTTTTCCAATAATTCGGTCTCTATTGCAATCTCAAACAGCTTTTCAGTACCGGCTCCGGTTACCTTCACTACTATTTCCAAAATCTCTTATAAACTCTCCCAAAGACATTATCATCTTGAGTCTCTCCTTTTTACTAAGGGCATCAGCCACCACATTGGCTTTCCCCGAAGGATAAAGAATCTCCCAATCATAATTCTTGATTAGCTCTAACCGCCTCCTCTGGCGTATGTTGAGCTCTTTCTACGTAAGAATGTACTAGAGCTCCTATGGTTTGTGAATCTCACACTTCTCTTCATACAAGTAGTGCCTCAAATCTTTAGGGCAAAACTATTGCCACGAGCCCAAGCTCATGGGTGGGGATATCGAATTTTAAATTCCCTTAATTGTCTTGACACAGACGCGATTATCTTGCTGTGCTATATAAGAAGCACCCTAATTCCTTATGCGAAGCGTCACTTACAAATCACAAAATCTCCTTTTTCCCTCCGGCAACGCCAACATAGGGGCCGTCACCAACCTTTGCTTCAGTTCTTAAAAGCTGTTCTCGCATTTCTCTGCCTATTCGAACTTCTCAGTCTTATGAGTAAGCCGCGTTAAAGGGGCTACTATCTTTACAAACTTGAACTAACCTCCGGTAGTGACCGGCCAATCCTACCTCTGGGAGTTGCCCTAACCATGGTCATCAATTCATCAGTGGTCCTTTATTCATTCTTGTCAGGATCCTCCACGAGATCCTCCTCAGCAACAATCCCATCTAGGACAACATCCTCAACCGCTACATCCTCAATATCAATATCATCCGGTCCTGCATTAGGACACTCTATCGGATCCACAATCCGATCTCCAATTAGTAATAAAACATCATCGTGCTGTTGCTCCTCAACCTCAGGGTTCGGAGTCCCGCTACTCTATACGATAACGAACTACGCTTCTAGCGCTACATTTATAAGGGTTCCCATAAGGGTTTTAACTGTCAGTACTACGTTAGGTAGTCCGACTATGAACTTGGAAAGAGTTCTTATTATCTTAGTGAACTTATTATCTTAACGTCCCATCATCTCTGAGGTTTATAACGCTTAGCTCTGATACCACTTCTGTAACACCCCCAAATCCGGGGTCGGGGATCCGGGTTGTCACGAGTTTCATTTCCCTTAATAACACCCAATCTTAATAATTACTCAACTACTCTGTACTGTGACCCCACAATAAACACACACACCACACGTTATAGTCTCAGAGATGAACATCCAAAAAAAATAATTACAAGTCATTTTATTCCACAATTATCTGCCAATACACCTTAGAAGGTTTTCTGAATAAATTTACATTTTCTTTGCCATTATTACAATTCGTAAATATACATAATCTGGTACATCAAAAGTTGAAGCCTAGTCTATTGGTATTTCCCTACCTCAGCTACAGTGACTTCAACACCTATAGGAAACTGCGGAATGTTTCCTATCCGCTCGCGAATTGGGAGCTTGGTCCTGTTCATCTTATCTATCTGATGTTGTGTGATGAAAGAAGAAAGCAAGGGTGAGCAGCAAGCCCACCAAAATAATATGTATAATGATTAACAATATATGAGCCTACTCATAATACTCATGAAAGTCTTGGTCAAAAGAAATGAACCAAGTTGATATCTTAATGCGATGAAGTCGCAAAATATTCAGTATATATATATATATACATATATACTTTTCAAAATATTGGAAGTCCTCTTCCATGCATAATATACACAAAGTCCCAGTGTATAACTGTATAAAAATATCGTTGTAAGGTGATCTCATATATCTAACCTTGTCTCAACGTTTTTCTGAAAATCTTTGTCATGCATAAGATAATCATTTACTAGATATAAGTTTAAAAGATGAAGTTACAAGATACTCCAATATACTTATATCTTTTCCAAATACTACTTGAACTACCACCATTCAAGTTATAATTAGTTTCCAAAGTTCATCACATAGATGAGACTACAAGACCAGATTTGAATAGATTAAATCTTTAAAATATCATCAAAATAAAATGAAGTTACGAGATACTTCATTTGATGCAAACATCATTTTGAAAACTTGACCTTGCCAACACTCAACAATCGCCCAACCGTAGCCTTTCTATCGAAGTGCTCTGGGTAGTGTTGCAGAAATTATCCAATTGGATGATGAACTCATTACGGGAGTTTGCCGCGCCAGGAAGACCACTTACGATGATCAGTCGTAGTAGTGCAACCCCACCATTTTCTACATGTAGAGGAGAACCTGTCGGATTTACTTGTCAACCGAACACTGAACTCCTAAGGAATGGACCGCCTTAGCGGAACTTCCAGGCCATTTGGGCCAATATAATAAGGCTGGGCCGGCGCTACTCGGCCACTTATGCCACTCCTAGTTCAGATGAAATCCATGACTCTGAAACGTAAAGCTCGTTCCCCCTTTCCCCAAGTAGAAACTTGTTGATACGGCTTCACCAAGAAGTCGTATTTAGTTGGAAAGGAAAACTCACCGATATTTCCCAGGCGATGCCTGTTAATGGATTAACTTGTTCCAAGAATTTTACTTCCTGAATATTGGGTAAGTAATCAATTCATTTATCAAAACAGCAACCTTGTTGCGAATATAAAATACACCATAGAGCCGGATTCTCCAGGTTTTGAGCGAGTATTTAAATCCCCTTAAAAAGGAAGATCTTAAATATAAAAATGAGTTTTGGGATCCGCTCTAACTTTTAAAAATCATTTTGAAGACTCGAAAACACTTTAAAGAGTGTTTGGAGTAAAGCTGATTTAATGAAGTAAATCAGTCCCCAGTATATTTAGAAAATGACTGAATATTATTATTTAAATAATATTCTCATAAAGATAATCCTTATAAAAATAATCGAAGTAGAAGTATTAAAACTTATACTTGAAATGGATATTAAATAACCAAAGATATACTTATATAAAAGTACTATCTTTATTTGAATAATCAAAAATAAGTTTGATTATTTACACCTTATTCTTTAATAAAATAAAGAATATATCTCAGCAAATAATCGGCGTCATAGATCCTCAAATGAATATTCAAATAATATTCATTAAATAATATAAACTGAGTCATAAGCCTTCGAATAAATATTCAAAATAATATTCAATAATAAAATAAAGGAGTCATAAGTCCTCGGATGAATATTCGAAATAATATTCAATAATAAAATAAAGTTAAAGTTATCGAATAAACCTTATTCGATTAATAGTTTGGAAAACTATAACCATATATATATATAAATAAATAAATATATATATATATATCCATATCCATATATACAAAATCTACTCGGGATCCTCGACTCCCGGTTTTAGAAAATATTTTCACCTTTGGGTCCCTATACTAAGGGTATATGCAAGTTACCGCTATCCTCTAGCATAGGTATTATCAACTGAACCAACAGATATATATATATATGGAAAGAATGCGAAACAGGAATGCATATATATACCATATCACATGCAACAATATATCGCAAGAATTTGCTAATTAACCAATATGCATTTATCGCAAGATCATGCATATACAAATGTATACATCACAACAACAGTATAACGGATAGAATACTTGCCTGAGCGACTTGGGGTGATAAAAGGCTCGGGACGAGTCTGGTAACCTATAAACAACAAGTTGGAATTAAACCAAAATCACTTGTAAATCTATACTTTAACTAACTTAGACTCTAACGCTTGTTTTGCGCTCACTGATTCGCTTAAGTCACTCGGGTACCCTCGGCTCCACCATTTTTAATAATTTAACCTTTACGAGTTTTAAAGCGATTCCTTCGCGAGTGTCTTACCAACTGCCTAAAACACTTACCATAAATGTTTCATACATTAATTAACCCTTTTTGGTCTTTAACCTATGTTTCAAAGTAAGGCGAGGGGAAAAGTTTCGTTCGCGAAATGCCGTTACTTGAAACGGTCGTTTCTCCTAAACCGTGCATCGGAATCGAACGAACTACATATCAAAACGAAGCTCGTAACATGAGCTATCTAAACATGGCAGTGGTCATAATCTAGCAGGGGGTTCTCGGGTCCTAATGCTATGCACAAAAACAGTCCAAAGAAAATCGGACGTTACGACGGCTATGTTTACGCGATTTCCCAAATTTTAAACCATTCAATACCAACCACAAATCAACCCCAATTCAATCATACAACCAATATTCCTCCAAACCACATCATAACAGCCCCAACAAATCCACATTAACCATTTATACTTATTCCTCACATGAACTAAAAGCTTTACTTAGGTTCTTTAACTAATTACCAAGATTTACAACTCCAATAATGCAACAAAACCAACTAATCTCTACAAACTCAACCAAACTTCAACCAATCAAGCATCATGCTTCACATATGCTATATCAAACACATTCAATCCTAATTACTCAAAACTAAAGCTAGGGTTTGTAGTTTATACCTTCCTTGGAGAGTGGAGAATCAAGAGAATGGCTTGGAATCACCTTTAAAGCCCTTATCCAAGCTTAATCTAAACAAAACTTCAAGAACACAAATTTTAGTTCTTGAAAACACTATTCACCATCTTCTTTCATGATTTATAGAAAAAGATTGGCTTGGAATTAGAAGCTTAAACTTATAGGAAGTATGTAACTATCCATGGGGAAGCTTAGATAATTACCTTGCTAAATAGTAAGTGGAGGAGCTTGGACTTCCCATTTCTTAAGAAAGAAGCCGAGAGCTTCATGAAGAAATGGAGGATTTGGTGTTTTGTGATTTGTTTTGCTTGGTTGCTAGGTTTTTGTATTTGCTTTAGTCAATTACCTTCTTGCCCTTGAATTTGTGTGGTTCTCATTCAACCACACCTTCTTCCTTCCCTTGTCATGCTTGTGTCATCCTCATGATGTCATCCTCCCTTCCTTGTCCTCTTTCTATTGGTTGGATGACATCATTCCCACTAATCCCTTTGATTAACTTCCTAATCGTTTGACTAATGACCGCTGATCTGTTATACAGTTCGCTTAACTTTCGTTCTCGTTTATCGTTTGAAGGATCATACCCGGGATCTTATTACTTAGGTTCCCTTAACCTTTCTCAATACATTATATTCCTTTTTATGATCCTCTATTATAATCCTTTAATTTAAATCCTTTTTATCCTGTTACCTTATACTCAATTCTCTCCGTATCTTGTGGATTTTCGGGAAAAATCAAAGTGTTCGGAATTGGATTCTGACGATCTTTACATACACTTATATACCACATAGAGTACTAATAATATCCCATAAGATCAATAACAGAACCCCTACATAGCGTGGCATGAACAGTTTTCTCATTCAACAAAAACACTATTCATAAGGGTTTCAAAAATTTCCAAAAATTGGGGTTATTACAGTATCCGCTTGGAAGGGATTAATGAGGTTCGGAAAGAAAGGAAAACTAAGCCCAAGATACATTGGACCTTTTGAGATATTAAGACGGATTGGAAAGTTAGCTTACGAGCTAGCCTTACCCCCTAACTTGCAACAAGTTCATAATGTGTTCCATGTGTCAATGCTAAGGAAGTATCATCGGGATGCCAGACACATAGTGGAGTACGAGCAGGTGGATATGCAACCAGATCTGACTTACGTGGAGAAGCCAGTAAGGATTATAGATAAGAAGGAGCAGGTGCTTTGGAACAAAGTGATCAAGCTAGTCAGAGTACTATGGCAGAATCATAATATGGAAGAATCAACTTGGGAACTAGAAAGCGCAATGCTAGAAAAGTACCCCCATTTATTTTCTATTTGATTCCGGGACGGAATCCTTTTAAGGAGGGGAGAATGTAATAACCCCCAAAATTTTGAACTTTTTGTAACCCTTGTGAATAGTGTTTTAGCTGAATGAGAAAACTTTTCATGCCACACTATGTAGGGGTTCTGTTATGGATATTCTGAGATTTTATTAGTACTCTACATGGTATATAAGTGTATGTAAAGATCACCAGAATCCAATTCCGAACACTTTGATTTTTCCCGGAAATCCACTAGATACGGAAAGATTTGAGTATAAGGTAACAGGATAAAAAGGATTTAAATTAAAGGATTATAAGAGAGGATCATAAAAGGAATATGATATATTGAGAAAGGTTAAGGGAACCTAGGTAATAAGATCCCGGGTATGATCCATCAAACGATAAACGAAAACGAAAGTTAAGCGAACCGTATAACAGATCAGCGGTCATTAGGCAAACAATTAGGAAGTTAATCAAAGAGATTAGTGGGGATGATGTCACCCAACCAATGAGAAGAGAACAAGGAGGGAAAGATGACATCATAGCATGACACAAGCATGACATGGGAAGGAAGGAGGTGTGGTTGAATGAGAACCACACAAAGTCCAAGGTTAAATAGGTAATTAACTAAAACAAAAACAAAACCAACCAACCAAGCCAAATAATTCATTCTTCATCAAAACAAAAAGGAACCAAGGCATTATTTCTTCATTTTCTCTCGGCTTTTTCACTTTTTAAAGGCAAGAATTTTCAAAATCCAAGATCCAAGCTTCCTAAATTGGTGAGTTAATTCCCTAATCATCCTTATGCATAGTTATGGCTATATCATGAGTTTAAGCCTTCAATTCTTTCTCAATCTTCTTCAATAAATCAATGAAGAAGACTTTGAATAGTGTTTTCAAGGTTTTAATTTGAATTTTTTCTTGTTTTCCTTTAAGATCCAAGCATCCATAAGACTTCTCAAAGCTTCTTAAGGCTTCCTAGCTACTCCCACCACTTCAAGGAAGGTATATCATCTCCAAACCCTAGATTCCTGTGTATAATAAGATGATTTTGATTATTATGGTGATATAGTAGCTTAATGCTTGTGGTTTAGAGTGTGGGTTGGAGTGGTAGTGAAATGGAATGGTGAATCTTGTTGTTTTGGTTAAAAGAACTTAAGTATAGTTAAATTCAAGCTTAGGCATAAGTATAAATGTTAATATTGAATTGATTGGGGCTGTTATGATGTGATAAGGATGGACTTTGGTTGTATGAATGGGTTCAGGTTGAATTGTGATGGTTTTTGAATGGTTTAAAATTGGGAAATCGCGTAAATATAGCCGTCGTAATGTCCGATTTACTTTAGACTGCTTTTGTTCATAACATTAGGACCCGAGAACCCCCTGCTAGATGTTGACCATTGCCATTTTTAGATAGCTCATGTTACGAGCTTCGTTTTGATATGTAGTTCATTCGATTCCGATGCACGGTTTAGGAGAAACGACTGTTTCAAGTAACGGCGTTTCGCGAACGAAACTTTTCCCCTCGCCTTACTTTGAAACATAGGTTAAAGACCAAAAAGGGTTAATTAATGTATGAAACAATTATGGTAAGTGTGTTAGGCAGTTGGTAAGCCACTCGCGAAAGAATCGCCTTAAAACTCGTAATGGTTAATTTATTAAAAATGGTGGAGCCGAGGGTACTCGAGTGACTTAAGAGAACCAGTAAGCGCAAAGCGAGCGTTAGAGTCTAATTTGGCTAGAGTATAAAATTACAAGTGACTTTGGTTTAATTCCATCTTACTTGTTGTTTATAGGTTACCAGACTCGTCCCGAGCCTTTTATCACCCCCAGTCGCTCAGGCAAGTTTTCTACCCGTTATACTGTTGTTGTGATGTACATTTGTATATGCATTATCTTGCGATAGATGCATGTTGGTTAATTAGCAAATGTTGCGATATATTGAAGCATGCTGATATGGTATATATATGCATGCCTGTTTCGTATTCTTGCCATATATATCTGTTGGTTCAGTTGATAATACCTATGCTAGAGGATAGCGGTAAATTGCATATACCCTTAGTATAGGGACCCAAAGGTGAAAACGTTTTCTAAAACCGGGAGTCGAGGATCCCGAGTAGATTTTATATATTTATATATTTATATATATATGGTTATAGTTTTCACAACTATTAATCGAATAAAGTTTATTCGATAACTTTATATTATTTAATGAATATTACTTGAATATTCATCCGAGGACTTATGACTCCTTTTATTTTATTAATTGAAGATTATTTCGAATATTAATTCGAGGGCTTATGACTCAGTTATATTATTTAATGAATATTATTTGAATATTCATTTGAGCATGTATGACTCCTTTGTTTTATTTTATGAATATTATTTATAATATTCATTCGAGGACTTATGACTCCGTTTATTATTTAATAATATTCTTTATTTTATTAAAGAATAATATTTCGATAATCAAACTTATTTTTGATTATTCAAATAAGATATTACTTTCGTATAAGTATATCTTTGATTATTTGCTATTCATTCAAGTATAAGTTTTCCAACTTCTACCTCAATTATTCTTATGGGAATATTATTTAAATAATAATATTCAGATATTTTCTAAATATATTGGGACTAATTTACTTCATTAAATCAGCATTACTCCAAACACTCTTTAAAGTGTTTTCGAGTCTTCAAAATGATTTTTAAAAGTTAGAGCGGATCCCAAAACTCATTTTTATATTCAAGATCTTCCATTTTAAGGGGACTTGAATACTCGCTCAAAAATCTAAGGGATCCGGCTCTGTGGTGTATTTTATATTCGCAACAAGGTTGCTGTTTTGATGAATGAATTGATTACTTGCCCAATGTTCGGGAAGTAAGCCCATCTAATTGAGTCGGCATAAGCGACAGGCCGGGGTACGGTCTATCAAAGTGTAAGTGACTGGGTGGCAGTCCATCAACGCATAAGAGGCCGGGTGGCGGTCCAGCACAAGGTCCTTATGTGGCCAGGGTGATGACCGGTGGGGGATTCATCCATCTACTAGTAGAAAAGGTTACTTATTGGTATCTTTGCCTGATCAGCAAGATATCGGGTTTATGCCAAAATTCTTTTCCTTTCAAAAATTCATTGGATGTTACAAACTCTGTTCATACTTTACATAACAGAGGTTCCAGGAAATGTTTAAGAGATATATATGTGGATATATATCGGGACTAAATAAAGTATCTCGTAACTTTATTTCATTCAATAATATTTCAAAGATTGAATCTATTCAAGTCTTAACTTGTGGTCTCATCTATGGGATGACTTTTTTTTAAAACCTATAATACTTTGAACAGTGGTAGTTCAAGTAGCCTTATAAATGATATAAGTATAGTGAAGTATTTGGTAACTTCATCTTCCTTTAAGCTTATATCCAGTAAGTAATTATCTTACTTTTGATAAAGGTTTTCAGTAAGTTATCTATTAGATACTTGCATTATTGATTACACTATATATTATCTTGCGAGCTGTAAGGCTCACTCTTGCTTTATTTCTTCATCACACAACAATAGTTAGGAAGGATGGCCAGACTCCAGCAGACCCAGCGCAAGCGTGTGGGAAGCGTCCCGCGTCTTCCCGTTGATGTCATAGCTGCTATAGCTGCAGAGGTAGATCTTTTGTAGATCAGACCATCTACTTTTGAGAATCATTTATGTATAATTATAACTTGTGGCAGATAATGGCAATTAATTGTAAACTTATTAAGTAATCATTTTGGGTTGTAATAACTTTTAAATTATGGATTCAAAGACTTGTACTTATTTCAATTTCATCTCTGAGACTATAACGGGTTGTGGTATGTGTTAGTGTGGGGTCACAGCATGAGGTTAATTATTATTAATTAAGTGAAGTGATATTGTGGAAAGAAAGACCGTGACGACCCGGATCCCTGACCCCGGATCTGGGGGTGTTACACACTGCTGGGCTGGGCTACTGAGGTGATGGAGGACTTCGAGAGGCTGGCAGGACCAGAGTTTCCTTGGAGCTGAGTTAGAAATTTTGAGATGGAGATGCTGAGCAGTGTTGTTATGGTTATGTAGTATGGACAGTAGTGTGTAGTGTGTATCAGAAGACTTTTGAGTTGTATTTATAGACTAGCGATGCTGACTAGTGAGTAGGTTATTGTACCCTTTTTGCTTTTACTTTCGAAGCGTCTTTACGCTTGTATTACCCAAAAATTTTGATCGATATATCAGTACCTTTTCCTTTCCAACACTGTCATTTATTTTATTGCACCTGTTTTACTTTGCCTTATTTATTGCACCAGTATATCCTGTGATACCATGTACCCTGTTTTCCATAACTGTTTATATTCTGTAAAGAAGCATGCAATTTACTTAGTTACAACTGTTTTCAAAAAGAGATATTTCTATTTCACAAAACTTTTCTTTTATACAAAGATTTGATTCAAAAGCTAAATAAATTGATTGATTCTTTACAGAAAATGCCTCCCAGAAGAAATACCCGCACCAACACCCAGAATGAAGAAACCAACAACAACAACAATAACAACCAAAATGATATAAACCAGAATGTGAACCCAGGACCCATGGACCCAGCAATAGCCCAGATTCTTCAAATCTTGGCCCAACAAACAGTTCACCTGGCACAACAACAGCAGAGACAGACCAATCCCCAGGTAACTTTCAAAACTTTTCAGGAAGTAAACCCACCAGAATTCAAGGGTTCCTTAGAGCCAATTGAAGCAAATGTGTGGTTAAAGGAAATAGAGAAGGCTTTTGCCTTGTTAAAAGTGAAAGAGGAGCAGAAGGTTGAATTTGCAAGTTACTATCTGAAGAATGAGGCCACCTATTCGTGGGAAATGGTGAAAACATTGGAAAGCACAGATGTTATTACTTGGGAAAGGTTTAAGGAATTGTTTTTAGAAAAGTATTTTCCTCAGTTTGTTCCGGATTAAATGGAGCTGAAGTTTTTAGAATTAAAGCAAGGGAACATGTCGGTAACAGATTATGAGGGGAAGTTTGAGGAATTGTCAAGGTATGTGCCGTCGTATGTTGATACTGATAGAAAGAAAGCTAAGAGATTCCAGCAAGGCTTGAAGCCATGGATCAGAGGGAAGGTAGCTATTTTTAAATTGGATACCTATGCCGGGGTTGTACAGAAAGCTATGATCGCAGAGACAGAGAGTGAGATGTTCCAGAAAGAAAAGGAAAGCAAGAAAAGGAAAGTTGAGGGAAGTGAGGGTTAGTCACAAACAGGGAAGTTTCTAAATTTTAAGAAGGGCAAGTTTCAGCCAGGGAGAAATTTTAATTTCAGGAGACAAAATGTAGGAGACGGAGGCCAGGGCAATCGTTCAACTAATGTGAATCAGCCGAATCAGTTGAGATTAACTTTTACAGATTGTCAAGTATGTGGAAAGAAGAATGGAGGAGTTTGTAACAAGTTGAATGTGGTATGTTTTAAATGCAACCAGAAAGGGCACTACTTGAGGGAATGCTGAAATCAGCCAGCAAGAGAGCCAGCGAATAAGGATCAGCCTATCCGGAATCCAGCAGTGAAAGTTCCAGTCATTGGATTTACATGCTTTAAATGTGGGAAGCCAGGACATATGGCCAGGGATTGCAAGACACCATCCCCAGTCAGTAATGCATTAAGGATTATGGGATCTACCCCAACAGTGAATGAGACTCCGAGGGCTAGAGTTTTTGACATGTCGGTGAAGGATGCGATCCAGGATACGGATGTCGTGGCAGGTATGCTTAATGTGAACTCTTTATGTGCCAAAGTGTTAATAGATTCGGGAGCAACTCGATCGTTTGTTTCACAAGATTTTGTTAGTAAGTTAAATTGTCCAGTTGGGTATTTAAATGAAATAATGACTGTGGAATTAGCAAATCAAGAACGTGTAACTGTTAACCAAGTTTGTGGGAATTGTGAGATTGAGATTTCTGGTAGTAAGTTTTGTGTAGATTTGATACCGTTTAAGTTAGGAGAATTTGACGTTATATTAGGAATGGATTGGTTATCTAAGCATGATGCTCAGATAGATTGTCGAAATAAGAAAGTAATGGTGAAAACGCCAGATGAAAGAATAGTAACATTCAAGGGACAGAAGCAGGTAAAGAAGTTCTTAACGATGATTCAAGCCAAGAAGTTACTACGACAAGGATGTGAGCATTTCATAGCATATGTGATCGATAGAAGTCAGGAGCCAGCAAAACTTGAAGATATTCCAATTGTAAATGAATTTCCAGACGTATTTCCCGACGAGTTACCAGGACTTCCTCCAGATAGAGAAATTGAATTTGCAATTGACTTAGCACCTGGAACCGAACCAGTATCCAAGGCCCCGTATAGAATGGCGCCCGTTGAGATGAAAGAGTTAGCAAAGCAATTGCAAGAGCTGTTAGAGAAAGGAGTAATTAGACCCAGCGTATCCCCGTGGGGTGCACCGGTATTATTTGTCAAGAAGAAGGATGGAAGCATGAGACTGTGCATCGACTATAGGGAGCTCAACAAGTTGACGATCAAGAATAAGTATCCGTTACCCAGAATTGATGATTTGTTTGACCAATTGAAGGGAGCCAAGTATTTCTCCAAAATCGATTTAAGATCGGGATATCATCAACTAAAGATCAAACCAGAAGATATACCAAAGACAGCTTTCTGAACAAGGTATGGGCATTACGAGTTTTTAGTGATGTCTTTTGGATTGACCAACGCCCCACCAGCGTTTATGGACCTGATGAACAGAATTTTCAAGGAATATTTGGATAGGTTCGTTATAGTATTTATAGACGATATTTTGATCTATTCAAAGACGGAGGAGGATCATGCGGAACATTTGAGGACAGCTTTGGAGATTTTAAGGAAAAAGAAGTTATATGCTAAATTGTCGAAGTGTGAGTTTTGGTTACAGGAAGTTCAGTTCTTAGGACACATAGTCAGTAACGAAGGGATCAAAGTGGACCCAGCAAAGATCGAGGCAATTACGAATTGGGAAAGACCGAGAACACCCACTGAGGTAAGAAGTTTCTTGGGATTGGCAGGATATTATCGACGATTCGTTCAGAATTTCTCAAGAATTGCAACACCATTGACAAAGCTTACACGAAAGAATGAAAAGTTTATATGGAATGACAAGTGCGAAGAAAGTTTTCAGGAATTGAAGCGGAGATTAATCACAACACCTGTTTTGTCACTTCCAGACGATCAAGGGAATTTTGTAATTTATAGCGATGCTTCTTACAAAGGATTAGGATGTGTTCTTATGCAGCACGACAAGGTGATTGCGTATGCGTCAAGGCAATTGAAACCACACGAACAGAAGTACCCTACTCATGATTTGGAGTTAGCAGCTATAGTTTTCGCTTTGAAGATTTGGAGACATTATTTGTATGGAGAAAAGTGTAAGATTTTCACGGATCACAAAAGTTTGAAATATATATTTACCCAGAAGGAACTTAATATGAGACAAAGGAGATGGTTAGAATTGATCAAAGATTATGATTGCTCGATTAATTATCATCCCGGTAAGGCGAACGTTGTAGCAGATGCGTTAAGTCGGAAGGAAAAGTTAAATGTATTATCCGTACCTGAAGAGATATATAAAGAATTTCAAAAATTGGAATTGGAGATTAGAATTTGCAAGCCTGAGGAAGCAAAAGTGTACAATATGATTTTCCAACCGGAGTTATTGGAGAAAATAAAGAAATGCCAGAAAGAGGTAATGGATCAAGATATAAATAGTTTGGTAGGTGAGGAATTATGCACGCAACAAGATGATCAAGGTATTCTTAGGTTTTCTTCAAGAATTTGGATTCCACCAGTAACGGAGCTGAAAAATGAAATTTTACAAGAGGCACATAGTTCAAGATATTCCATCCATCCAGGGAGTACCAAAATGTACAGAGATTTAAAGAAGAATTATTGGTGGCCAAATATGAAGAGGGAAATTGCGGAATGGGTTAGCAAATGTTATACCTGTCAGAAAGTTAAAACGGAGCATCAGAGACCAAGCGGATTGCTACAGCCATTGGAGATTCCAGAGTGGAAGTGGGAACATATTGCCATGGATTTCATAGTTGGATTACCAAGGACAAGGGCTAATCATGATGCCATTTGGGTTATAGTAGATAGACTTACCAAGTCAGCTCATTTTCTGCCTATAAATGAAAGATTTTCGCTCAATAAGTTAGTTCATATGTACTTGAAAGGGATCGTAGTTCGTCATGGAGTTCCAGTGTCTATTGTAACTGATCGAGATCCAAGATTTAATTCAAGATTCTGGAAGAGTTTTCAAGAATGTTTAGGAACAAGATTGAATATGAGTACGGACTATCACCCCCAAACGGATGGCCAAAGTGAAAGAACGATCCAGACAATCGAGGACATGCTACGTGTTTGTGCTATTGATTTCAAAGGAAGTTGGGACGAGCATTTACCCCTAGTCGAGTTTGCTTATAACAACAGTTATCACGCCAGTATTGGGATGCCACCTTATGAAGCCCTTTATGGACGCAAATGTAGATCTCCAGTATATTGGGACGAAGTAGGAGAACGTAAAATACTCGGACCCGAATTAGTATAGCAGACAAAGGAAGTTGTTGAAATTATCCAGAAAAGATTAATAGCCGCACAAGATCGTCAAAGGAAATATGCAGACCAGTCAAGAAAAGACATGGAATTTGAAGAAGGAAGCTTGGTATTATTGAAAGTATCACCGTGGAAAGGACTAACGAGGTTTGGGAAGAAAGGGAAGCTAAACCCAAGATATGTCGGACCTTTTGAAATCCTAAAGCGTATTGGCAAGGTAGCTTACGAGTTGGCGTTACCTCCGTGCATGGAGCACATTCACAATGTTTTTCACATATCAATGCTTAAGAAATATAATCCAGACTCCAGGCATATAATAGAATATGAGCCAATAGAACTTCAAGCAGATTTATCATATGTAGAGAGTCCGATAGAGATTCTAGAGGAAAGAGAGAAAGTATTGAGAAATAAAGTGGTAAAGTTAGTAAGAGTATTGTGGAGAAACCCAAAGGTTGAAGAGTCAACCTGGGAGTTAGAAAGTGATATGAGAGAAAAGTACCCTCATTTGTTTTCTTAAAGATTCTGAGGACAGAATCCTTTTAAGGGGGGAATGATGTAATATCCGGGATATATCGTTTAATTATTTTTGCTATTATATAATTATTATGTGTGTTCAGTATCTATTCTGTAAGCTAATTGTTAAGTGTTATCTGTACTTGAATATTCAAAAATAATATTAATTGAGTATTTTAATTTTTATATGTCCAAAATAAAATATAGATAATTGTCACATCTTCCTAATTATTTTTATGTTGGTTTATGCATTTATAAGAATCATATGAAATTTCTAAAATCTTTTTCCGGGTAATTAAAATCTATTTTATAAAAACGGAAACCAACCGACGTCAACCGTTGTTACGTTTGTGGAACCCGAAACTCTTTCGAGAACTCCTTCCTAACCTAATTATAATATTCCGAGCATATTCCATGTTTCGACTTTTTCGATTCGGCTTACGGTTTGTCCTGCGCGGGTCCCGGCGCAACATTTTCGATACAATATTCGTTTCGGTAAATCAATAAAACCCGTATTTTCGATAAACGGGAGTTTTTTATTAAACTATCCCAATTATCACTTCGTAATACGTGTAACCAGGCGCTGAGACCAAGACCGCAGTACAAATTGTACTGATTTGGATAATTATCCCGAACACCGATACCGTTTGGATCAGTTTTT
The DNA here is from genome assembly GCF_009905375.1 of Apium graveolens. Taxonomy (NCBI): domain Eukaryota; kingdom Viridiplantae; phylum Streptophyta; class Magnoliopsida; order Apiales; family Apiaceae; genus Apium; species Apium graveolens. The sequence continues at coordinate 1,098,523 of NC_133650.1, forward strand.
ACAAATAAACGTACCGTTTTATATCCGGAATGATCCAACGGGATACAAATTTTCCGTAATTATAAATAGCCTTTTACCGTATTTTATTTCGTATCAAAATCATTTGCAGATAGTTAATTATATAATTTTCAGAGAAAAGCCCTAATTTCCTAAAACTGTTCTAAGAATCAAACAGCAAAACAAAGGTGTTACCGATCTCTGTTTTCAAAGCTTGAGTAACCAAAACGAAGGATTTGAAGTGTTCTATCAGATTCTGAGCTTTGTTTCACTGCAGAAATCAAGGTTATTTTTCTAAAAAATTATTTATTTTCGAATTTATTTTATTAAAAATATGAATTTTTGTTCGGATGATTGTTTGTATGATTTGATGATTGCATGTTGTAGAGCTTGTTTTCCTGATGATTTTCATATGTCATACGTCTGATTTGGAGTTCAATAACATGTTCAAATTTGAGTTTGATTTTCGAATTTTAAAATTAGGGTTTATAACCCGTATGAATGTTCTTAATTGAAATTTGGGGGTTTCTTATTCTGTGATAGATTGATGTTGTGTTATAGTGGGATGTATTCTCTGTGAAATTTGCAATCTAGTCGTATAAGTTTCATGAACCAACGAGGTCTGTAGAGAAGGGAGTTGTGTTTTGAAGTTTTCCGATGTTCGTTGGAAACTGCAAAACTTCACGGCCAAATTCCGGCCAACTCAGGGATTGTTGGGTTGTTTTGATTGCATGGTTGTATTCCTGGTGTTGTGTAGATGTGATCTGGAGGTATTGGTGGAGTGAGGATGCCGGGAATGTGTTCTCCGGCCACCTCTGTGTTTTCCGGCGACGGGGTGTAAAAATTACAATTTAGTACCCCAACTTTTGAAAATGATGCAGTTAGGTCCCTGAAGTTTCCAGACTTTGCAAATTTAGGATTCCTGTTTATAAAATGTTTAAAAATCATATTTCCTATTTATTTTTATTATAAAAATTCATTTTTAAATTCTGAAAATTCTAAAAATTATTATTTTAATTCCGAAAATTATTTTTAATTCACAAATAAATCTAAATTAATTAGTTAATTAATTTCAGTTAATTTATAATTGATTAATTGATTTAATTAATTATTAATTGATTTTAATTAATTATTTAATTAGATTTAATTATTTAAAAATGATTTAAAAATTCTGAAAAATAGTTTCGAGCTTTAAAATATTATTCTAAATTATTTCCAAGGCTCGATAATTATTCTAAAATTATTTCGGAGCCAGAATGGGCCAACCGAACCCTGTTTATTAACCCGAAATTGATCCAACGACCCGTTTTAATTCCGAAAAATGTTTTAAAAATCATTTTAAATATCAAAAAGCCTATTTATGACCCGAGACTTCTTTATAAATAATATATCATTGATTACGCGATGTATTATGTGCTATATGTGACTTGTTAATTGACTATCGGTATATATATTCGGTGTTTACTTGATTATTGCATAACTTTCAATCCGTTAATCGGATTTGGGTAAAACGAAGGGTAGATAGAAGTATGTGTTGAATAGAATTCCATGAGTAAATTACTGATAGATACTTATGATATGTGAGCAGAAGAGGCAAGACGTAGGAAAGGGAAACAGGTAGTTGAGGAGTAAAACGGTTGTGATTGGAAGCGAGTGCAGTGTAGTAACCTAATACCAGGCAAGTGTTCTAAACTTTCTCGAGATATTGTAGTACTTGATAATCCTGTGATATTGCAAGTGCTTTGAAGCACAGAAACCTAAATCCTGATTTCAGTTATTGTTCTTGAGCCATGAATCATATTCTTTCTAATCCATTGATTATTGTATACCCAAACAAGAACCACAAATCTACGATACTACTCCACAAATATATACAAACTAAATACCAGACACTGAAATGAACTATTATATACTCAACCCATGGTATCTTATACTTTGAAAGACCAAATCCTTGAAACCTTGAAACGTTGATTCCTTTGTTATCCAATTCTTTCATTACCCAGCATCCAAGCTTTTAAATTGCCTTATTGATCCTTACAAGGATTGAAACCCTTTCATTGTTAAATATTTATTGTTGTTAATGATTTCGGTTATTGCTTATTATTGCATATTCTGTTATTATATTAGAATTGGATTGTTTTTATAAAATTGTGGACCAGATTCGTGGTCAGACCATATAATGGTCAAGTTAGGCCAATGTGTGCCTTGGATCCAGTAGTTAGAGCAATGCTGTGTGCCTTGCTCGAGGTTAGTGCGTGACTGATCAGCAGCCTAACCTTGGTTTTTAAATTAAAAGTATAATATCCAATTATAAATCATAATCCATTGTTCACTTGATATCATAATCATATTCACCTGATGATCATTATTCTCAGTTTTGTCATTGTGACTTACTGAGCTAGTTAGCTCATTTGTGCGATGTTGTTTATATTCTTTCCAGTTAAAAAGGAACCAGTTGGTAAAGAGGATCCCCAGTCCAGCGCGAGAGCTAGGGGTTCAGGTTGAGAAAGCTGAACTAGTAGGCTTCTTTTGGGATAAGTTAAATTTGTAAAAGTTTGTAATAATGTTTAATACTCAGTTTGAGTTTGAATAGTTGGGATTTGAACGGTTTGTAATATATTAGTGTGTTTGGCTTGTGTGCATACTTTAACCTGTTGCGGTCCGTGGTGGTTGGTAAGTAGGGTCACTGCATATATTATTATTATCTTTATTATTGTTATAAGCAGGTTATAATTAAGGTGTGTGTGTGGACCCCAAACTTCTGACCCGGGTTTGGAGGGCGCCACAAGTGGGGCCTTCCACGATACCAATTATACCAGTATCAGACCCTCTTCCAGAGGTTCCTGAAGACATCCATGAGGTTCCACCAATTCCTGTTCCCTCCCCTGTACAGAACCCAGCACCTACGGAGGAAATGCCACCTTTATCTCCTGCACCATTTTCACCTGATACCGTGCTTGGTTATCCATTTGGATCTCCTGGGTCTGCACCACCTGCACCCCATGGACTACTAGATGCTACCACTCAGGCTTCTCTTATCGCCGATTATTATATGACTTTGGATGGCCTGTCTGAGGCCCGTAATGTTAGAAGTGATCTGTTGGACCGACTTACTGCACCAAGAATTGAGGGCGGGGTACTTCCGGCAGGATTAACTTATAGCATGGAAAGGATTGAGGCTACCACCCGAATTACAGCTAGAGGACATCTTGAGGGTCAGATTGATCCAGCTCTACTTGCAACCATCTTAGACCTCATCGCCTCTGTGATGGAGCAGGTTAGGGATGTCGTGCGTGCCCGCATTTCTTGATCCATGGTAGTGTGCAGAGCCAGAGCGATCAGACAAGGGTTTCATGTAGCACCACTTTTGGAGGATTAGCCTAAGTTATGATTGATTAGTTTTAATGACTAGATGATTATCTATGGTAGTACTTTTGAGATAGAAGCGATCAGATCAAATGATGTAATTCTCTTTAATGTATTCAGTTGTTGTACCCTCGAACAAATGGTTATGTATATATTCGTTAATTTCAGTTCAGATCAGTTTGTTTGTGATAAAAGTTCATATTGCTAATTGCGCTGTTAACACTTAAGAGAGTGTCATGAAGTTTATAGAACTTGAGAATTCATAATTTGCAATCATACAAGGACTGTATGAGGGAAAGATTTAAGCAAAGTAAGTAAGACAAATATCCAGAGATTTTCAAATTTTTTTTCCAAACATTATGCCCTATGAGGAATAAGATTAGGGGCAAACCTTGAATGTGATAATCAGGGAGGTCGTAATTAAGATATAAGGAACCCATAATATAATGAAGTGGAAAATGAGGATTTTAAATTAAAAGATGACCCCAATTATGGGGAATAAGAAGAAATATTTAGACTGAGAAAACAGAAGTCGAGCAAGATAGGAAGAACCTGGATGGTACTCCTATTGGGCAATCCATGGACCTGCCTAAAACAAAACTTATACTTTTATTCCCAACCACCACCTTGAGGAAACAATGCGGTAGGAAATTCTTTCATGACCTTTAAGTCGTTAAGCTCTCAGAGTTCCAAGGAACAGGTTGACCCAGTCGAGGCAAGAGCCTGGCTAAAGGAAATATAGGAATCATTTGAGATTCTAAATGATTGACGAATCACAAAAGACTGTTTTTGTCACTTACCCTCCTAAGAGAGAGGCCACCCGCTGGTGAAAGGCCAAGGAAGGCACGAAGCAAGAGATTATAATAAACTGATTAAAGTTCAGTCAATTATTTTCGGGAAAGTAATTCCCAAGGTTATGAAGAGAGTGTAAAAGCTTTAGAGCCAGAACAAAGGCGGACGAGTATGATGAAATATGAAGCTAAGTTGTAAAAGTTGTCAAGATTCGTTCTGATGACAAGAATCCCAGAACGATGTGATGTTTGAAGTCAATGATTAGTGGGTTCATGAAATAATGATAAGAGAAAGGAAAATAAAAAAGGAATTGAAGTGGAAAGGAATATAAAGGCAATAGAGTTTGAGGAATGATAAGGGAGTTGGGTATGAGGAAACCCTAAAGACTCGTAGCAATAGAAATAGAAAAGTATGTAATCGTCAGGTTGAGGGTGATTCACCATGAGTTATAATTGATGGTTGAAGGCATAAGAGATACATATATTTTATTCCCTGTAAGTTGGGAGGATTCGAGGAAACCTTGAGATAGTTCGAAGGATAAATAATGAGACGCGGATAGACTAAGGAGACAAGAAAGTAAGAAATTAGGAAAATTGGATGAAGGAAGTGACCTTCAAGAATGTAAAGTGTAAGACTGGTGCTTTGATACCCAGAAAGGGAGACGCCAGGTATGAGAGATATCCCAACATTGAGATGACTGTTGAAATAAACAACAAAAGTAAATACGGAATTATTAAGAAGAAGTTCACGTTGAACACGACCAATATCTTCCAGAACATCCTTGTTATCGTTACCAAATCAAGCAAGAAAAGTAGATAACCGTAGTTATCTTTTGGAGGCCATATTGATTGACCTCATTTTGAATACAGATGTTATTATGAAATTAGGCATATACTATCGAGGTGGGAAGGATTAAATAAGGCACCCTTATCAGGGATATATGACTTGATTTATCCATGAAAGGATGCATATACCTTTTTAAAGGTGGAATTAAAGATAGAACATCGGTAACTTAAAATGAATCCTAGGGGAATGCATAAAAGTTGGCATTTCACCCTTAATAGGGATAGTATGAGTTTTGACAGTATGAATTGGAAAAGATTATGGTAATAACAACCTTTAAGTATCAGTGGAGAAATTTTTTCAGAAACATATAGACAATGGTTCTAGTATTAGTATAGGGTATTTTGATATGCCCTGTATCTAGGGAATACAGGAAGAACGATTCAAGGATAACCTTAGAGGTTTTACAAGGAGAAAGGTAATATTCAAAATTCTCAAGAATAGAAATTTTGATAAAGGAAATATGACGTAATAAAAATAATGCCAAGTGGGGCACATGTTAAACTATGAGAAAGTATAGATTGAACCCAACGAAGGTCAAGAATGGTGAAAATAAGAAGGACCCAAGATAAGAGACGTACTAAGTACGATCGAGAGTCAGTCGTGACAATAATTAACCTCTAAAGACTGAGGCAATAACTTATGGAAAAATGGTGGTATTTTTTTTTACTCATCAGATTTTAAGGAAAGCATTTTCACATAAGCAGTGATTGAAATGAGGTAGAAAATTTAGTTGGATGTAGTTAAAATGACATTGATTGTAAGGAAATTTTACTATCAGGAAAGGCCAAAGAGGTGGCCGACACTTTAAATGTAAGAGGATAATTATAGGCTCTTGTGCCAAAGGAATACAGTGATGATGGTTAAAGCTGTGATGGTTGTATTATGGTTTGGAAGATTGACATTCCTTCTGATGACTATGCAATACCCAACCGTAATAGTAGTTGGTAAAGGTTTAATTCATGTAATCACCATGAGCGGGCTATCTATCTCAGAAGGTACTATCTTGAGAATAAGCCAGGACCATATTTCAAAAAGGACTAAAAAAACCTTTGAGTTAAGTCTTATATTGAAGGCATATGATTAAGAATGGTATTAACCTGCTATCGGTGCTTTGATTGAAACTCTTCTGCAATTTTATATGCTTCATGTCATGTATGTATGTCAGGATCAGGAGTGTTCTTCATGAATTATGAATGGTGATTATGTTAACTCCTTAGAAGAATTCTATACTACATGTATGGACTCCGTATTGTTAGATATTAAGATTTCATGGAAAGTGAATGACGACAGTAGGTCAGTGGTGGACCATAGTAATGCAACAATGATTCTGCGAGTAATGAGCTGATTACAACCGTGAGAGTTGTATTGGAATGGATGTTGAGATTGAGTACCACTAATCGTGTCATGTTGACGTATAAGTTATCTTTGATAAAAAAAACTAGGTCGATTATTTACCTATTGAATATTTATTCCTTCTTATCAATAGAGAGTCGTATTACTATACGAGGAAGGTTGCGGTGCAAGCATAGAATTCTAGTAACGATGATGTATAAAATGAGATTCCAGATTCGATTTTCGATGTCGAGGGAGTTTCAAAGGTGATTAAGTATAAGCTCGAGGGAGAGCATGGGTCCATAGAATGATGGACGGAATAGCAAAAATATTTAAGCATGCGAAATGTGATGCAATAATAATTGATGTTGATATATATACACGTATGTTTTGTTCTCCTATGACAAACCTCTATAGTTCAGAGGTAGGTTCCAAGCCAGATATTTTGTGGCAGTATATTTTTTTTCATATATACAATTCTCTTCAATTCGCTCTTTTCTCTCCTTTTCAATTCATATAAGCTGAGAAGAACAACCCTTCCAGAAGGGGAGGTATTGCCGAATGACTATCTATCTGTGTGATAGAAGCCTAGTAGGATACCACATGTTGTTTAATTGCTTGTCAAGTACTAAAGGCTGGCCACCTTCTGTACTAACTATGCAATATAATAAGTGTTCATGATCATAGTGATCTCTCAACACATTCCTTTACTTCTATATGATTGATCAAATTTTGGAAAATAGAAACAGCTGAAAAAGGAGTAGTAAAGTTGTGGTGGTATTCGGAATGGAAACACATTCGTGATACTAAGGTTGACGTGGTTATTAAAAGGTTATAGAACGCTAACGAGCAAAAGTATAACCAGTATAATATTAGGAACGGAAGGTAGTAGCGATTACGAACTGGAAAAGAATGGGTATTGAGAAGCAAAGGCTCTAATGCTAAAAGCTATAATAAGAGTCTGTGCAATAGACTTGAAAGAATTTGGAATGATAACTTAACGCGGATGAGTTTTCTCACGATAATAGATCGTATGTCAGGTATCGAGATGTCGTCTTATGACATCTTTGAGGGAAGACAATGTCGATCTCCCTTATGTTAGGATGAAGTTGTAGAGCGCAAGATGCTCGGACCAGTAGTGGTCCAAAGGACCAAGAATATAAAAGATCTAATCAGAGGATGGCTAGGAGTAGCCCAAGATGGACATAAGAGGTATGCTGATTTGACTCGAAAGGACAAAGAGTATGAAATAGGGGACCTAGTAAGGTTATAGGTATCCCTTGGAAATGATTGATGAGGTTCGGAAAGAAAGGAAAGCTAAGTCCACAAATTGTTGTACCTTGGATATATTAAGACGTATTGGGAAGTTAGCATATGAGCTAGCCCTACCCCCGAACATGTAGCAAGTCATAACGTGTTTCACTTATCAATGTTAAGGAAGTGTAATTCGGATGCCAGATAAATAGGGGCATATGAGCGCATAGACATGCAACCAGACATAACCTATATGGAGCAACCAGGAAGGGATATAGACTGAAAAAGGGACAAGTGCTTAGGAGAAGGGTTATCAAACTATTCAGAGTTTGATGGAAGAACCACAATGTGGAAAAATTTTTTACTTGAGAGTTAGAAAGTGCAATGCTAAGAAAGTATCCCTATTCATTTTCTATCTGATTCTGGGACGGAATCCTTTTAAGGAGGGGAGACTGTAATAACCCCAATTTTTTTGAAATTTTTAGAAACCCTTATGAATAGTGTTTTGCTGATTATGCTGAATAAGAAAACTTTTCATGCCACACTATGTAGGGATTCTTTTATTGAACTTCTAAGATATTATTTGTACTATATGTGGTATATAAGTGTATGTAAAGATCGTCAGAATCCAAATCCGAACACTTTGATTTTTCCCGAAAATCTACCAGATACAGAAAGAATTGAGTATAAGGTAATAGAATAAAAAAGATTTAAATTCAAGGATTATAAGAGAGGATCATGAAAGGAATATAATGTATTTAGAAAGGTGAAGGAAACCTAAGTAATAAGATCCCGGGTATGATCCCTCAAACGATAAGCGAAAACGAAAGTTAAGCGAACCGCATAACAGATCAGCGGTCATTAGCCAAGTAATTAGGAGTTAATCAAGGGGTTAGTGGATGATGATGTCATCACACCAACAAGAGGAAGACAAGTGTAACAAGGTGACATCACATGATGACCTAAGCATGACATAAGGGAAGGAGGTGTGGTTGATTAATAACCACACCATTTTTCATAGGTAAAAAGGTAATTAATCAAAATCAAAAGCTAGCAACCAAGCAAACAAATCAAAAAAAACAAAAAACACTCCCATTTTCAAGAAGAGCTCTCGGCTTTTCTTTTTTTTTTTAAAGAAGAAAATTCCAAAATTCAAGATCCAAGCCTTGTTAATTAGTGAGGTAATTATCTAAGGTTCCTTGTACATAGATATGGATATCCTATAAGTTTAAGCTTCTAATTCCTTCACAATCTCTTCCAATAAATCAAGGAAGAAGATGGTGAATAGTAACCTTCAAGAAAGAACTTTGGTTTTCTTGATTTTTTTTGAAAGTTCAAGGTAGCTTAAGCATAGATCAAGGCTTCCATGGGCATTCCAAGGATCTTTCATTGATTAAAAGCTTCAAGGAAGGTATAACTCTAAATTATCTTAGCATTAAGTTGTTTGGTATAAATGATTATGATGATGGAAGGATAGGTTAAGTGCAGTAGTTGTTTTGTCATGTTGAGATCTTAGTTGTTAAGTGTTTTTGTTGATTTTGGGAGTTAAGATTAGCACTAGTTGTTCTTGATGATTCATGGTATGATTTGGGCTTGGTTTAAATGGTTTAAAGTGGTTGATGAGTGATATTGTCATATGGTTGTATTGGGATTTATTGGTGATAGTTTGGTGTTGAATTGGTTTGGTAAAATTTTGGGAAATCGCGTAAACATAACCGTCGTAATGCCCGATTTACTGTAGACTATTTTTGTTCTTAACATCAGAACCCTTGAACTCACTGTTAGGTTTTGACCATTTCCATGTTTAGATAGTTCATGTTACGAGCTTCGTTTTGATATGTGGTACGCTTGAATCCGATGTACGGTTTAGGAGAAACGACCGTTTTAAGTAACGGCGTTTCGAGACCGAACCATTACCCCTCGCCTTACTTTGAAACCTTGGTTAAGGACCTTAAATGACTAATTGGGGTATGAAACATTTATGTAAAGTGGATTAGGAAATTGGTAAGGTACTCGCGAAAGAATCGCCTTAAAAACCTTAATGGTTAATTTATTAAAAATGGTGGAGCTGAGGGTACTCGAGCGACTTAAGTGAATCGTTAAGCGCGAAAACGAACGTTAGGACTCTAAATGGTTAAAGTCTAGTTTCTTAAGCGACCGGGGTTTAATTCTGACTTATGTTGTTGTTCATAGGTTATCGGAACCACTCTAAGCTTAAGTCTATCCGGGAGCACTCAGGCAAGTTTTCTACCCGTTATACTGTTGTTGTGATGTATACATTTGTATATGCATTATCTTGCGATAGATGCATGATGGTTAATTAGCAAATTCTTGCGATATATTGTAGCATGTGATATGGTATATATGCATGCCTGTTTCGTATTCTTGATACATATATCTGTTGATTCAGTTGATAATACCTATGATAGAGATAAGCGGTAATTTGCATATACCCTTAGTATAGAGGACCCAAAGGTGAACATTTTTCTAAAACCGGGAGTCGAGGCTCCCGAGTATAATATATATATATATATTTATATATATATATGAATAGTTTTCAAAACTATGAATCGAATAAGGTTTATTCGATAACTTTATTTTATTATTGAATATTATTTTGAATATTCATTCGAGGGCTTATGACCCCGTTTATTTTATTAATGAATATAATTTTGAATATTCATTCGAGGGCTTATGACCCCGTTTATTTTATTAATGAATATTATTTTGAATATTCATTCGAGGGCTTATGACTCCGTTTATTTTATTAATGAATATTATTTTGAATATTCATTCGAGGACTTATGACTCCGATTAATTACTAATTATTATTCTTTATTTTATTAAGGAATAATGTGTCGATGATCAAACTCATTTTTGATTATTCAAATAAAGATATTACTTTCGTATAAGTATATCTTTGGTTATTTAATATTCATTTCAAGTATAAGTTTTACAACTTCTACTTCAATTATTTTTATAAAGATTATTCTTCATGAGAATATTATTTAAATAATATTATTCAGATATTTTCTAATATATTGGGACTGATTTATTTTATTAAATCAGCATTACTCCAAACATTCTTAAAAATGTTTGCGAGTCTTCAAAATGATTTTAAAAGTTAGAGCGGATCCCAAAACTCAATTTTTTATATATTTAAGATCTTCCTTTCAAAGGGGATTTAAATATTCGCTCAAAACCTGAGGGATCCGGCTCTGTGGTGTGTTTTATATTCGCAACAAGGTTGCTATTTTGATAAAAGAGTTTTTGATTACTTACCCAATACTCGGGAAGTAAAATTCTTGGAACAAGTTAATCCATTAACAGGCATCGCCTGGCAAATATCGGTGAGTTTTCCTTTCCAACTAGATACGACTTCTTGGTGGAGCCGTATCAACAAGTTTCTACTTGGGGAAAGTGGGGACGAGCTTTACGTTTCAGAGTCATGGATTTCATCGGAACTAGGAGTGGCGTAAATGGTCGAGTGGCGCCGGCCCAGCCTTATTATATTGGCCCAAATGGCCTGGAAGTTCCGCAAGACGGTACATTCCTTAGGAGTCCAGTGTTCCGTTGACAAGTAAATCCGACAGGTTCTCCTCTACATGTGGAAAATGGTGGAGTTGTACTACTGCGATTGATCATCGTAAGTGGTCTTCTGGGCACGAAAAACTCCCTTAATGAGTTCATCATCCAATTGGATATTTCTGCACCAATACCCCGAGCACTTCGATAGAAAGGCTACGGCTGGGCAATTGTTAAGTGTTGGCAGGGTCGAGTTTTGAAAATGATGTTTTGATCAAATGAAGTATCTCGTAACTTCATTTCATTTTGATGATATTTCAAAGATTAATTCTATACAAGTTATGCCTTGTAGCTTCATAAATGTGATGAACTAATTATAACTTGAACGGTGGTAGTTCAAGTAGTATTCGGAAAAGATATAAGTATATTGGAGTATCTTGTAACTTCATCTTTTAAACTTATATCTAGTAAATGATTATCTTGTGCATGTCAAAGATTTTCAGAAAAACGTTGAGACAAGGTTAGATATACGAGATCACCTTGCAACGATATTTTTATACAGTTGTAAACTGGAACTCGGTGTATATTATACATGTCAGAGGATTTCAAAGATTGTGAAAAGTATATATGTATATATATACTGAATATTTTGCGACTTGGTCACGTTAAGATAACAAACTTGGTTCATTTCTTTTTGACCAAGACTTTCATGAGTACTATGAGAATGCTCATATATTGTTAATCATTATACATATTATTTTGGTGGGCTTGTTGCTCACCCTTGCTTTCTTCTTTCATCACACAACAACAGATATAAAAGATGAACAGGACCAAGCTTCTAATTTGCAAGTGGTTAGGAAATGTTCCGCAGTTTTCTGGAAGCGTTGATGCCGCTGTAGCTGAGGTAGAAATTACCAATAGGCTAGACTTTCAACTTCTGATGTACCAGACTTATGTATCTATATGAATTGTAATAATGGAAAAGAAATGTAAATTTATTCAGAAACCCTTTTAAGGTGTAATGGCATATAATTTTGGAATAAAATGACTCGTGTTATTTTTGGATATTCATCTCTGAGACTATAACTTGTGGTGTGTGTGTTTATTGTGCGGTCACAGTACAGAGTAGTTGATTGTTTATTAAGATTGGATGTTATTAAGGGAAATGGAACTCGTGACAACCCGGATCCCCGACCCCGGATTTGGGGGTGTTACATAACTCTATTCTCTAGAAAAGATACTTGTTCTTTTAAATTGTCTTGATTAATGTGCACAAGTTTTAATTCATTGACCTCTTTCTCATGGTCTTTGACTTGTTGAATTAACATTTCATTATCACGACGAGCACAATCTAAGGAACCTCCTAGATGATAAACTAATTCAGCATCAGTAAATTTTACCTCTTTTCTTGACGATGAAGTATTTCCATCAATAGCCATAAGAGCAAGTTTCCCAACTTCTTCATCTTCACTATCAGTATCATCCCAGCTTCTTCCCTTTGCCAGGTAAGCCCTTTCAGATTTACTCTTCTAATTTGAATCATAGCAGTTCTTCCTTACTTGCTTTGGCTTCCTGCATTCTGTGGCAAAGTGTCCCAACTCATTGCAGTTAAAGCATCGAATGGTGCTCCGATCAAGCATCCCTGTTTTGTATCCACCACTGCTGGTGTTAGAGGATGAAGATCCACCTTTCTGGAATCTGTTATAGTTGGACTTGTACTTGAACTTGGGATTCCTCTTGAATCTGACATTGGAGAATCTCTTGACAATCAGGGCCATTGACTCATCTTCCAATTGCTCCAGCTCTTTCAAGGAGTAAAAATCATGACCGGATTGATTTATAGTAGGAGGATCAAATTCTGCTACTATCACATTTTCCTCAGCCTTGGAAGACTGTACCATTCTCTCTGACTGTGTTGTTGTTCAGCTACTAGAGCAGTAGACGTGCTAACCACTCTACCTTTCCCGTAGACTTCCTTCTGCTGAATCTGCTCCAACTCATAGGTTTTTAACACACCATAGAGCCTTTCCAAAGAAATCTCACTCAGATCTCTCGCTTCTCTTATGGCAGTGATTCTATGTTCAAGATGAGTTGGCAGTATTAAAAGGAACTTTTTGTTGACCTCCCTGATTAAATAATATTTTCCATTTATGTTCAGGTTGTTGATCAATGCATTGTACCTCTCAAACACTTCAGTAATTCCTTCTCCTGGATTGGATTTAAAATGTTCATACTCAGAGGTTAGGATCTCTAACTTGTTCTCCCTAACTTCCTTTGTGCCTTCATTAATCACTTCAATAGTTTCCCAGATGTGTTTGGAATTTTTATAGTTCATCACATGTCTGTTCAAGGGAATCAACTAAAATTAAGTGAACGCTGGCATCAAAGGAGGCTTCTTCCTTTTCAGCAGGAGTAAAATCCTCAGGCTCTTTTGCATAGGTTCTACCTTTGGTAATTACAACATTATCTTATATAACCTCTGGTTCAATAACCTCTGGTTCAATAACAACGATATCGTTTACAAGGGATTAATCTCAAATAAATTATCAAAAATCTAGAATAAATTCGACATGAAATTTTTCTATTTTTACAATAAAAAGATCAAATGCTAGAAGCAATTTGAGATTAAGTTCTAGGGATTTTGATCCGCTAGATAGTTACACAAGAACAAGAGAATGATTTTTAGTGGTTTGGATTTGACTTAAATGACTAGAAATTAATGAACTTGAAATGCAGTTGAGAGATTAAATATTTTACGGCTGCTGCTTCTTTTGTTCTTCAGTTGGTTGAAATGTATTGAATGATAATCTTTATGATCTTCTGCTGTTGACATTTATAATTCACTTAATAGGACTGAATTGAGCTGGCAAGACAATCTGTGAATGGCAAGACAATCGGTGAGACAATCCGTTGATCTAGCAAGACAATCGGCATGACAATTGATTATACTGGTAAGACAATCGGCATGACTATTGAATGAACTGGCAAGACAATCGGCATGACTATTGAATGAACTGGCATGACATTCGGTATGATACAATTCTGAAAATTCATAATATTAATTCAGAATTAATTAATCAATTAATTCAATTAATCAATAAATTAATCTTTGTAGATATAATTTATTTTCTTAACTAAATTATATGACTTAATTAATTAATAGAGAATTAATACTACTTTTGAACAACAACCATTCTTCTGAAAATTATGAATCAATTCCATCACTTCAATGTTGACACTCGATGTACTGTCTGGTTCATGAGTGACTAACTTCCATGACGTTTCTTCATGTCTTGACTTTGATAACTTGATTTTCTTCAGATTAAAACCCTGTAATTATCTGATACCCTGACAAGATCTCTGACACTTGATTAAATCCACAATCTTGATTTATATCACCGAGGCTTGGTCAATTTCTTGAACTTCTTCCAGTGAATTAATTCCTCAAGTCTGTAGATGAACAATGTTTCTTAATCCTTTGAAAAATGTTATTTTGAGAGATCTCTTTGACGATAGAACCACTATTTACTTATTATATTCTTATTTGAGTTGAGTTAAAGCCTTGAATAAACAAATAGGCTATGACATATGCCTTTCAAATAGGCTTCCACATTCCTTTTGCATACACTCGACGCATGTGACTGTGTTGTCACTGTCAATAGATGTTTGAATTGATTATCCGTCGGGTACATGATCATCCATCAGTTTTCCTTGTTGTTGATCATCGGTCGAGTGGCATTGTTATTTATCCGTCGGGTAGCTATCTGGCACTTGACTTCACTTCATTTATGCAGAATTGCAAGACATCATCTATGTACAGTTAATCAACATATTCTGTATATCTAATTAAAGTCAACATGACTTGGTGCTACTACAGAATCTAAACAAGGTGTATAGAGAAATGTGCTACAGACTCATTATTACACAAGCTACTCACTCGATGGATAATAAATCATCATCCGTCGGGACTATATTGAGTCATTCATCGGGACTATATTTCTTATCCGTCAAGTGCTACATTTTTCACTAGGTAAAATCTACTAAGGTGTTTTATCAATGCAATCATCAAGTTCACAACATATCCACAACAATCTCCCCCAATTTATGTCTACTGTGTAGCCATA
This sequence comes from Apium graveolens, assembly GCF_009905375.1. Classification (NCBI taxonomy): domain Eukaryota; kingdom Viridiplantae; phylum Streptophyta; class Magnoliopsida; order Apiales; family Apiaceae; genus Apium; species Apium graveolens. Next base: position 1,113,759 of record NC_133650.1, read on the forward strand.
AATTAAAAGAAACTTGATGATAAAAAAACATCCTAAAAAATACAACTTTAAAAGTATGTAGATAAAACTGTAAAGTGCTTCAAATAACAAAATGCACAAAGATTAGCTCACAATCATTTTCAAGGTGCTCCTCTAGCCTGAACAAATTAATCTAATTCATTGAAGGTCTGGATCTCTTTCCAAGCTTTTTGTTATTTTCTTCTATCTGATTTTGGAGCTGTTTGTGGAATTCCAATTCATCAGATTCTGAGAGATTTAGCTTTTCTTGCATTTCCAAAAGGGTCTCATTGCTAGAGATGCTCAATTGGTCTTCTAATCTGAAAAATCTTCTAACTCCTTTGTCATCCATGAACTCCATCAGCCAGTAGGGCCTTAGATGCACTCTTCTCCCTGTGTAAGGAATAGTTAGAGTCTTTGGGAGTGCATCTTTAGCTCTAATACTCCTCAGTTCTTCAATCTTCTTTAGAACAAGTCTTTTTGCAGTTACATTGAATCCAAAGTTCTTCTTGAATGATGAATAAACCTTTATCAGCACAGATTGGCTTTCTTGAAGGATCCTGTAAGTGGCCATTGAATCTCCTTTCCTCCCTTGTACTTGAAAACTAACCTTTCAGGTAGGTTCCTGTAGCCATCAGTCCCTCTAACTTTTTAGATCAGAGAATTCCTTGATGTCACATAAGTACATGTAATCTCCCTTGTTGACTTTGGATTGTGCTTTGATTAGAGATTTGGATTTGAGAGGGGACAACTTCACTTTCTTGACTGCTCTTGACTTTGTTCTCTTTCGCTTGTTAAGGATTGGCAAATTGAAGTCAGGAATTGGTAGACTTTCCCAGTCTATTGGTTCATCCTTAGGCACAATAGGTTCACCATGAATGTTCATGTAAGGATCCACCACCTTAATGTCTTCAAATACCACTGAGGGTTTTGATGCTAGAGTTCTAGTTAGAATGGATTCCTTGGGAAACTGATCCTCTAATTCCTTACCAACAAAGTTCAATTTCCTTTTGGTTCTTTTGGCCAATTCCTTGTATCTGTGAGATTTCTTTTGTTGTGGTTCAACTTGCTTCTTTGGATCTTGAGATTCAGTGATTTCAGATGGCTGAGCAGGAATTTGTTTTGTTGGTTTCACAGCTTGTAGCTTGGCCAAGATAGCAGCTTGCTCTTTCTTTTGTTTAACCTTTTTAGCATCTAGAGCAGCTTGCTTCTTTTCTTGCTTCAATCTTGCCTTTTCTTCTTTCTTTACTTCAGCAAATCGAGGATGTCCAGCCACCACACAAATTTCTTTACCATTCCTGAAAACTTTAGCAATTCTCCTTTTCAAAGCTGAATCAGCTGGATCCTTGTAGAAGGCAATGGATCTTGACAACAGTTTCTTCTCATCAGGCTTAGGTGTCTCATACACTGTGTCCAAAGGATTCTTTAGTGAGGTTTTTGGATAGTTCACCCTTGGCTTCAAAAGTAATTCATCCTTTGGAGATTTGATGCAGGATGGCTGTCCTCTTTCCAGATAGTTCATGCTCATTTCATTCACAGAGATTTGCCTGACTTGAGAGTGATGAATGGCTGACTTTTCTGGCTTCTTTGCTAGCCCAAACTTTCTGAATATTGAAAGAGACGTGTCCTAAGTCCAATCATGTATGATAATTTAGGAATAACTTTTAAGTAATCTGTTTTGATTTCATTGATATTAATAAAAGACTTGTTTTGGTTTTATTGCGGGCTTTATCTATTTAAGTGTTTAAATAAGATATACCATAGTTTAGAGTAAAGCTTTTTATGGATTATGATGAGATCATAATAATGAGACCTTAAAGATGATAACTCTAAACTTAAATATTTCCTGGTCGTAGGATTACTAACTGGTAATTAGTAATCCGCAAATATCGGTACATACTATGCTTGCTTCATTATGAAGGATGTTTGTTCTCATAGACATTTGTGTGGTGACACTATAGCTAGTATGTAGGTGCTTATTATAGAATAAGTTCACTGAACATGACTCACACAGCTGAACAACTGATGGAGTTCACTCACGTGTCAGCAGTTGTTCACATAGTGATAGTTGTACAAGTATCCTTAGACTTAAGGTCATCATAGTCATCTTGTGTACACTGAACTATGCTTTGGTTTAGTTCTTAGTCTCCAGGGACAATTATAAGGGCTCTACTGGGTATAGGAATTTGTACACGAAGATAGTGAATGATCAATAAAGGATCTACCCTTTCTAGTAAAGGAAGAGAATGTTCAATGCTGATCCATTTATGCTAGTTCAGGAATCTCTGGCCAGAGTGAATGAAATTAGAAAGGAGTTTCTAATTTACATTAAATAGAACTAAGAATAGTGAATGGGAAAGCAAATGATTAAATAAGATAGGCTTGACACAAGTTCCATGCCTTGTATTTAATCGTGACATTGTAGGGTGGAAGGAATTGATTGTATGGTAACTACTCACTGAATGGGTTCTTGGTATTCTAAGCAGTGAATTCGTATTATCCGGATAGTTGCGATATGCTGAGAAGTTTCCCTCACGATGTAGAATAAATATGATTAATTAATTAATCATATTTAATGAATTAGAGAATTTATATAAATAATGATAAAATAGTTTTATTATTATTTATTTCTACTACCGGCTTAATATTGAACTTACAGGGTCACACCATAAAAGAGAATGATTTAATGGTGGAGAAATTAATTAATAATGGCTGGTAATTATTTATTTGTGAAATAAATAATTAATTAGTAGATTTAATAATTGATTAAATGAGATTTAATTAATTCTTAATATTATTAATTAAGAATTTAATTTTGGAAATTAAATCAAGTGAGAGAATTATTTTTCTAAAGTGTTTAGAAAAGGGATTAATGATTAAAAGGTGTTTTAATTATTAGTTAATTGATTAATAAGAATAATCAATTAAAGGGTTAATAATAATAATATTTTATGGGAAAATTTTCAGCTGAAAATTTTGCCTATAAATATACTATTATAAACCCTATTTGCCTCAACCAAACTAAAAACTCTAATTCTAAAGTAGAAAAGAGAGGGAGGCAACTAATTCTCTCAACCTCTTCCTCCCTCCATTATTTTGAATCCTTGGTGGATACCGGTGGAGTGCTTCACAATTGAGGAACAGCTGCTAGGGATCTCCGTTCATCATTCTTGGATCGCTTTTAAAGACCTCCATCTTTCCATTAACGTAAAGCTTCTTAAGGTAAACATACTGAACTACGAATTAAATATTATTTTTCGCATGGATCCTGCGGAGGGTTTCGATTTTTTTTTAATATTTAAATTTACGTTTTCGTTGCGTTTTTGTGCTAAAAACCCTTCAAATATCCTCATCAATTTTCTCCCAGTTGATTGGAATCAACTGCTCCTTTTCAGCTGCTCTTATATTGGCTGCTGCTTCATTTATCAGATCAATGTTGTCCTTAGCTGGTGGCTTTGAGATAGTAATTGTAGACACAATTAATTTTCTAACTTGAATGTTGAGCACTTTTTGTTCCCCCTCACTCCTAGAACTCTTTATCTCCCCCTTTTTGTTATCATCAAGCTGAGTAGAGGCAGAGGTTTATGCAGCCACCAGTTTTTGAAGCAAGTCTGTTTGTTGAGCTTGGTGTAGATAAATTGCTATAAGAGATGCTTTCATTGCTGTTATTCTTGTATCCAAGGCATCTATCTTTGTGGTAAGATCAAAATTTTTCCTGAGTTGTCTCTTAATGTCAAGCATTGTAGCTTCTGGAAGTTTAGAGTCCATCTTGTCAGAAATGGCATTTTTCATCTCATCAATATCACCTTTGATAGTGTTGACATCTCGAGCATGTTGAAAACCTTGGATTTGTTATAGTTGCAGAGAACCAAGATGTGCTTGAAGGAGCTTTTTGGTGTTGGAATTTGTGGTGGTTTGAAGAGCAGAATTTTTCTGATTTATGAGTTGAATCAGGGTTGTCTTGAAGTAGTGTTCATCACAGTGCTTTGAAAATGCCCCAGATGGCATGCCTGATCTCGAACTAGAGCCTACTTCTCCCCTATGTCCAAAGGCTCTTCTTCACTTTCTCCACCTTCACCTCCAAAGAATTTTTCTGAACCACCAGTCTCATAATCAACATCACCAGCTGTAGAGGGCAAAGCTGTGATGGCATTCTTAGCTCTTAGCATTGACTGTGTGGTGTGCACCAAGTTGAGCATCCTTTCTGCATTGTCATTGCCCTGTTCAGCTAAAAGTTGATATGCTGGAACAGGGTGAGTAAATGTCTCAGCATCAAGGGAGGTAGAATCTATAACAGCTTGAGGTTGCTGAGGTAGGCCTTCCCTGTCTGCATCCTGGACATTCATTAACTTACTTGCAATGACATCCACCCTTATATCTCCTATACCTGCATTTCTCTCATTATCTCTCTTTTGTTGCATCAAGGTCTCACCTTGGCTACCCACCCTCACACCATCACCTTCACCATCTAAGGTGGGACTCCTCGCAATCTCTTTTTCCAACCTAAAGAACTGGATTGCATATTTTCACTCTTTTCCTCTCCTTTTTCCTGGGAGCAACCCAGACTCTCACTCATAACACTCTCTTCCCTCAATCCTAGGAGTGATTGTACTACCATTAAGTCTTCTACACTTGAGATAATTGACAAAATTTGAAGCTGTGCAGAGACACTCTACAGATAAGGGACATCCGTCGGGTTAGCAGTTTGACTATCCGACGGATAACTGCTGTTAAGCTTATCTGTTGAGATACAATCACTACTCGACGGATGAACAATATCCATCGAGAGAGTAGGAATGAATGAGTTTGGAGTGAAAATTATTATGGACTCTGTGCAGGTTGATGAGAATTTTGGCACAGATGTCTCAACAGTTCTTGAAAGAATTGGCAAGTAAGCCAATAAACCATCCAAAAGATGATGCTCACTTGCACTAGATTTTGGCTTCCCCAACAGAGTTAAAGAAGGGGAATCAGGAATTGAGGTGTTGATCATATCCACATCCAGAGAGTTTGTGGGAGAATTTGGTGTTTGGGGTGCTTCTATAACTAAAGATTTTGGCTGTGACTCCACATTTATTGGAGCCACATCAATCTGACTTTGAAAAGGTACAGTGACTGTGTCTTTAGCACCAGTTTGCACAGTGTGTCAACCCTATGCATCCCCAAGGGTTTTTGGTTTCTTCTTTCTAGTATAGGTTTGGGGTGAGCTTGTGTCCATTACCCTTTTGGCCTGTGCTCTTGGTTGAGAGCTTTGTTCAATAGTCACATCCTTTTAGGAGGATGCAACTAGCAATGAGCTTATTTCCTTATTAAGCACTGCAGTTTGTTGGGAAACTACAGTATGGCTAGGCTGGGAAACACTCACCTCTCCAACCTTATCCTTAGGGTTTCTTTGATGTTCACCCTATCCCTCACCTACCTTACCCACCTTCACACTCCCCTCTTTAGATTTGGTGGATTTTGCAACTGGCATCTTTTGAGAGATGCCAGAGGGGACTTTCTTTGACTTGGATTTAGAAATTTTGGATTTGGTAGCTTGGATAGGCAACTGTTGGGTCATTGACACAGTTGCCATAACTACACTAGAATGGAAAGAAATTTGTGAGGTTGGAAGTGTAGAGACAGATGAACTTACCTCACTTACCTAAGGTGCTTCCATTACAGGGAAATAGAAGAGTGGCACCTTTTTGTGATGGTTTGCCCTGTTCAAATCTGCAATAATTCTTCTCTCTTGAACCCAACAATCTAGTTTGTTGGTTGGGGTCTCAAGCACAATTCCCTCAGAGAGGTGGTTGGCTAATATCATGAAAAATCTAGCATAGTAAACATTTTTACCCCTCTTATTTAACTCACCTAACTTAAACCCCAACTCAAATAAAACAAGATCACTAAAGTTAAAGAACTTATCAGTTACAAGCATGTTAAGCATAGAGATATTGACAGAATCAAAATTACTGATTTTACCAGAGAATACCTTAGTAACTACATCACATAGATAACTCCATTCTTTTCTAAGACCCAACCTCCTAATTTCACTTAATTTAGAAGTAGGGAGTGCATAACCCATGGAGTTAAGCATATTAACAATGTCAGTGTCTGTGTGTGGTGAAGTTACAGTATTATCAGGAATCTTGAAGCATGTTTTAACAACATCACTATTAATACAGAATTCCTTACCTTTAATAGTGAGTATGATGGTTTTATCAGTTGAGTTGTACACAACAGTTGACCACATTTCTTCAACAACCTCACAGAAGATGGTGGGTGATTCCAGCATGGCATAGTTGAGTTTGCAGCTCTTCACAAAATCCATCATTTTTTGGTAGTCACCAGACTGTTGAATCCCCTTGTTTACTAGAGCCGTGAAGTTGTTTTTCTCATAGATAAATCCAGTTTATGACATTATCTTGACGACTGGTGCCATTGTTAGAGAGTGGAAATTGCAGAGATAGAGATGATAATTGCTTTTGAGAAAGAGAGAATTTAGAGCAGATGATTTGAGAGTGATAAAAGAAAAGTAATGAAAATGAATTATGCTTTTATACTATCTCAAAAATAACTGTCAAAAATAATAAAGTAAAATAAAGTAACCAGTAAGAATTTCCCAAAATAGCCGTTTAAAAATAAACTGTAAAAATTCCATCAATTATCCATCATGTTATACTTGCAAACTGTAAGTATACTCGATGGATAATGTTCAGGAAATCAACGGCTAAGATTCAGACAATTCGACGGATGAGGATAAATCAGTTATCCGTCGAGTCATAAAATATTCCAGAAAAATAATTGATTTTATTGACAAAATGTATACCTACGGATGATAAAATTTGATGGATAATGATCATCCGTCGAGCTGTAAATTTTGACTTAGCCAAAATTTCATCCAAGACTGAAAAATCAATTAAGTTTCTAGCTACATTATAACTTGCAAATTATCTGAAAAGATTTAAGAATAATTTAGCATACCTAACTCACTTACCAACCTTGAAAAGGTGGATTCATCTAGTGGCTTGGTAAATATATCTGCAAGCTGCTTTTTACTTGGAACAAAATGTAGTTCCACAATACCATTCATTACATGTTCCCTTATGAAGTGGTACTTGATGTCTATGTGCTTTGTCCTTGAATGCTGTACTGGATTTTCAGTGATGGCAATTGCACTTGTGTTATCACAGAAAATGGGAATTCTTTTAACTTGCAAACCATAGTCTAGCAATTGGTTTTTCATCCACAAAATTTGTGCACAGCAACTGCCAGCAGCAATATATTCAGCTTCAGTTTTAGAAGTAGAAACTGAATTTTGCTTTTTACTAAACCGGGACACAAGCTTGTTTCCTAGAAATTGATAGGTTCCTGTTGTACTTTTTCTATCAATTCTACAACCTGCATAAGATTATGCATCTGAATAACCAGTTAGATCAAAACCAGAATCTCTAGGGTACCAAATGCCAAGTTTTGGTGTTTCCTTGAGATATCTGAAAATTCTCTTAATAGCTACTAAGTGAGATTCTCTAGGATCAGCCTGAAATCTAGCACACAAATATGTAGCAAACATTATATCTAGCCTACTAGCTGTTAAGTAAAGAAGTGAGCCAACCATGCCCCTATAACTTGAAATATCCACAGACTTTTCAGTAGTGTTTAATTCAAGCTTAGTTGCAGTGGCCATGGGAGTTTTTGCAGATGTGTAATCCATTAGATCAAACTTCTTCAAAAGATCATAAATGTATTTAGTTTGACTAATGAATATTCCATCACTAACTTGCTTAACTTGCAAACTAAGAAAGTAAGTTAGTTCTCCCATCATACTCATTTCATACTTAGTTTGCATCAATTTGGCAAACTTTTTGTAAAGTTTTTCATCTGTAGAGCCAAAAATAATGTCATCTACATAAATTTGAACAAGTATACTAGAGCCATTAACATTTTTAAAGAAAAGAGTTTTGTCTACAGTACCTCTAGTGAAGTGATTCTCTAAAAGAAACTTTGACAAAGTGTCATACCAGGCTCTAGGTGCTTGCTTCAGTCCATAAAGTGCTTTCAAAAGATAGTAAACATATTCTGGAAAATTTGGATCTTCAAAACCAAGAGGCTGACTCACATAGACTTCATCCTCCAAATCTCCATTCAGAAAGGCACTTTTGACATCCATTTGATAGAGTTTAAAATTGGCATGGGCTGCATAGGCTAATAAGATTCTGATGGCTTCAAGTCTTGCAACAGAAGCAAATGTTTCATCAAAATCTATTCCTTCTTATTGACAATAGCCCTTAGCAACCAATCTAGCTTTGTTCCTGACTACTATGCCATTTTCATCCATCTTGTTTCTGAATACCCATTTGGTGTCTATTGGATTCTTTCCTTTAGGCTTGGGCACCAGCTTCCATACCTTATTCCTCTCAAATTGGTTTAGCTCCTCCTGCATAGCTAAAATCCAATTAGGATCCAACAAAGCTTCTTCTACCTTCTTTGGTTCTTCCTTAGAAAGAAAGCTGATGTATAGACATTCTTCTTGAGTTGCTCTTCTTGTTTGAACTCTAGAAGATACATCACCAATGATGAGCTCAAAGGGGTGATCCTTTGTCCATTTCCTTTGTTGAGGTAGACTAGCTCTAGATGAAGAGACCTCATTGTTTTCTTGATGTGTGATTGAGTTTTGATTGTTAGAAACTCCCCCTGAGTTAATGGATCTTTGATTTGAGAAAGGGGAACTTTCTATAAGCAATCTATTCTGACTTCCAGCTTCTTTTGATGACCCGAAGGATGGTGAATTTTGAGTACCGACGGATGAAACTGGTTGTCTCCCGACGGATAGAGCAGATTGTCTCCCGACGGATGAAGCATTTTGCAACTCGAGAGATGTTGAATTTTGTGCTTCATTGGTAGTGGATTTTTCTACATTATCCTTTGATACTGTTTCTTGATCACTTTCATCATCACTGTCATCACTAACCATCTCCACATTGTCAAATTTGAGGCTCTCATGGTAATCTCTATCTTGCAGTCCTTCAATATTTTTATCATCAAATACAACATGTATTGATTCCAAAACAATGTTAGTTCTTAGATTGTAGACTCTATATGCTTTACCAACAGCATATCCAACAAAAATTCCTTCATCTGCTTTAACATCAAACTTCCAATTCTGATCAGTTTAATTTCTCAAGATATAACATTTGCAGCCAAAGACATGAAGAAAGTTTAGAGTTGGCTTCTTGTTCTTAAACAATTGATAGGGAGTCATGCATTTTGCTTGATTAACCAGAGAAATATTCTGAGTGTAGCATGCAGTATTTACAGCTTCAGCCCAGAAATATGTTGGTAATTTAGATTCTTCAAGCATTGTCCTTGCAGCTTCAATAAGTGATCTGTTTTTCCTTTCTACTACTCCATTTTATTGTGGAGTTCTTGCTGCTAAAAACTCATGCAAAATCCCATTTTCTTCAGAAAATGCTCTCATGACAGAATTCTTGAACTCAGTTCCATTGTCACTCCTGATTCTTCTAACTTTGAAATCAGGATGATTATTGACTTACCTTATGTGATTGATGATGATTTCACTATCTCATCTTTAGAATTTAGGAAATATGTCCAAGAGAACTTTGAGAAATCATCTACAATTACTAGGCAAAATATTTTCCTTGAGATGGACAACACATTGACTTGTCCAAACAAATCCACGTGTAGCAGTTGCAAAGGTTCTTCAATTGTTGAATCAAGCTTCTTTCTGAATGATGCTTTAATCTGCTTTCCTTTCTGGCAAGCATCACACAGTCCATCCTTAGAAAACTCCACTTGAGGAATACCTCTAACCAGTTCTTTCTTTACTAGTTCATTCATGGTTTGAAGTTTAAATGGGATAGCTTCTTGTTCCATAACCAACTTTCATCCTGACTTGCTTTGCTGAGAAGACAAGTAACAGATTCTGCATTTGATGAGTTGAAGTCAGCTAGGTACACATTCCCTTTTCTCACACCAGTGAAAACCACTTTGTTGCTTCTCTTGTTTGTCACAACACAGACTTCTGAGTTGAAGGTTACTGAGTTTCCTTTATCACAAAGCTGGCTGATACTCAACAAATTGTGCTTGACACCATCCACTAAGGCAACCTCCTCAATGATGACATTGTCTTTTGAAATCAAGCTATATCCCACAATATAACCCTTGCTATCATCTCTAAAAGTACTTGGGCCAGCTCTCTCCTTGAACTCTGTGAGCAGGGTAGAATAACCAGTCATATGTCTTGGATAGCCACTATCCAAGTGCCATAGATTATTTCTGTTTCCCTGCACACATCAAAATCAAATCAAGTTAATTTTGGTACCCAAGTTTCCTTGGGTCATGCCTTGTTAGCTTTCTTTTTCTGTTTCTTAGGTTTGATCTTATTTGACTTGGGGATATCAGATTCATCCTTAGTCATTTGAGTTAGTTCTTTGAAACCATTTATTACAGCAGAATTATCATGAATATTTTGATTAACAGGGAATGGCAGTAAACATATTATTCCAGTAAGGCATGCTAATGGCATTTGTGGCATACTAAATGCAGCATAATAAGGATTAGGTACAAATGGCATATTAGCAAACTGTGTATTCATATTCTGTGTAGACATAGCATTCATAGGCATAGAAGGCATGAAATTTATGTTGGGATAATGAGGTGGCACTGATATGGAAGTAGGCATGCCAGTTTTGCAATTAACAGACAAATGATTTACACTACCACACTTGACACAGATTTTTCTGGGAGCATATTTATCAGGTGTGTAGTTGTTGTGCTTGTTAATTCCTAATTTACCATTTCTATTATTTTTCTTTTTATCCTCTGTTTTAACCTCAATCTTTTTCAGTCTGTCACTCAATTTCTTGACAATCATATGACCAATATTAGCCTTTTTCTCCTTCTTCACTTAATTAGATTCTCCTGAAATGAAGTTTTTGGAAACTGATCCATACTTTTCATTTAACTTGGCAAGTTTGGTTTTACTCATAGGTTTGCTCATAGCCGACGGATGAGGATTTATGTCACTCGACGGATAATCCTTTTGGTTATCTGACGGATGACTCTCATCATTCATCGAGTCCACATCTATTAGCAATCCCTCAACCAAGTTGGATTCCAGCTTCTCCTCATTCTTCTTCCAGGCTGCATCATAAAAGGACTCAATACCTTAAACTTTGGTGATTTGAGCATGAACATCTCTAGATGTTTTCCATGCCTTAATCACCTCCTGTTCTCGTTCAAGCTGCTTCTTCAAGATCTCTTCTTTCTTCAAGGACTCGATTAATTCATCCTTAGCAATTTTACACTCAATTCTCAATTTTTCAAATTCAATGAACTGAGACTCTAGCACATTATTCCTCTCACTTAAAAACAAATTGTTTTCTTTAATTTTAGCATTTTCCTTAGTAAGAGACTTAAGTGTAACACGCAAATGATATAATTCTGTAGACATGTCATTTATTGCATCATTACACTCAGCTTTAGATAAATGTGCAAGGTTAGTGGTGATTACCTGATCACTTGAAGAACTTGTCTCTGTTTCGTCAGACTTGGCCATTAGGGCTAGATTGACATAGCTGACATCCTCATCCTCATCCAGACCATCTGCTGCCTAGTCTTTTTCTTGTGTAATGAAAGCCCTTTCCTTTTGTTTGAGCAACTCAAAGTATTTCTATTTATAATCCACAGGCTCAAACTTCTTTTTGCTGGAATCTGACTTTCTACACTCACTGGCAAAGTGCCCTGCCAAGCCACATTTGAAACACTTGAATTTTGATTTATCCACCATGTTTCTATTTGGCTTAGCTGCTCCAAAGTTCTTCTTAAACTTGAGCTTGGCAAATCTTCTGGAAAAAATGCTAGATGTTCATCAATATCTTCCATGTCATCTTGGCTCAAAGAATCTTCATTTTCTACTACCAGCCCCTTGCCCTTGTTTTCACAGACCTTTGAAGTTGATTCAACAGCTTCCATCTTCATATCCTTCTCTTTTTCTAACTCAGCAACTAGTGTAATGGATCCTCATTTCTTCTTTCCTCTCTCTATCCTCTCATCTTGCTCTATTTCAAGCTCATAAGTTTTCAGGATGCCATACAGTCTCTCCAAAGTAAACTCTTTGTAATCTTGAGAGTTTCTCAATGAGACTGGCATAGGTTTCCATTCCTTTGGAAGAGATCTAAGGAACTTAAGATTGGAGTCTTTTGTATGATAGACCCTTCCATGCAATTTCAGAGCATTTAGTAATTTTTGAAATCTACTGAAAATGTCAGTGAGAGACTCACTATCTTCACTATGAAAGTGCTCATATTGCTGAATTAGTAGTTGCATCTTGTTTTCTCTAACTTGTTCAGTGCCATCACAGATAATCTGTATAGTATCCCAAACTTCCTTGGCAGTTTTGCAATTGATGATGTTGTCAAACATGTCACCATCAACTCCATTGAACAGGATATTCATGACCTTCTTGTCTTTCCTGACTTGTTCAATATCAGGATCAGACCATTCATGCCTTGGCTTGGGGACAGATGGCTCGTTTCCAGTTGCAGCTCTCATTGGCACATGAGGACCTCTCTCTATGCAATCCACATAGGCCTCATCTTGAGAAAGTAAATGGAGATGCATTTTTACCTTCCAATGATGGTAATTATCTTTATCCAGAAAAGGAATCTTGACTCAAACATTCTTCTTCTTCATCTTGTTGTTTTGTTGTGATCTTTAAACTCTTTGTTCTTTAAGAGCCTGCTCTGATACCAATTGTTAGTCCCTAACAATGCAACAAGAATTACAGAAGGGGGGTTGAATGGAATTTTTGAACCTTTTTCACAAATTATAAAATGTTCTATCTTAATGATATATAAGTTTTTGATTTTTAAGGTGCGGAATAAGAAGTTAGTAAAATCAAAACACAAGTAATTAAAAACACAAGTCTTTAAAAACTTTCTGGTGGATTTGAATGTATCCACCAGATATATATTATATCAAGAGAACTCTGTGTAGCAAGATTAGTTGACAGCTGCTTACAAAAATGAAGAACTAAGTTTACAGAGAAAGGCTAAGAATACAGCTTACAAATGTTTCTCTGAGAATTTTCTGCTTAGTGTTCTTGTTGTTCTATTTGCTACTTCTTGGTTTATATATCACCAAGATTACAAAGTAATAAGACAAGATAATAAAACAAAACCTATCAAGTCTAATACTTTTCTGCTTCATTACTCTAATCCAGCATCTTTGAATATCTTCATAATAATATGGAAATGGCAATGTTTCTATGTTCTCTAAAACCCAGTTGAATAGGCTTCCACATTCCTTTTGCATACACTCGATGCATGTGAATGTGTTGTCACTGTCAACAGATGTTTGAATTGATTATCCGCCGGGTACATGATCATCCTTCGGGTTGCCTTGTTGATCATCCGTCGAGTGGCATTGTTGTTCATCCGCCGGGTAGCTATCTGGCACTTGACTTCACTTCATTTATCCAAAATTGCAAGACATCATCTATGTACAATTAATCAACCTATTCTGCATATCTAATTAAAGTCAACATGACTTCAGTGCTACTACAAAATCTAAACAAGGTGTATACATAAATGTGCTACAGACTCATTATTACACAAGCTGTCACGCCCCGACTTAATAATAGATATTATACAACTTATTACAATAGCTAACAAAAGGAAGTAAATACATTTGAATCCAAGATCTTACAGTTTAGGGTTTGGAACAGCCCAACAGTATTAACTATTACAACCTGATTTTAATATCGAGTCCTCACACAAAACGATCACTAATCTACCTGAGCTCGAATATACGAATCGGCATCACAAGTCTTACGCGCTGTCTGCTTGAATCTAACCATATCTGCTAGCTGAAATATCAGGGTAAGGAAGTAGTGAGCCAAATGCTCAACAAGTACTATAATATACATAAACAAGAAGAATATAAAAAAAATAACAAAGGAAATGAAAGATTCATCAATATAGTATAAAGAGATAAACTTTCAGGGTGATGGTATCTTTTACTTGTAACAAAATAATTCAAAACCATCTCTTCATCAAAAACCATTTTATGACGCTACGGATTACAGCCGGTGATCAGCCGCGAAGTAATCCCGAACCTCGCTGGGTTCTAGAACATTAATGGGATCCATAGGCAACCTTTAAGCCTACAAATTAAGAGCAGAAATGACTTGCGTCTCAATCCAGATCCACTATTTAAAGAAAATATTTATCCCCCTTTGGGACTGGAAATCCAAATTTTAACTTTTTCATTTAAAAAAAAATTATTTGATGCCAAGTGACGGTTAAACTATTGAACAATGAACATCTTTATCAAGGGTTCTAGATCAACTTTAAAGCCATGATCAACTAGACTATACCTTATCAAGGGAATTGCAAGGTTTCTATTCACAAGAAATTTGACAATGAGATTTAGCAGGGTTATCGGATAGTATGAAAGAATTAAGTCAAACTAGGTTCAAGGTAATGGTTCCAGATAAGACATAGGTATTAAAATATAAAGAAGGTGAGCATTAGTTCAAAGTATAACAGGGTATCATGTTTTAGGGTTAAGAATGGGGTTATCAAGCAATCATGAACGACTTTAAGGAACAATTGACTTTTAGATATTTAGATAAGGTTACTGAGTGTAACTTGCACGTGGCTCAATATCACAATTACTTTGGTATATTAGCATGGTATGACTTTTGAATTACTTGCATAGAAATCTCCAAGCAAAGTTAAACTACTTGCAATAGATACTTGAGGGTTAATGGCATTTGCATATAATACGAAAGATAGATTTGAAACCACTAGGATCATATATTCATATATATATAAGCTGGGTTAACACACACTTGTAGTGTAAACAAAAAGGTAGGTTGACACACTTGCACAATATAAGTTTTCAAGGGAAGGACACTTTCCTTGAGAGGCTTGACTACACACGACTTGTCTTGGGAGTGACGGGAGCACTACTCGACCTTGACGGAAAGCTTCCTATCTTCACTCGATCCTACAAAATAATAAGAATCCCTCATTACAATGGACTCTTATGACACCAAACAATCCTAACACTAAATGCACAAATTGACTCCAAGTAACGCTTAGTGTCTTATATTGCGTAAGACACTAAGTTAACACACAATACCATGCACATTTACATATAGTAGCACCTTAGAGCACATAACACAGATAGGTATAATCATACTATTATTTAGACTTGGTGCTTTATTCGGGACTTGAATGATCTCACACTCAAATCTCCACAATTCCACTTGCGACACACTACTAAACTAGTCTCGACTCTTGAAGGGCCTACACTTGGTGGTTCCAATTCTCTTAGCCAAAACCTTGGCCTAACACTCTACTAACCTATATCTAAATGCAAACACTAGGGCTCACTCATGCCTCACTCATAGGGTCCACAAAACTAAATGCTAAAAGAAAGCGTTCTCACTTGCACACTTATGGCGACACATTAGGCGACTCTCGGTTTTTGACACCACTAAAGCTCGAATATTCCTAACCAAAACTGACCTACTGGATTCTTAAGTCTATAATCTAACTTGTGTACTTGAAATGACACTAAGGGCCTTCCTAGATTTTCTTGGGCCTAACCTCAAAGTTGACACAACTCTAAATGCGTGTCCTGAAAATTGCCCTATTTTGAACCAACTTAAACTCATTGGTTCTAACTCTAAACCTCCATGGTTTGACTTGAAACTCTTCCTTAAACTCCCTAGTATCAATACTAATCAAGGCCTAATGAGGGATTACTCTTAGTCCAACTTTTTGATCTCCAAAAAGTATTAAACTCAAACTGTCCCCGGTTCTGGCAGAAACTAAGTTTTGGTATATGCACCTCACTAAATGGTTGGGTTTCTCTAAGTTATGGCTTCTGGACTCAACTAAAACCCAAGTACTAACTCCCCGTGGCTTGTTCCTAACAATGCCTAAGAAATTCCCATTCAAAATCAACACACAACTCACATGCAAATCTGGAAAAATTTCAGCGTTCTATCCTAGCCTTTCCACCTTAACTGCCACTTCAAAACCACGAATTAAATCTCAACCAAGGCAATTTTACTTTTATAAGACTCTAAACTAAGGCCTCAACCAAGAATGAAGATCATTCATGCCCTATAGCACCAACATGCAAACTAAAACTTAACATGCAACTCACAATGATCACAAAAACAAGTTCGACTAAACAATAGGATTATTAGCTCATAAATTTGACTTAAAATACTAAATTATTTCAAGGGATCATGCACACTATCTTTTAACAGCTAAGATAAAACATGATATCAAGGAAACAATTTGTTTTTAAGCCATATAGGTCGAATTTAATCACAAACCAAACATGCATGTATATTGTCGAAAAAGAGAGCATATATAGCTTGATCATTCTTGAAAATAATGCCCTATCTCTAGCATGTAAAGTAAAACATGGTATTATAACTAGAGATCAGTAGCATGCAAGTGTTTTTAAGGAGTTTTAATCAAGGAAACACTTAGTTTATGCACATAAAATTATATCTCATGGAGAACTCTTTAATCCACATGAATTAAGAGTTTTTCCTTGGAGATCACATAAAAACAAGACATGCCAGCATTAAACTTCATCTCCTAAGCATGGAACTTCTTGGAAAGTGTATTATATATTAATGGGTAGTGAAATTACACTAGAATGACAAGGATTTGTTGAAGAAAAATTGAAGGGGATGGGGGGAGGGGGCTTCGGCCGAATGGAAGAAAGAGGGGGGGAAGGAGAGAAAATTTTGAGAGTGAAAATGGTGAGGTTGAGTGGAGTGTAGTTTTGGATTAACTCTCCTCTTTTTGATCATCATGCAGCAAGAAATTAGTGGAGTTTGAAATTTATAATAGTGCCCTTCTCCCAAAGCTAAGCAAAATTACATGCAAGGTTAGTTTGGTCTTTTGGTGGATAAAAGAGAGTTAATGGGGTATGAATTATCTTTTTAGCCCTTTAAGTTGGATGGGAGGGTATTTGCCTGCATGGGTATCCATGTAAATTGCTAATTACAAAACAACTACTTTCAAAGATTTACTTTTATAAATAAAATAAAATTTCGAAAATAATAAAAGTTGTACCATAAAATAACTTGGATTTTTAGAAATTTTATGAGATCAATTTTGTGATTTGTGAATGAAATAATTTTAAAAGATGATTTTCCATGGTAAAGAATATTCTCTATAAATCAAGAATAAGAGCAATTAATAAAATTCTCGTTTTGAAAAATTCATATTTTAAATAAAGCAATTTATAATACAACAAATTCCATTCACACAAATGTACAATAAATAAATATATTTATGATCATTTCTAATATTATACAGAGTTCGCAAATAATATTACACAAAATGCCGGTCGTAACATCCTTTCCCCCTTAAAGGATTCTGTCCTCAGAATCTAAGATAACAGATGAGGATACCGGGAACGCATATCAGACTCTAACTCCCAAGTTGACTCTTCGACCTTGGGGTTCCTCTAAAGTACTTTTACTAACTTCACCGACTTATTTATAAGACTCTTTGCTTGACAGTCGAGTATTTTGACAGGTTGATCCACATACGACAAGACTTCCTGAATTTCTATAGGCTCATACTCTATTACATGATTGACATCCGGGTTATACTTTTTAAACAAAGACACATGAAAGACATTATGAACATGCTGATACTGCGGAGGCAGCGCTAACTCGTAAGCCACTTTCCCTACTTGATTCAAAATCTCAAAAGGACCTATATATCTAGGTGCTAATTTGCCTTTCTTTCCAAATCTAGTCAACCCTTTCCACGGTGACACTTTTCACAATACGGCTTCTCCGACTTGAAAACTCACATCCTTTCGAGCAGGATCTGCGTACTTCCTTTGCCTATCTTGAGAAGTAATCAATATTTTCTGGATCAATTTGACTGTCTCCCTCATCTGTTGGACCATTTTGGGACCTAGAATCTTTCCTTCTCCAACTTCATCCCTATTCGTTGGCGATCTGCACTTTCTTCCATACAATGCTTCGTACGATGGCATGCCAATGTTGGTGTGATAGCTATTGTTATAGGAGAATTCCACCAATGGCAAGTGGTCGTCCCAACTTCCTGTAAAATCAATCGCACAACTACGCAACATGTCTTCAATTGTTTGAAATGTCCTCTCGCTTTGACCATCAGTCTGCGGATGATACACCGTACTCATGTTTAACTTTGTGCCAAGACTTTCTTGAAATTGTTTCTAGAATCTCTAGTTAAATCGTGGATCTCTATCCGAAACTATTGATACAGGTACGCCATGTCGTAATACGATTTCACGCACATACAGGTGGACCAATCTGTCCAAAGAAGACCTCTCGTTAATTGGAAGAAAATGTGCCGACTTCGTAAGGCGATCAACTATAACCCATATAGCGTCATGTCCGGATTTCTTCATGGTAATCCTACTATAAAGTCCATGGTAATGTTTTCCCACTTCCATTCTCGAATCTTTAAAGGCTGAATTAATCCACTTGGTCTTTAATGTTCTACCTTCACTTTCTGACAAGTATAGCACCTCGCAACCGATTCTTCTACTTCTCGCTTCTTATTTGGCCACCAAAAATTTTGTTTCAAGTCCTGGTACATCTTGGTGCTTCCCGGATGGATTGAAAATCTAGAATTATGAGCTTCTTGCAATATTTCATTCTTCAATTCAGTCACATGAGGAATCCAAATTCTTGAGGAAAACCTTAATATACCTTGCTCATCTCTTTGAGTACAAATCTCTTCTCCGGTCAGTTGATTATTCTCCTGTTTCATCACTTCTTCCTGACATTTCTTTATATTTTCCAACAATGATGGCTAAAAAGTCATAGTATGACAAATCTCCTCAGCTTTTCTGCAAATACACAGTTCTAATTCAAATCTCCTGTTTTCTCTAGATAATTCCTTTGATACAGCTGCCATATTCAACCTGTCTTTCCTACTCAAAGCATCAGCTACCACATTCGCTTTTCCCGGATGATAATTTATCGAGCAATCATAGTCCTTAATTAATTCCAACCATCTCCCTTGCCTCATATTGAGCTCCTTCTGAGTGAAAATATACTTCAAACTCTTGTGATATGTGTAGATCTCACACCTTTCTCCGTAAAGGTAATGTCTCCAGATCTTAATTGAAAATACTATAGCTGCTAACTCCAAGTCATGTGTAGGATACTTCAATTCATGTGGTTTTAACTGTCTTGACGCATACGCAATCACCTTGTTGTGTTACATTAGCACGCAACCCAGACCCTTATGTGAAGCATCACTGAAAATCACAAAGTCTCCTTGATCATCTGGTAATACTAGTACCGGAGCTATAACCATCCTCTATTTCAATTCTTGAAAACTATCTTCACTGCATTCCATTCAAATTTCTGATTCTTCCTATTCAACTTAGTCAATGGCGTGGTGATTTTTGAGAAATCTTTACAAACCTTCTATAATATCCCGCAAATCCTAGAGAAATTCGCACTTCCGTAGGTGTCTTTGGTCTCTCCCAACTCATAATTGCCTCAATCTTTGCCGGATCCACTTTGACTCCTTCACTTCCAATAACATGTCCCAAAAATTGAACTTTCTTTAACCAGAACTCACACTTAGAAAACTTGGCATATAACTTCTCTTGTCGGAGTATCTCCAATGCTAACCATAGATGCTACATATGTTCTTCTTCTGACTTTGAATATATAAGAATATCATCAATGAATACCATTATAAACTTGTCCAAATACTTTTTAAATACCCAGTTCATCAAATCCATAAATGATGTGACAGCATTAGTCAACCCAAAAGGCATTACTAAGAATTCATAATGTCCGTATCTTGTCCTGAATGCTATCTTCGGAATGTCATTTTCTTTGATCTTTAGTTGGTGGTATCCTGATCTTAAATCAATCTTAGAAAAGCACTTAGCGTCTTTCATCTGATCAAATAAATCATCTATCCTTGGTAAAGGGTATCGGTTCTTAATCGTCATCTTATTCAATTCTCGATAGTCTATACATAACCTCATGCTTCCATCCTTCTTCTTTACAAACAGAACAGGTGTTCCCCATGGCGACGTACTCGACCATATTACTCCTTTGTCCAACAATTCCTGTAGCTAGCTTGCCAACACTTTCATTTTTGCCGGTGCCATTCTATAAGGTGCCTTCGAAACTGGTTCCGTGCCTGGAACAAGGTTGATTTCAAACTCAATCTATCGATCGGGCGGCAAACCTGGTAGTTCATCTGGAAACATATCTGGAAATTCGTTGACTATAGGAATATCTTCTATGCTGATGCTCTCTCTTTCTGAATCTACTACATAGGCTAGGAACGATTCGTAACCTTTCCTAAGCAATTTCTTAGCCTAAACGATTGTAAGAAATAATCGTTCTTGCCTCTGACCCTTAAATACCACTTTCTCTCCAATCTCTGTCTTTAAATATACCTTCTTAGATTTACAATCTATCTGTGCGTTATTCTTCCCTAACCAATCCATGCCTAAGATTATATCAAACTCCCCAATCTTGAAAAGTATCAAGTCTGCTGAAAATGTATGCCCCGAAATATCAATCTCACACTTAGGACAGAATTGTCTCACAGGAATCTTCTCTTGGTTCGCAATTACCACATCTATTACCTCGTTCAGGGTCATTTTGTCACATTTAAGTTTATCAATGGAAGTTTCTGATATAAAAGATCTAGTAGCTCCAGAATCAATCAATACCTTAGCTTCAACATTATTCATTAAAAGTTTACCTGCTATCACCTCAGAATTCTTAACAGCGTCCTTCATCTTTAAATTGAATGTCCTTGTTGTTGCTTGCGGAGTTGCGGTATATGGTGGAGGTAATGCCAATACCTCAGCTGGCATGTGTGCACTAGTACTTGCCACGTTCATCAAAGCCTTGACTGGTCCAGTTGACTTGCATTCCCTAGTTATATGTACAGTCTTTCCACACTTATAGCACATAACTCCCGACTTCGGTACCTTACATTCATTAGCCAAGTTTCCCTTATGATTGCATCTATAGCATGTCATGTTCAAGTTATTACACACTCCTGGATGTCTTTTTCCATAATGCTTACACTTTGGTCTCTGAAATCTATTTTCTCCAACTTGTCCTTGGCTTGACTGGTTGTCCCCCTTAGAATCTTGTCTCTTTTTCAAAATTCCCTTCTTCTGAAAATTTCCACCTTTGTGGAATCCAATCCTTTTCACACTCCTATCTTATGAGCTTCCGGCTTCAGACTTCTCTCCATAAAATGGAACCTTTCTCTTCTTGTTATCCTTTTCTTTCCTTGACTGTATCCCATTACTCTCAATCAGAGAAGCCTTCTGTACTACTCCAGCATTAGTATCAAGCTCAAACATAGCCACTCTATCTCTGATCCAAGGCTCTAATCCTTGTTGGAATCTCTTTGCTTTCTCTTCCTCAGTGTTGGTATACTTCATCACAAACCTTGACAGCTCCGTAAACTTCTTCTCGTATTCCAATACAGACATACTTCCTTGCTTTAATTCAAGAAATTTAAGCTCCATAAGATTCTGCATGTACTTAGGGTAATACTTTTCCTGGAATAACTTCTTAAACCTTTCCCAAGAAACCGGCTGATTTGTCTCCATAGCTTTCACTGAATCCCACCAATAGATGACCTCCCCTTTTAGAAAAGAAGTAGCATATGGCATCTTCTGATCTTCTCCCGACTGAACCAATTCAAAAGCTCTTTCCAATTCCCTAATCCATGTATTAGCTATTACCGGATCGGTGGTATCATGAAATGCAGGTGGATTCACATTCTGAAAATCTTTGAAAGTAACAATTTGTCGAGGTGGTACTGGTGGATTAGGTGGTTGGTGTGGTTCACGATTATCTTGGTTTTCGAATTGTTGTTGAAGAGATAGTTGTTGTTGAGCTATAGCATTTGTTTGCTGTTGTAAGGTTTCCAGTAATCGAAGAATATTAGGATCCGTGGTAGAAGTTGTTGTCGGGTTTTTCTTTTTAGGTGGCATGATCCTGAAATGAAAGTTATATCAAAACAGGTATGAAAAATACAGATGATTCAAGGTTTGGGTACCACAAGTCATTATATTCACATATACGATCGAGTTTCATATTAAACAATAAGGGTGATGCAAATAAAGGCATAAGAACAATTGAAGAAAATAGAACGATAGTGCATAATTATTGAAATCAAGGTCAAGGTACATCAAGATCGGAATAGAGTCTGATTCTAAGGACAACATGCTTAATTAAAAGAAATCAACAGGGAATTCTACAAGGTCCAACAATACAACAACATGAATAGTAGATAATGGAAAGAACTAAGGTTCCAGTCCATCAGAACGGGGTCCGGTAGTCTTCTCTTCACGAAGCATCTACACAATGCACTGGAGCTCGTCCGCAATCATCTGGATAGTATACTGGCTGGTACGGTCTCGGTGTGATGGCATCTAATCAAGCTTAGTGTTAACGTACTGAACTAAGGTCTCAAGTCTCGCAGTCATCTTCTCCTTAGGCTTTCCTCCATAATTTATGCTATCCGAATACACGTTCTCCAATCACTCATACTTGCCCTGAAGCCTGTCGAACTCACGCCTCAACTCAGCATACATAGAGAAAGTAATTGTGTCAGACGATTCAAAAGAAGATGAGGAATGCGCCCTTTGCTGCCAAACAATGCATAGATATATATAGGAGAATTAGTAGCGAACGACTCGAACATCCTATACCTAAACTCTCGTATAATATTCTATAAACCTATATACATATCTAACCTATTTGGGCTATCCAGGGACTCTAAACCGTAGCTCTGATACCAAAACCTGTCACGCCCCAACTTAATAATAAATATTATACAACTTATTACAATAGTTAACAAAAGGAAGTAAATACATCTGAATCCAAGATCTTACAGTTTAGGGTTTGGAACAGCCCAACACTATTAACTATTACAACCTGATTTTAATATCGAGTCCTCACACAAAACGATCACTAATCTACCTGAGCTCGAACATACGAATCGGTATCACAAGTCTTACGTGTTGTCTGCTTGAATCTAACCATATCTGCTAGCTGAAATATCAGGGTAAGCAAGTAGTGAGTCAAATGCTCAACAAGTACTATAATATACATAAACAAGAAGAATATAAAAAAATAACAAAGGAAATGAAAGATTCATCAATATAGTATCAAGAGATAAAATTCCAGGGTGATGGCATCTTTTACTTGTAATAAAATAATTGAAAACCATTTCTTCATCAAAAACCATTTTATGACGCTACGGATTACAGCCGGTAATCAGCCGCGAAGTAATCCCGAACCTCGCTGGGTTCTAGAACATTAATGGGATCCCTAGGCAACCTTTAAGCCTATAAATTAAGAGCAGAAAGGACTTGCGTCTCAGTCCAGATCCACTATTTAAAGAAAATATTTCTCCCCCTTTGGGACTGGAAATCCAAATATTAACTTTTTCATTTAAAAAAAAATTAGTTGATGCCAAGTGACGGTTAAACTATTGAATAATGAACATCTTTATCAAGGGTTCCAGATCAACTTTAAAGCCATGATCAACTAGAATATACTTTATCAAGGGAATTGCAAGGTTTCTATTCACAAGAAATTTGACAATGAGATTTAGCAGGGTTATCGGATAGTATGAAAGAATTAAGTCAAACTAGGTTCAAGGTAATGGTTCCAGATAAGATATAGGTATTAAAATATAAAGAAGGTGAGCATCAGTTCAAAGTATAACAGGGTATCATATTTTAGGGGTAAGAATGGGGTTATCAAGCAATCATGAACGACTTTAAGGAACAATTGAATTTTAGGTATGAAGATAAGGTTACTGAGTGTAACTTGCACAGGGCTCAATATCACAATTACTTTGGTATATTAGCATGGTATGACTTCTGAATTACTTGCATAGAAATCTCCAAGCAAAGTTAAACTACTTGCAATAGATACTTGAGGGTTCATGGCATTTGCATATAATATGAAAGATAGATTTAAAACCACTAGGATCATATATTCATATATATATATAAGCTGGGCTAACACACACTTGTAGTGTAAACAAAAAGGTAGGTTGAAACACTTGCACAATATAAGTTTTCAAGGGAAGGACACTTGCCTTGAGAGGCTTGACTACACACGACTTGTCTTGGGAGCGACGGGAGCACTACTCGACCTTGACGGCAAGCTTCCTATCTTTACTCGATCCTACAAAATAATAAGAATCCCTCATTACAATGGACTCTTATGACACATAACAATCCTAACACTAAATGCACAAATTGACTCCAAGTAACGCTTAGTGTCTTATATTGCGTAAGACACTAAGTTAACACACAATACCATGCACATTTACATATAGTAGAACCTTGGAGAACATAATACAGATAGGTATGCTCATACTATTATTTAGACTTGGTGCTTTATTCAGGACTTGAATGATCTCACTCTTAAATCTCCACAATTCCACTTGTGACACACTACTAAACTAGTCTCGACTCTTGAAGGGCCTACACTTGGTGGTTATAATTCTCTTAGCCAAAACCTTGGCCTAACACTCTACTAACCTATATCTAAATACAAACACTAGGTCTCACTCATGCCTCACTCATAGGGTCCACAAAACTAAATGCTAAAAGAAAGCGTTCTCACTTGCACACTTATGGCGACACCTTAGGCGACTCTCGGTTTTTGACACCGCTAGCTCGAATATTCCTAACCAAAACTGGCCTACGGGATTCTTAAGTCTATAATCTAACTTTTGCACTTGAAATGACACTAAGGGCCTTCCTAGATTTTCTTGGGCCTAACCTCAAAGTTGACATAACTTTAAATGGGTGTCCTGAAAACTTCCCTGTTTTGAACTAACTTAAACTCATTGGTTATAACTCTAAACCTCCATTGTTTCACTTGAAACTCTTCCTTAAAATCCCTAGTATCAATATTAATCAAGGCCTAATGAGGTATTACTCTTAATCCAAATTTTTGACCTCCAAAAAGTACTAAACTCAAATTGTCCCCGGTTCTGGCAGAATCTAAGTTTTGGTGTGTGCACCTCACTAAATGGTTGGGTTTCTCTAAGTTATGGCTTCTGGACTCAAATAAAACCCAAGTAATAACTCCCCGTGGCTTGTGCCTAAAAATACCTAAGAAATTCCCATTCAAAATCAACACACAACTCACATGCAAATCTGGAAAAATTTCAGGGTTCTATCCTAGCCTTTCCATCTTAACTCCCACTTTAAAACCATGAATTAAATCTCAACCAAGGCAATTTTATTTTTATAAGACTCTAACCTAAAGCCTCGACCAAGAATGAAGATCATTCATACCCTATAGCACCAACATGCAAACTAAAACTCAACATGCAACTCACAATGATCACAAGAAGAAGTTCGACTAAACAATGAGATTATTAGCTCATAAATTGGACTTAAAATACTAAATTATTTCAAGGGATCATGCACACTATCTTTTAACAGAAAAGATCAAACATGATATCAAGGAAACAATTTGTTTTTAGCCCATATAGGTCGAATTTAATCACAAACCAAACATGCATGTATATTGTCAAAAAAGAGAGCATATATAGCTTGATCATTCTTGAAAATAATGCCCTATCTCTAACATGCAAAGTAAAACATGGCATTAAAACTAGTGATCAGTAGCATGCAAGTGTTTTAAAGGAGTTTTAATCAAGGAAACACTTAGTTTATGCACATAAAATTATATCTCATGGAGAACTCTTTAATCCACATGAATTAAGAGTTTCTCCTTGGAGATCACATAAAAACAAGACATGTAAGCATTAAACTTCATCTCCTAAGCATGGAACTTCTTAGAAAGTGTATTATATATTAATGGGTAGTGAAATTACACTAGAATGGCAAGGATTTATTGAAGAAAAATTTAAGGGGATGGGGGAGGGGACTTCGGCCGAATGGAAGAAAGAGGGGGCAGGAGAAAAAATTTTGAGAGTGAAAATGGTGAGGTTCAGTGGAGTGTAGTTTTAGATTAACTCTCCTCTTTTTGATCATCATGCAGCAAGAAATGAGTGGAGTTTGGAATTTACAAGAGTGCCCTTCTCCCAAAGCTAAGCAAAATTACATGCAAGGTTAGTTTGGTCTTTTGGTGGATAAAAGAGAGTTAATGGGGTATGAATTATCTTTTTAGCCCTTTAAGTTGGATGGGAGGGTATTTGCATGCATGGGTATCCATGTAAATTGCTAATTACTAAACAACTAATTTCAAAGATTTACTTTTATAAAATAAAATAAAATTTCGAAAATTATAAAAGTTGTACCATAAAATAACTTGGATTTTTAGAAATTTTAAGAGATCAATTTTGTGATTTGTGAATGAAATAATTTTAAAAGATAATTTTCCCATGGTAAAGAATATTCTCTATAAATCAAGAATATGAGCAATTAATAAAACTCTCATTTTGAAAAATTCATATTTTAAATAAAGCAATTTATAATGCAGCAAATTCCATTCACACAAATGTACAATCAATAAATATATTTATGATCTACAGAGTTCGCAAATAATATTACACAAAATACCGGTCGTAACATAAGCTACTCACTCGATGGATAATAAATCATCATCCGTCGGGACTATATTGAGTCATCCGTCGGGACTATATTTCTTATCCGTCGAGTGCTACATTTTTCACTAAGTAAAATCTACTAAGGTGTTTTGTCAATGTAATCATCAAGTTCACAACATATCCACAACACTATTTCTACAACAACTCAAACATTTATTCCCTCTATGGCACATGAAGAATTCAAGATAGATCCATCCAAGAATTTCCATGGTGAACCTATCATTCTAAAGGATGAGCCAATAGACTGGGATAGTCTACCAATTCCTGAACTAAATCTACCTCACTTCATGAAGCAAAAGAAGACAAAGACCAGAGCAGTCAAGAAAGTGAAGCCCTCAACTCTCAGATCCAAGTCCCTAACCAAAGCACAAACCAAAGTCAACAAGGGAGATATCATATACATCTGTGACATCAAGGAATTCACATATCTAAACCTCTATCTAGATGAACTGGAAGAAGTTAGAGGGATTGATGCTTATAGGAATCTACCTGAAAGGTTAATATTCAAGTACAATGGAGGAAAAGAGATACAGTGGCCACTTCACAGGATCCTTCAAGAAAGCCAATATGTGCTGATAAAGGTTTATTCATCCTTCAAGAAGAACTTTGGATTTAATGTGATAACTAGAAGACTTGTTCTAAAGAAGATTGAAGAAATGAGGAGTATTAGAGCCAAAGATGCACTCCTAAAGACTCTAACTATTCCTTACACAGGAAGTAGAGTGCATCTAAGGCCCTACTGGCTGATGGAATTCATGGATGATAAAGGAGTTAGAAGATTCTTCATATTAGAAGACCAATTGAGCATCTCTAGCAATGAGACTCTTTTGGAAATGCAAGAAATGCTAAATCTCTCAGTATCTGATGAACTGGAATTCCACAGACAGCTCCAAAATCAGATAGAAGAAAACAACAGGAAGCTTGGAAAGAGATCCAGATCTTCAAGGAAATAGATAAATATGCTCAGGCTAGAGGAGCACCTTGAAAATGACTTTGAGCAAATCTTTGTACATTTTGTTAACTGCAACACTTTATAGTTTTATCTACTTCCATTTAAATTTGTATTTTTATGGTGTTTTGTTATCATCAAGTTTCTCTTAATTTATGGCTACAATTCTAGTAGACATAAATTGGGGGAGATTGTTGTGTATATGTTGTGAACTTGATGATTTCATTAACAAAACACCTTAGTAGATTTAACTTAGTGAAAAATGTAGCACTCGACGGATAAGCAGATATAGTCCCGGCGGATGACCCAATATAGTCCCGACAGATGATGATTTGACATCCATCGAGTGAGTAGCTTATGTAACAATAAGTCATGTATCACATTTCTACAAACACCTTTGTATAAATTCTGTAGTAGCATATAAGTCATGTTGACTTTAATTAGATATGCAGAATAGGTTGATTAATTGTACATAGATGATGTCTTGTAATTTTGCATAAATGAAATGAAGTCAAGTGCCAAATAGCTACCCGGCGGATAATCAACAATGCTACTCGACGGATGATCAACAAGGCAACCCGACGGATGATCAATAAGGCAACCCGACGGATGATCATGTACCCGACGAATAATCAATTCAAACATCTGTTGACAGTGACAACACAGTCACATGTGTCAAGTGTATACAAAAGGAATTTGGAAGCCTATTTAACTGGGTTTTTTAGAACAAAGAAGCATTTCCATTTCCATGCTATTATGAAGATATTCAAAGATGCTGGAATAGAGTAATGAAGTAGCATAGTATTAGACTTGAAAGGTTTTGTTTTATTATCTTGTCTTATTACTGTGTAATCTTGGTGATATATAAATCAAGAGTAGTAATTAGAACAACAAGAAGACTAAGCAAATATTTTCTCAGAGAAACATTTGTAAGCTATATCTTTAGCATTTCTCTGTAAGTTTAGTTGTTCTTATTTTGTAAGCATCTGTGAGCTATTCAAGCTTCACAGAGTTCTCTTGATATATATATATATATATATCTGGTGGATACATTCTAATCCACCAGAAAGTTTTAAAGACTTGTGTTTTTATTACTTTGTGTTTTGATTTATATTTAACTTGTTATTCCGCACTTTGTGAATCGAAACACTGTCATATATATCTTAAGTTAGAGCATTTTATAATTCAGAAAAAGTTTCAAGAATTCCATTAAAACTCCCTTCTGTAATTCTTGTTGCATTGTTAGGGACTAACAGTTATTTCCTCGGTAAGACTTCTATACTTTTGGGTTGTAATAACTATCACTTTGTGGATTGATTTACTCTAGTAATGAATGGTTCGTTTTTAAGACAATAACCTATAAGTGTGTGTGTGTGATAAATGTGGGGTTGTAAAAGTGTGAGTATTTATATATTGTGATACGAGATAAGTGTTATATAGTATTCAAGATGGCGTGGCCTCCTAGATCCTTTACCCCGGATTTTGGGGCACCACATGGACCTTCCTTTCTTCCTTTCTCCATCCTTTCATCTTTCTCTATTTCAAGCTCATAGGTTTTCAGGATACCATACAGTCTCTCCAAGGTGAACTCCTTGTAATCCTGTGAATTTCTCAATGAGACTGTCATTGGCTTCCACTTCTTTGGAAGAGATCTAAGGAACTTGAGGTTAGAGTCTTTTGTTTGATACACTCTTCCATGCAACTTCAAAACATTTAGTATCTTTTGAAATCTACTAAATATATCAGTGAGAGACTCACTATCTTCACAGTGGAAATGCTCATATTGACGAATCAGTAGCTGCATCTTGTTCTCCCTTACTTGCTCAGTACAATCACAAATAATCTGAATTATGTCCCAAACCTCTTTGGCTGTTTTACAGTTAATGATATTATCAAACATATCACCATCAACTCCATTGAACAATATATTCATGGCCTTCTTATCCTTCCTGACTTGCTCAATGTCAGGGTCTGACCATTCATGCCTAGGTTTTGGAACAGATGGCTCATTTCCAGTTGCAGCTCTCATTGTTACATGAGGACCTCTCTCTATGTAGTCCACATAGGCCTCATCTTGGAAAAGAATATGCAGGTGCATCTTCACCTTCCAGTGGTGATAATTATCTTTGTCTAGAAATGGGATCTTTACTCCAACATCCTTTTTGTTCATCTTGTTATTTGTTATGATCTTTATACTCTTTGTTCCTCAAGAGCTTGCTCTGATACCAATTGTTATTCCCTAACAATACAACAAGAATTACAAAAAGGGGGGTTGAATGTCTTTCTGGCTTCTTTTTAAGATTTTAAAATTGTTCTAACTTAATACCTATAACGGTGTTTGATTTGCTTTAGTGCGGAATAGAATTATAATGGAAATCAAAACACTAAGTAATAAAATACAAGCTTTAAAAATTCCTGGTGGATTAGAAAGTATCCACCAGATATATATATATATAGGGGAATGATCAAATACAAACTAAAATTAAAATAGAAACTTAGAACTAATCTAAGCCATTAGATCTACCTAATCTAATGGTCCCCCTAAATCACACCACCCAACTACCCTGCACCCTCCCACACCCAATTTCAGCTTTTCCCCTCCGTTTTTAATTTGATATTTCCCGTCAAACCGTAATTTTTTTTAAAATCTGATTTCACTGTATTTTTTAACATCTCTCAATGATCGATTTGCATTCCCTTATGTGTTATATTTCGAATTAATTTTAAAAAGAAAATTATTTGGTTTCTAGTTTCCATTCTAAATTGGTTTCTATTGGAGTAGCCCCTATATATATATCAGTTTGAGAACTCTGTGAAGCTTTGAATAGCTCACAGTTGCTTTACAAGTTGAACAAACAAACTACAGAGAAATACTTACAGAATACAGCTTGATATGTTTCTCTGAGAAAAATGTATTTGCTTAGTTAATTATTCTACTTGTTATACTTGGTTTATATATCACCAAGTTTACATGACAATAAGACAGGATAATAAAACAAAACATATCTAGTCTAACTCCATGCTACTTCACTACTCTATTTCAGCATCTTTGAATATCTTCATATTTGCATGGAAATGGTAATGCTTCTTTGTTCTCAAAATCCTGCTTAACAGGCTGCCACATTCCTTTTGCAAATACCCAATGCATGTGACTGTGTTATCACTATCAACAGCTATTTTGAATTTGATCATCCGTCGGGAGTCTTATACATCATCCGTCGGGAGTCTTGTAGATCATCTGTCAAGAGTCTTGTAGATCATCCATCGGGAGTCTATCTGCAACTTGACTCTACCTCACTTATACAGAATTATAAGACATCTCATATTTACAATTAGTCAGCCTATTCTGCATATCAATCTAGCAGTCAACATGACTTAGATAATCATATACAATCTACTAGACTGAAATATGTTGTTTGTAGAAATGTGCTACAGTACTTATTTGTTACATAAGCTACATTCTCGATGGATGATCAAATTGTCATCCATCGGGACTATAAAGTTCATCTGTCGGGACTATATTAGATCATCCGTCGAGAGCTACAAATTCCACTAAGTTAAATCTACTAAGGTGTTTTGTTTAACTTATCATCAAGTTCATAACATATTCCTAACAAATCTCTTCTTTAAGATCAACATTATCGTGCTTGAGTGCAGAGACAGAAGAATGCAATCCTTTGACTAAAAATGTTGTGGTCTTGAGAGAGGCTTTCATATCAGGATTATAAACCAAATGAACATCATGATCAGCTAATATTTAAGCAGATTCCAGAGAAATCTTCTCACTAGGTAAGCTCCAAAAATGATTCCATTCATGAGCTCTATGAATATTAAGAGTAAGAGCTTGACCAGATGATGAATCAAAATTAGACATTTTAGATGCTTCTATTCCAACCTTCAGAGCAGCATCATCAGGATTATCATCATCATCAAAATCATCAGACTCAGCATCATCACCAAAAGATTTCTCAGGAACATTAGAATCATAATTAAGAACTATGCGTTTGAGCTTTAAATCAAGATTTGACTTAAAAGGATTAGTTTCCCGTGAAGATCCTGAAAGAAAAGAATCATAAGTTCCTATATTTTTCTTTTCTTTTAAAGTGATCTCATCATTTATCACACATATATTACTTTCAATAGTAATATTTAGCTTATTATTTTCACTCTTTTCTACCTCTCCTTTTTCCAGTTCAGGAGACTACCTCTCAGTAATTCTATTTTTCTCTATACCTTTTATCACCAACTCACTAGAAAGGCTCAAGTCTCTAGAAAAAGAAGAAATAGGTGGTGGTAAAGAAGAGTGGTATGTAGTCATATAAATAGAGGTATCCCTAATAATAGGTCTATTTATAATCATTCTATCAGATAAAGTAGAGTGTAAAGGATTTGTACCTTGAGTAGTAGAAACCTTTGGTATAGCCTTGAGTGGTTGCACCAAAATGGCTTCAGTATCATCCTTAGATGTGATCAGTACATTAGGATTGAAAAAACCAGGAACAGCTTCATTAGGATTGAAAAAACCAGGAACAGCTTCATTAGGAATTGACCCTATGTCATGATTAGATACTAAGTTTACAACAATACTTTGAATTGTTGGTTCTTGTGGGACTTGACGTGTAGAGGTTTCTTCAATCTTTTGAACTGAAGGTTCTTCTATCCTTCCCTAAAAAATAGATCATTGATAATATCATATAATAGAGCAATATGCTTCTAATAAGCTTCCATGACCTGCACTGTCTTCTGAATATCATCAACCACAGAAATATGACTTCCTTGAGCAATGTCAGGACTAGTCAGATGTGATTTAGTGCTTGCACCTACACTTTGAGCAGGTGGTTCTTTTGTAGCTGGGGCATTAACGGGTGCATCTTCACATTAAGAAGATGGTTCTTGTATACTGTACCCCTTCTATGGTGATTGAAGTTTGGTCTTTTTTCTAACATAAACTGTTGAAGTCTTTGACTTTCTGTTTACAGACTCTTGCAGACCAATTTCCTTAGCAATTTCAACAATTTTGGCTGTTTGTGAATCAGTAATAGCCTGATCATGATTTGTCACTATCTTGTCAGGAATTGCTTGAAACCTGACAGGATTTGATAATGACTTGTCAGGATTTATAGATTCATGATCTAGAGCAATGTCAGCCAATACATTAAGACCATTTGTTTGCTTTTGAACTCTTTATGCTGCCTTGAACAATTTCTTTTTCTTAGGCTTAGCAGCTGTAACTAAAATTTGGTCTTCTTTTGTAATATCACCAGTAACTTCCACTGGTCTAGCAGACATCTTAAACACGATTGGTCCATCACTGTCACTCTCATTGTCTGATGACTCATCTACCAGCTTAACACAAGTTGTAGTTGTCCTTCTCTTTCTTCCTACATTCTCCTTGATGCTTATTAATGAGGAGACATTTTTCTTTCTTTATCCACCTTGTTTCTTCAATGATTTGAGTGAATGTGAACCAATCTTTGAACCTGATTTTCTCTGAGATACATCAGTCCTAACTATTGGTTTTGTTTTGACAACTGAATCCTTTTAGGAGGAATCAAAGGTGACAGAGTTTTTAGATTTAAGTGATGAAAAAGAAATACTTTGGTCAGGAATAGGGTTGGATGTGCCCTGTTCCATAGTGTCAAGATTTGAAAAACTGCACTTGTGAGGCATTTTGTTAGAAAAAACACCCACAAATTTATGTATTAGAATAATATCTTTTCAAATGAAAAACTAGTGGAAATAATAGCATTTCATCAGAAAACACTGTATAAAATCATCTGATTCATGCTCGAAACCTGTATTCTTGATATGTTCGTTAATTATGAAATATCTTGAGAATGATTAGTTGTGCACATGTGAAATATGTACTGTTAAGTAGACAAATATGAAATCAAACAATATTCACATATGCAAACATCAAAGAAAAGATTAACAACAATATTATAGGTTGAACAGAAGAATAATCAACAAAAGATTTCCATTAATAATAAGATTTAGTACAAGAATAGAAATACAATAAATTTTAAAGATGAAATTAATCCTAACTCCTAAATGCTTGAACTATTCCTTCTTCGCCTTCTTTGCATCATGCTCCCTCTGTATCTCCCGGCGATGAAAGATGTGTGACATAGATACTGCAAGAGAAATAATATTCTCTTGCAACTCTAGAGCTGCACGGCGGTGTCATTCCGCCTATTCTGCTATTCTTTCTTCTTCAAGGATGGTTTCTATCGTGAAGAATTGAAGTTCCATCTGATCTCCAAGGAGAGATGATCATAAACTGACTCTGGAACTACAGTCGGGTGAAAAACTTGACCACTGATCTGGACTTTTAGTCCGATAAGGTCAAAGTATAGCCTCTCTTCCACCGGATTGAAAACCGGAAGATATGCTCCATGGTTACGGGCAAAGAGTTGAGCCATTTGTCTGTGATAAAGGAATATTTAAAGTTTTGGTGTAGAGAGGATGAAGTGTTGAGTAATGTGTGAGGTATCAAAGAGATAGGAAGTGTAATTTTATAGTTAAACAAAACTTGGGAAACTAAAGAGACACTATTGATTAACGTGTAATCATGAAGATAGCATGCGTGATCTTACATGTATCTAGGAAAATAAAAGAAATATCTCTTTAATACTCTTATTCCCAATATAAAATGAATACTGATGACAATTTATCATGATTGCTCAAAAAGAATAAAACAAATTTATAACAATTAAAATCACGAAATAAATAATGTTACCATCCTTTTTAAGAAAAATCATGTCTTGTCCATCACAAGCTGGGATAAAAATTGCAATCCAAAATCAAGAATTTTAATCATGATTCCCCCCCCTCAGCATTTGCATTGATGGATTTAATAGAAAAATCAAGAATCTCGCCGGCATTGATTAAACTGTCAGAAATTGACAAATCATTAGTATTTAAACTACAAAATTAGTTCCT
Source organism: Apium graveolens (assembly GCF_009905375.1). Lineage (NCBI taxonomy): Eukaryota > Viridiplantae > Streptophyta > Magnoliopsida > Apiales > Apiaceae > Apium > Apium graveolens. The sequence goes on from NC_133650.1 coordinate 1,148,301, forward strand.
TGTGAAACTCCCCATGTAACATTGCTGCCAGTTACTGATTGAATAGATTTACGTTGCTCCCCTCAACTTGTGCATTATCATAAACTTGACTTAAGATCATCAGAATTTGCCTTCTTTCCTGATTTAAGCTACAAGCGTAACATTTTCATGAGTGCATTCTTTTCCAACTTTTATCTACTGGTGCTTTGGTTACCAAACAAATTTCAGGACCATCAGTATTTGTATAAAGTTTGTCTTCATAAATGTTTCAATGTCTGTAAGCTTTGAAGACAATTTTCTTTGCGATCTTATGAGCTACATCACAGTGAGTATCATAGAACACAACATAGAAATTGTGGCGCCCTCCAAACCCGGGTCAGAATTTTGGGGTCCACACACACACCTTATTTATAACCTGCTTATAACAATAATAAAGATAATAATAATATGCAGTGACCCTACTTACCAACCACCACGGACCGCAACAGGTTAAAGTATGCACACAAGCCAAACACACTATTATATTACAAAACGTTCAAATCCCAAATATTCCAACTCAAAACTGAGTACTAAACATTATTACAAACTTTTACAAACTCAAATTATCCCAAAAGAAGCCTACTAGCTTAGCTCGATCAACCTGAACCCCTAGCTCTCGCGCTGGACTGGGGATCCTCGGTACCAACCGGTTCCTTCTTAACTGAAAAAGAATAGAAACAATATCGCACAAATGAGCTAACTATCTCAGCAAGTCACAATGACAAAACTGAGAATAATGATCATTAGGTGAACATGTTTATGATATCAAGTGAACAATGGATTATGATTTAGAATTCGATATTATATTTTCATGTTAAAAACCAAGGTTAGGCTGTTGATCAGTCACGCACTAACCCCGAGCAAAGCACACAACACTGCTTTAACTACTGGATCCAAGGCACACATTGGCCTAACTTGACCACTATATGGTCTGACCACGAATTTGGTCCACAATTTTATAAAAACAATCCAATTCTAACATAATAACAGAATAAGCAATAATAAACAATAACCAGAATCATTAACAACATTTGATGTTCCATAATGAAATGGTTTTAATCTGCATAAGGATCAAAAGAGCATTTCCAAAGTTTGGATGCTAGGTAATGAAAGAATTGGATAACAATGAATCAATGTTTCAGGGTTTCAAGGATTTGGTCTTTCAAAGCATAAAATACAATGGTTTGAGTATGTAGGTAACTCGATTCAGTGTATGGTATTTAGTTTGTATGTATTTGTGGAGTAGTATCGTATATCTGTGGTTCATATCTGGGTATACAACAATTAATGGTCTAGAAAGAATCAGGTTTACGGCTCAAGATCAATAGCTGGATTCATGGTTAGGGTTCAGTGCTTCAAAGCACTTGCAATATAAAACAGGAATATCAATCACGACAATATCTCGAGAAAGTTCAGAACACTTGCCTGGTATTAGCTTACTACACTGCACTCACTTCCAATCACAATCATCTTACTCCTCAACTACCTATTTCCCTTTTCTACGTCTTGCCTCTTCTGCTCACATATCATAAGCATCTATCAATATTCAACTCATATGATTCTATTCAACACATACTCCTATTTACCCTTCGTTTTACCCAAATCCGATTATCGGATTAAAATTTACGCAATAAACCAGTAAACATCGAATATACAGACCGACAGTCAACCAACAATCACATATAACACATAACACGTCACATAATCAATGATATATCATTTATAAATAAGTCTCGGGTCATAAACAAGCTTTTAGGTATTTAAAATGATTTTTAGAACATTTTTCGGAATTAAAACGGGTCGTTGGATCAATTTCAGCATAATAAATAGGGTTCGGTTGGCCAATTCTGGCTTCAAAACAATTTTATAATAATTATCGAGCCTTGGAAATAATTTAGATTAATATTTTAAAGCTCGAAACTATTTTTTGGAAATTTTAAATCATTTTTAAATAATTAAATCTAATTAAATAATTAATTAAAATCAATTAATAATTAATTAAATCAATTAATCAATTAATTTTCGAATTAATTGACCAATTAATCAATTAAAAATTAACTGAAATTAATTAACTAATTAATTTAGATTTATTTTTGAATTAAAAATAATTTTCGGAATTAAAATAATAATTTTTGGAATTTTCAGGAATTAAAAATGAATTTTTATAATAAAAATAAATAGGAAATATGATTTTTAAATAATTTGTAAATAGGAATCCTAAATTTGTAAACTCTGGAAACTTCGGGGACCAAACTGCATCGTCCCCAAAAATTCAGGTACCAAACTGTAATTTTCCAGGGGGTCGCCGGAAAACACCCTGTCTCGCCGGAGAACACGATCGAGGGATGCTCAGGCCACCACCACCTCTGGACCACATCTACATAACACCAGGAACACAACTATACAATCAATTCATCCTAACAATCCCTGAATTGGCCGGAAAATGGCCGGGAAGTTCGCCGGTTTCCGGCGAACTCGACGTAATTTTAAAATCATAACTCCCTTCTCTACAGACCTCGTTAATTTATGAAACTTGTACGACTGGATTGCAAATTTCACAGAGAACACAACCCACTATACCACAACATCAATCTATTCCAAAATAAAAAACCCCCAAATTTCAATTAAGAACATTCATACGGGTTATAAACCCTAATTTTGAAATTCGAAAATCAAACTCAAATTTGAACATGTTATTGAACTCCAAATCAGACGTATAATATATCAAAATCATCAGGAAAACAAGCTCTACAACATGCAATCATCAAATTTATAAACAATCATCCGAACAAAAATTCATATTTTTAATAAAATTAATTCGAAAATAAATAAAAATATAGAAAAATACCCTTGATTTCTGCAGTAAAACGAAGCTCAGAATCTGGTAGAACACTTCAAAACCTTTGGATTGAGTACTCAAGCTTTGAAAACAGAGATCGGTAACGCCTTCGTTTTGCGGTTTGATTCTTAGAATAGTTTATGTAATTAGGGTTTTTCTCTGGAAAATTTTATAATTACTATCTGCAAATGATTTTGATACGAAATAAAATACGGGAAAATGATATTTATAATTACGGAAAATTAGTATCCCGTTGGATCATTGCGGATATAAAATGGTACGTTTATTTATAAAAACTGATCCAAACGGTATCGGTTTTTGGGATAATTATCCAAACCAGTACAATTTGTACTGCGGTCTTGGTCTCAGCGTCTGGTTACACGTACTACGAGGTGATAATTGGGATAGTTTAATAAAAAGCTCCCGTTTATCGAAAATACGAGTTTTATTGATTTACCGAAACAAATATTGTATCGAAAATGTTGCGCCGGGACCCGCGCAGAACAAACCGTACGCCGGATCGAAAAAGTCGAAATATGGAATATGCTCGGAATATTACAATTAGGTTAGGAAGGAGTTCTCGGAAGAGTTTCGGGTCCCAAAAATGTAACAACAGATTACGTCGGTTGGTTCCCGTTTTTATAAAATAGATTTTAAATACTCGGAAAAAGATTTTATAAATTTCATATGATTCTTTTAAATCCATAAATCAACATAAAAATAATTAAGAAGATATGACAATTATCTATATTTTATTTTGGACATATAAAAATTAGAATACTCAATTGATAATATTTTTAAACATCCAAACACATTTAACACTTAACAATTAATTCACATAATGGATACTGAACACATATATTAATCATTTATTAATAAAATAATTACACGATATATCCCGAATATTAGATCCTTCCCCCCTTAAAAGGATTCTGTCCTCAGAATCTCCTAAGAAAACAAATGAGGGTACTTTTCTCTCATATCACTTTCTAACTCCCAGGTTGACTCTTCAACCTTTGGGTTTCTCCACAATACTCTTACTAACTTTACCACTTTATTCCTCAATACTTTCTCTCTTTCCTCTAGAATTTCTATCGCACTCTCTACATATGACAAATCTGCCTGAAGCTCTATTGGCTCATATTCTATTACATGCCTGGAGTCTAGATTATATTTCTTAAACATCGATACGTGAAAAATATTGTGAATGTACTTCATGTGTGCGGGTAACGCCAACTCATAAGCTACTTTGCCAACGCGCTTTAGGATCTCAAAGGGTCCGACATATCTTGGGCTTAGCTTCCCTTTCTTCCCAAACCTCGTTACTCCTTTCCATGGTGATACTTTCAGTTATACCAAGCTTCCTTCTTCAAATTCCATGTCTTTTCTTGACTGGTCTGCATATTTCCTTTGATGGTCTTGTGTTGCTATCAATCTTTTCTAGATTATTTCAACAACTTCCTTTGTCTACTGCACCAATTCAGGTCCAAGTATTTTGCGTTCTCCTACTTCGTCCCAATGCACTAGAGATCTATATTTACGTCCATAAAGGGCTTCATAGGGTGGCATCCCAATACTGGCATGATAACTGTTGTTATAAGCAAACTCTACCAGAGGTAAATGCTCGTCCCAACTTCCTTTAAAATCAATAGCACAAACACGCAATATGTCATCGATTGTCTGGATCATTCTTTCACTTTGGCCATCTGTCTGGGGGTGTTAGGCCATACTCATATTCAGTCTTGTTCCCAAACATTCTGGAAAACTCTTCCAAAATCTTGAAGTAAACCTTGGATCTCGATCAGATACAATAGACACTGGAACTCCATGACAAACTACGATTTCCTTCAGGTATATATGGACTAACTTGTCGAGCGAAAATCTTTCATTTATAGGCAGAAAATGAGCTGACTTGGTAAGTCTATCCACTATAACCCAAATGGCATCATGATTAGCTCTTGTCCTTGGTAATCCAACTATGAAATCCATGGTAATATGTTCCCACTTCCACTCTGGAATCTCCAATGGCTGTAACAATCCACTTGGTCTTTGATGCTCTGCTTTAACTATCTGACAGGTATAACATTTGCTAACCCATTCCGTAATTTCCCTCTTCATATCTGGCCACCAATAATTCTCCTTTAAATCTCTGTACATCTTGGTACTTCCTGGGTGGATGGAATATCTTGAACTATGTGCCTCTTGTAAAATTTCATTCTTTAACTCCGTCACTGGTGGAATCCAAATTCTAGATGAAAACCTCAGAATACCTTGATCATCCTTTTGCATACATAATTCTTCACCTACCAAACGATTTAGATCTTGATCCATTACATCTTCCTGACATTTCTTTATTTTCTCCAATAACTCCCGTTGGAAAGTCATACGGTACACTTTCGCTTCCTCAGGCTTGCAAACTCTAATCTCCAATTCCAATTTCTGAAATTCCTTATATATCTCTTCAGGTACTGATAACTCATTTAACCTTTCCTTCCGACCTAACGCGTCTGCTACAACGTTCGCTTTACCGGGATGATAATTAATCGAGTAGTCGTAATCCTTGATCAATTCTAACCATCTCCTTTGCCTCATATTAAGTTCCTTCTATGTGAATATGTACTTTAAGCTTTTGTGATCCGTGAAAATCTCGCACTTTTCTCCATACAGATAATGTCTCCAAATCTTCAAAGTGAAAACTATGGCTGGTAGTTCCAAATCATGAGTAGGATACTTCTGTTTGTGTGGTTTCAATTACCTTGACGCATACGCAATCACCTTATCGTGCTGCATTAAAACACATCCTAGTCCTTTGTGAGAAGCATCGCTATAAATTACGAAATTCCCTTGATCGTCTGGAAGTGATAAAATAGGTGTTGTGATTAATCTTTGCTTCAATTCCTGAAAACTTCCTTCGCACTTGTCGTTCCATATAAACTTTTCATTCTTTCGCATAAGCTTTGTCAGTGGTGTTGCGATCCTTGAGAAATTCTGGACGAATCGACGATATTATCCCGCCAATCCCAAGAAACTTCTTATCTCGGTTGGTGTTCTCGGTCTCTCCCAATTCATAATTGCTTCGATCTTTGCCGGGTCCACTTTGATCCCTTCGTTACTAACTATGTGTCCTAAGAACTGAACTTCCTGGTAGCCAAAACTCACACTTCGAGAATTTAACATATAACTTCTTTTTCCTTAAAATCTCCAAAGCTGTTTTCAAATTTTCCGCATGATCCTCTTCCGGCTTTGAATAAATTAAAATATCGTCTATAAACACAATAACGAACTTGTCCAAATACTCCTTGAAAATTCTGTTCATTAAATCTATAAACGCTGCCGGGGCATTAGTCAATCCAAAAGACATTACTAGAAATTTATAATGTCCATACCTCGTTCTGAAACCTGTCTTTGGTATATCTTCTGGCTTGATCTTCAGTTGATGATATCCCGATCTTAAATCAATTTTGGAGAAGTACTTGGCTCCCTTCAATTGGTCAAACAAATTGTCAATCCTAGGTAACGGATACTTGTTCTTGATTGTAAGCTTATTGAGTTCTCTATAGTCGATGCACATTCTCATGCTTCCATCTTTCTTCTTGACAAATAATACCGGGGCTCCCCATGGGGATACGCTGGGTCTGATTACTCCTTTCTCTAATAATTCCTGCAATTGCTTCGCTAGCTCTTTCATCTCAACAGGCACCATTCTGTACGGGGCTTTGGATACTGGTTCTGTTCCACGTGCTAATTCGATCGCAAACTCAATTTCTCTATCTGGAGGAAGTCCTGGTAACTCATCGGGAAATACATCTGAAAATTCATTCACTACTGGAATATCTTCAAGTTTTGCTGGCTCCTGACTTCTGTCGATCACATATGCTACGAAATGCTCGCATCCTTGCCGTAATAACTTCTTGGCTTGAATCATTGTTAAGAACTTCTTTACTTGCTTCTGGCCCTTGAACGTTACTATTCTTTCATCTGGCGTCTTCACCATTACATTCTTATTTCGACAATCTATCTGGGCATCGTGCTTAGATAACCAATCCATCCCTAATATAACGTCAAACTCCCCTAACTTAAATGGTATCAAATCTACGCAAAATTTACTACCAGAAATCTCAATCTCACAACTCCCACAAACTTGATTAACAGATATTCATTCTTGATTTGCCAATTCCACAGTCATTATTTCATTTAAATACTCAACTGGACAATTTAACTTACTAACAAAATTTTGTAAAACAAACGATCGAGTTGCTCCCGAATCTATTAACACTTTGGCACATAAAGAATTCACATTAAGTGTACCTGCCACGACATCTGTATCCTGGATAGCATCCTTCACAGACATGTCAAAAACTCTAGCCCTTGAAGTCTTATTCACTGCTGGGGTAGATCCCATAATCCTCAATGTATTACTGACTGGGGCTGGTGTCTTACAATCCCTGGCTATATGTCCTGGCTTCCCATATTTAAAGCACATAAATCCAATGGCTGGAACCTTCACTGCTGGATTCCGGATAGGCTGATCCTTATTTGCTGGTTCTCTTGCTGGCTGATTTCGGCACTCCCTTGAATAGTGCCCTTTCTGGTTGCACTTGAAACAAACTACATTCAACTTATTACAAACTCCCCCATGCTTCTTCCCACATACTTGACAATCTGGAAAAGTTAATCTCAACTGATTTAGCTGATTTGAATTAACTGGACGGTTGACCTGGCCTCCGTTGCTTGCATTTTGTCTCCTAAAATTAAAATTCCTCCCTGGCTGAAACTTGCCCTTCTTAAAATTTGGAAACTTCCCTGGTTGTGACTGGCCCTCATTCCCTTCAAATTTCCTTTTCTTGCTTTCCTTTTCCTTCTGGAACATCTCACTCTCTGTCTCTGCGATCATAGCCTTCTATACCACTCCTGTATAGGTATCCAATTCAAAAATGGCTACCTTCCCTCTGATCCATGGTTTCAAACCTTGTTGGAATCTTTTAGCCTTCGACCTGTCAGTATCCACATACGACGGCACATACCTTGACAATTCCTCAAACTTACCCTCATAATATGTTACCGACATATTCCCTTGCTTTAATTTTAAAAACTTCAGCTCCCTTTGATCTTGGACAAACTGAGGAAAATAATTTTCTAAAAACAATTCCTTAAACCTCTCCCAAGTAATAACATCTGTACCTTCCAATGTCTTCACCATCTCCCACCAATAGGTGGCCTCATTCTTCAGATAGTAACTTGCAAACTCAACCTTCTATTATTCCTTTACTTTCACTAAGGCAAATGCCTTTTCTATTTCCTTTAACCAAAGATTTGCTTCAATCGGCTATAGGGACCCCTTGAATTCTGGTGGGTTTATTGCCAGAAAAGTTTTGAAAGTTACCTAGGGATTGGTCTGTCTTTGTTGTTGTTGTGCCAGGTGAACTGTTTGTTGGGCCAAGATTTGAAGAATCTGGGCTATTGCTGGGTCCATGGGTCCTGGGTTCATATTTGGATTTGTATCATCTTGGTTGTTATTGTTGTTGGTTTCTTCATTCCGGGTGTTGGTACGGGTATTTCTTCTAGGAGGCATTTTTTGTAAAGAATCAAACAACTTATTTAGCTTTTAAACCAAATTCTTTGTAGAAAAGAAAAGTTTTGTAAAACATAAATATCTCCTTTTTGAAAACAGTTATAACTAAGTAAATTGCATGCTTCTTTACATAATATAAACAGTTATGAAAATAAGGTACATGGTATCACAGGGGTATAACTGGTGCAATAAATAAGGTAAGGTAAAACAGGTGCAATAAAGTAAATGACAGTGCTGGAAAGGAAAAAGGTACTGATATATATAGATCAAAAGTTTTGGGTAGTACAAGCGTAAAGACGCTTCGGAAGTAAAAGCAAAAGGGTAAAACAACCTACTCACTAGTCAGCATAGCTAGTCTATAAATACAACTCAAAAGTCTACTGATACACACTACACACTACTGCACATACTACACAACCATAATAACACTGCTCAGTATCTCCATCTCTGAATCTCTGGCTCATGGAAAGTCTGGACCTCCAATCTCCTCAAGCTCCTCTAGAACCCACTTAGCCCACTCCACTAGGAAATCAGGAGTGATGTCCTCATGTGTAGCCTCAGCAATCCTCAAAGCAGCTGCTCTACGAAATGCCTGGAGCCTCTCTCTTAGTCGCCTCTCACCACTCCCAACCTCTCTGGTACGCATGATATGCAATAACTCCTGCATCTGACCCTGTAGGAATCGCTGCTCCATAAGGCAAGCCTCAAACTGATGATATGGGACAGGATAGGAAGAGAACTGGAAAAGGTACTCCTGTAACTGAATGACTAGTAAAGCCTGAATCAGCAAGTGGGGGTCCTCTGACAGGTGGCCTCATGCCTGGAGGTGGAATAGCCTGTAATGGTACGGGCTGCAACACAGGTGGAGGTAGTATAGCCAACACAGGTGGAATAACAGGACATGGATCTGATAAGGATATCCCAACTGAAGGCTCTGAGTGATCAGCTGATACGGGGATAAAAGAGTCGGTCATCGCTGCTATCTGAAATCATATCGCAAAATAAGAATCTCGAACCATAACGCGGATTACACTAATACCTGTTATACCGAAGTACTCAACCTCTCGACATTCTATCTTTCTATTCCTTACTTCTAATCCTAACCCTCTACCCATTCCCGTCAACCTAGGCTTGTGTCAGTGACTTATAACCTGTAGCTCTGATATCAAACCTGTGGCGCCCTCCAAACCCGGGTCAGGAGTTTGGGGTCCACACACACACCTTATTTATAACCTGCTTATAACAATAATAAAGATAATAATAATATGCAGTGACCCTACTTACCAACCACCACGGACCGCAACAGGTTAAAGTATGCACACAAGCCAAACACACTATTATATTACAAAACGTTCAAATCCCAAATATTCCAACTCAAAACTGAGTACTAAACATTATTACAAACTTTTACAAACTCAAATTATCCCAAAAGAAGCCTACTAGCTTAGCTCGATCAACCTGAACCCCTAGCTCTCGCGCTGGACTGGGGATCCTCGGTACCAACCGGTTCCTTCTTAACTGGAAAAGAACAGAAACAATATCGCACAAATGAGCTAACTAGCTCAGCAAGTCACAATGACAAAACTGAGAATAATGATCATCAGGTGAACATGGTTATGATATCAAGTGAACAATGGATTATGATTTAGAATTGGATATTATATTTTCATGTTAAAAACCAAGGTTAGGCTGCTGATCAGTCACGCACTAACCCCGAGCAAAGCACACAGCACTACTTTAACTACTGGATCCAAGGCACACATTGGCCTAACTTGACCATTATATGGTCTGACCACGAATCTGGTCCACAATTTTATAAAAACAATCCAATTCTAACATAATAACAGAATAAGCAATAATAAACAATAACCAGAATCATTAACAACATTTGACGTTCCATAATGAAATGGTTTTAATCTGCATAAGGATCAAAAGAGCATTTCCAAAGTTTGGATGCTAGGTAATGAAAGAATTGGATAACAATGAATCAATGTTTCAGGGTTTCAAGGATTTGGTCTTTCAAAGCATAAAATACAATGGTTTGAGTATGTAGGTAACTCGATTCAGTGTATGGTATTTAGTTTGTATGTATTTGTGGAGTAGTATCGTATATCTGTGGTTCATATCTGGGTATACAACAATCAATGGTCTAGAAAGAATCAGGTTTACGGCTCAAGATCAATAGCTGGATTCATGGTTAGGGTTCAGTGCTTCAAAGCACTTGCAATATAAAACAGGAATATCAATCACGACAATATCTCGAGAAAGTTCAGAACACTTGCCTGGTATTAGCTTACTACACTGCACTCACTTCCAATCACAATCATCTTACTCCTCAACTACCTGTCTCCATTTCCTACGTCTTGCCTCTTCTGCTCACATATCATAAGCATCTATCAATATTCAACTCATATGATTCTATTCAACACATACTTCTATTTACCCTTCATTTTACCCAAATCCGATTATCGGATTGAAAGTTACGCAATAAACCACTAAACATCGAATATACAGACCGACATTCAACCAACAAGTCACATATAACACATAACACGTCACATAATCAATGATATATCATTTATAAATAAGTCTCGAGTCATAAACAGGCTTTTAGGTATTTAAAATGATTTTTAAAACATTTTTCGGAATTAAAACGGGTCGTTGGATCAATTTTGGCGTAATAAATAGGGTTCGGTTGGCAAATTCTGGCTTCAAAACAATTTTATAATAATTACCGAGCCTTGGAAATAATTTAGATTAATATTTTAAAGCTCGAAACTATTTTTCGGAATTTTTAAATCATTTTTAAATAATTAAATCTAATTAAATAATTAATTAAAATCAATTAATAATTAATTAAATCAATTAATCAATTAATTTTCGAATTAATTGACCAATTAATCAATTAAAAATTAACTGAAATTATTTAACTAATTAATTCAGATTTATTTTTGAATTAAAAATAATTTTTGAAATTAAAATAATAATTTTTGGAATTTTCATAAATTAAAAACAAATTTTTATAATAAAAATAAATAGGAAATATGATTTTTAAATAATTTGTAAATAGGAATCCTAAATTTGCAAACTCTGGAAACTTCAGGGACCAAACTAAATTTGTAAACAGGAATCCTAAATTAACTAATTAAAACGAAGCTCAGAATCTGGTAGAACACTTCAAAACCTTTGGATTGAGTACTCAAGCTTTGAAAACAGAGATCGGTAATGCCTTCGTTTTGCGGTTTGATTCTTAGAACAGTTTATGTAATTAGGGTTTTTCTCTGGAAAATTTTATAATTACTATCTGCAAATGATTTTGATACGAAATAAAATACGGGAAAAGGTTATTTATAATTACGGAAAATTAGTATCCCGTTGGATCATTCCGGATATAAAATGGTACGTTTATTTATAAAAACTGATCCAAACGGTATCGGTTTTCGGGATAATTATCCAAACCAGTACAATTTGTACTGCGGTCTTGGTCTCAGCGCCTGGTTACACGTACTACGAGGTGATAATTGGGATAGTTTAATAAAAAGCTCCTGTTTATCGAAAATACGAGTTTTATTGATTTACCGAAACGAATATTGTATCGAAAATGTTGCGTCGGGACCCGCGCAGAACAAACCGTACGCCGGATCGAAAAAGTCGAAACATGGAATATGCTCGGAATATTACAATTAGGTTAGGAAGGAGTTCTCGGAAGAGTTTCGCGTTCCAAAAACGTAACAACAGATGACGTCGGTTGATTCCCGTTTTTATAAAATAGATTTTAAATACTCGAAAAAAGATTTTATAAATTTCATATGATTCTTATAAATCCATAAATCAACTTAAAAATAATTAGGAAGATATGACAATTATCTATATTTTATTTTGGACAAACATCCAAACACATTTAACGCTTAACAATTAATTCACATAATGGATACTGAACACATATATTAATCATTTATTAATAACATAATTACACGATATATCCCGGATATTACAGAAATCTATGTCTGTAATTTGACTGATGCTCAACAAATTGTGCTTCAGTCCATCTACCGGAGCTACGTTTGAGATGATGACATTTCTAATGATTATATTGCCAGATCCCAATGTTTTTCCTACATTTCTATCACCATAGGAAACCATTGTGCCAACCTTCTCCTCATATTCTGATAACATGGATTTAGTTCCAGTCAAATGTGTAAAACATCCACTGTCCAAAACAAGCATATTCTTCTTGTTTCCCTGTAATCAGAAATATGAAAATCAGTTAGAATTTTTAAGAACCCACACTTGTTGGGTCCTTTTGGACATCTTATGGTACTCTTGCAGTAGAAAATTTATTGTCAGGAATTGATCCATCAGGAATTGCTCCATCAGGATTTGTCTTGACAGTTTTAACTCTATAAGATGTATGCTCATTCAGTTTAGCAGTTCTATTTAAAACAACAATCTTATTGAATTTTGGTAAAGGATCATAATTATTGTGATATAGACTATGATAATATTTACAAGTGTAAATAGAATGCCAACTGCTACCAAAATGAGAACAAGGGTGCTGTGGTTTATAAAGTACTGATCTACCACTAATATCAGACTCAGGAATCTTAGTGACTTTTTTTAAGCTTCATGCAATCAATAGCAATATGATTAGTATTACCACGGTTAAAACAAGCTTTCCTACGGGCATTGAGAATGTACTTATAACTGCTTGCCTTATTTATTCCTTGTTTACCATTTATACCTCTCTTAGACTTAGATTTGTGAGTCCTAGAAGTTACCTCATTGCAGTTGTAACATGTCACCTTGGTCTTGTCAAACTTCCTTCCCTTGGTGTAATGTCCATCATTCTTTCTGAACTTGCCTTTTCCATCTCTAGAGAATTTTCTGTTGAAACCACATTTTCTTTGTGGTTTTGCAAACCTCATCGTTCTAAAACCTTTAACCAGCATTGTAGCCATTTCAATAACTTGAGGATCATCCAGTTCAATCTCAGAATTCTCATCAGTATTTGTGTCAGGATCTGTTGATTCATCAGTATCTATGTCAGGGTCTGATGATTCATCAGTATCTTACTCTCCCACTATGTTCCTTCTTCTTGACCTCTCACATATGTTTTCCTTTCCTTTATGAGTTTCAACATTAAAAGCCACAGTCTTCATCTTCTGACTCTTTTTATTCTTCCTTTGCTGGATCTCCAAGTCATGGGTTTTCAGCATCCCATACACTTCATCCAAAGTCGGTGAATTGAGATCATATTGATGCCTGATTATTGAAGCTTGTGTATCCCAATCTTCTGGAAGGGCTCTCAGAACCTTGGTGTTTGAGTCTTCTTTATCATACTCTTTTCCAACTAATGATAGATCATTCAGTAGTGTCATAAATCTTTCATAGATGTAAGTAATTGACTCATCAGCCTTGGCATCAAATTGCTCATATTCTTGCACAAGAACAGCTCTTCTATTCTTTTTTACTGCCATTGTACCTTCACACTGTGTCTCCAAGGAATCACATATCTCTTTTGCAGTCTTGCAGGAAATCACCCTATTGGACATCACATTGTCCAAACTATTGTGCAGAATATTTCCGACTTTCGCATCCTTAAGCATTGATGCTTTCTCAGCATCTGACCACTTTGACTTTTCCTTTCTGACATAGTGTTCAGGAGCATCTGTGGTCAAGGCCACAATTTCCATATGATAAGGAGGTCCTGATTTAATGATATCAATATATGCATCATCAATTGCTTCCAGAAACATCAACATCTTTACTCTCCATGTAGAGTAATCAACTTTCTTTAGGATGGGTATTTTCATGCTTTCATACTTACTTCCAGACATCTTGATCTTTTCAAATTAACAATTAATTTGACCGCTTTGATACCACTTGTTGCCCAGTAAAGTAATTATTTAAGGGGGTTGGATACAATTACCTAACAAATCGATGTTTTAGGGAAGCAAAGTAAACACAGATGAATCAAATAACAGTTTATATTGATCTTTAATAAACTGTTATAAAACTCTCTCAAGAACAATTTTTTTAAGAGCTGCTAGGTTATACGAATACTCGAGTTCCACACTTTTGTAATAACCTATTCTTTGTTTATATACTACTCAGCTATAATCAATCTCTACCAATTACAAGATATGTTATAATATAACTCTACTACTTTCTATACATATCTAAATCAACTACAATCCTATAAATCAACACTTTTTGATTTATCTCGTAGCTCTGACTTGTCATTCAAATCATTCTCAACGGATAAGCTGATCAACAGACATATGTTGTAGCTTCGACAGATATTCATTTGTAAGTATCAATGGATGACTGAACAGGTTGTCAATGGATGATTAATGAAGCTTTCAACAGATAAATACATCCTGATGGTTGATCATATCCTGATTGATTGTTGGACATATCCTGATTCTCGACTTTCTCAACAGTATCAGAGCTTTCGGTAATGATTCTACCAAGCAATTGATTGATTTCCGCACTGTTAATTGAGAGGTATTAATCTTTATTCGATCAATATTTCAAGATCGTCGTTTATTTACTGATTTTGCATCTGAAATCCATCTATTATGTGATATTCTATGATATTTTCATCTCTTTTCTTGTCTCGATTAAGATCAAACTTCTTTCTTCTTTCGATTGAGATCAAATTTGTTTCATTTCTTTGATATTATGCTTGATTGATTCTTAAATCTCTTGTTAAATTATTCATTTCTTGATTAAATATTATAAACATCTTGTTATTTTCTTGCTTACAAACTGTTTATGAAAACGTCTATATCACAATAATAAACTCAAACCACTGATACTTCTCTTCTTTATCCTTCTTCTCCTTACTAAATACACCCCTTGGATAATCCTAGTATGAAACTAGTAACGTTTAAGTTTGATGGAAATGGTTTTAGTGATTGGAAAAGATCGATGTTGATTAACTTAGCAGCTAAGAACAAGGTAGGTTTTATTGATGGAACAATTATGAAAACTGTATCTACTGAGAGTACTTATAAGGCTTGGGATAGATGTAATAATATGACGATTTCATGGATTTTGGGGGTTCTGGATCAAGATATTTCAAGGTGTATGTTGTATTTTACTACAGCAGGAGAACTTTGGTTTAATCTTGAAGAATAATCTGGTCAAGCATCTGGCACTATTTTGTTTTCAATTCAGTAGTCACTTCATGATGTGAAACAAGGAAATGATAACATTTCATGCTATTACACTAAGATCAAAATGTTGTGGGATCAATTGGACTCTATTGGTACAATTCCTATCTGGAATTGTACACATTGTACATAAACTATTACTTTAAAATTAATGAAGTCTCAAGAGGATAGAAGATTGGTGGAGTTTTTGATGAAGTTAACAGATGGGTATGAAGTCATTAGAGGAAGTATCTTAATCATGAATCCATTACCATCAATTTCACATGCTTACAAACTCTTAGTACAAGAGGAGAATCACAAGAAATTATCACATGTGTCTACTAGTACAGATGAATATATGGCATTTACAGTAAACAGAAGATTCAGTCAAGAAAGGTTCAAGCCACAACTCACAAGGAATAGCTATTCTAATTCAACTAGAAGATTTTCCATCTAATAATAACAATCAGCCTATGACTTTCACAAATTCTCAATATATGCAGATTCTACACCTTTTAGGGAAAGAGAAGTCAGAAGAGTCAATGATGAAAGAAGAGACCACAAAATATGCTCATTTAGCAGGTAAATTCTGTTTCTTATCTTCAAATGGATCAAGTTGGATAGTAGATAATGGTGCTCGGATCATATGTGTTATGATCTGTCTTTATTCACTTCTTGTACTGAGTATCAAGGTGATAGTAGTTTTATGACCAAACCCAATAAAAAGCAAGTTAAAGTTTCTCATGTTGGTACAACATACATTAATGAGGAGATTGCACTTGAAAATGTACTTAATGTACCAGATTTCAAGTTTAATCTAGTATCAATTTTCAAGTTATGCAAAGACAAAGGTTGTACAGTAACATTTACAAATGATTTTTATTTTCTTCAGGGGCCTTTGATAAGGCCACAAGCTCTTGGTAATCTCAAATATGACTTGTATTACTTGGACAGTGCAACAAATAAAGACAATAAATCAGGCACTGCAAGTAAACATATCAATCTCACTTCCATTGTACATAGTCATGCTTGTTAGGAATATGTTGTGCATTTGATGATAACTTAAAGAAAATACTAAGTAGATTTTAATTAAGTGATTTTGTAGCTTTCAATGGATGATCATTTCAACATCCATTGAAAGAGTAGCTTATGTAATAATAAAAATTGGTAGCACATTTCTGCATACTTAAATGGCTTAGTGAACTAGATGTTGTAGAATGTTTAAGTCATGTTGACTACTAGATTGATATGCAAGATAGGTTGGTTAATTGTAAATATTAGATGCCTTGTAATCTTGTATAAATGAAATGGAGTTAAATTTCAAGAAGACGGTCTCAATGGATGATTCACAAAGCTTCAACGGATGATCAACATAAGTCTCGACGGATGATCAAATAGAGTTTCAACGAACGATCAACATAAGTTTCAGCGGATGATCAAACAGAGTTTCAACGAATGATCGGCCAGAGTTTCAACGGATGATCAATCTGAGTTTCAACGGATGATCAAATTAAAAAGAGCAGTTGATAGTGACTTGACAGTCACATGTGTTGATTGTATGCAAATGGAATGTGGCATCCCATCTGCAGGGTTTAGAGAACAAAGAAGCATTTCCATTTCCATGCTAAACTGAAGATATTCAAAGATGCTGGAAAGAGAAGTATAGCAGCATGAAATTAGACTAGAAATATTTTGTCTTATTTACTTGTCTTTTTATCATGTAACTTGGTGATATATAAACCAAGTGTAGCAAGTTGAATAGTATCCAAGTTAGTAAGCAATTACCGGAGAAATAGATAAGGCAAAATCTTTAAAAAAAATCTCCGTTCTTGTAGTTCAACTTGTAAGCAGCTGTGCACAATTTTGTAACACAGAGTTCTCTACTTAATATATATTTATGGTGGAAAAGTTTAATCCACCAGAAAGTTTTGAAGTACTTGTATTTAAATACTTTGTGTTTTGATTTCTACACTACTTTCATTCCGCACCATTACTAAATCAAACACAGTTATTATTTGTAAAAGAACTGTTCTTAAAATTGAAAAGAAGCTAGAATTACATTCGACCCCCTTATGTAATTCTTGTTTAGATTTTTTGGGAATAACAATTGGTATCAGAGCAAGATCTTGAAGAACAAAGAGTTTAAAGATCACAATAACTAACAAGATGAGCAGAAAAGATGTTGGAGTAAAGATTCCATTTCTGGACAAAGACAATTATCACCATTGGAAGGTGAAGATGCACCTGCATCTCGTATCTCAAGATGAAGCATATGTGGAATGTATTGAAAAAGTTCCATATGTCCCTATGAGAGCTGCTACAGGAAATGAAGCATCTGTCCCAAAGCCTAGAGCAGAATGGTCTAATCCTGATATTGAATAAGTTCATAAGGATAAAAAGGCCATGAACATTTTGTTTAATGGTGTTGATGGTGACATGTTTGACAACATCATAAACTGCAAAACTGCTAAGGATATCTAGGACACAATTCAAGTTATATGTGATGGAACTGAGCAGTTAAGGGAGAACAAAATACAACTCTTGATTCAGCAATATGGGCATTTCCACAGTGAAGAAAGTGAGTCACTCACTGACATTTTCAGTAGATTTCAAAAACTACTGAATGCTCTAAAATTGCATGGAATGGTCTATCAAACAAAATACTCAAACCTCAAATTCCTTAGAACTCTGCCAAAGGAATGGAAGCCTATGACAGTCTCATTGAGAAATTCTCAAGATTATAAGGAGTTCAAATTGGATAGACTTTATGGGATTCTAAAGACCTATGAGCTTGAAATAGAGCAAGATGAGAAGTTGGAGACAGGAAGAAAGAAGGGAGGATCCATTGCATTAGTTGATGAGCAAGAAAAGGAGGAGACAAAGGTTGAAGCTGTTGAATCTGCACCAAACCCTAGAGTTTGTGAAGGCAAGGGAAAAGGGCTAGTAGTTGAACATGAAGACAATCTTAGTCAATATGACATGGATGACATAGATGAGCATCTTGCTTTTCTATCTAGGAGATTTGCCAAGCTCAAATTCAAGAAGAATTTTGAAGCAGCCAAGTCAAATAGAAACATGGTTGATAAGTCTAAATTCAAATGTTTCAAGTGTGGCTTGGCAGGTCATTTTGCTAGTGAATGCAGAAAGTCTGGTTCTGGTAAAAAAAATTGAGTCTGTTGATTAAAAAAATAAATACTTTGAGTTGCTCAAATAAAAGGAAAGGGCTTTCATCATACAAAAAGATGACTGGGCTGCAGATGGATTAGATGAGGATGAAGATACAAGCTATGCCAATATATCAATTATGGCCAAATCAGATGAAACAGAGGTCAGTTCATCAAGTAATCAGGTAATCACCACTAACCTAGCACATTTATCTAAAGCTGAGTGTAATGATGCCATAAATGACATGTCTACTGAATTATATCATCTGCGTGTTACACTCAAGTCTCTCACTAAAGAAAACACTACACTTAAATAGAACAATCTAATTTTAAGTGAAAGAAACACTGTGTTAGAAACTCAATTTGTTGAGTTTGAAAAACTGAAAATAGAGTGCAAGATTGCCAAAGATGAATTGACTAAATCCTTAAAGAAAGAGGATATTTTAAGAAAGCAACTTGAACGAGAACAGGAAGTAATTAAGGCATGGAAATCATCTAGAGATGTTCGTGCTCAAATTACTAAAGTTCAAGGTATAAAATCTTTTTGGGATGAAGCCTGGAAAAAGAGCAAGGAGAAACTAGATTCCAATTTGGTAGAAGGACTTTCAACGGATGTGGATTCGACAGATGATGAATGTTATCCGTCGAAAGACCTAAAGGATTATCCGTCGAAAGACAAGGAATCACATCCGTTGAGTGAAAGAAAGCCAGTTAGCAAAGCTAAAGTAGCTAAACTAAATGAGAAATATGGATCAGTTTCTAAGAATTTTGTTCCAGGAGAAACAAGTTAAGTGAATAAAAACAAGAGAGTCAATGTAGGACATCTTTCTATCAAGCAATTGAATGACAGATTGGAGAAAATTGAAGTGAGAGCAAAGTCTAAAAAGAAAAACAATAGGAATGGGAAGGTAGGAATAAACAAACATAACAACTACACACCTGATAAATATGCACCAAGAAAAGCATGTGTTAAGTATGGTAGTGTTAATCATTTATTTGTTAATAGCAAACTTACTATGCCTGCTTCCATGTCTGCACCTTCTTCATTTCCCAGTATGCCTACAATGCCTGTTAATGTTTTGCCTGCACATAATTTGAATGCACAGTTTGTTAATATGCCATTTGCACAAAATCCTTGCTATGCTGCATTTAGTATGCCACAAATTCCATTTAGCATGCCATACTGGAATAACATGTTTGCACAGAATATGCCTTTCCATGTTCATCAGCCTGTGCATGATGATTCTGTAATGATGAATGGTTTTAATGGTTCCACTCAATTGACTAAGGATGAACTTCAGATGCCTAAGTCAAATGAGGACAAAACTAAGAAACCTAAGAAAAAGGCTAACAAAACAGGAACCAAGGACACTTGGGTACCAAAATTAACTTGATTTGATTTTGTTGTGTGTAGGGAAACATAAAGAATTTTTGGTATTTGGATAGTGGGTGTTCAAGGCACATGACAGGAGATTCTACTCTGCTCACTGAGTTCAAGGAAAGAGCTGGCCCAAGTATCACTTTTGGAGATGACAACAAGGGGTATACTGTGGGATATGGCTTGATTTCAAAAGATAATGTCATCATTGAGAAAGTTTCCCTAGTGGATGGACTCAAACATAACTTGTTGAGTATCAACCAGCTTTGTGATAAGGACAACTCAATAACATTTAATTCTGAAGCCTGTGTTGTGACAAACAAGAGAAGTATCAAAGTGGTTCTCACTGGAGTGAGAAAAGGAAATGTGTACTTAGCTGACTTCAACTCATCATATGAAGAATCTGTCACTTGTCTATTTAGCAAGGCAAGTCAAGATGAAAGTTGGTTATGGCACAAGAAGCGGTCCCACCTTAACTTTAAGACTATGAATGAATTGGTCAGGAAAGATTTGGTAAAAGGTATTCCTCAAGTGGAATTCTCAAAGGATAGTCTGTGTGATGCATGTCAGAAAGGAAAGCAGATCAAGGCATCATTCAGAAAGAAGCTTGATTCAACAATTGAAGAACCTCTACAACTACTGCACATGGACTTATTTGGACCAGTCAATGTATTGTCTATCTGTAACATCCGGGAAATATCGTATAATTATTTGTATCAATATATGATTATTATATGAATATTATATGAATTTTTGGTGAATTATCTGTTGATTAATAATAATATTTGGATGTTTGTATACAATAAAGTGTGAGTATGTTAATTTTAATATGTCCAGAATAGAATATAGGTAATTAAGGTAATTTTTGGTAATTTTTGGAGTGTTATATGATTTTATAATGATTTATGAATTTATTAATTATTTTCTGAATAATTACAAAATTATTTTATAAAGCCGGGAATCGTCAGCCTTCAACCGTTTTTACATTTTTACAACCCGAAACTCTTCCGAAAATTCCTTTCTAACCTAATCTGGTAATTTCGGACATTTTTCGTGTTTTGACTTTTTTGATCCGGATTACGGTTTGACCCGTGCGCGGCCCGGCGCAAGATTTTCGATACGACAATCATTTCGGTAAATCAACAAAACCCGTATTTTCAGAAGACGAGATATTACTACATTATTTTCGTATAGAGTGTTTTATAAAAAGCCCGGTTGGGATAATTATCCAAAACTGATATCAAATCGGATCGTTATTGCAATTACTTAGCGGCTAAGCAACTAATTTAACGATCCAAAAACGATCCAGAACGAACCAATATTCCGTAAATATAAATAGCATATTTCATATTTCATTTTATTCATTTATTCATTTATAACCAGTAAAAATATAGTAATTACAGAGAAAAACCCTTAAAAACGATGTGTTCCCGAGAATCAAACGCACGAACAAGGATGATACCGAACTCCGATTCAAGCGTGCAACATATCAAAACGAAGCTCTCGAAAAACTCTACCTTAATCCACCATCTATTTTTGCCCAGAATTCAAGGTATTTTTCTGATTTAATTATTTAAATTCGAATTATTTATGAATTAAAATAAGAATTTTTGTTCTTGATGTTGTTTGTATGATTTGATGTCATAATCATATAGATATTTTTCTCGTGATCAATTTGGTATATTAAATGTCAAAAACTGAGTTCAATAACATGTCCAAATGATGGTTTGATTCTCGAATTTGTAAATTAGGGTTTATGAACTATGAATGTTCTTAATTGATTTTAGGCGTTTTTAATCTAGGGGTTATTGATGTAAATTGATGGCACCATGTTGTAGATCGTTTAAAAACAAATCGATCGATATAAACAGGATGAACAGAGGGTGTCTGGAACAGGTTGGCCGGAAAATCGGGCGGGGCGGTGGCAGGATTTTCAGGCCCATTTTCCGGTTGATTTGTTCGTTGTTTGATCAAATTGATAGCAGGGTCGTGTTTCTGGAAGCCTAAGGATCATTCCCTGTGAATTTGGTCCAGTTCTGGGTTGGTTTTTTAGTTGCCGGAAAGCTCGGTGGTCGCCGTTAATGGCGACCGACCGACGGCGACTCACCGGAGACGGCGAGTGGGGAAGGAGGTGGTAAATTACCACTTCTGCCCCCTACGTTTTTGCTATAATTGATTTTAACCCTGAATTTTAGAGAGTTACAATTTACACCTTTGTAAAAGGTTTTATAATCTTACACTTTACCCCCTGAAATTTATATTTTTGAAAATTGTTTTTATTTATTTAGTTTAATTCCAAAAATTCATTATTTAATTTCTGAAAATTATTTTTAAATTAAAAATAAATCTTAATTATTTAATTAATTAATTTTCGTTGATAATTAATTATTTAATTGGTCAATTAATTTAAATATTAATTGATTATTAATTTAATTGGTTATTAATTAATTTTAATTGATTATTTAATAGGATTTAATTATTTAAAATTGATTTAAAAATTCCGAAAAATAGTTTTGAGCTTTAAAATATTATTTTAAATTATTTTCAAGGCTCGATAATTATTATAAAATAATTTTAAAGTCATATTTAGGTATTCGAACCTTATTATTTAATTATTAAATGATTCGGAGACCGTTTTAATTATGCAAAATTTTCAAAAATTTATAATAAATCAACCGTTCGTCCGTTTAATACGAAATGAACGCCTCTAGACTCAGAAAAATATTCTACTTCTATTAAAAATATTTTTGAGACCTAAATTCTTTTGTGTCGAAAGGGTGTATATTTTATGAATCATTCTGAGTCGGTTATTGATTGATAAAATATTCTTTTGACCCAATTTCAATTCTAAACATATCGAGACCTATCTTTTGACGATTCAACTTATGTGCTACATGAATTACGTGATTATGTGTTATGTGAATAATATGATTACCTGCCTTATGTGTACGTATTATGTGAATAATGAGTCAGCATGTCTTTTAAACGTTATCTGAATGAGATGTGATTCTTATCTATTATTATTTTCGGGCGGGTAGATGATAGGGATAAGTGTATAGACTAGTCAATTATATATTGTCAGTTCATTGAATAGTATTATTTGTGATAGATGCACATAGTTCGAGACGTTCAAAGCCAGATAGAGATTGTAGAAGTAAAGCCTGATTGCATGTAGTACTGAAATGAGTGGATTCAGAATAAAGATAAACCTAAGAGGGTAAATGATAAGAAAGGTCATGTAGCCCGTCAAGGGTAATACAGATGTGACAGGACTGAGTGATATGGCAGCTAGTTAAAGATCGAAGGATTATCAATTGAGGCAAGTATTCATAACCTTTCTCCTTAAATACTGCAAATATTTATTCGCTCATATTCTAAGTTCAGAATAGTTAACTATTTTATATTTTGCTGCAATTACTCTTATTATGCCAGTTCTTTTCATTATTGTTCCTATAATTCGATTGCTCTCTTGAGCAAATACCCATTTGTTCGGGTTATTTGCGAACCCTGATTTGGGATATTTTAAAATCAAATTGATTTGATATCAAGATACTCTACGGGCTGGACGATTATTATTAGGACCAGTGATAAGCTGGATCCTATGGGTCAGGGATGGACCGGACCCCTTTAGGCCATAGTCGCCTGGGTGCCCCATATGCTGGTTGGGTCTATCCAGTTGGGTATAGATCCGCACTATCTCCTGACTGATCAGTAGGTTATAGTGCAGATGTTGGTTTCTAGGTCCGGTCTAATTTATTGTTGATTGCCATTAACGATATTCCTTCTTGAATAGTTTATAATTACGAACTCAAACAGAGATTTGATTCAAAAGGATGAAATATTGAAACGATCACTGTTCTTTTACAGCAAAATGTAATTTATGATTAAAGGCCAATGAGGGCCGATGTTTTGTTCGCTCAATAATTTAAATTTATAAAGACGTTTTGTAAAATCATACAACAATCATTTTGTAAGAATTTTCTGATATGATATCTGGAAACCATTTATAATACTTGCTGGGCATTTTTGGCTCACTCTTGCTTTGTGAACTCTTATTTCTTTCAGTATCAAATAAGGGCAAGGTGAATAGCTTTTAGTAGACAAAAAAAGTGGTGAGATTCCAGCTGAAGAAATGTGGAGATGTTGGAGTGATCAATACAAGGAAATTAGTAGTGAGGTAATGAAATTGTATTTAGACAATATAAATTTTCGAAGGTTAGATTCTTTTTTCATACTATAACCTGTAAGCGATCCTGAATATGAGGGGTTATCTGTATATTATTTTAATATACATGTTTTTATTATTATTTAAAGTTGTGTAGTGACACCCAATCCTGACCCCGGATTTGGGGGCGTTACACTATCTCAAGAAAAAGATACTACATAATAATTGTGGATGATTTCTCAAAGTTCTCTTAGACATATTTTCTAAAATCCTAAGATGAAGCTAGTAAAATCATCATCAATCACATAAGGCAAGTTAACAAACATCCTGACTTCAAAGTAAGAAGAATCAGGAGTGACAATGGAATCGAGTTCAAGAATTCTGTGATGAGATCATTTTGTGAAGAGAATGGGATCATGCATGAATTTTCAGCATCAAGAACTCCACAACAAAATGGAGTGGTGGAAAGAAAGAACAGATCTCTTATTGAAGCTGCAAGAATAATGCTTGAAGAGTCAAAGTTACCAACATACTTTTGGGCGGAGGCTGTAAATTCTGCATGCTATACTCAAAATATTTCTTTGGTTAATCAAGCAAAATGCATGATACCCTACCAATTGTTCAAGAATAGGAAGCCAACATTAAACTTTCTTTATGTCTTTGGCTGCAAATGCTATATCTTAAGGAATCAAACTGATCAACATGGAAAGTTTGATACCAAAGCTGATGAGGGAATATTTGTTGGATATGCAGTTGGAAAAGCATACAGAGTCTACAATTCAGAACCAACATTGTTATGGAATATTTACATATTGTGTTTGATGATAAAAAGATTGAAGGACTACAAGATGGAGATTTCCATGAAAGCCTCAAATTTGATAACGTTGAGATGATTTGTGATGACAGTGATGATGAAAGTGATCAAGAACAAATAACCAAGGATAATGCAGAAAAATCTACAACTAATGAAGCACATAATTCAACATCCATCGAAAGACCAAGTGCATCATCCGTTGAAAGACAATCTGCATCATCCGTCGAACAGCAAAGAGCAACATCCGTTGATCCACCAATAGGAGATGAAAAACAATTTAGATCACAATCAGATAGAACTCCAATTTCAAGTCAAAGATCCATAAACTCAGGGGGAGTTTCTGACAATCAAAACTATGTCACTCATCAAGACAACAATGAGGCCTCTTCATCTAGAGCTAATCTACCTAAACAGAGAAAATGGACTAGAGATCACCCATTTAATTTGATCATTGGTGATGTATCTTCAAGAGTGCAAACAAGAAAAGCAACTCAGGAGGAATGTTTGTATAGCAGCTTTCTATCTCAGGAAGAACCTAAAAGGGTAGAGGAAGCTCTGTTGGATCCTGATTGGGTTTTAGCTATGCTGGAGGAGCTAAACCAATTTGAAAGGAATTAAGGTTTGGAAGCTGGTACCCAAGCCTAAAGGTAAGAATCCTATTGATACCAAGTGGGTATTCAGAAATAAGATGGATGAAAATGGCATAGTTTTCAGGAACAAATCTAGATTGGTTGCTAAGGGCTACTGTCAACAAGAAGGAATAGATTTTGATGAAACTTTTCTCCTGTTGTAAGACTTGAAGCCATCAGAATTTTCCTAGCCTATGCAGCCCATGCCAATTTCAAGGTCTATCAAATGGATGTCAAAAGTGCTTTTCTGAATGGAGATTTGGAGGAGGAAGTCTATGTCAGTCAGCCTCCTGGTCTTGAAGATCCAAATTTTATAGAGTATGTCTACTATCTTTTGAAAGCACTTTATAGATTGAAGCAAGCACTTAAAGCCTGGTATGATACTTTGTCAAAATTTCTCTTAGAAAATCACTTCACAAGAGGTACTGTTGACAAAAATTTATTCTTTAAAAATGTTAATGGCTCTAGCATACTTGTTCAAATTTATGTAGATATTATATTTGGCTCAACAGATGAAAAACTTTGTAAAAATTTTGCCAAATTGAGGCAAAGTAAATATGAAATGAGCATGATGGGAGATATAACTTATTTTCTTGGTTTACAAGTTAAGCAAGTTAGTGTTGGAATATTCATTAGTCAAACCAAATATATTTATGATCTTTTGTAGAAGTTTGACTTAATGGATTGTATATTTGCAAAAACTCCCATGGTCACTGCAACTAAACTTGAATTAAACACTACTGAAAAGTTTGTGGATATTTCAAGCTACAGGGGCATGGTTGGCTCACTTTTATATTTAACAGCCAGTAGGCCAGATATAATGTTTTCTACATGTCTTTGTGCTATATTTTAAGCTGATCCTAGAGAATCTCATTTAGTAGCTATTAAGAGACTTTTCAGATATCTCCAAGGAACAAAACTTGGTAGAGATTCTGATTTTGATCTAACTGGTTATTCAGATGCAGATTATGTATGTTGTAAAATTGATAGAAAAAAGTACAACAGGAACCTATCAATTTCCAGGAAACAAGCTAGTATCCTGGTTCAGTAAAAAGCAAAATTCAGTTTCTACTTCTACAGCTGAAGCTGAATATATTGTTGCTGGAAGTTGCTCTGCACAAATTTTATGGATGAAAAATCAATTGTTGGACTATGGTCTACAGGTGAATAAGATTCCTATTTTCTGTGATAACACAAGTGCCATTGCAATCACTGAAAATCCAGTACAACATTCAAGGACCAAGCACATTTGCATTAAGTACCACTTCATTAGAGAACATGTCATGAATGGTACTGTGGAACTTCATTTTATTCTAAGTGAGAAGCAACTTGCAGAAATCTTTACCAAGCCACTTGATGAATCCACCTTCACTAGGTTGGTAAGTGAGTTAGGTATGCTTAATTACTCTTAATCTATTTTCATGTCTAAGCATATCGTAATGCAGCCAGAGTAAAAGTTGATATTTCTTGTCTAAGAATTTTTTTTGGCTAAGTCAGAATTTGTATCTCGACGGATGTTCATTATCCGTTAAAAATGAATATCCGTTGAATTACATCATCCGTCGAAGTATCAATTATTACTCTGGGTACTTCTATCGTTATCCTCAAATTGCACTCAATCTTAGCCGTTAATTTTGAGCATTATCCGTCAAATTTAATTACATCATGTATGTATATTTCAACGGATAATCTTAGAATTTTGACAGTTTTCTTTATTTTTAAACAGCTATTTTGGGCTAATCTGATTAGTTACTTTATTTTACTTTTAAATTTTTGACAGTTTATTTCTGAGTAAGTATAAATGCTAATTTCAATTCTACTCTTTACTTTTATCTTTCTCAAGCAATTTTTCTAACTCTCTTCTTCTGCAAAGCAAATACTCTCTTTCTACAACTAATTTCATTCACAACAATGGCACCCGTAGTCAAAATTATGTCCTTAACTGGGATCGTCTATGAACAAAACAACTTTGTGGCTCTGGTAAACAAGCAAATTCCGGCATCTGAAGATTATCACAAGATGATGGAATTCATACTAAACTGTAAATTGAGTTATGCCATGCTTGAGTCCCCAACCATCTACTGTGAAGTTATCGAGGAAATTTGGACTACAGCAGTGTTCAACTCTAAGGACAAAACTATTACCTTCACTTTCAAAGGTAATGAACATTGTGTTAATTGTGATGTTATTGAAAAATGCTTTAAGTTTGCCTGAAAATAACACACTTGCTCTACACACAGACACTGATGTGATTATTATGCTAGTTTCTATCGGTTATGCTCTTGATGTCACTAAGTTAGGTGATGTTAGGAGACTGGGTCTTAGAAAAGAATGGAGTTTTATGTGTGATTCATTCATTAAAGTGTTTTATGGAAAAATTAGCAATTTTGATGTTGTATCTTACTCACTTGTTCACATGCTTTATATGCCCCTTAATGATAAGTACTTCAATTTTAGCACTTCTGTTCTGTATGAAATAGGGAGTAAATTAGGGGATATTAAGAAGAGGACTAAGAATATTTATTATGATAGATTCTTCACGATGCTAGCTAATTTTGTTTCTGAGAACCTCTCAATTGAGAACCCAAAAAACAAGTTAGATTGTTGGGTCCAAGAGAGGAGAATTATTGATGATTTAAACAGGGCAAATCATCACAAAGATGTTACTCTTGTGTACATGCCGATCATGGAACTGCCTCAGGTAAGTGAGGTAAATATTTTTGTCCTTACTACTTCCCATCATATTACTTCTTTGCAAACAACTTTGGCCATGGCACCTGTGACAGTGACCAAACAGGTGCCTACCCAAGCCACAAAACCAAAAATCTCCAAATCCAAGTCAAAGAAAGCCCCCTCTAGTTTCTCTCAAAATAAACTAGTTGTAAAATCAACACAAAGCCAAGAGGAGAGTGTGAAGGGAAGTGAGACTGGTGAGGGACAGGGTGAACATTAAAGAAGCCCTAAGAATAAGAATGGATAGGTGAGTGCATTCCAGCCTAGCCACACTACAGTTTCCCAACAAACTGTAGTGCTTAATAAGGACATAAGCTCATTGCTAGTTGCATCCTCCCAAAAGGATGTGACTATTGAACAAAGCTCTCAGCCAAGAGCACAGGCCAAAAGGATTAAGGACACAAGCTCACCCAAACTTATATTAGAAAGAAGAAATCAAAAACCCTTAGGGATACACAGGGTTCACACAATGTGCCTACTACAGTCAAAGACTCAGTTCATGCACCTTCTCAAAGTCAGGTTGATGTGGCCCCAATAAATGTGGAGTCATAGCCAAAACCTTTAGTTATATAAGCACTTCACACTCAAAATTCACCCAAAAATTCTTTGGATGTGGATATGATTCGCACATCAATTCCTGATTCTCCATCTTTAACTCTCATGGAGGAGCCAAAATCTACATCAAGTGAGCATCATCTTTTAGATAATTTGTTGGATCACTTGTCATTTCTTTCTGATTCTACTGAGAATACTACGCAAAATCTCAAATCAATCATCATAGATTCTACATTAGTTTCTACTCCAAACTCTGTCATTTCTACTATCTCGACGATATTGTCCATCTGTCGACTAGTGATTGTATCTCGACGGATGTGCTTAACAGCAGTCATCTGTTGACACTTCCAATTACTACTTCGACAGATATTCCTCATCCGTTGAACATCACTACATCACTTATAATCTCAACTACTATTACAAGTGCAGATGATCTAGTGGTTGTATAGTCACTCTTAGAATTGAGGGAATGGAGTGAACAGAGTGAGCGGTTGAGTTGCTCTCAGGCAAAAGGAGAGGCAAAGAGTGAAAATCTGCAAGCTATTTCTTCCAGCTTGGCAAAAGTTAGTGAGTGGAGTCCCACCTTAGTAGGTGAAGGTGAGGGTGGGAAGCCAAGGGGAGCCCTTGATGGAAAAACAGAGAGAACATGAGAGAAAAGCAGGTACAGGAGAGATAAGGGTGGAAACCATTGCTAGTGAGTCAATGAATGTCAGTGATGCAGAAAAAGAGAAACTATTTCAGCAAGAATATCAAGCTGTAATAGATTCTATCTCTTTGGATGCTGAGATATTTACTCTTCCTGTTCCAGCATAATAAATTCTAGCTGGTCAGGGCAATGAGGAGGCTGAGAAGACACTGAACTTGGTGCACACTACTGCTTCTATGCAAAGGGCCAAGGATGCCATCAATGCCATGCCATCCACAGCTGGTGATGATGTTGATTATCCAACTGGTGGCTCTGAAGATATATTTGGGGATGAAGATGATGATGAAGGAGATTCCATGGATATTTGGGGAGAAGCAGGCCCTAGCTCAAGATCAAACAGGCCATCTTAGGTGTTTGCCAAAGAATATGATGAGCACCATTTCAAATCCACTCTCTTTCACATCATTCAACAAACTCAGACAGCCCTTCAAGCTACTATAAATGCCAACACCAAGAGACTTCTACAAGTACATCTAAACTCTCTCCAACTACACCAAATTTAATCTTTCAAGCAAAATCTAGATGTCACTGAGCTGAAGACGGAAATTGATCAAGTCAAGAAAGATATTACTGCAAGATTGGAGGCTACCTTTCCTAACACAACAATGCTAGATATTAACAGATAACTTAGGAAAAACTATGATCTAGCCAGCAAAGTGGACTCCTTAGATAAAAACGCTCAAGAACCTGGAAACATAAATTACTGAAATCCATCTACATCAAGCCCAATAAACTCTGATACTTCAGAAATTGGTGGTTGCACAAACCTCAACCTCAACTCAACTTGATGCTAACAAAAAGGGGAAAAAGACTATATCATTCAAGTTAGTCAAGGGGGGTCAACAAGTGAGGGGGAGAAATTGCTAAACATTCAAGTCAATAAAGTGATTGTGCCAGCAATTGTTTTCCCTAACACCAGCTCTTGAAAGCATTGATCTGATCAAGATAGCAGCTGCTAAGTTGGAATCAAATGATACACTTAAAAATCTTGATGTAGCAGCAGTTGAGCAAGAGCTAGCTGCATAATGGATGAAGCTTGATGAAAACATCAAGAAGATGTTTGGTCCAATTGGGAAGCAAGACAAGGTCTTCTCTCACTTCTCCAAATTGAGACAAATTTCAGCTAATGAAATGAGCCCAGGGAACATGAAAAGGGGTCAACCCTCATCAATCAAGTCTCCAAAGGCCAGTGTGATTTTTAAACCAAAAAGAAATTATCCAATGGATTCAGATAAAAATCCACTGGACCTGTCTTATGAAACCCCTAGGCCAGATGATAAGAAGCTGCTTGAAAGGTCTATTGCTTTATCCAAAGATCCCAGAGACACAGTGTCAAAGAACAGAATTACTAAAATCTACAGAAATGGTAAACTAATCTGTGTGGTGGCTGGACATCCACAATTTACAGAAGCTAAGAAACAAGAAAAGGTGAGGCTTAAACAACAACAAAAGCAAGCTGCTTTAGAAGCCAAGAACCTAGCCAAGAATCCTGGAACCACAGAAGTTACATTACTTGTTGTGACAACTGAAAATCTGAATAAAGGAAAGAAAGAAGAACCAAAACAGACAAAGAGGAAGTTTAGATACAAACTCCACTCAAAGAGGAAGCTAGACTTTGATGAAGATAAGGAAGACTACATGCCAACCCAATCTATAACTTCAAGCCAATCAGCCATACCTACTGTGAAGGAGGCTGAATTCAAGGTTGATCCTAACATTACTTTCTATGGTGAACCTGTAATTCCCAAGGATGAACCTATAGATTGGGACAGCTTGCCCCTTCCTGATCTAAACTTTCCAATCTTTGCCAAACCAAGAAAAACAAAGAAAAGAGTAGTCAAAACAGTCAAACTTGTTAAACTTCAATCCAAGTCTTTGTCCAAACCCAAGCCTACTGTCAACAAGGGAGATCAACTCTACATCTGTGACATCAAAGAATTTTTAGACATAAATCTATATCTGGATGAGCTAGAAGAAGTTAAAGCCATTGATGCCTACAAGCACCTCCCAGAGAGATTAGTCTTCAGGTATAAGGATGGAAAAGAGATAACATGGCCCCTTCACAGAATTCTCAATGAAGGCTATTCAACTTTGGTGACTGTCGTCTCCTCAATCAAGAAAAACTTTGGCTTCAACATAGTTGCCAAGAAAATGGTACTAAACAAGATTGAGGAGATAAGAAATAGCTGGAGAGGATCAAATGCACTCCCAAGAGTATTGGAAATCCCTTTTACTGGAGATAGGGTGCATTTGAGGCCATACTGGATTATGGGGTTAAAGGATGAAAAATACATTAGAAGATTCTTCAGATTGGAAGATCAGCTAAACATTGCAAGCAATGAAACTCTTATGGACATGCAAAAAAAGCTGGACCAGACAAATGAGGATAAATCTGAATTTTACAGACAACTCCAAAATCAAATTGAGGAAAATAATGTGAAGCTGGGAAAGAAGTCAACACAATCAAGGAATCTAAAGGAGCACCTTGAAAATGATCTATAAGACACTCTACAAATCTTTCTTTGTGAGAATTTTCAATAAACTGTAGCACTTGTAAATTGTATCTACTTTTCTTCATTCTGTATTCATAGAGTGTTTTATTATTATCAAGTTTCTCTTAATTTATGGCTACAATTCTAGTAGACATAAATTGGGGGAGATTGTTAGGAATATGTTGTGCACATGATGATAACTTAAACAAAATACTAAGTAGATTTTAGTTAAGTGATTTTGTAGCTTTCAACGGATGATCATTTCAACATCCGTTGAAAGAGTAGCTTATGTAATAATAAGATTAATAACACATTTATGTATACTTAAATGGCTTATTGAACTAGATGTTGTAGAATGTTTAAGTCATGTTGACTACTAGATTGACATGCAAGATAGGTTGGTTAATTGTAAATATTAGATGCCTTGTAATCTTGTATAAATGAAATAGAGTTAACTGTCAAGAAGACAGTCTCAAGGGATGATACACAAAGTTTCAACGGATGATCAATATAAGTCTCGACGGGTGATCAAACAGAGTTTCAACGAATGATCAACATAAGTTTCAACGGATGATCAGACAGAGTTTCAACGGTTGATTAACCAGAGTTTCAACGGATGATCAATTTGAGTTTCGACGGATGATCAAATTTAAAAGAGCAGTTGATAGTGACTTGACAGTCACATGCATTGATTGTATGCAAATGGAATGTGGAAGCCTATCTGCCGGGTTTAGAGAACAAAGAAGCATTTCCATTTCCATGCTAAACTGAAGATATTCAAAGATGCTGGAAAGAGAAGTATAGCAGCATGAAATTAGACTAGAAATATTTTGTCTTATTTACTTGTCTTTTTATCATGTGACTTGGTGATATATAAACCAAGTGTAGCAAGTTGAATAGTATCCAAGTTAGTAAGCAATTACCAGAGAAATAGATAAGGCAAAATCTGTAAAGAATTTCTGTGTTCTTGTAGTTCAACTTGTAAGCAGCTGTTCACAATTTTGTAACACAGAGTTCTCTACTTAATATATATCTCTGGTGGAAAAGTTCAATCCACCAGAAAGTTTTTAAGTACTTGTATTTAAATACTTTGTGTTTTGATTTCTACACTACTTTCATTCCGCACCATTACTAAATCAAAAAACAGTTATTATTTGTAGAAGAACTATTCTTAAAATTGAAAAGAATCCAGAATGTAATTCTTGTTTATATTGTTTAGGAATAACAATGCTTTACAGAATTCTAGTAATTGTAGTAATAAAAATGCCACTAAAGCAAAGTTTTGGCATCTTCGAATGGGGAATCTTTCCGTAAATATGCTGAAGTATATCAAGAATTTTGATGATACTTGTACACTAGATGAAATCAGTCAGATATGTCCTATGGCTAAGAAGACAAGGATTTCTTTCCATCCTAGTTCTTCTACTTCAGTCTCTGCATTTGAGTTAGTACACATGGACACTTGGGGAGCTTATAGGGATTCTACTTATAATGAATGTAGATTTTTTCTTACACTGGTAGATTATTTTAAAAAAATGACATGGGTTTTTCTGATGGTACATAAATCTAAAGCTGCAGAAGTTTTTGAGAAATTTTACCATCATGTATATACTCATTTTGATAAGAAAATAAAAAATGTTTAAACTGATAATTCACCTGAACTCTGTGTTGGGAAAATGAAGCTATTTTATGAGCAAAAAGGGATATTTCATCAGAGAACCTGTGTTAACTCTCCACAAAAAAATGGTATGGTGGAGAGAAAATATAGGCATCTATTATAGACTGCCAGATAATTATATTTTCAGTCAAAGCTTCCAATTCAGTACTGGGGAGATTGCATCTTATCTGCTACCCACTTAGTTAACAGAATACCACTTCAGAGTCTATAATTATTAAGTCCTTATGAGAATTTTTATGGTGAACCTCCTTATCCATCTTACTTGAAGGTTTTTGGGTGTTTGTGCTTTGTCGGTACTTCTAAAGCAAACATAGGGAAATTTGATGCTAAGGCTACATAGTGCACATTCATTGGATATCCTCCATACAATAAAGATATAAGTTTCTGAATATGGCAACTATGGAAATTATCATTACTAGGGATGTTATCTTCCATGAGAAACATTTTCCTTTCCATTTATAGTCTACGGTACAATATAAACACCTACAACTTTGCCTACTTATACAGATTTAAGACCCTTTCATGATATTATCTTACCAGATGTTCTAATTTCTGAACACCTAGAATCACACAGTCACTCAAGTAGAGATAATTCAGATACTACACCAGATTCTCAATCTTCTTGTACCATTCATGATTCCAATGAATTTCTTGATCTTGCACAAATGGTTGTTGATCAAGATTTGAGAAGAAGCACAAGGTTTTATAAAACACCTTCTATTTACAATGATTTTGTTTGTGGAACTGCTACTTCCACAAATCATTGGTGCAACCTTGTTTCCTTTTCTTCCTTGCCTTCTACTTATCAAGCTTTGATTTCTCAGAATACAAACCTTAAAGAACCTACTATATATGGAGAAGCTTGTACAGATCCCAGGTGGCAGCTAACAATGGAAAAAGAATTACAAGCTTTACATCAAATACACACATGGGTTCTTGTTAATTTACCTCCAGAAAAAAGACCAATTGGATGTAAGTGGGTCTATAGAATCAAGCTAAAGGCAGATGGTACAATAGAAAGGTTTAAAGCACGCTTAGTTGCCAAGGGTTACAATAAAAAAATGGGGTATTGATTTTGAGGAAACGTTTTCTCATGTAGTGAAAATGATTACAATCAGATGTCTTATTGCTTTGGCAGCTAGCAAAGGTTGGAAGTTATATCAGTTGGATGTCAATAATGCCTTTCTACATGGTGATCTAATTGAAGAGGTTTACATGACTGTTCCATAGGGCCTAGCCAATCCATACAACAAGGTTTGAAGCTCGTTAAATCCTTTTATGGTCTCGCACAAGCATCACGACAATGGTTTGCAAAGCTGTAACTGAGTTAAGTCTTAAAGGGTTTAATTAATCAAAAAATAACTACTCACTCTGTTGGGTTTCGAACACATAAACGCAACGGAAAAAATAATTAAAAACGTAAAAAATCAGAATTTTCAAAACCCGCCGCAGGATCCATACGAAAAACATATATTTAATTTGTAGATCAGATTGTTTACCTTAAGAAGCTTTACCAATTGGTTGACTAATGGAGATCCAAAGTTTGTTCAATTATCACACATCCCACTCTCGTGATCTATGCTCTATCGGTATCAACACGAATGCTTGAACTCAAGGATTGAATGTGTACTAGCACAAACTCGTTTCTTCTTGCTCTCTCCATCTTCTTCCTTGGTGGCTAGGATTTTTTTTTTAGTAAAAGTCTTTTTCACACAAAAATCAGCCACACAAGAGATATTATACAGAGAGTAGAAAAACGAATTATAACTCTTAACTAATTAAGAGTTATTATTAATTCAAAATTCCTATTTGTATTATAATTAAGTCTCACTTAATTATTTAACAAATAAATTTCATAATTAATATTAGTAAATTTGAATATAAATATTTATCTAATTAATTAAGTCATACTTAATTAATATTATAAATAATTCGAATTACTTTAATATAATTTAAATCCATTTTAAATTAAATAATCCTTCAAGCATTCTTAGTGTATGACCATATAGGTTATTATTATGTTGGCAACGAATTTTAAATCTAATTTAAAATCATAAACAATGAGCGGCATCTAGTAATACATCATTGCTACCCAAGTAATAATAATTGAATCGATGATCGATTAAACCTTTTGTGAATAATGTACCATGTAATATAATCCCTTTAACCAAATATTATAGATTAAACTAGAGGCATGTAATATGTCATCCTCATCATAGTTTAATCCAAGTTTCCTTGATCAATGAGAACACTATCATATCAAATCAACATTTGAGCGTGGCCACACATTTCATAGTCTAGCTCACACAAAAGGCCAATAATATCATTCATAAAATAGGAGGGTTAAATCCCATCTAGATCATTCATATTTCTCATACGATTCATAATATACCCAATGTCCACTTTTACCATTACCCGGTCAAGGATAACTTTTAATGGAATCAATGTATATTAATTCTCGTATAGAAATATAATAACTTCAGGTCTAAGGACCATTACATCGTTATCACTATGAGAATTACTTATGACACAACAGACATATAGAATCTCACATTGGGTATGTCCAGCACCATGTACATATACATCTGCATGTGTTTTTGACTTTAGTATCACTATACCTGTGATCAATGAGATGTGATCATCAGTCAACAAACACACCAGTCTTAATGCATTATTATTTTCCTTAATAATAATACTCGACTAGGGACCTTTAGGAATATTGATACTATTCTCATAATCTCATTTCTAAGTCACGTACTTAGAGATATAGAATTGCATATCATATTCCAAGGATATTTATTAATCTAACATTTATATCACAGTAAATTAAGAATTAATAAATTATAAAGAGAATAATCGTTAGAACATAAACATTAATAATCCTAATGTCTTAAACTAAAACATCATAGTGTTGTCTCTAGGGCACAAACACTAACAATCTCCCACTTGCACTAGAGCCAATCACCCATGTATCTAATACTCGTGGAACTAGTATGACCATCATACCTCTGCTGCGACAAAGCCTTAGTCAGTGGGTCTGCAACACTATCATTATTATGCACTTTACATTTATATCTCCTTAATCATTAATCTCATTAATAAGGCGATATTGTCTAAGGACATGCCTAAACAGTCTCCATTGTTGTTTCAAAAACATATCAATATGTTCGGCTTCCATAGAATCATCAATTTTCTTGCTGTGAACTATTCAAACTAACATCAATTATATTTAAACAAAATACAAAATAGACATAAACTCGTAATCATCCTTGTATGTCCAAACATTAGGTTCAGAAACTAGTATCAGTGTAACCCTTTACAACCAGTTCCCTATCTTCTCCATACACCAAAAATAAATCTTTAGTCATGTTTAAGTACTTAATAATATTATTAAAAACTATCAAGTGACCTTCACCTGGATTAGACTGGTATCTAATCCTCATGCTCAAAATATACGAAACATCAGAATAAATACATATCATTATACACATTATAGATCCAATTGCTAACGCATCTGGAACTTTCTCAAATGACCCTTATCATCTAATGATTTAGGGGGCAATTATCTTTTGAGACTATCCCATGAGACATCAAAACATATCCTTTCTTTATCTCCTGCATCCTAAAATGATGCAATAATTTATCAATGTATGCATTGTGATTAGATCGATTAATCTCCTCAATCTATCTCTATAGATCTTAATCCCTAATATCTAGGTAGCATCGCCTAAGTCTTTGTTAGGTAATGAATCACACACAAAGGGGGGGGGTGAATGTGTTTTTCTGATTTTAGGCTTTTCTTGAAAGATAACGGTTGAACAAAGTAAAATAAATCTTGTATAAAAAAGTGTTCATGCAGAAGTTAAACTTACACAAAATAAAGAACACAAATCTTCAAAACTCACTTAATTTTTGTATTAAAAATTAAGATGCTTTGCTACAAAATTTCTAAGCTCTTCGAAGTTAAAGAGCTCAGCTTCTTCTTGAGAGTGTTACAAGAATTTTGATCTAAATTGTTACTTCTAACTAGAGGACCAATGTTAACTTTATAGCTCAGTTAACTGCTGGTTTACACAGTGGATAATAAACATGTTAATAGCTTTTCTAAACTGTCACTTGTCATTTCTATTTATAGAAAAGCAAATCTTCCATTTCTGGCTTAGCATATCTTTAGCATCCCGTGTTTACTTTAATCTTCCTCTGTCAGTTAATCTTTGTCATTGATCTTGCACACTCTTCAAGCTGCTTTTTGTAGACTTGTCAATCCAGCTGTTGATTATTTGTTGATTGTTTATCTTGGATATTAAACTAATCTGCAATTCTGTACTTTGAGACTGTACTTCGAGATCTCCAGTTTGATTCATTTGAACACTTGATATCTCGATAAGTATAAAGGCTTATCGAGATCTCTAGTACTCCATAATGAGTTTGGATTGTAAAGGTCTTCAGCTCATCGAGATCTCTAGTCTTCATAACTTCACTTGACTTGTAGATTTCTCTGAGTTTTTGAATGGATATAGACTTGTCGATAACTCTGAGTTCTCTAGTGAAGGAATGACTCGTCGATATCTTTTTGAGTTCTCGAGTAGCTTTCCTGACTTCTCTACTCCCGATGGATATTGCTTATCCGTTGAGTAGTTATTGCTCATTCATCGAGTAGATGTATAGCTTATCCGTCGAGTAGATATTTCTCATCCGTCGAGTAGATGTTATTCATCCATCGAGTGGATATATAGCTCATCCGTCAAGTAGATATTGCTTATCCGTCGGTACTCTCAGGAGTTTGAATGACTTCTCGATAAGTCATTCTGGAGTTCTCGAATGACTTCTCTATAACATTAAATTTGTGACTTGTAGAGATCTTGACTTAGAACATTTTTCTCCAAACAGATTTATTCAACTCCAAGCTTCTTCAAAATTCTTCCGAGACATGATCTTTTTGATCTTCTTCCAGATAGAATCCTTAGGCTTGATATTGTTTTAGGAAAAAGACTCAAGTCTGCTCCTTTGCATTTTTACAGACTTTAATTGTTACAAGTACATAATATAAATTTAGATAACAATACAACTTATTTAGGGTTGGCCCTAAGCTTAACTGATTACTGAAAATAACTATTCATTAATCTTCCACTCAAATCATAGATGCTAATGACATTGTTAGCTCCAGTAATCTTTGACATCATGTATTATATATTACAATCTCCCCCAACTTGTTCATTATGAAATTATGCACAAGTTCTGATTGATGATGTCAAAACTTTATCTAAATGCAGAACCCAAAACCCCAATTTTCCCATCTGATCTTCTTTTGTGAGTTGCATTTAGATTTATTCTTCCTTCTCCCCCCATCAAGTAAAGAATATTATTATCTAGAAACATCCATTAGCTATTTTGGCATTTAGATATATTCTTCCCCTTTTTGACATTATCTTCATGAAGAAAGATCCAGCTAGATGCACAGTATTCAAGTTTTTGTCAATGTTCATGTAGAACACTATCAGCAGCTTCAAGTTTTAGTGAAGTCTGTAGTGATGAGTTTACCAAGTAGATTATAATAGGAAAATCCTAAGGTCTCTATTCTTTTGAATAAGTAGTCTCACTACTTCTCACTGCACTATCCTCATGAATTTTAAGAGTCAGAGTAACCTCACAAGGATTGCAAAATCCAGGCACTCATTCTACCTCTCCTTTTGCCAGAAAGGATCCTTCCTCTCTTATTTTCTGTTTTTCTCTCAATCTTTTCTCTCATTCTCACATGAAAGGCTCAGTTGAGTTTGACTTACAGAAATAAGAGGTGGTTGAGAAGAGTTGGTTGTGATCATATGATTAGGGGTAATCCATATAGGTCTAATCATACTCATTTCATCAGAGGAGTGAGTTCATAAACATCTGTGACTAGGATCACAGTTTGATTCACAGATTGCTCTATGATTTTGATAGTGTGTTGTCCTCCACTTATAGTGGGAACCTCCAATTGAATTTTAGGGGATTTGATTGGGTTACTCTCATGTGCACCAGCCTCAAACCCTTGTATGTCTTGCAACATACTGGCACTTGAATGTGCTATGCTTGACTTTCTCATGACATTGTCATAAGCAATTGTTCTTCTAGCTTTGACTGCTAAGGCAGCTTCTGCTAGAGTTATGAGGGGAGTTGTTCCTTTATAAGGAACCTCTAATTAAATTGGAGAGGATTTAGATAGCTCCCCCTCAGGAGTACTACCCTCAAACCTTTCAGTCTGTGAGGATTATTTTACACATGAAGGTGCATTAGTGATATTCATGAAAAACTGATAAGTTTCCATGTTTGTGATCAGTTCCTTTTTCTCAAACAACAAAACAACTGAAGGACATTTTGGTGATTATGTCCTTTTATGAAACAGGTTCCTTTTAAGAGTTATCTGAGTGGGATTGTGTTTGAGTTTTTGTTTATGTTGTTATGTCTGGGGAAACTGCAGTTTGGTTTTGAAATGTTTTAGCTGCAGTTTTAGCACAAATACCTATGAATTGATTATTTGAATTCCCTGTTGATGTCTGTATTAGACCTATAATGCATTGAACAAATGTATCTTTTTGGAGTTTCATTAGACAAATACATTGTAAGATATTTTAGTTGCAAGCATTATTGCAGAGAAGACAAAATTCAAAATAGATATAAGCACATAGTAATTATTACACAAACAAGAGATTGCAAGACAAGAATCAGAACTTTCATTAAAAATGGAAACATGGTACATTAAGATATAGATTTAACAAGTAAATCATAATCCTGACTACTCTAGTTCGGGCTTCTTCTTCTCTGCCTCCAACCTCCTTGCCCTGCGCTCGTACGCTCTGGACATGGAGTTTGTAAGAGAAATGATTCTCTCCTCCAGCTCCAGAGCAGCAAGTCGTTGCTGCTCAGCCACCCTTGCTCGTCTCTCCTGCTCGAGAGAGACTTCCATCTCAAAGAAAAGAATACCAAGTTGATCATCCCATGAGAGTTTATCAAAGATCTCTCATGGAAGATCAAAAGGGCTTCATACGAACCCCTTGATGCGGATTTGAAGTCCAAAACGGTCATAATAGACCTTATTGTCAGTCAAGTTCTGAGCTGGAAGATAAACACCGTGGTTGAGTGTGTGAAAAACAGGGGCAGCCATTGGAGCGAAAAGAATAATAGGTGAGTTTTGAGGCTAAAATAGTTTGTTAGAAAGAGAGTGGTGATGAATGATAAAGAGGGAGGCGTTTTTAATTTATAGAGGAAGTAAAGATAGAAACCAATAGACTCTTGAGTTGTCCGGATAATACGAATAATAAACACATACGCATATTTGACAGTTAGAAATGACTAGTTACTATTCCCCATGCAAGTACTCAAGAATATTAGTTTACTTTAGAGAGTGACTATTCCCCATGCAAATAAGCACGTACTCCCTACACAAAAAGTAACTCCTCCTATCAGCATTCAGTCAAATAAATTAACCACTATCAGCATACTCAAAATAACACAAATAATGTACTAGTCTACTAACATTGGACTAACCTATTTCCACGTAAACATGAAATCATATAAGCATGAAAATATGTCAATAAGTCAGAGAAATTAGAGACAAAGTATGTCAAAAGTATTTTTCTGAACATAATTTATGAATTAAATTTGTTCAGTTTTTCATACTTTTTGCTTCTTTTGGTCTGTTATTAGAATTTTGAAAAATTCCAAGTTCAAATTAATCAGGAAGTATGCGTATTTATAGTGAAAGTAGATGACTTGTCGAAAACTCAAAAATAGACATTTGGAGTTGTCTATCGAGAAGTCATTTAAAGAAGTGAAGTACATGTCGAGAAGTCATTTTAAATTACTCTTATAGAGAACTCAAACTTGACTTATCGAAATGTCAAATAAATACCCAGTTTGTCTAAAAAGTGGACTGAATTAATTCTAACTTTTATTTGAATAAATTTGAAGTAATATTAGAATAAATTTTCCAAAAGTAATTTACCAAAATAATTTATCAGTTTAAATTATTTCAATTCTGAGTTATTGATAAGTCAAGAATTGTACTTGTAGAGAACTCTGTGAATGAACATTATTAGAGAACTCTACAAGGACTGGTCGATAAGTCATTTTAAACCTATTGAGAAGTCACTCGAGAAGTCAGTGAGTTGACTTATCGAGGACTCACTCGAGAAGTCCTAAAATGGCTTGTCGAGAAGTCAATTTATACTTATCGAGAACTCAGTTTTCTAGATACTTTTAGTTATTGTAATTCTACCTTGTATTAATTTTACATATAAATGATGTAAATTAACAACTAAGCAGTTTACTCAGAATTTGAAAAATTCCAAGTTAATTGAATGTGAAAAATAAATATGCAAAGATTTCTGAAATATTTATAATTCATATTTCAGTTAATTTCCAATTTAATCAAATTAACTTTGATTTACTGGAGATGAATCTGCTGTAAAACATTAGCTGAGTTCTTGCCTTAGGATGAAGAATTGAGCATTCCAATTTCACCTACAAGTCTAGTGAAAGTTGCTTCATCCAAAGGTTTAGTAAAAATGTCAGCTAGTTGTTTTTCTGTTGGTACAAAAATGAGCTCAATGGTACCATTAGTAGCATGTTCTCTAATGAAATGATACCTCACATCAATGTGCTTTGTCCTAGAATGATTTACTGGATTAGCTACTATAGATATAGCACTAGTATTATCATACATGGTAGGAATTTTGTCTAATACTAGGCCATAATCCATTAGTTGATTTCTAATCCAAAGCACTTGAGCACAACAACTCCCTGCAGCTATGTATTCAGCTTCAGCTGTAGAAGTTGATACAAATTGTTATTTCTTTCTATACCAAGATACAAGTCTTTGTCCAAGAAATTCACAGCTTCCACTTGTACTCTTTCTGTCAACCCTGCATCCAGCAAAATCTGCATCTGTGTATCCAACAACTTCAAAACCAGTTCCCTTAGGATACCATAATCCCAAGTTTGGAGTTCCCTTCAAATATCTGAAAATCCTCTGTATAGCCATCAAATGTGATTCTTTTGGATTGGCTTGAAATCTTGCACATAGACATGTTGCAAACATGATGTCTAGTCTACTTGCTGTTAAGTAAAGCAATGATCCAATCATCCCTCTGTAGCTTGAGATATCTACACTCTTGCCCTTTTTATCCTCATCCAACTTTGTTGCAATAGACATAGGTGTAGATGCAGGTGAACAATCAACCATTCCAAACTTTTTCAAAAGATCATTGACATATTTAGTTTGGCTGATGTACATACCATCACTTTTTTGGCTGACTTGAAGTCCAAGGAAGTAACTCAGTTCCCCCATCATACTCATTTCATATTCACTCTGCATAAGCTTGGAGAATCTTTGGCACAACTTCTCATTAGTAGAGCTAAAGATGATATCATCCACATAGATCTGAACTAGGATCATATCTTCACCATGTTTCTTGTAGAAGAGAGTCTTGTCTATGGTTCCTCTAGTAAAACCATGCTTCAGTAGGAAATCTGACAGTGTGTCATACTAAGCTCTAAGTGACTGCTTTAGTCCATATAGAGTCTTGAATAACTTATACACAAAGTTAGGAAATTTTGGATCCTCAAAGCCAGGAGGCTGTTGCACATAAACTTCTTCTTCTAACTCACCATTCAGAAAGGCACTTCTGACATCCATTTGATATACTTTGAAATTTGAGTGTGCAGCAAATGCTAGAAAAATTCTTATAGCTTCAAGTCTTGCAACAGGAGCAAAAGTTTCATCATAATCAATTCCTTCTTCTTATAAGTAGCCTTTAGCAACCAACCTTGCTTTGTTTCTGGTAACTATACCATTTTCATCCATTTTGTTCCCGAACACCCATTTTGTTCCAATAATGCTTCTGTTCTTTGGTGTAGGAACTAACTTCCAGACTTTGCTTCTTTTAAACTGATTCAGCTCATCCTGCATTGCAGATATCCAGTCAGGATCCAATAGAGCTTCATCAATTTTCTTAGGCTCTACTTGGGAAAGAAAACATGCATGTCGGCACTCATTAGCAGTTGCACTTCTAGTCCTCACACCAACAGTAGGATCACCAATAATTGCTTCTCTGGAGTGACTTCTATCCAACTTTCTTGTGTGTGTTAACTTGTGCCTTCATCATTTTCTTCATTATTGGTGTGACTGGTAGATCCTTCTTCTCTTTCTCCCCCTGAGTTTGTGCCATCAACTTCAAGTGTTTGAGATGAGCTTTCATTCTCATGATTTTCCTGTTCGGTAGACTTTTCATTCATCATTTATTGTGCAATACCTTCATCTTCTTCATCAGAATCACTATCAATGTTGAGGTT
This sequence comes from Apium graveolens, assembly GCF_009905375.1. Taxonomy (NCBI): domain Eukaryota; kingdom Viridiplantae; phylum Streptophyta; class Magnoliopsida; order Apiales; family Apiaceae; genus Apium; species Apium graveolens. The sequence continues at coordinate 1,192,530 of NC_133650.1, forward strand.
TTCAAATGCAAGGGCTTCAGCTTTATTGTCATCAAGGCATTACAAGCCTGGACACTTGTCATCATCAAAGGTCACATATGTGCTATCCATGATCTTCTTTTGATCAATCACATAGACTTTGTAGGCTATTCTTTCTAGTGAATATCCCAGAAAAACTGCTTCAAAGACCTTTGAGTCAAATTTTTCCACATATTCAGAATTGTCTTTCAAAATGTAACACTTGCTTCCAAACACATAAAGTTGCTATACAGTAGGATTTCTCTTGGACATGATTGAGTAGGGTGACTTGCCATGTGCCTTGTTAATGAGATATATATTCTGTGTATAACATGCAGTCTTCCCAGAAACTTGTTGGCAACTTGGCATCTTGCAGCATTGTTCAAGCAGCTTCAACCAATATTTTGTTCTTTCTCTCAACTACTCCATTTTGTTGAGGTGTCCTGGCAGCTGAGAACTCTTGAACAATGCCTTTGCCTTTGCAGAATCCACTTAATGTAGCATTTCTAAATTCTGTTCCATTGTCACTTCTAAGTCTTTTCACACAATTATAATCCTCAGCCTGTTTATCTATCTTCTTAATATGCTCAACTATGATATGTGGAGTTTCATCTTTAGAGTTCATGAACTCTACCCAAGTGTATCTTGAGAAATCATCCACCATGACAAGTGCATATCTGGTCCTTGAAATAGATAAGACATTTATTGGGCCAAACAAGTCCATGTGAATTAGTTGCAAGGGTGCACTAATAGAATTCACAGTTTTTTACTTGTGACTAGATCTTTTCATCTTTCCTTTCTGACAAGCTTCACAGACTTCAACTTGAGCAAACTCCAGCTTGGGCATGTCTCTCACTAACTCTTTTTTGAGTAAATTGTTAATTGCCTTGAAATTCAAGTGAGACAGCTTCTTATGCCATAGATTGCTTTGTTCTCTTATGCCTTGGTGTAGAAGCAGCAAATACCATCCTTATTTGTTGAGTCCAAGTCTGCAACAAACAAGCTTCCTTTCCTTGCTCCTTTTAGAGCAATTTCACCAGTTTTTTTGCTGATAAAGGTGCATTCTTCTTTGTTGAATAAAACTTCAAAGCCTTTGTCTGCAAATTGGATAACACTGAGAAGATTCACCTCAAGACCAGCTACTAGTGCTACATCATCAATGACAATATTTTCAGAAACAATCTTGTCATATCCCATTGTGAATCCTTTATTGTTGTCTCCAAAGGTCACCAATGGGCCAGCTTTCTCCTCGAACTGTGATAGCAGGGCCTTATCACATGTCATATGTCTGGAACATCCACTGTCAATGATCCATATGACTTTCTTCACTTTGCCCTACACACAATGAGATTCAGGTGTATTTAGTAACCCAAGTAGTGTTGGGTACTTTCTTCTTATTAACTGATTTAGCTAAAGTAGAGTGATTTGTTTCAGATAAAATAGAGTTCAATGATTGTTGTGCATTTTCCCTTTATGATGTAGACTCAATTTGAGTTTCTTTTAGGTCTACTCATAGTTTGTGACAACTTTTCATCACTTTCAAGTTGCAAGGGATGCAATCAAACTTATCACAGAATGAGTAGGGATCATCTAAATCTGCTTCATTGTAATTGCAAGTTCCTTCAGTTGGCTTACTAACACCCTTTTTACAAAGATGAGTTAGATGATTTGTAGAACTACATATTCCACACTTCTTGCCAAGAATATCTGTAACATAGTCCAGATTATTGCTTTTATTTTTCCCCCATTCTTCCACTTCTATTTTTCTTTTTCTGTCTTGCATCTTCAATCTTGGTGTCTTTGACAAGAGTCTTGGTACTTTGGTTGTCCATAAGATTTTCTTCAGCCTTGGAAGATTGAATTGAATCTGCATTCTTCTTTTCATTATCCTCATCTGCAATTTCTTGCTTGATAATCAATTCTTCTTCACTGAAGTTTATTTCACAAGTCTTAAATGCTGGTGACCCAACATTTTTCAGCATTGCTGGAACATTTTCAATCTTTGTTGCTTTTCCTCTGTCACCAGTGTTTTTCTTCTTGATGTTTAAAGTATTATAATCAAGACCAATGGCAATGTTTGCACATGGTTTGTTTTTCTCATGGCACTGACCAACCAATTCAGATGCATTCTTGAAGGACTTCAACTTTACTTCACTTTTCTCCAGTTTTTCTCTTAACACAGCTTCAATCTCATTTGCACACTTGAGCTTTTTTTTAAATACCCATTTTCTTGTTTCATGGCTTCAAGCTTCACTATTAACAATTCAGCTTCTTGTTTTTCACTTTCAAGCTTCTCATTTAACTTTATTAATCTGTTAACTTCTTCATTAGCAGCAACCATGCTTGTATGAATGTGAAACATTTCCGTGCTTATCTTTTTAACAGTTTCCTTATATTGATTCATATTTAAATTAGTGGAGGTAGGATTTGGTACATGTGATTTAGATGAGGATGATTTTCCTTGCTCCAAGGCCATGAGTGTATAGTTTCCAAGTTTTTCATCTTCATCATTTTCAGAATCATCCAACTTTTACCTTCCGCAATATAAGCTTTGCTTTGCTGTTTCTTCAGAAGAGCTTCATACTTTGCTTCAAGTTCAAGATAAGCCTTATCTTTCTTTGCCTTCTTGGTTTTCCTGCATTTTGTAGCAAAATGGCCTAGTTCATCACAGTTGAAGCACCTTATATTAGATCTGTCAATAGATCTAGTTTTGTAACCACTTTTGCTATCAGAATTATACTTCCCTTTCTCTTTCCAGCTGTTGTCTTTGTTAAAAGACTGTCCTTTAATTTTGAAGTATCTTGGCTTCCTTACTCTAATGTTAGAGAATTTTCTAGCCAGATAGGCCATTGATTGATCTAGCTCATCCAGTTCTTCAAGAGTGTAGAACTCATCCCTTTCCAATTCTAGTATGACTTGCTCCTGTGAATCAATTGTTCTCTGCTCACTTATTGAGGAAACTGAGATATGAGATCTTGGTTCATCATTGGATGTTTGCTTTAATTAACAATTAGAGCACTTGAGCCATCCATAACATGTCCTTGACCATATATCAGCGATTGCCTTTGAATCATCTCTAGTTCATAGGTTTTGAGAATTCCATATAGAACTTCCAGAGTTATCTTGCTCAAGTATCTCCCTTCCCTGATTGCTGAGATTTTCTGTTCCAAATGATCAGGAAGAGTAAGCAAGAACTTTAGATTCACTTCTTCAGCTTCATAGTACTTGTCATGAAGCTGCAAGTCATTTATCAGCTTATTAAATCTTTCAAACACTTCAGTGATGTTTTCCTTGGGCTTAGCCATGAAACCCTCATACTGTGAAATTAGTATCCTTCTTTGATTAGATCTAACTTCCTCAGTTCCTTCACAGAGTATTTCAATCTTCTCCCATATTTTCTTAGCAGTGTCACAGTTGACAATATTGTTGTACATCACATTGTCAAGTGACTCAATCAATATCAATTGTAAACTGTTATCCAGGGAAACATTCTCCTTTTAAGGATCAATATACTCAGCATGATCTTTTGGAGCATAATGAGCTGGTATGACAATGTCTCCATCTGTAGATTCCTCAACCCTTACCACAGGAATGAAGGGTCCATTCTTGAGGATCTGAATGTAGAGTGGATTGGTGATAAGTGGCATTTTATACCACTTAGAACGTCTTAAAATAGCTTAAATTGGTGCCTTGAAATCAAGTATTTTGTGTATTTGATGCGTTTTTCTAGTGTTTATGCATTTCAGGGTATTAGTTGCATTTCGGAGGAGTAATCATCATGAATAAGCCTTGGCATGTGTTCGCCATTGCGAGAGGAAAGAAAGGGGCAGATTACAGCGAAGAAACGGAGCAAACTCAGGAATTTTCCAGTAGGGTCCTGAGCGCCCGCTCAGCTATGCTGAGCGGCCGCGCAGATGGCTGAGCGCCCGCTCAGCTATGCTAAGCGGCCGCGCAGGGTCGGGAATTTTGATAAAATATTTTAGACTTCTAATTCTGTTTGGCTTCCAACTTCTATGTAATCTGAGTTTTATGGGACTATTATATAAGTAGATTTGGAGACGTTTTCACGAGGTTGGATGGTGGTATTAAGCAAGGAGCGAAGGAGATAAGGAAGAAGACCATTTTAGCACACCGCAACGAAGAGGGAGCATATTTTCTTGTGATTCTTTGTTTCATTGTAACGTTGGATGCTAGTTTTCTTACTTTGAACCTAATTACTCTTGTGACGTACTCTGATTTAATATAATTAGTTTAGTTATTATTCTCTTGTGTTTATTTATCATGATTTCATATGAACCCATGATGACGATAAGTGCTATCATGGGCTAATCGTGATCATGGGGTCGTAACAGATTTACTATGGAATTCTTTAGTTAATTGTTTGATACCTTAGTGTGTGATGATTGTATGATATCTAGTATTGGTTGTGCGTATTCGTCTTATGTGCGTCGTGAACATATAAGATAGGGTGTTAATCTCTTGTGAAGCGACAGTGGATCTTGAGATTTAGAACTTGCCATGCTAGCATAGGTTCATGTATGATGTGCATGATTAGTGGGTACTCTAACAGTTTTATTCGCCCTGTGTAATCAAAAGGAATAACTTGTGCTTAAATCCTTATGTTGTCAATTTCTGTAGACATATAGGAACTCAACATAATTGATGCCTATTCAACTTCTATCTTAATTGTGGATGCTTGGTAGAATGGTATTAGTACAATGAAAGTTGGCTTTTATCAGTTTCGTGTTATTCGATTAATATCATCGCTGTTATATGCTAAGGGTAATAACAATAACTATTGAAGGAAGTAGTAATGAAGTTGTGATCTCATGAGTGTTTTAATATTGTTAATTGAAGTGTTATTTAAGTGATTAATTAAGTAATTAATTGTAGTTAATATTTAGTCAACAATTCTAAGTGTTAATGTCTTAACATTGAGAAGTAATCATACGTTGGTGCGTGAGTTTAATTAAACAATAATTAGTCTGAGTCTCTGTGGGAACGAACTAGAAAGTATTCTATATTACTTGCGAACGCATATACTTGCGTGTATTATTAGCGCGTGTTTTCACCCTACCAAGTTTTTGGCACCGCTGCCGGGGACTCGGCGTATTTGTTTAGTTTATGTACTTAACATCATTGGTCGTTAGGACTCAGTGATTAGGACGTAGTTGTTACTTATTGTTTCTGGTTGTATTTCAGGTACTTTAGCGAGCGTTTATGCAAACTCGTTCTCGTACTCACAAGAGGACTTTAGATACAGCTGAGGAGACAGACGAAGTTCTTGATATTCCGGAGAAGATAGATTTTGAAGATTCGGATTCAGGAACTGAGCAGAAAGAACCAGTAATCATGGGTGATCGTATTGTTCAGGCTGATCCAGCTCTTATGGACTTTTCTCGGCCTAAAATTGATGACATCCAGTCAAGCATTCTTCATCCGGCTATTCAAGCTAACACCTTTGAAATCAAGCCGGGCACTATTCAGATGGTGCAGAATTCTGTTTCTTTTGGAGGAGCTGCGACTGAAGACCCCAACATGCACATAAGGAATTTTGTCGAGATCTTCCGTACTTTCAAGTGTAATGGCGTGACTGATGAGGCTATCAAGCTGAGGCTTTTCCCATTCTCACTGAGGGACAAAGCTAAGGACTGGTTACATTCTGAACCAGCTGGGTCCATCACTACTTGGCAAGATCTTGCGTAAAAGTTTCTGGTGAAGTTTTATCCGATGGCAAAGACTGCTGTTATGAGGAGTGCTCTTACTTAGTTTGCGCAGCAACCTACAGAATCTATGTGCGAAGCTTGGGAACGCTACAAGGAAATGTTGAGAAAGTGTCCACATCATGGAATGCCCGATTGGATGGTGATCACTGGTTTCTATAATGGTTTGGGGGCCCAATCTCGGCCCATGCTCGATGCAGCAGCTGGAGGTGCCTAATGGGCCAAAAGCTATACTGAGGCTTATAATCTTATCGAGACTATGGCTGCAAATGAGAACCAAAACCCAACTCAGAGGATGATTCCTGGGAAGGTAGCAGGTATTCTGGAAGTTGATGCAGCCACTGCTATTGCAGCGCAGCTCCAAGCGCTGTCGATGAAGGTTGATTCTCTAGCTACATATGGGGTTAATCAAATAGCTATGGTCTGTGAGCTTTGTGCAAGTTCTCATGCTACGGATCAGTGTTCTCTTGTCAACGAATCTGTTCAGTATGTGAACAATTATCAGCGACAACAGCAGCCTGTGCCAGCTACTTATCATCCTAACAACAGAAATCATCCAAATTTCAGCTGGGGTAATAATCAGAATGCTATTCAGCCACCGTATTAGCAAGGTGTGAGTAAACAGTTTAATCCACCTGGATTCCAGCAACCACAGCAGTATGCTCAAAAGCAATCATATCCTCAACAGGGAAGTGCAGCTGCACCATCTAGTGCTGATTTTGAGGAACTTAAGCTGTTATGCAAGAGTCAGGCAGTTTCTATTAAGACCTTGGAAAATCAAATCGGTCAAATAGCCAATGCAGTGCTCAATCGTCAACCTGGAACACTTCCTAGTGACACGGAAGTACCAGGCAGAAAGGAAGCTAAAGAGCAAGTCAAGGCTATTACCTTAAGGTCTGGGAAAGTTGTTGATGCTGAAAAGGCAAAAGAAGGAGAAGCTGAAGTTAGAGATGAAGAAGCTAAGCAAAAGGAGAAAGCGGTGGAACCAAGGAAGACTATTGTTGAACACACTCTGCCTGAGGGTAATACAGGGGAGAAACAGCTCTATCCTCCACCACCTTTCCCTAAGAGATTGTAGCAACAAAAGCTGGATAAACAGTTCGGTAAGTTTCTGGAGGTGTTCAAGAAACTTCACATCAATATACCTTTCGCTGAAGCTCTGGAGCAAATGCCTAGTTATGCGAAGTTTATGAAGAGTATTCTTTCAAGGAAGGTGAAACTGGATGACCTTGAGACCGTTGCTCTAACGGAAGAATGCAGCGCTGTTCTGCAACAAAAGTTACCTCCAAAGCTTAAAGATCCAGGTAGCTTCACCATTCCTTGCACCATTGGCAAGTTGTCGTTTGACAAGTGCCTTTGTGATTTGGGAGCAAGCATCAATCTGATGTCGTTGTCGATCTTCAAAAAGTTGGATTTGCCTGATCCAAAACCCACATACATGTCTCTACAATTGGCTGATCGTTCTATTACTTACCCAAGGGGCATAGTGGAGGATGTGCTAGTCAAGGTGGATAAGCTCTTCTTTCCTGCAGATTTTGTTATTCTGGATTTCGAGGAAGATAAGAAGATTCTCATAATCTTGGGAAGACCTTTCTTGGCTACTGGCCGTACCTTGATAGATGTGCAGAAAGGTGAACTTACTATGCGGGTACAAGATCAGGATATGACCTTCAACGTGTTCAAGGCAATGAAATTCCCTACAGAAGATGAGGAGTGCTTAAAAGTGGATGTGATTGATGATGCGGTTACTTCAGAACTCGATCACATGTTAATGTCTGATACATTGGAAAAGGCCTTAGTGGGGGATTTTGACAGTGATGATGAAGATGGCAACGAGCAATTACAATATCTGAATGCTTCTCCCTGGAAGCGAAAGCTGGACATGCCGTTTGAATCTCTTGGTACTTCTGATCTCAAGAATGCTGAAGGAAAGCTCAAACCATCAAAAGAGGAAGCACCTACCTTGGAGCTCAAGCCATTACCTGAACACTTGAGGTATGCTTTTTTAGGTGATGCATCTATTTTACCTGTTATTATTGCATCTGACCTTTCAGGTAGTGAGGAAGACAAGCTCTTAAGGATTGTGAGAGAATTTAAATCAGCTATTGGATGGACCATAGCAGACATCAAAGGGATCAGCCCTTCATATTGTATGTATAAAATTCTGCTAGAGGAAGGTAGTAAGCCAACTATTGAGCAGCAGCGCAGACTTAATCATATCATGAAGGAGGTGGTGAAGAAAGAAATTCTGAAATGGCTAGATGCAGGCATCATTTATCCTATTTCTGACAGTTCTTGGGTGAGCCCCGTATAATGTGTGCCTAAGAAATGAGGTATTACTGTGGTAGCAAATGAGAAGAACGAGCTCATCCCCACTCGAACAGTTACAGGATGGAGAGTATGCATGGATTATCGAAAGTTGAACAAAGCCACAAGGAAGGATCACTTCCCTCTTCCATTCATTGATCAGATGCTTGACAGGTTGGTTGGTCATGAGTATTATTATCTTCTGGATGGCTATTCAGGGTATAATCAGATTTGTATTGCACCAGAGGATCAGGAAAAGACTACCTTCACGTGTCCATTTGGCACGTTTGCTTTTCGCAGAGTTTCGTTTGGTTTATGTGGCGCACCGGCCACTTTTCAGAGATGTATGATGGCTATATTCTCTGACATGATTGGAAATAATGTCGAGGTGTTCATGGACGACTTCTCCGTCTTTGGACATTCGTATGATGAATGTTTGAATAATCTTCGTGCCATACTCAAAAGGTGCGTGGAAACTAATTTGGTGCTCAATTGGGAGAAATGTCATTTTATGGTGCGTGAAGGCATTATTCTCGGGCATAAGGTCTCTAGCAAGGGTCTGGAGGTGGACAAGGCCAAGGTGGGAGTCATTGAAAATCTTCCACCACCTATTTCTGTGAAAGGAATCCGTAGTTTTCTTGGTCATGCGGGTTTTTATCAGCGGTTCATCAAGGACTTTTCAAAGATATATAAGCCATTGTGCAACTTGCTTGAGAAAGTTGTGCCTTTCAAATTTGATGATGAATGTTTAACGGCATTCGAGACTCTCAAAAAGAGTTTAATCACGGCACCAGTTATTACAACACCAGATTGGACAGAGCCGTTTGAGATGATGTGTGATGCAAGTGATTATGCGGTAGGTGCAGTTCTTGGGCAGTGCAAGAATAATCTCTTTCATGTGGTCTACTATGCGAGTAAGACCTTAAATGGGGCCCAAATGAACTACACCACTACTGAGAGGGAGCTCTTGGCTATAGTCTTTGGTTTCAAGAAATTTCGATCTTATCTGCTTGGGACAAAAGTGACAGTATTCACTGATCATGCGGTCATTCGCTATTTGGTTTCCAAGAAGGATTAGAAGTCGAGACTCATTCGTTGGGTGCTCTTACTTCAGGAATTTGAGTTAGAGATCAAGGATCGAAAAGGTACTGAGAATCAAGTAGCTGACCATCTCTCTAGGTTGGAGAATCCCGAGTCTACTTCACAAGATAAGACATTGATCAACGAATCTTTTCCGGATGAGCAGTTGTTCGCAGTTCAGGAGGAAGAGCCATGGTTTGTAGATATTGTAAACTATCTTGTCAGCAATATAATGCCTCCTAATTTGACCTCAGCTCAAAAGAAGAAGTTTCTGCATGAGGTGAAGTGGTATATGTGGGATGAACCATATTTGTTTAGACGGGGAGCTGACCAGATCATCAGGAGATGTATCCCGTTCTGTGAGACGGAGGGGATATTACGAGACTGCCACTCTACAGTTTATGGTGGACACTATGGTGGTGAGAAGATGGCAGCTCATATTCTGCAAGCAGGTTTTTTCTGGCCTACTTTGTTTAAGGATGCTCATCAGTTTATTTTAAGGTGTGATCGTTGCCAAAGAGTGGGAAATTTGACGAGAAAGGATGAGATGCCGTTAAATGTGATGCTTGAAGTCGAGGTCTTTGATGTTTGGGGAATCGATTTCATGGGGCCTTTTGTATCGTCCTGCAATAATCAGTACATCTTGCTGGCAGTCGATTATGTCTCAAAATGGGTAGAAGTCAAAGCTCTCCTGACAAATGATGCAAAGGCAGTGCTGAATTTTCTTCATAAGCAGATTTTCACAAGGTTTGGAACACCTCGGGTAATCATAAGTGATGAAGGGTCGCATTTCTGCAACCGTAAGTTCACTTCTATGATGCAGCGTTATAATGTGAATCATCGAGTTGCTACTGCCTATCATCCGCAAACAAATGGTCAAGCGGAAGTGTCTAACAGAGAGATCAAGCGCATTCTAGAGAAGGTTGTTTGTCCGTCAAGGAAGGATTGGTCTTTAAAGCTCGATGAAGCTGTTTGGGCTTACAGAACAGCATACAAAACTCCACTTGGTATGTCCCCGTTTCAGCTAGTGTATGGTAAGGGATGTCATTTACCTGCGGAGCTTGAGCATAAGGCCTACTGGGCGTTGAAAAAGTTAAACCTGGATTTAGATGCAGCTGGTAAGAAGATAATGCATCAGCTTAATAAACTTGATGAATTCCGACTTCAAGCATACGAGAATAACAAAATGTACAAGGAAAAGGTGAAGAGGTGGCACGATAGGAAGCTACATCCTAAGTTATTCGTGTTGGGGCAACAAGTTCTCTTATTCAACTCTCGTCTCCGACTTTTTCCTGGAAAGTTGAAATTAAGGTGGTCTGGACCTTTTATTGTCAAAACTGTGTTTCCACATGGAGCGGTGGAAATTTTTGAGAATGATCCAGACCAAGCGTTCAAGGTTAATGGTCAGCGTTTGAAGCACTACTATGGTGACATGGCAAACCGAGAAGTGGTTAGTGCCATTTTATTGTCAACTTGAGGAAGGTACGTAATGTCAAGCTAATGACGAAAAAGAAGCGTTGCGTGGGAGGCAACCCATGATTTGTGGTTACAGGAACCCTTAGAAGTTAATAACCTATCCAAAACAAAAAAAAAATCAGAAAAACGAGACTGAAAAAAAAAATTCCAGTGACCCCCTGAGCGCCCGCTCAGCTCTGCTGAGCGACCGCTCAGCTTTGCTGAGCGACCGCTCAGGGGTCGGCTGCCAGAATTTTTTTTAAGTCATAAAAAATACAAAAAAATCAGAAAATAAAAAAATAAATCACAGCCCATAAACCCACGAATTATTTTCTGATTACCCCATGATTTTATCCCTCAACCCCACTCCTAATCTAATTTTAACCTAATCCACACCCTATATATATATACACCTATCCTACATATCTCCCACAAAACTTCTACACTCAAACTCTCTCACAAGCACAAAAACACAGTTCTTAAACACTTTTATTCAGATTCAATGGCACCCAAGAGAGCAAGAACTATTGATAGCAGCAGCACAGTCCCTACTGCTGATTCTTCGAGGGGTACTGCTGCAAGGCCTCGGTTGAATGACAGAGCTACGGAGGAGGAGTACACTAGGCTTTTGGGGAAGCCAATTCTGAAGGAGAGAGGGTTTTTACCATCGGGGAGGGATGGTGAGTTGCTACCTATGATTGCAGAGAAGGGGTGGATAGCTTTTTGTGAGTCGCCCGAAGTAGTGCCGATGAGCGTGGTTCGCGAGTTCTATGCGAACGTGAAGGCCGAGAAGAATGGGTTTTCTGTGGTCCGACGACTGACGGTTGATTATCATCTAGCGGCGAGTCGCCGTGTGATTGGGCAACGAGAGAGGAAGCCCGAGGAGGAGAACTGGAATGAGAAGACTGCTGAGGATTTCGACTTGGATTTGATTTGTGCTACCCTCTGTAGGCCGGGCACAGTTTGGACCTTCAAGACCGGCACTAATGAGTATCGTCACTTCCCAGCGATCGCTATGAACAGGTATGCCCGTGCATGGAATGCGTTTATTTGTGCTAATATTCTGCCTTCTTCACATGCACATGAGGTCACAGTTGAGAGAGCACAGTTGTTGTGGGGAATTTTGAATGAAGAGTACTATGTGGACCTTGGTGAGTTCATCTACCAAGGAATTCTGAAGTTTTTGAGGGGAGCTAAGCACATGAACATCCCTTATGCATCCACGGTCACGAAGCTTTGCCGAGCAGTGGGAGTGAACTGGCCGTCTCATGAGCAGTTACAGTTGCCGGCCGCTCCGATTGATTCGGGGACTCTGAATGGGATGCAGGAGTGGACCGGTGGTGAGCCCGAGGAGCATGGGCTGGGTTATCATCTTCCAGGAGGGCGTCCAGCACGAGGTGCTACTATGGCTAGGCCTAGGCGTGATGAGGCTGGCTCTTCGAGAGCTCAGGAGGGTGCTGGGATGGCTGATGCCCAGTATAGGAGGCTGTCACGGTGGATGGATGCCATGTACGAGACATAGAGCAGGTTTGCTCAGGAGCTCACCCTTGCGTTAGGGACTGCTTTTCGGGGCCTTGGAGCTGATATCCAGTGGCCAGTTTTTGGTGAGGACTCTGCATACCCGCCGCCTGATACTCCACCCACTGAGGGTGATGATGATGATGACTCCGAGTAGGTATACCCTGTGTTCCTTTCTACTACCTTCACTGGGGACAGTGAAGATTTTAAGTTTGGGGGTGGTAGTTAAGGAATATTTTGTGTGTGTCATATAGCTGCATATTCATGATAGTTAGTTCATATAGTGCGTAATTTTTGCCATATAGTTTTTTTTATTTTTTTATTTATAGCTTTATTTTTTTATCATGTCATGTAGCTCATGCATATGCCATGATCCCTTTTGCGATGATTTATCGACTGATTTGTGATATTGATGCGAGTGTAGTGATAGCATTAAAGTGATATTGAGTCGTGTAGGTTCATATGCATGCTAGAAGCACTTGTATTTTCACTAAGTCTTAGAGAATGCTTAAGGACTAGATTGTTGTTATGATCAGATTGTTTTCGAGGTTAATCTATTTATTATGCTTAGAATTTGATAATAGGTTCTTAGTGATAAAGGCATGAAAAAGAAAAAAATGGAGTAAAAATGGAATTTGTTGCTAGTTGTGGCTAGGCGTCAAATGGCTAGTAGCCGGCTCGCATGTTATGCGAGTAGTCTAGGGTTGAGCAAGATGGAGCGAAACGCACTTGCTCAGAAATTTTGAAAAAAAAAGAAAAAAAAATAGAAAAAGAAAAAAAAAAGTATGTGTTTATGCATAATTGATCACGAGTGGGCTCTTTGATATTTGAGTTATTAAGTTCTTAGGGGACTTTGTGCCTAGTGACCTAAGGCTTTTAGAGTCTGGGATCCGCTAACCTAACGCTCGCTACACGGATACCATTGTATAAGTCTTTTGTGGACCTCACTCATTGTACGGTCAAATAAGCATTGTTGTTGTGAATAAAAAGTATGATTCCGTAATAAGCTCCAGAATTCTTGTAGTGTTATATGTCACTTTGTGCCTAGAATTTTTTATTCTTTGTATAATCATGTGATTGCCTTGATGATAGTTGAGTCATAATAACTGGTCTAGTTCCGAAGCATATCTGTTAAGCATCTGCACACACCACGTTTCTGGCTGTATTTCGTTTGCATGAGTGTATTGATCTTTAGTCGCCTAACTGCATTTGTTGAGATGTTGTAAATTGGTTGGTTTGTTCGTAGTAAGGGGGCTCGCTGCATTTCATATAGATTGCATTCATGCATGTTTTTATTTGTTTTTGAGTCTGTGATGCTTGAGGACAAGCATCGATTTAAGTTTGGGGGTGTGATAAGTGGCATTTTATACCACTTAGAACGTCTTAAAATAGCTTAAATTGGTGTCTTGATATCAAGTATTTTGTGTATTTGATGCGTTTTTCTAGTGTTTATGTATTTCAGGGTATTAGTTGCATTTCGAAGGAGTAATCATCAAGAATAAGCCTTGGCATGTGTTCACCATTGCGAGAGGAAAGAAAGGGGCAGATTACAGCGAAGAAACGGAGCAAACTCAGGAATTTTCCAGTAGGGTCCTGAGCGCCCGCTCAGCTATGCTGAGCGGCCGCGCAGAAGGCTGAGCGCCCGCTCAGCTATGCTGAGTGGCCGCGCAGGGTCGGGAATTTTGATAAAATATTTTAGACTTCTACTTCTGTTTGGCTTCCAACTTCTATGTAATCTGAGTTTTATGGGACTATTATATAAGTAGATTTGGAGACGTTTTCACGAGGTTGGATGGTGGTATTAAGCAAGGAGCGAAGGAGATAAGGAAGAAGACCCTTTTAGCACACCGCAACGAAGAGGAAGCATATTTTCTTGTGATTTTTTATTTCGTTGTAACGTTGGATGCTAGTTTTCTTACTTTGAACCTAATTACTCTTGTGACGTACTCTGATTTAATATAATTAGTTTAGTTATTATTCTCTTGTATTTGTTTATCATGATTTCATATGAACCAATGATGACGATAAGTGCTATCATGGGCTAATCGTGATCATGGGGTCGTAACGGATTTACTATGGAATTCTTCAGTTAATTGTTTGATACCTTAGTGTGTGATGATTGTATGATATCTAGTATTGGTTGTGCGTATTTGTCTTATGTGCGTCGCGAACATATAAGAGAGGGTGTTAATCTCTTGTGAAGCGACAGTGGATCTTGAGATTTAGAACTTGCCACGCTAGCATAGGTTCATGTATGATGTGCATGATTAGTGGGTACTCTAACAGTTTTATTCGCCCTATGTAATCAAAAGGAATAACTTGTGCTTACATCGTTATTTTGTCAATTTCTGTAGACATATAGGAACTCAACATAATTGATGCCTATTCAACTTCTATCTTAATTGTGGATGCTTGGTAGAATGGTATTAGTACAATGAAAGTTGGCTTTTATCAGTTTCGTGTTATTCGATTAATATGATCACTGTTACATGCTAAGGGTAATAATAATAACTATTGAAGGAAGTAGTAATGAAGTTGTGATCTCATGAGTGTTTTAACATTGTTAATTCAAGTGTTATTTAAGTGATTAATTAAGTAATTAATTATAGTTAATATTTAGTCAACAATTCTAAGTGTTAGTGTCTTAACATTGAGAAGTAATCATACGTTGGTGCGTGAGTTTAATTAAACAATAATTAGTCTGATCTGTGGGAACGAACTAGAAAGTATTTTATATTACTTGCGAACGCGTATACTTGCGTGTATTATTAGCGCGTGTTTTTGCCCTAACAATTGGCCATCTTGATAAACAGCATTATTTTCTTTTTCCAAGGAGTGTAGTTAGCTTTGTCAAAGATGGGAATTTTGATGCTACTGATTTTCTGTGTATTCATTCTTCCAAGATCTTGAATCTGTTTTCTTTCAGATTTTGCTCTGGTACCACTTGTTAGGTAATGAATCACACACAGAGGGGGGAATGTGTTTTTCTGATTTTAGGCTTTTCTTGAAAGATAACGGTTGAAAAAAGTAAATTAAATCTTGTATAGAAAAGTGTTCATGCAGAAGTTAAACTTGCACAAAATAAAGAACACAGATATTCAAAACTCACTTAATTTTTGTATTTAAAATTAAGATGCTTTGCTACAAAATTTCTAAGCTCTTCGAAGTTAAAGAGCTCAGCTTCTTCTTGAGAGTGTTACAAGAATTTTGATCTAAATTGTTACTTCTAACTAGAGGACCAGTGTTAACTTTATAGCTCAATTGACTGCTGGTTTACACAGTGGATAATAAACATGCTATTAGCTTTTCTAAACTGTCACTTGTCATTTCTATTTATAGAAAAGCAAATCTTCCATTTCTGGCTTAGCATATCTTTAGCATCCCGTGTTTACTTTAATATTCCTCTATCAATTAATCTTTGCCATTGATCTTGCACACTCTTCAAGCTGCTTTTTGTAGACTTGTCAATCCAGCTGTTGGATTGTTTGTTGATTGTTTATCTTGGATATTAAACTGATCTGCAATTCTGTACTTTGAGACTGTACTTTGAGATCTCCGGTTTGATTCATTTGAACACTTGATATTTTGATAAGTATAAAGGCTTATCGAGATCTCTAATACTCCATAATGAGTTTGGCTTGTAGAGGTCTTCAGCTCATCGAGATCTCTAGTCTTCATAACTTCACTTGACTTGTAGACATATCTGAGTTCTCAAATTTATATAGACTTGTCGATAACTCTGAGTTCTCTAGTGAAGGAATGATTTGTCGATATCTTTTTAAGTTCTCGAGTAGCTTTCCTGACTTCTCTATTCCCGGTGGATATTGGTTATCCGTTGAGTAGATATTGCTCATCCGTCGAGTAGATGTATAGCTTATCCGTCGAGTAGATATTGCTCATCCGTCGAGTAGATGTTGTTCATCCATCGAGTGGATATATAGCTCATCCATCGAGTAGATATTGCTTATCCGTCGGTACTCTCAGGAGTTTGAATGACTTCTCGATAAGTCATTCTGGAGTTCTCGAATGACTTCTCTATAACATTAAATCTGTGACTTGTAGAGATCTTGACTTAGAACATTTTTCTCCAAACAGATTTATTTAACTCCAAGCTTCTTCAAAATTCTTCTGAGGCATGATCTTCTTGATCTTCTTCGAGATAGAATCCTTAGGCTTGATACTATTTTAGGAAAAAGACTCCAGTCTGCTCCTTTGCATTTTTACAGACTTTAAGTGTTACAAGTACAGAATACAAATTTAGATGACAATACAACTTACTTAGGGTTGGCCCCAAGCTTAACTGATTACTGAAAATAACTATTCATTAATCTTTCACTAGATCATAGATGCTAATGACATTGTTAGCTCCAGTAATCTTTGACATCATCTATTATATATTACAGTCTTTCATCGAGAAACTATTTCTCAACCAAGTCTTAATAGGCTGTAGAGAAGGTATGTCATTCCATATATGTTATATATCATCTACATATAATACTAGAAATGTCACATGGCTCCCACTTATCTACTTGTAAACACATCCTTTTGCCAAATCTTATAGTCAAAGTAAGAAACTATTGCTAACAAAATCATGATGTACTTGACCATAGCAACTAGTGAAAAAGTCTCACCATATTCTATACCATGTATTTGTTTGAAACCTTTTGCCACTAGTCGCACCTTATAGGTCTGTACTTTACCATCCTTGTCAGTTTTCTTCTTGAAAACCCACTTGCACCCTATAGGTTTTACCCCTTTGAGTGGACCAACAAAAGTCAATACTTTATTTTGATACATGGATTTCATCGCGGATTTATTGGCCTCTAGCCACCTCTCAGAGTCTGGACTGTTCATAGCATCTTGGTAGGTGTGAGGCTTATCCTTATCCGTAAGCATCACATCACCATCTTGATTCAAAAGAAATCCATAATTCCTCCCGGTCTCATGGTGAATCCTACTAGATCTACGAATAACCTGTGTTACCTAAACAAGATTACTTTCAACATTTTGATGTACATCCTGATCTTATTCCAACTCTGGTTCAATGTTATCATGTGGTTCTCGATCTTCATCGAGATGTATTGTCCTCCCACTGATTTTCTTAGAAAGTAGTTCTCCCTCAAAAAATACAGCGGCCCGAGCAACAAACACTTTGTTCTCGGAAGGAATATAAAAACTATACCCTAGTCTCACTTGGGTATCCCATGAAATAGCATCTATCTAATTTTGGTCCAAGCTTGTCAGAGGCTAAATGTTTTACAAACGCTTCACGTCCCCAAATATTCATAAATGACATGCTATGACGTTTATCAGTCCATATCTCATATGGAGTCTTTTGAACCGCTTTAGTCGAAATTTGGTTAAGTGTATATGCAGTCGTTTCTAGAGCATAACCCTAGAAACTGAATGGAGGATCCGCTTGACTCATCATCGATCGCACTATGTCCAACAAGGTACGATTTCTCCTCTCAGAATCTCTATTCCATTGAGGTGTTCCAGAAGGAGTAAGTTATGATACTATCACACTCCTTCAAGAAACTTTTGAAATTGAGGTTTTAGTATTCTCCTACATGATCTGATCGTAAAACTATTATAATTTTCCCTTGTTTTCTTTTCTACTTCGGCCTTATATTCTTTGAAAATTTCAAAAAAATGGATTTGTTCTTCATAAGAACCTATTAGATATATTTGATAATGTCATGTCTAATATGATTTGTGTTTAGTTTTCAGATCTTACTTAAACAGGACAAATCAGTACTTAACTGGATATCAGTACTTATACTGAAGACAGAACTTAAGTTATCAGTACTTAAGGTTCAGGAGATATTTATCAGGAGATAATATCAGGATTAAAGGAAACTTTCAGATAAGGAAGGCGGCTGATTCAAAGGAAAGAAGATCAAGATAAACGCAAGAAGAGATATGCATGAAGAAGGAATTCTATGAAGAATAGAATACTTGGAAGAAAAGATAATTGATTGATATATTTTAGGAAGCAGAATTATATTCCATATCAATTAGTGATTATCTTGTAACTGTGTAGTATATAAACACAGACATAGGGTTTACACTATATGTGTTATCATTATCGAGAATAATATTCATTGTAACCCTAGCAGCTCTCGTGATATTTTGCTCATCACTGAGAGAGGATAGTTCTACATTGTAACAGAGTTTAATATAGTTTGTTTTCTGTTACTTGTGTTCTTTGAATTCGATTTGATTGTGCTATACACTGTATTTAACCCCCCTTCTACAGTGTGTGTGACCTAACAAGTGGTATCAGAGCCTATCTGTTAACACACAAACAGTTTAAGATCCAAAAACAATCATGTCTGAAGCAGAAACTCCAACCAAGCCCATCAAAACTGAAGAACCTCCAAAGACTCAAATCCATAGTCGATATGAGGCTATTAGAGTTCCCATACTGAAACCATCTGAATATCCCATATGGAAGGTGAGGATGACTATGTTTCTAGAAGCTAAAGATCCAGAATATCTTGACAGAATCAATGAAGAACCTCACAAGCCAACCAAACTCGCTGTTGCAGTTGCAGGTGAAGAAGCAAAATATGTACCAAAGGAGAAGAGTGATTACACTGCTGAAGATGTCACATCAATTGCTAAGGATGCTAAGGTACGGCACTTGCTGCATAGTGCCATTGATAATGTAATGTCAAACAGGGTAATTAACTACAAGACTGCAAAGGAGATATGGGATGCCTTGGAGATAAGATGTCAGGGAACTGATTCGATTAAGAAGAACAGGAAGATTATACTCACTCAAGAGTATGAACACTTTGACTCAAAGCCTAATGAGTCATTGACTGATTTATATGACAGATTCGTCAAACTCTTGAATGATTTGTTACTAGTTGATAAGGAGTATGATCTTGAAGATTCAAACCTTAAATTCTTGTTATCTCTTCCTGAAAGTTGGGATTTGAACGCCACAATTATAAGAGACAACTATAATCTTGAAGAAATAACTCTTGATGAAATTTATGGGATGCTCAAGACTCATGAACTTGAGATGGAACAAAGAAGCAAGAGGAAAGGAGGAAAGTCAAGGACAGTTGCTCTTAAGGATGAGGAAGAATCCCCCTAAGCAGCTACCTCAAGGAAAGGAAAGGGAAAAGCGCTCATCACAAAGTCTGATACTGAGTCATCAAGTTCTGATAGTGATGATGACTCAGAAACTGAAAGCTTGCCTGAGATGGATGCTGATGAAGAGATGATGAAGCTGTGTGCTCTTATGGTGAAAGGAATCACAAAGATTGCATACAGAAAGTTCAGGAAGGGAAAGAAGTTTTCCAGGAAAGGTGCAAGTTCTGATAAGAAGAGTTTCAGAATATCTGAAGGCAAAGGAGGGAAGTCTGACAGAGGAGATTACACAAATGTCAAATGCTACAACTGTGGTGAGAAAGGCCACATATCTCCTGATTGCAAGAAAGTGAAGAGTGACAAAGGCAAGGCTCTTATCATAAAGAAGAAAAGCTGGAAAGACACTTCAGATTCTGAAAGTGAGGTGAACTATGCCTTGATGGCAAATGCTGATAGCAGTTCTGAAGCTGCTGAGTTAAAGGTACCTCAAACTACTTATGCCTCTCATACTGATGACATTAATGAGTTGAGAAGATATCTTAAAACCATGTTCATTAGTTATAGAGATCAAACTTTAACATGTGAAAGATTAACTTCTGAAAATCTTGCCTGTAAAAAGAAGAATGATTATTTAGAAAAAGAGTTAGTCATGTTCCATCAAACTCAGAAAGATAGAGATGATGCTTTCTATGTTAGGGATGAAGTACTTAAAATGAATGAATCTCTAAAAACTGGGTTAGAAAAGGAAAGAGAGATTATCAGGACTTGGACTAACTCTGGCAGAACAACTCAGAATTTGTTAAGTAGTGGAAACTGGAAAGAGGGCTTAGGTTATGGAGATGAGAAGTAGAAATTAAGCCTATAGTTGTTAAATAAAAGCCAAAGGTAAAACCTGTTAAGTTTGTAGTTGTAAAGTCTGAAACTGAGAAATCAGAAGTTAAAGAGGAATTAACTTCTGAAAAACTAACACAGGAAAAGCCAACTGAAGTTAACGTAGGCTTAATGACAAAGAAGCAGCTTAAGTATAAGCTGAAAGATGTTAAAAATGTAAACAAGGTAAAGTCACCTAGGAAAAATAGGAATGGAAAGGAAGGTGTGAATAAAAGCAATGATTATAAGGTTATTCCTAATGCTCCTAGAAAAACATGTCATAACTGTGGAAGTTCTAACCATCTGGCTTCTTTTTACAGGAAGGATAAAAACATAAACTCCTTGTTTTCATTGTGGTAGTTTATGGCATTCCATTTATACTTGTAAGGAATATCATAGTTTGTACTATGATTATTATCAAATAAAACCTTCTTTAAAGAAAGTTAGCATTGTTCCTTCTAGTGTAAGTTCTGATACAAAGTCTGATAGTGTAAATGTTGATAAGAAAAATGTTAACATAAACTCTGATGTTAAATCCGCTGCAAATATTAACAAACTTAATAAGGCCAAATGATCCAAGCAAGTCTGGGTCCTTAAAACTAATCATTAGTGGTATTTGTGATTGCAGGGCAACAGGAAAAATATCCTAGTTCTGGACAGTGGATGTTCAGGACATATGACTGGAAATAAAGCCCTGCTATCAGACTTTGTGGAGAAAGCTGGCCCAAGTATTTCTTATGGAGATGGCAATATTGGAAAAACACTGGGATATGGCAATATCAATCTTGGGAATGTCATCATTAAAGAAGTAGCTCTGGTCTCAGGACTTAAACACAATCTGCTGAGTGTTAGTCAAATCTGTGACAGAGGTTATCATGTGGATTTCTTTGAAGAACACTGTGAAGTTGTAAGCAAATCTACAGGAAAAGTTGTTCTGGAAGGATACAGGCATGGTAACATTTATGAAGCCAAGATTTCAACAAGTACTGATGGTTCTGCAATCTGTCTGTTAAGTAGAGCATCAATTGAAGAAAGCTGGAATTAGCACAAGAAACTCTCTCATTTAAATTTCAACAATATAAATGACTAGTCAAGAAAGATCTTGTGAGAGGACTGCCAAAATCAGTATTTGCTCCAGATGGCCTTTGTGATTCATGTCAGAAGGCTAAACAAAGAAAATCTTCATTCAAGAGCAAGACTGAATCATCAATTCTTGAGTCTTATCACCTACTACATGTAGATCTATTTGGTCCAGTGAATGTCATGTCTATTGCAAAGAAGAAATATGTTATGGTCATAGTGGATGAGTTCACCAGATACACATGGGTGTATTTCTTGCACACAAAAAGTGAAACAGCATCTATCTTGATTGATCATGTCAAGCAACTGGATAAATTGATCAAAGATTCAGTGAAGATCATATGAAGTGATAATGGCACTGAGTTCAAGAATTTGATCATGGAAGAGTTCTGCAAAGACCATGGAATCAAGCAGGAATTTTCTGCTCCCGGAACTCCACAGCAAAATGGAGTTGTTGAAAGAAAGAATAGAACTCTTATTGAAGCTGCATGAACAATGCTTGATGAAGCAAAGCTACCAACCTATTTTTGGGCTGAAGCTGTGTAGACTGCTTGTTTTACTCAGAATGCAACACTCATTAACAAGCATGGAAAGACACCATATGAGATGGTGAAGAAAAAGAAGCCAAATCTGAAGTATTTTCATGTATTTGGATGTAAGTGTTTTGTTCTTAAGACTCATCCTAAACAGCTATCCAAATTTGATTTAAAAGCTGATGAAGGAATTTTTGTTGGATATCCACTTTCCACAAAAGCCTTCAGAGTCTATAATTTAAGAACAATGGTTGTCATGGAATCTATCAATGTCTTCTTTGATGACAAGAAGATTACTGGACTTGAAGATTTCAATGATCATGATCAGCTGAGATTTGAAAATGAAGACTTAAATTCTGATACTGAAAATCCTGACAGTCTAAATCCTGATACTCCAAACTCTGATGTTATTGAAACTGTGGTGACTACACCAAAGGAAGATGCACCTGTGCAGGGGGGGCATACTGAAGATACAACCACATCTCAAGAAGCATCAGAATATACAACTGGCTCTTCAAGTTCTGATTCATCAAGTTCTGATAAGCCGAGTTCTGATAATTCTGAAAACTTAAATTCTGAAGGATCCAACTCAGAGAGCATAGTTTCAGGGGGAGCATCAGAAAATGTTGATGAAGATAGCATGGATTATGGGGGAGCATCCAGTTCTAGAGAAAATCTTCCATCTGCAAGGAAGTGGACTAAATCACATATACCTGATTTAATAATTGGAAATCCTGACGCAGGTGTCAGAACTAGAATAGCTACTTCAAGTGAATGTCTCTATAATTCTTTTCTTTCTCAGACTGAACCAAAGAAAGTGGAAGAAGCTCTTCAAGATGCTGATTGGGTGCAAGCAATGCAGGAAGATTTAAATGAATTTGAAAGAAAAAAGTCTGGACCCTAGTGTCAAGACCAAAGAACAGATCTGTTGTTGGTACAAAGTGGGTTTTCAGAAACAAAACTGATAGTAATGTCATAATTACAAGGAATAAAGCAAGGCTGGTTGCAAAAGGATATTCTCAACAAGAGGGAATTGATTATGATGAAACATTTGCACCAGTTGCTAGATTGGAAGCCATAAGGATATTTTTGGCTTATGCTGCTCACAAAAAGTTTACTGTCTTTAAAATGGATGTGAAAAGTGCTTTTCTCAATGGAGAATTGGGAGAGGAAGTATATGTTGAACAACCTCCAGGTTTTGTAGATTCAAAATTTCCTACTCATGTCTACAGACTAGACAAAGCACTTTATGGCCTTAAGCATGCTCCAAGAGCATGGTATGAGACTTTAGCTCAGTTTCTTCTAGAATGTGGATTTAACAGAGGAACTATTGACAAAACTGTTCTACCTCAACCATGGAAAGGACTTACTTTTGGTGCAGATTATGTTGATGATATCATTTTTGGTTCTACAAATGACAGACTTTGCAAGAAGTTTGTCAAACTGATGCAGTCAAGATATCAAATAAGTATGATGGGGGAACTTAGCTATTTTCTGGGCCTTCAAGTCAAGCAGAATGAAGAAGGCACTTTTATTTGTCAATCCAAGTGCACCAGAAATTTGTTAAAGAAATTTGGAATGCAAGATTGTTCAAGTGCATCCACTCCCATGGCCACTGCAACAAAATTGGATAAGGATACTGGTATATCAGTAGATATTACTAATTACAGAGGTATGATTGGCTCTCTACTCTATCTAACTGCTAGTAGACCTGATATCATGTATACTACCTATCTTTGTGTAAGATTTCAAGCAGATCCAAGAGAACCTCACTTAACAGCTGTGAAAAGAATTTTCAAGTATCTTAAGGGAACAACTGATCTGGGATTGTGGTATCCTAGAGAATCAGACTTTAAGATAATAGGTTACTCAAATGCAGATTTTGCTGGATGCAAAATTGACAGGAAAAGCACAAGTGGAAGCTGTCAATTTCTTGGAGGCAGATTAATTTCTTGGTTTAGCA
Source organism: Apium graveolens (assembly GCF_009905375.1). Lineage (NCBI taxonomy): Eukaryota > Viridiplantae > Streptophyta > Magnoliopsida > Apiales > Apiaceae > Apium > Apium graveolens. Next base: position 1,216,160 of record NC_133650.1, read on the forward strand.
AGAAACAAAAGTCAATTTCCACATCAACTGCAGAAGCAGAGTACATTGCTGCAGGAAGCTGTTGTGCACAGATTCTTTGGATGAAGAATCAGTTATTGGATTATGGGTTAACATATTTTAAAATCCCTATTTACTGTGATAATCAAAGTGTTATTGCTATGACAGGTAATCCAGTTCAACACTCAATGACAAAGCACATCAGCATTAGGTACCACTTCATAAGGGAACATGTGGATGAAGGTACAGTGGAATTGCACTTTATTCCAACAGATCAACAACTAGCAGATATCTTCACAAAACCACTATGTGAAGCTACTTTTACAAGATTGGTAAATGAACTTGGAATGGTTTCAGGTTCTTTCTCTAAGTCTGCTTAGTTTATGATTCTGTTTCATCAGACTTTATGATCAGTATTTACAGATATTACTATCTTTGTGTATTCTGTGCTTAATTGAAAATTGCTTAAGTACTGATTGTCGTCTGATGTAAATTTCTAAACTCTGATAGTGAGATGAATGTTTCTGTGACTATTCAATCCAATGAGGATAACTATGCTAAATGTTGACCTAGTAGTCTTTAATAAACTAAAGATCCCATGTTTGAAGTAATTGTTTATGTGGAAATCTTTTAACACAAGCAAATTCTGATATTAGGCTTAGTTAAGTTTACTTTGTCTATCTTATTACTAAGTCAAAAACTAGAATAATGCTTCTTATCTGTTAAGTTCTGATGTTAGTAAATCTGGTGAATGTACTAAGTGTTGATAAACCTTACTTATCAAAAGAAAAGAAAAGGAAAAAGAAATAAAAATCAGGTACTCCTTTGGGATCTATAGTAAAAATGTGGAAGGGAAGACCCAAGTGCATTGCTGGTATTAAGTAATATGCATCAGAAAAGCAAAATAAATATTTTCTTGGTGACTTTTCACACTCTATGATTACTGGAGAAATACTCTGATAATAGCATAAATTCTGATAAGCAGTCGTGACTCACTTACACTGAGAAGCCACTGTAAAATGGAATTTCAAAAGATGCACAAAATGAGCACAAAACAGTTGAGATGGATTCATGCATGAACTCATTCTAAAGTAGACTTCAGAATCATGAAAGATTTTGAGCAAAGTTCTCAGTTATGCCTTATTTCTAAGATGTACTGAAGTGAATCAGACTTTAATCTTTATCTGATATTTAGCTTACTGCACACACATACACTTCATATGAATGATGAAAATTACTGTGGTGATAAATGTTGTTTTAGATGAACAGGTTAAGTGTCAGTTGCATAGATTATGAGGACAATTTCTGATGATTAAGTTCTGAAGAGACGAAATCAGAATTTGTGTGAAGAATTACAGAAATAAGCATTCACCTTTCGAGTTAAGGAATCATGTTCTGATGAATGTTAAGTTCTGATATAAGTCTAAGTTCTGATATTAAATCATGATTCTTTACTTGACTTATTTGTGGTTAAAATTTGAAACAGTCTTATTTAAAATCAGAATATGTTTGGGTGAGATATTAATAGTTAAAATAATTTGGGTTAGTGGTACTCGTCTGTGCATAGTAATTTTTACTTGTTTCGTGTGTGCATTAAATCATGTTTTTAAGCTTCCAATGGCTGTTATTATTCTCATCAGTCTAGGGAGACGAGGGATAATTATTTTTACCTATAACCATTCAATTTTCCTTATGTCTCTTAGTATTCTATTGGTTATATAATCCAACACCTCATTCCAGCTAACACATCTCTCATTTTCTCTCAAACTCACTCTTTTTACATCCTCATCAAAAACATGGTTCGTTTCAACTTAGTTCTGAACTATGACACTTTCACTATCGAGTTGAGTTGTACTGAGTGGAGGCAGGAGTGGCATGTCACTGCCATTCTTGATGATATCTGGGACTCAGTTCCCCAAGAGGTTCTCACAGACCTCTTATCTTCTATATGGACTATCATCGCCATCTTGAGCGTCTGGAAGAGGAAAAGAGAGAAGCTCTCCAACAGCAAGAAAGGATCATTCGTCTTGCTATTCTTTTTGTTGATAGTAGGAAGAAGAAATAATTGTTATTTATCTGTGTCTCTTCACCGTCAGCTTTGTCTGGCTTCTTAGCTTAGGACTAAAGGTGTTGATGTTAGAATTTGTAGCTTAGGACAATCTTGTAATTTTAAGCATGTAATTTATATTTCATGAAATGTATTTGCTCAATATATTAATGAAATTTTATATTTTTGCAAGATTTTGTCTCTGAGTCGCTTCATATTCTGATAATATTATAAATCCTGATACTAACCATATTCTGATGACCTTTTTAGCTCTGATACAAATCAAGTTCTGATTCTGACGTGGCAGTATTTATTTACTTGGTTTATTTATGGTAATTCTCTCATTGGTCATATTTTTACTGAATATTGGTAAAGCAGTAATAATAATTTATTTAGTGGGAACAGTTTTAAAATTTAAAATAAAACTGAACGTCCTTGATTAGTGGGATTACTTGGTAAGTGGAACGGTTTTTCCTTGAAAAACTGCATGTGATAAGTAATGATTACTGAATACCCATGCCCATTAATTATCTTTTACTGCTGCATGTCTGACAGGTGTCTGAACGATTATTTTCTTACCGTGTATAAGTAAAAGAGAGAAAAGATTGTAAAATCTTTTATTTCCTTTCATATTTTATCTCTCTCTTTTTACTTTTATTCTCTCTCATCTACTGACGATTTTTCATACAGACACTTTCTCAAACACCTTACAGGCAATTTTCTTTCTCACAAATTTCTCATGGCACCCAAGGACATAATTTTTGATGGAGCTACTTTTGTTCCTAATAACTTCTCCGCTATTCTTAGCAAGTCAGAAGCCCCATCTGAACTTCACTTCATTCAGGACTTTCTTGCTAGTTCTGTATCTCCAGTTCATGCTGATACCCAAGGGCCAAGTGATGAAATTGACATGCATAACTTGGAAGTGCCTCAGGTTTTGAATCTAGAAGCTCCATCAACTCAAGTCACTCCACCAACAACACCAATTCCTGATGCTGATTTTAATCCAGAATTGCCTACAACACCTTCTCTGCATCTAGATACTGAAGATCAGATTTTAGGTGAGCATCAGAATATGGCTGTTGATCATAACATAGTTGGAGATCAACACTTAGAGGATGATGTTGAAGCCTCCATAGCCTCTCATACTGTTCTTTTATCAGAGGATGCTGAAGATGTTGACTCTGTAAGTTCTGATGATGCACATGTTGATGATACTGGTAATGCTGCTACAAATATAGATGTTGATGCAGCTGGTCCTTCTGGACATGCACCTCTACAAGCTCCTTCCAAAGCTGAGATTGTCAAAAAGTTTGTTATAGGGGAAGCACCAGTACCTTGGAGTGAAACTCCTAGAGGACAGGAGTGGACTAAGGAGTGGAATACAGTTACCTTTGTTCCTACTGAAAAGATTCTTGCTGATCACTTGGAAAAAGCTGATGAGATGCTAGTTAATGATGATTTCAAAACACTGCTAAGAGTTACTGCACTTAGTACAAGGAACCTTCAAGGTCAACAATCTATAACTCAGGCCAAGGTGGACAAGATTTAAGAAACCTTAAATCAGTAAGATACAGTTGTCAAGTTGGACAAGAAAAGGTTTTTCCAACCTTCCTTTGACAAAATTACCAACATTGAGAAAACCCAAAAGAAGCAACAATCTCAGATTGATGAAATTTTGAAAAATCAAGCTTCTCAGCAAGATCAACTCAATGAGATCCAATCCTCAATGGAATTGCTTGTCTCTCTTCTTTTACCTGCTGATGCCAAAAAGGGGGAGAAAGTAATTAAGTCCAAATGTAAACTTGTTAAGACACTGAAGAAAAAGGATGATAGTAATGACCCGGGAAACTCTGGAATGGGTGGAGGTCATGGTCAAGGTGGAGGTATCTCATCAAGTAGAACTGGAACTACAAGTCATAGAACAAGTTCCGATACTGGGAGAAGAATAACTTCTGATACTGGTAAAAGGATAAGTTCTGATGAACTTTTGGAACTTGATGAAGAAATTTCAAGACAGCTATTTCTGAAAGAAAATCCAGGAATGGACTTTGAGAGTTGTTAGTCCCTTAACAATATGACAAGAATTACAGAAGGCGGGTTGAATGGAATTCTTGAAACTTTTTCTTGAAATAAAATGTTCTAACTCAAATATAAATATAAGTGTATTGATTAGCACAATGCGGAATAAAACTTAAGTGAATCAAAACACAAGTAATTAAAAACAAGAGTCTTTAAAAACTTTCTGGTGGATTTGAATGATTCCACCAGAGATATATATTATATATCGAGAGAACCCTGTGTGCAAAAATGCTCACAGCTGCTTACAAATATTGAATTGTTGAGAATACAGAGAAATGCTAAGAATTCTGCTTACAAATGTTTCTCTTGTTGTCTCTCAGATAGTTGTTTCTATTTGCTACTTCTTGGTTTATATATCACCAAGATTACAAAGTAATAAGACAAGATAATAAAAACAAAAACTATCTAATCTATTACAATGCTACTTCATTACTCTATTCCAGCATCTTTGAATATCTTCATAATAGCATAAAAATGGCAATGCTTCTTTGTTCTCGAAAACCCAGTTGAATAGGCTACCATATTCTATTTGCATCCACTCGACACATGTGACTGTGTTGTCACTGTCAACTGATGTTTGAATTCTTCATCCGTTGGGTTCATGATCATCCGTCGAGATATTGATCATCCGTCGGGTTGTCTATTTGATCATCCGTCGACTTCATTGTAGGTTATCCGTCGGGTAGCAAACTCGCACTTGACTTCATTTCACTTATGCAGAATTACAAGACATCATCTATGTACAATTAATCAACCTATTCAGCATATCTAGTTAAAGTCAACATGACTTGAATACTACTTACAGAATCTACACAATGGTGAATGCAGAAATATGTTACAGACTTATTGTTATATAAGCTACTCACTCGATGGATAATAAGACATCATCCGTCGGGACTATAATGAGTCATCCGTCGGGACTATAAATCTTATCCGTCGAGTGCTACATTATTTCACTAAGTAAAATCTACTAAGGTGTTTTGTTCAAGTAATCATCAAGTACACAACATTTACACAACAATCTCCCCCAATTTATGTCTACTGAAATTGTAGCCATAAATTAAGAGATACTTGATGATAACAAAACACCCTAAACATACAGCTTTAAAGAAAAGTAGATAATACTGAAAAGTGCTTCAATTAACAAAATATACAAAGTTTTGCTCACAGTCTTTTTCAAGATGCTCCTCTAGCCTAAGCAGATTTATCTAGTTTCTTGAAGGTCTGGATCTTCTTCCAAGCTTTCTGTTGTTTTCATCAATCTGATTTTAAAGCTGCCTGTGGAATTCTAGTTCATCAGATTCTAAGAGATTTAGCTTTCCTTGTATTTCCAAGAGAGTCTCATTGCTGGAGATGCTCAATTGGTCTTCTAATCTGAAGAATCTTCTCACACCTTTGTCATCTATGAACTCCATCAGCCAGTAGGGCCTTAGATGCACTCTTCTCCCTGTGTATGGGATGATTAGAATCTTTGGGAGTGCATCTTTAGCTCTAACACTCCTTAGTTCTTCAATCTTCTTCAATACTAGTCTTCTTGCAATGATATTAAACCCAAAGTTCTTCTTGAAGGATGAATAAACTTTAATCAATAAAGCTTGACTCTCTTAAAGAATCCTGTGAAGTGGCCACTGAATCTCCTGTAACACCCCCAAATCCGGGGTCGGGGATCCGGGTTGTCACGAGTTCCATTCCCCTTAATAACACCCAATCTTAATAAACAATCAACTACTCTGTACTGTGACCCCACAATATACACACACACCACAAGTTATAGTCTCAGAGATGAATACCAAAAATAACATAAGTCATGTTATTCCACAATTATAAGTCATTACACCTCAAAAGGGTTTCTGAATACATTTACATATTCTTTGCCATTATTACAATTCATAATATACATAAGTCTGGTACATCATCAGTTGAAAACTTAGCCTATTGGTAATTTCTACCTCAGCTACAGCGGCCTCAACGCTTCCAGAAAGCTGCGGAACGTTTCCTATCCGCTTGCGAATTGGGAGCTTGGTCCTGTTCATCTTATCTATCTGATGTTGTGTGATGAAAGAAGAAAGCAAGGGTGAGCAACAAGCCCACCGAAATAATATGTATAATAATTTACAATATATGAGCATTCTCATAGTACTCAAGAAAGTCTTGGTTAAGAAAAAATGAACCAAGTTGATATCTTAATGCGATGAAGTCACAAAATATTCAGTATATATATATACATATATACTTTTCAAAATATTGGAAGTCCTCTTCCATGCATAATACACAAAGAGTTCCAGTGTATAACTGTATAAAAATACCGTTGCAAGGTGATCTCATATATCTAACCTTGTCTCACGTTTTTCTGAAAATCTTTGTCATGCATAAGATAATCATTTACTAGTAGGTTTAAAAGATGAAGTTACAAGATTAAGCTACAAGACAAAACTTGTATAGAATCAATATTTAAAATATCATCAAAATAAAATGAAGTTATGAGATACTTCATTTGATGCACACATCATTTTGAAAACTTGACCCTGCCAACACTCAACAATCGCCCAACCGTAGCCTTTCTATCGAAGTGCTCTGGGTAGTGTTGCAGAAATATCCAATTGGATGATGAACTCATTACGGGAGTTTGCCGCGCCAGGAAGACCACTTACGATGATCAGTCGTAGTAGTACAACCCCACCATTTTCTACATGTAGAGGAGAACCTGTCGGATTTACTTGTCAACCGAACACTGGACTCCTAAGGAATGGACCGTCTTAGCGGAACTTCCAGACCATTTTGGGCCAATATAATAAGGCTGGGCCGGCGCCACTCGATCACTTACGCCACTCCTAGTTCAGATGAAATCCATGACTCTGAAACGTAAAGCTCGTCCCCCCTTTCCCCAAGTAGAAACTTGTTGATACGGCTCCACCAAGAAGTCGTATCTAGTTGGAAAGGAAAACTCACCGATATTTCCCAGGCGATGCCTGTTAATGGATTAACTTGTTCCAAGAATTTTACTTCCCGAGTGTTAGGTAAGTAATCAAAATTCTTTTATCAAGACAGCAACCTTGTTGCGAATATAAAACACACCACAGAGCCGGATCCCTCAGGTTTTGAGCGAGTATTTAAATCCCCTTCGAAAGGAGGATCTTAAATATAAAAATGAGTTTTGGGATCCGCTCTAACTTTTAAAAATCATTTTGAAGACTCGCAAAACATTTTTAAGAATGTTCGGAGTGGTGCTGATTTAATAAAATAAATCAGTCCCAATATATAAAAAATATCTGAATATTATTATTTAAATAATATTCCCATAAAGAATAATCTTTATAAAAATAATTGAAGTAGATGTTGTAAAACTTATACTTGAAATGACTATTAAATAACCAAAGATATACTTATACGAAAGTAATATCTTTATTTGAATAATCAAAAGTAAGTTTGATTACCGACACATTATTCTTTAATAAAATAAAGAATATTAATTAGTAAATAAATCGGAGCCATAAGCCCTCGAATGAATATTCAAAATAATATTCATTAATAAAATAAACGGAGTCATAAGCCCTCGAATGAATATTCAAAATAATATTCATTAATAAAATAAACGGAGTCATAAGCCCTCGAATGAATATTCAAAATAATATTCAATAAATAAAATAAGCGGAGTCATATGTCCTCGAATGAATATTCAAAATAATATTCATTAATAAAATAAAGTTATCGAATAAACCTTATTTGATTCATAGTTTTAAAAACTATTCATATATATATATATAAATATATATATATATATATATATATATATATATATATATATATATTATACTCGGGAGCCTCGACTCCCGGTTTTAGAAAAAGTTCACCTTTTGATCCCCTATACTAAGGGTAAACTCAAATACCGCTTATCTCTAGCATAGGTATTATGCAACTAATAAGCATTTGAACCAACAGATATATAATTCTAGAATATGAAACAGGCATGCATATATACCATATCACATGCTACAATATATCGCAAGAATTTGCTAATAACAAATATGCATTTATCGCAAAATCATGCATATACACATGTTCATCACAACAACAGTTATACGGGTAGAAAACTTGCCTGAGTGCTCCCAGATAGACTTAAGATTAGAGTGGGTCCGATAACCTATGAACAACAACATAAGTCAGAATTAAACCCCGGTCGCTTAAGAAACTAGACTTTAACCATTTAGAGTCCTAATGTTTGCTTTCGCGCTTAACGATTCACTTAAGTCGCTCGAGTACCCTTGGCTCCACCATTTTTAATAAATTAACCATTACGAGTTTTAAGGCGATTCTTTCGCAAGTGTCTTACCAACTGCCTATTACACCTTACATAAATGTTTCATACTTCAATTAGTCATTTAAGGTCTTTAACCTATGTTTCAAAGTAAGTGGAGGGGTAATAATTCGTTCGCGAAACGTCGTTACTTAAAACGGCCGTTTCTCCTAAACCGTACATCGGAAACAAACGAACCACATATCAAAACAAAGCTCGTAACATGAACTATCTAAAAATGGAAATGGTCAAAACCTAGCAGGGAGTTCTCGGGTCCTAATGTTATGAACAAAAGCAGTCTAAAGTAAATCGGACATTACGACGGCTATGTTTACGCGATTTCCCAATTTTATACCATTCCAATTCAACCACCAATCAATCCCAATCCATCCATACAACCAAAACCCATCCTCACTACATCATAACAGCCCCAATCAACTCAACATTAACAATTTATACTTATTCTTAAACTTGAATTTAAACTATACTTAAATCCTTTAACCAAACCATAAGATTTCAACCTTCAATTCACTACCATTCCAACCCAAACTCTAAACCAACAAGCATCAAGCTACTCTTTACCATAACTATCAAAATCATCCTAATATACAAAGTAAAGCTAGGGTTTGGAGATGTTATACCTTCCTTGAAGCTTTTAATCAATGAAAGATCCTTGGAATGCCCATGGAAGCCTTGATCTATGCTTAAGCTACCTTGAACTTTCATAAAAAATCAAGAAAACCAAAGTTATTTCTTGAAGGTTACTATTCACCATCTTCTTCCTTGATTTATTGGAAGAGATTGTGAAGGAATTAGAAGCTTAAACTTATAGGATATCCATATCTATGTACAAGGAACCTTAGATAATTACCTTGTGATTTAACAATGCTTGGAACTTGATTTTTGATTTTTCTTCCTTTGAAAAGAAGAAAAAGCCGAGAGCAATGTTGAAGGAATGAAATAATTTTGTGTTTGCTTTAATTTGTTTTGGCTAGCTTGGTTGTTTTTGTTTTGTTTTTGGGTAATTACCTTTCTAACCTTGACTTTGTGTGGTTTTAAATCAACCACATCTCATTCCCCTTATGTCATGCTTATGTCATGCTTATGATGTCATCATCCCTTACTTGCCCTCTTCTTATTGGTTGGATGACCTCATCATCCCTAACCTCCTTGATTAAATTCCTAATTGTTTGTCTAATGACCGCTGATCTGTTATACGGTTCGCTTAACTTTCATTTTCGTTTATCGTTTGAGGGATCATACCCGGGATCTTATTACTTGGGTTTCCTTAACCTTTCTCAATACATTATATTCCTTTTATGATCCTCTCTTATAATCCTTTAATTTAAATCCTTTTTATCCTGTTACCTTATACTCAATTCTTTCCGTATCTAGTGGATTTCCGGGAAAAATCAAAGTGTTCGGAATTGGATTCTGACGATCTTTACATACACTTATATGTCATATAGAGTGCCAATAAAATCTCAGAATATTCATAAAAGGACCCCTACCTAGTGTGGCATGAAAAGTTTTCTCATTCAGCAAAAACACTATTCATAAGGGTTTCAAAAATTTTCCAAAAATTGGGGTTATTACAGTCTCCCCTCCTTAAAAGGATTCCGTCCCGGAATCAGATAGAAAATGAATTGGGATACTCTCTTAGCATTGCACTTTCTAACTCTCGAGTAAATTTTCCCACATTGTGGTCCTACCACCAAACTCGGCCTAGTTTAATAACCCTTCTCCTAAGCACTTGTCCCTTTTCGATCTATAACCCTTCCTTGTTGCTCTATATAGGTTACGTCGGGTTGCATGTCAATGCGCTCATATGCCCCTATTTATCTGGCATCCGAATTACACTTTCTTAACATTGACACATGGAACACATTATGAGCTTGCTACATGTTCGGGGGTAGGGCTAGCTCATATGCTAACTTCCCAATACGTCTTAATATATCCAAGGGTCCAACAATTCGTGGGCTTAGCTTTCCTTTCTTTCCGAACCTCATCAATCCTTTCCATGGCTTTCCAAGGGGATACCTTTCACAATACTAGGTCCCCTACTTCATACTCCTTGTCCTTTCGTTGTCAATTCAACATACTTCTTATGTCCATCTTGGGCTACTACCAGCCGTCCTCTGATTAGATCTATTATATCCTTGGTCCCTTGGACCACTGCTGGTCCGAACATCTAGCACTCTGCAACTTCATTCTGATATAAGGGAGATCGGCATCTTTTTCTGTATAGGGCCTCGTAAGGCGACATTCCAACACTGTCATATCATCCATCGTCATAAGAAAACTCAATTCGTGCTAAGTGATCATTCCAAACTCTTTCAAGTCTATCGCACAGACTCTCATCATAGCTTCTAGCATAGCTTTTGCTTTTCAATACCCACTCTTTTCCAGTTCATAATTGTTACTATCTTCCGTACCTAATATCATACTGGTTACACTTTTGCTCGCTAGCGTTCTATAACCTTTAAATAAATGCGTCAACCTTAGTATCACGAATGCGTTAGAATCGGAATACCCCTGCACTGATACTACTTCATTTCTAGCGGCTTCCATCTTTGAAAGCTCGATCCTTCGTATAGAAGTAAAAGAATTTATTGAGAGATCACTATGATCATGAACACTTGTTTTATTGCATAGTTAGTACAGAAGGTGGCCAGCCTTTAGTACTTGACAAGCAATTAAACAACATGTGGTATCCTACTAGGCTTCTATCACACAGATAGATAGTCATTCGGCAATACCTCCCCTTCTGGAAGAGTTGTTCTTCTCAGCTTACATGAAATGAAAAGAAGAGAAAAGAACAAATTGAAGAGAATTGTATATTTGAAAAAAAAAATATACTGCCACAAAATATCTGGCTTGGAACCTACCTCTGAAATATAGAGGTTTGTCATAGGAGAACAAAACATATGTGTATATATATCAAGTATTATCGCATCGCATTTCATATGCTTAAATATTTTTGCTATTCCTTCCATCATTCTATGGACCCTTGCTCTTCCTCGAGCTTATACACAATCACCTTTGAAGCTCCCTCGACATCGAAAATCAAATCTGGGATTTCATTCTAGATATCATCGTTACTAGAATTCTATGCTTGCATCGCAACCTTTCTCGTATAGTCATACGACCCTCTATTGATAAAGAGGAATAAATATGCAATAGGTAAATAATTTACTTAATTAGTCTATTCAATGGTAACTTATACACCACCACGACCCGATTAGTGGTACTCAATCTCAACATCCATTCCAATACAACTCTCACGGTTGTAATCGACTCATTACTCGCAGAATCATTGCTGCATTACTATGGTCCACCACTGACCTACTGTCGTCATTCACTTTCCGTGAAATCTTAATATCTAACCATACGGAGTCCATACATGTCGTATAGAATACTTCTAAGGAGTTAACATAACCACCAATCATAATTCATGAAGAACACTCCAAACTCTGACGTACTTTCTTGACATGAAGTAGATAAAATTGCAGAAGAGTTTCAGTCAAATCAACAATAGCAGGTTAATACCATTCTTAATCGTATGCCTTAAATAGAAGACTTAACTCAAGGGTTCGTCTAGTCCTTTTTGAAACATGGTCCAGGCTTATCTCAAGATAGTATCTTCTGAGATAGATAGCCCGCTCATGGCGATTACACGAATTAAACCTTTACCAACTACTATTACGGTTGGGTATTGCACAGTTATCAGAAGGAATGTCAATCTTCCAAACCATAATACAACCTTGACGGCTTCAACCATTATCACTGTATTCCTCTGGCACGAGCGCCTATAATTATCCTCTTACCTTTAAAGTGTCGGCCACCTCTTTGGCCTTTCCTGATAGTAAAATTTCCTTATAGTCAATGTCATTTTAACCACCTCCAAATAAATTTTCTACCTCATTTCAATCACTGCTTATGTGAAGATGTTTTCCTTAAAATCTGATGAGTAAAAAAAAATATCACCATTTTTCCATAAGTTATTGCCTCAGTCTTTAGAGGTTAATCATTGTCACGACTGACTCTCGATCATACTTAGGACATCTTTTATCTTAGGTCCTAATTGCCCTGAACAATTTCGACCTTTACTGGTTCGATCCATACTTTCTCGTGGTTTAACACGTGCCCCACTTGGCATCATTATAATTACGTCATATTTCCTTTATCAACATTTCTATTCTTGAGAATTTTGAATATTACCTTTCTCCTTGTAAAACCTCTAGGGTTATCCTTGAATCGTTCCTCCTGTATTCCCTAGATACAGGGCATATCAAAATACCCTTTACTAATACTAGAACCATTGTCTATATGTTCTGAAAAATTTCTCCACTAATTCTTAAAGGTTGTTATTACCTTAATCCTTTCCAATTCATACTGTCAAAACTCATACTATCCCTATTAAGGGTGAAATGCCAACCTTTACGCATTACCCTAAGATTCATTTTAAGTTACCGATGTTCTATCCTTAATTCCACCTTTTAAAAAAAGTACATGCATCCTTCCATGGATAAATCAAGTCAAATATCCCTGATAAGGGTGTCTTATTCAATCATTTCCACCTCGATAGTATATGCCTAATTTCACAATAACATCTGTATTCAAAATGAGGTCAATCAATATGGCCTCCAAAAGATAACAACGGTTATCCGCTTTTCTTGCCTAATTTGGTAACGATAACAAGGATGTTCTGGAAGATATTGGTCGTGTTCAACGTGAACTTCTTCTTAATAATTTCTTATTTACTTTTGTTGTTTATCTCAACAGTCATCTCAATGTTGGGATATCTTTCATATCTGGCGTCTCCCTTTCTAGGTATCATGCCACCGGTCTTACACTTCACCTTCTTGAAGGTCACTTCCTTCATCCAATTTTCTTAATTTCTTACTTTCTTGTCTCCTCAGTCTATCCGCGTCTCATTATTTATTCTTCGAATTATCTCAAGGTTTCGTCGAATCTTCCCAACTTACAGGGGATAAAATATATGTATCTCTTATGCCCTCAACCATCAATTTTAACTCATGGTGAATCACCCTCATCCTGACGAATGCATACTTTTCTATTTCTATTGCTACGAGTCTTTAGGGTTTCCTCATACCCAACTCCCTTATCATACCTCAAACTCTATTGCCTTTATATTCCTTTCCACTTCAGTTTCTTTTTATTTTCCTTTCTCTTATCATTATTTCATGAACCAACACAACATAAGCATTGATTTCAAACATCCCGTCATTCTGGATTCGTGTTCTCAGAACGAATCTTAATAACTTTTACAACTTAGATTCATAATTCATCATACTCGTCTGCCTTTGTTCTGGCTCTAAAGCTTTTACACTATTTCCATAACCTTGGGACGTACTTTCCTGAAAATAATTGACTGAACTTAAATCAGTTTATTATAATCTCTTGCTCCATGCCTTCCTTGGCCTTTCACCAGCGGGTGGCCTCTCTCTTAGGAGGGTAAGTGACAAAACAGTCTTTTGTGATTCGTCAATCATTTAGAATCTCAAATGATTCCAATATTTCCTTTAGCCAAGCTCTTGCCCCGACTGGGTCAACCTGTTCCTTGGAACTCTGAGAGCTTAGCGATTTAAAGGTCATGAAAGAATTTCCTACCGCATTGTTTCCTCAAGGTGGTGGTTGGGGATAATAATCTAAGTCCTATTTAGACAGGTCCATGAATTGCCGCATAGGAGTACCGTCTCAGGTCTCCTTTCCTTACTCGACTTTCTGTTTCCTTAGTATGAAATGTTTCATCCTTCTCCCATACTTGGGGTTATCTTATACGTTAATATCCTTATTTTCCACTTCATTATGTTATGGGTTCCTTCTATCTTGATGGCGTCCTCCCTGACTCTCACATTCAGGGTTTACCCTTAATCTTATTCCTTGAACTATGACTTTCATCTAAGATCTCATCTTTAAGCTCTTGAACATTTGGAACCCAAATTCTATAGGAATACCTCATTATTCCCTTGTCATCTTTCTCGGTATTACTCTCATATTTATTTGTTGGCTCTCTGCCTTCATTCATCACTTTTTCTGGCACAATATGTTCTTTTCTAAAAATTCGGTCTGTATTGCAATCTCAAACAGCTTTTCGGTACCGACTCCGGTTACCTTCACTTCTATTTCCATTTTCTCAAAATCTCTTATAAACTCTCCCAAAGACATTATTATCTTGAGTCTCTCCTTTTTACTAAGGGCATCAGCCACAACATTGGCTTTCCCTGAATGATAAAGAATCTCCCAATCATAATTCTTGATTAGCTCTAACCACCTCATTTGGTGCATGTTGAGCTCTTTCTGCGTGAAAATGTACTAGAGCACTTATGGCTTAGGTAAATCTCGCACTTCTCTCCATACAAGTAGTGCCTCTAATTTTTAGGGCAAAACTATTGCCACGAGCCCAAGCTCATGGGTGGGGATATCGAATTTCATATTCCCTTAATTGTCTTGACGCGTACGCGATTACCTTGTTGTGCTGTATAAGAAGCACCCTAATTCCTTATGCGAAGCGTCACTACACATCACAAAATCTCCTTTTCCATCCGGCAATGCCATCATAGGGGCCGTCATCAATCTTTGCTTCAGTTCTTGAAAGTTGTTCTCGTATTTCTCTGTCCATTCAAACTTCTCAGTCTTACGAGTAAGCCGCGTTAAAGGGTTAATATCTTTACAAACTTGAACGCAACTCTGGTAGTGACCGACCAATCCTACCTCTGGTAGTCGCCCTAACCATAGTCATCAATTCCTCAGCGATCATCTCTTCAGTCTTGTTAGGATCCTCCACGAGATCCTTCTCAACAACAATCCCTTCTGGGATAACATCCTCAATATGAACATCATTCGGTCCCGTGTTAGGACGCTCTATTGGATCCATAATCTGATCTCCAATAAGTAATAAAACATCATCGCGTTGTTACTCCTCAACCTCAGGGTTCGGAGTCCCGCTACCATATACGATAACGAACTACGCTTCTATCACGATATTTATAAGGGTTCCCATAAGGGTTTTAATTGTCAGTACTACGTTAGGTAGCCCGACTATGAACTTGGCAAGAGTTCTTATTATCATAGTGAACTTATTATCTTAACGTCACATCATCTCTGAGGTTTATAACGCTTGGCTCTAAAACCACTTCTGTAACACCCCCAAATCCGGGGTCGGGGATCCGGGTTGTCACGAGTTCCATTTCCCTTAGTAACACCCAATCTTAATAAACAATCAACTACTCTGTACTGTGACCTCACAATATACACACACACCACAAGTTATAGTCTAAGAGATGAATACCAAAAATAACATAAGTCATGTTATTCCACAATTATAAGTCATTACACCTCAAAAGGGTTTCTGAATACATTTACATAATCTTTGCCATTATTACAATTCATAATATACATAAGTCTGGTACATCATCAATTGAAAACTTAGCCTATTGGTAATTTCTACCTCAGCTACAGCGGCCTCAACGCTTCCAGAAAGCTGCAGAACGTTTCCTATCCGCTTGCGAATTGGAAGCTTGGTCCTGTTCATCTTATCTATCTGATGTTGTGTGATGAAAGAAGAAAGCAAGGGTGAGCAACAAGCCCACCGAAATAATATGTATAATAATTTACAATATATGAGCATTCTCATAGTACTCAAGAAAGTCTTGGTTAAGAAGAAATGAACCAAGTTGATATCTTAACGCGACCAAGTCGCAAAATATTCAGTATATACATACATATATACTTTTCACAATCTTTGAAATCCTCTTAGATGTATAATATACACAGAGTTCCAGTTTATAACTGTATAAAAATATCGTTGCAAGGTGATCTCATATATCTAACCTTGTCTCAACGTTTTTCTGAAAATCTTTGACATGCACAAGATAATCATTTACTAGATATAAGTTTAAAAGATGAAGTTACAAGATACTCCAATATACTTATATCTTTTCCGAATACTACTTGAACTACTACCGTTCAATGTATAAATAGTTCATCCCATAGATTAAGCTACAAGACAAAACTTGTATAGAATCAATCTTTAAAATATCATCAAAATAAAATGAAGTTATGAGATACTTCATTTGATGCACACATCATTTTGAAAACTTGACCCTGCCAACACTCAACAATCGCCCAACCGTAGCCTTTCTATCGAAGTGCTCTGGGTAGTGTTGCAGAAATATCCAATTGGATGATGAACTCATTACGGGAGTTTGCCGCGCCAGGAAGACCACTTACGATGATCAGTCGTAGTAGTACAACCCCACCATTTTCTACATGTAGAGGAGAACCTGTCGGATTTACTTGTCAACCGAATACTGGACTCCTAAGGAATGGACCGTCTTAGCAGAACTTCTAGACCATTTTGGGCCAATATAATAAGGCTGGGCCGGCGCCACTCGATCACTTACGCCACTCCTAGTTCAGATGCAATCCATGACTCTGAAACGTAAAGCTCGTCCCCCCTTTCCCCAAGTAGAAACTTGTTGATACGGCTCCACCAAGAAGTCGTATCTAGTTGGAAAGGAAAACTCAACGATATTTCCCAGGCGATGCCTGTTAATGGATTAACTTGTTCCAAGAATTTTACTTCCCGAGTGTTGGGTAAGTAATCAAAATTCTTTTATCAAGACAGCAACCTTGTTGCGAATATAACACACCACAGAGCCGGATCCCTCAGGTTTTGAACGAGTATTTAAATCCCCTTCGAAAGGAGGATCTTAAATATAAAAATGAGTTTTGGGATCCGCTCTAACTTTTAAAAATCATTTTGAAGACTCGCAAAACATTTTTAAGAATGTTCGGAGTGATGCTGATTTAATAAAATAAATCAGTCCCAATATATAAAAAATATCTGAATATTATTTTTTAAATAATATTCCCATAAAGAATAATCTTTATAAAAATAATTGAAGTAGATGTTGTAAAACTTATACTTGAAATGACTATTAAATAACCAAAGATATACTTATACGAAAATAATATCTTTATTTGAATAATCAAAAGTAAGTTTGATTACCGACACATTATTCTTTAATAAAATAAAGAATATTAAATAGTATATAAATCGGAGCCATAAGCCCTCGAATGAATATTCAAAATAATATTCATTAATAAAATAAACGGAGTCATAAGCCCTCGAATGAATATTCAAAATAATATTCATTAATAAAATAAACGGAGTCATAAGCCCTCGAATAAATATTCAAAATAATATTCAATAAATAAAATAAGCGGAGTCATATGTCCTCGAATGAATATTCAAAATAATATTCATTAATAAAATAAAGTTATCGAATAAACCTTATTTGATTCATAGTTTTAAAAACTATTCACATATATATATATATAAATATATATATATATATATATTATACTCGGGAGCCTCGACTCCCAGTTTTAGAAAAAGTTCACCTTTTGATCCCCTATACTAAGGGTAAACTCAAATACCGCTTATCTCTAGCATAGGTATTATGCAACTAATAAGCATTTGAACCAACAGATATATAATTCAAGAATATAAAACAGGCATGCATATATACCATATCACATGCTATAATATATCGCAAGAATTTGCTAATAACAATTATGCATTTATGGCAAAATCATGCATATACAAATGTTCATCACAACAACAGTTATACGGGTAGAAAACTTGCCTGAGTGCTCCCGGATAGACTTAAACTTAGAGTGGGTCCGATAACCTATGGACAACAACATAAGTCGGAATTAAACCCCGGTCGCTTAAGAAACTAGACTTTAACCATTTAGAGTCCTAATGTTCGCTTTCGCGCTTAACGATTCACTTAAGTCGCTCGAGTACCCTTGGCTCCACTATTTTTAGTAAATTAACCATTACGAGTTTTAAGGCGATTCTTTCGCAAGTGTCTTACCAACTACCTATTACACCTTACATAAATGTTTTATACTTCAATTAGTCATTTAAGGTCTTTAACCTATGTTTCAAAGTAAGTGGAGGGGTAATAATTCGTTCGCGAAACGTCGTTACTTAAAACGGCCGTTTCTCCTAAACCGTACATCGGAAACAAACGAACCACATATCAAAACAAAGCTCGTAACATGAACTATCTAAAAATGGCAATGGTCAAAACCTAGCAGGGAGTTCTCGGGTCCTAATGTTATGAACAAAAGCAGTCTAAAGTAAATCGGACATTACGACGGCTATGTTTACGCGATTTCCCAATTTTATACCATTCCAATTCAACCACCAATCAATCCCAATCCATCAATACAACCAAAATCCATCCTCACTACATCATAACAGCCCCAATCAACTCAACATTAACAATTTATACTTATTCTTAAACTTGAATTTAAACTATACTTAAATCCTTTAACCAAACCATAAGATTTCAACCTTCAATTCACTACCATTCCAACCCAAACTCTAAACCAACAAGCATCAAGCTACTCTTTACCATAACTATCAAAATCATCCTAATACACAAAGTAAAGCTAGGGTTTGGAGATGTTATACCTTCCTTGAAGCTTTTAATCAATGAAAGATCCTTGGAATGCCCATGGAAGCCTTGATCTATGCTTAAGCTACCTTGAACTTTCATAAAAAATCAAGAAAACCAAAGTTATTTCTTGAAGGTTACTATTCACCATCTTCTTCCTTGATTTATTGGAAGAGATTGTGAAGGAATTAGAAGCTTAAACTTATAGGATATCCATATCTATGTACAAGGAACCTTAGATAATTACCTTATGATTTAATAATGCTTAGAACTTGATTTTTGATTTTACTTCCTTTGAAAAGAAGAAAAAGCCGAGAGCAATGTTGAAGGAATGAAATAATTTTATGTTTGCTTTGATTTGTATTGGCTAGCTTGGTTGTTTTTGTTTTGTTTTTGGGTAATTACCTTTCTAACCTTGAACTTGTGTGGTTTTAAATCAACCACATCTCCTTCCCCTTATGTCATGCTTATGTCATGCTTATGATGTCATCATCCTTTACTTGCCCTCTTCTTATTGGTTGGATGACCTCATCATCCCTAACCTCCTTGATTAACTTCCTAATTGTTTGCCTAATGACCGCTGATCTGTTATACGGTTCGCTTAACTTTTGTTTTCGTTTATCGTTTGAGGGATCATACCCGGGATCTTATTACTTGGGTTTCCTTAACCTTTCTCAATACATTATATTCCTTTTATGATCCTCTCTTACAATCCTTTAATTTAAATCCTTTTTATCCCGTTACCTTATACTCAATTCTTTCCGTATCTAGTGGATTTCCGGGAAAAATCAAAGTGTTCGGAATTGGATTCTGACGATCTTTACATACACTTATATGTCATATAGAGTGCCAATAAAATCTCAGAATATCCATAAAAGAACCCCTACCTAGTGTGGCATGAAAAGTTTTCTCATTCAGCAAAAATACTATTCATAAGGGTTTCAAAAATTTTCCAAAAATTGGGGTTATTACATCTCCTTTCCTCCTTTGTACTTGAACACTAACCTTTCAGGTAGGTTCCTGTATGCATCAATACCTCTTACTTCATCTAGTTCATCCAGATAGAGATTTAGATCAGAAAATTCTTTGATGTCACACAAGTACAGATAGTCTCCCCTATTGACTTTGGGCTGAGCTTTGACTATAGATTTGGATTTGAGAGGTGACACCTTCACTTTCTTGACTGCTCTTGACTTTGTCCTTTTTGGCTTGCTAAGGATTGGTAGATTGAAGTCTGGAATTGGTATGTTCTCCCATTCTATTGGCTCATTCTTGGGCACAATAGGTTCACCATGAATATTCCTGTAGGGATCCACCACCCTTATGTCTTCAAATACCACAGAGGGCTTTGATGCTTGAGTTGTAGCTAGTGTGGATTCCTTAGGAAATTGATCTTCCAATTTCTTGTCAACAATATCCAGTTTCCTTTTAGATCTTTTAGCCAATGCTTTCTTTCCTGGAGATTTCTTCTGTTCTTCAACTTGCTTCCTTGATTCAGTAGCTTCAGATGGTTGAGAGGGAATTTTTTTTGATGAATTTACAGCATGTAGCTTGGCCAAGATAGCAATCTGCTCTTTTTTCTGTTTAGCCTTTTTAGCATCTAGAGCAGCCTGCTTCTTTTCCTGCTTCAATCTAGCTTTTTCTTCTCTCTTTGCTTGAGCAAATTGAGGGTGTCCATCCACCACACATATTTCTTTCCCATTTCTGAAAATCTTAGCAATCCTCCTTTTAGAAGCTGAATCAGCTGGATCTTTATAGAAGGCAATTGATCTTGACAGAAGCCTCTTCTCATCAGGCTTGGGTGTCTCATACACAGTGTCCAAGGGGTTCTTCAAAGATGATTTTGAGTAGTTTGCCCTTGGTTTAAGAATCATTTCAGCCTTTGGAGACTTGATGCAGGAAGACTGTCCTCTTTCCAGATAGTTCATACTCATCTCATTCACACTAATTTGCTTGACTTGAGAGTGATGGATGGCTGACTTAACTGGCTCCTTGACAAGTTCAAACTTCTTCTGTATCTCCTCATCAATCTTCTCCCAGTTGACCAAACTCAACTTTTCCTTCTCAGCAACTTTCAAGTTGGCTACTGCTGCTTGAATCAGGTCTATACCATCTGTGACTGGTGGCTTTGAGATAGTAATCGAAGGCACAATTACTTTACTGATTTGTATCTAAAGCTTCTCCCCCTCACTTGGTCCTTTCTCCCCCTTTTTGTTATCATCAAGTTGATTTGTGGAGGGGGTTTGAGCTGCCACCAGTTTTTGAAGTAGATCAGTCTGTTGGGCTTGATGGAGATGAATGGCAGTCAAAGATGCTTCCATAGCTGACACTCTTATATCCAAGGCTTCTATCTTGGTTGCAAGATCAGAATTTTTCCTTAATTGCCTCTTGATGTCAATCATTACAGTGTCTGGAAGTTTAGAGTCTATTTTATCAGAAATGGCCTTCTTCATCTCCTCAATATCACCCTTCATGGTGTTCACATCTCTAGCATGCTGGAAGCCCGGGATTTGCTGAAGTTGCAGGGAGGCTAGATGTGCCTAAAGGAGCTTCTTGGTGCTAGAATTGGTAGTGATTTGAAGAGCAGTGTGAGTTTGATTAATTAATTGGATCAGGGTTGTCTTGAAGTAATGCTCATCACAGTGCTTTGAGAATGCCCATGATGGCATATCTGACCTTGAGCTTGAGCCTACTTCTCCCCTTATGTCCATTGTTTCATCTTCACTATCCCCACTCCCATCTCCAAAGAAATCAGCTGAACCTCCAGTCTCATAGTCCACATCACCAGCTGTAGAAGGCAAAGCTGTGATGGCATCCTTAGCCCTTTGCATAGACTGGGTGGTATGCACCAGATTGAGCATCCTTTCTGCATTGTCATTGCCCTGTTCAGCTAGAATTTGATAAGCTGGAACAGGGTGAGTAAATGCCTCAGCATCAAGAGAAGTAGAATCTATAACAGCTTTAGGATGCTGAGATAGTCCTTCCCTGTCTGCATCCTGGACATTCATTGACTCACTAGCAATGACATCCATCCTTATTGCTCCAGTACCTGCATTTCTCTAATTTTCTCTCTTTTGTTGCATCAGGGTCTCACCCTAGCTCCCCACCCTCACACCCTCACCTTCACCTACTAAGGTGGGACTCCTCTCACTCTCTTTTGCCAATCCTGAAAAAATGGATTGTAGATTTTCACTCATTTCCTCTCCTTTTTCCTGGGAGCAACCCAGACTCTCACTCAAAATATTCTTCTCTCTCAATCCTAAGAGTGACTGTACAACCACTAAATCTTCTGCACTTGAAAAAATTGAAGTTTGAAGTTGTGCAGAGATACTCGACGGATGAGTGATATCCATCGAATGAGTGGTTTTGCTATCCGACGGATAACTGTTGTTAGGCTTATCTGTCAGGATACAATCACTACTCGACGGATGAGCAATATCCGTCGAGAGAGTAGAAATGAATGAGCTAGGAATAGAAACTATTGTTGACTTTGTACTGATTGAAGATATTTTAGGCACAGATGACACAATAGTTCCTGAAAGAATTGGCAAGTGAGCCAACAAATCATCTAAAAGATGATGCTCACTTGCACTAGATTTTGGCTTCCCCGACAGAGTTAAAGAAGGGGAATCAGGAATCGATGTGTTTATCATATCCACATCCGGAGAATTTTTTGGTGAGTATGGTGTTTGAGGTGCTTCTATAACTAGAGATTTTGGTTGTGACTCCACATTTATTGGAGCCACATTAAGCTGAATTTGTGAAGGTGCAGTGATTGTGTCTTTAGCATCAGTTTGCACAATGTGTGTACCCTGTGCATCCCCAAAGGTTTTTGATTTCTTCTTTCTGTCATAAGTTTGGGGTGAGCTTGTGTCCCTAATCCTCTTGGCCTGTGCTCTTGGTTGAGAGCTTTGTTCAATAGCTACATCCTTTTGGGAGGATGCAGCTAGAAATGAGCTTTTATCCTTTTTAAGCACTGCAGTTTGTTGGGAAACTGCAGTGTGGCTAGGCTGGGATTCACTCAACTCTCCAACCTTATTCTTGGGGTTTCTTTTATGTTCACCCCTTCCCTCGCCTAACTTACCCTCCTTCACACTCCCCTCTTTGGCTTTTATGGATTTTGCAACTGGCATCTTTTGGGAGATACCAGAGGGGGCTTTTTTTGATTTGGATTTTGAGATAATAGTAGGTTTGGCAGCTTTGGTAGGCAACTGTTTGGTCATTGGCACAGTTGTCATAGCTACTCTTAAACTCAAAGAAATTATGGAGGTTGGAATAGTTGTAGGGATGGATGAACTTACCTCACTTACCTGAGGTGCCTGTATTACAGGAAAGTAGAACATTGGCACATCCTTGTGATGATTGGCCCTGTTCAAATCTACAATGAGCCTTCTCTCTTGAACCCAACAATCCAGTTTGTTGTTAGGGTTCTCAAGCACAATCTCTTCACAGAGGTGGTTAGCCAATAACATAAGAAATCTAGCAAAATACACATTTTTACCTCTTTTATTTAACTCCCCTAATTTAAAACCTAACTCAAACAAGACAAGATCACTGAAATTATAAAATTTATCGGTAACTAGCATGTATAGCATGTTAAGCATGGAAATATTCATTGAATCAAAATTACTGATCTTTCCTGAGAAAACCTTTGTAACTACATCACACAAGAAACTCCACTCTTTCATTCTCCTAATATCACTCAGCTTAGAAGTAGGAAGTGCATAGTTCATGGAATTGAGCATATTGACTATATCAGTGTCAGTGTGTGGTGAAGTCACATTGTTATCAGGAATTTTAAAACATGCTTTTATCACATCATTATTTATACAGAATTCTTTACCTTTAATGGTTAGAGTGATGGTCGTATCTATAGAGTTATAGGTAGCAGTGGTCCACATCTCTTCAACAACTTCACAGAAGATTGTGGGTGATTCCAGCATGGCATAATTGAGCTTGCAATTCTTCACAAAGTCCATCATCTTGTGATAGTCATCCGATTGCTGAATACCCTTGTATACTAATGCAGTAAAATTGTTCTTCTCATAAATGAACCCAGTTTGAGACATAATCTTTACAATAGGTGCCATTGTTAGAGAGTAAGAGCTTGGAGAGAAGAAGAGTAAGTGCTTTGAGAGAGAATGAAATTAGAGCAGTTGAATTGAGAATGATAAAAGAAAAGCAATTGCAATGAAATAAGCTTTTATACTATCTCAAAAATAACTTATAAAAATAATAAAGTAAGATAAAGTAACCAATAGAAATTGCCTAAATAGCCGTTTAAAAATAAACTGTAAAAATTCCACCCATTATCCATCGTGTTATGCTTACAAACTGTAAGTATACTCGATGGATAATGTCCAGGGAATTAACGGCTGAGATTAAGACAATTCGACGGATGAGGATAAACTGTTATCCGTCGAGACATAAAATAATCCAGAAACATAATTGATTTTTGTTAGCAAATAATATATCGACGGATGATCAAACTCGATGGATAAAGATCATCCGTCGAGATGTAAATTTTGACTTAGCCAAAATTTCATCCATGACTGAAAGATCAATTAAATTTCTGGCCGCATACCAACTTGCAAATAACTCAGATAGATTTAAGAGTAATTAAGCATACCTAACTCACTTACCAACCTTGAAAAGGTGGATTCATCCAGTGGCTTGGTAAAGATATCTGCAAGCTACTTCTCACTTGGAACAAAATGAAGTTCCACAGTACCATTCATTACATGTTCCCTTATGAAATGGTACTTGATATCTATGTGCTTTGTCCTTGAATGTTGTACTGGATTTTCAGCGATGGTAATTGCACTTGTGTTATCACAGAAAATAGGAATCCTCTCAACTTGCAAACCATAGTCTAGAAATTGATTTCTCATCCATAAAATATGTGCACAGCAGCTGCCAGCAGCAATATATTGAGCTTTAGATGTAGAAGTAGAAATTGAATTTTGCTTTTTACTGAACCAGGACACAAGCTTGTTTCCTAGAAATTGACAGGTTCCTGTTGTACTTTTTCTATCATTCTACAACCTGCATAATCTGCCTCTAAATAACCAGTTAGATCAAAACCAGAATCTCTAGGGTACCAAATGCCAGGTTTTGGTGTCCCCTTGAGATATCTGAAAATTCTCTTAATAGCTATCAAGTGAGATTCTCTAGGATCAGCCTGAAATCTAGCACACAAACATGTAGCAAACATTATATCTGATCTACTAGCTGTTAAGTACAGAAGTGAGCCAACCATGCCTCTATAACTTGAAATATCCATAGACTTTTCAGTAGTGTTTAATTCAAGCTTAGTTGCAGTGGCCATGGGAGTTTTTGCAGATGTGCAATCCATTAGATCAAACTTCTTTAAAAGATCAACAATATATTTAGTTAGACTAATGAATATTCCATCACTAACTTGCTTAACTTGTAAGCCAAGAAAGTAAGTTAGTTCTCCCATCATACTCATTTCATACTTACTTTGCATCAATTTGGAAAACTTTTTGCAAAGTTTCTCATCTGTAGAGCCAAAAATAATATCATCTACATAAATTTGAACAAGTATACTAGAGCCATTAACATTTCTGAAAAATAAAGTTTTATCTACAGTACCTCTTGTGAAGTGATTTTCCAAAAGGAACTTTGATAAAGGGTCATACCAGGCTCTAGGTGCTTGCTTCAGTCCATAAAGTGCTTTCAAAAGATAATAGACATGTTCTGGAAAATTTGGATCTTCAAAACCAGGAGGTTGACTGACATAAACTTCTTCCTCCAAATCTCCATTCAGAAAGGCACTTTTGACATCCGTTTGATAGACTTTGAAATTGGCATGGGCTGCATAGGCTATGAAGATTCTGATGGCTTCAAGTCTTGCAACAGGAGCAAATGTTTCATCAAAATCTATTCCTTCTTGCTGACAATAGCCCTTAACAACCAATCTAGCTTTGTTCCTGACAACTATGCCATTTTCATCCATCTTGTTTCTGAATACCCACTTGGTGTCTATTGGATTCTTTCCTTTAGGCTTGGGCACCAGCTTCCATACATTATTCCTTTCAAATTGGTTTAGCTCCTCCTGCATAGCTAAAATCCAATCAGGATCCAACAGAGCTTCTTCTACCTTCTTTGGTTCTTCCTTGGAAAGAAAGCTGCTGTATAGACATTCTTCCTGAGTTGCTCTTCTTGTTTGAACTCTAGAAGAAACATCACCAATGATAAGCTCAAAGGGGTGATCGTTTGTCCATTTCCTTTGTTGAGGTAGATTAGCTCTAGATGAAGAAACCTCATTGTTGTCTTGATGTGTGATTGAGTTTTGATTGTTAGAAACTCCCCCTGAGTTTGTGGATCTTTGATTTGAGAAAGAAGAACTTTCTATAGGTGTCTATCTTGACATCCTGCTCCTTTTGATAACCCGATGGATGGTGAATTTTGAGTACCGACGGATGAAGCATTATGCAACTAGACAGATGTTGAGTTTTGTGCTTCATTGGTAGTAGATTTATCTGCATTATCCTTAGATACTGTTTCTTGATCACTTTCATCATCATTGTCATCACTAACCATCTCCACATTGTCGTATTTGAAGCTCTCATGGTAATCTCCATCTTTCAGTCCTTCAATCTTTTTATCATCAAACACAACATGTATTGATTCCACAACAATGTTGGTTCTTAGATTGTAGACTCTATATGCTTTACCAAGAGCATATCCAACAAAAATTCCTTCATCTGCTTTAGCATCAAACTTCCCATTTTGATCAGTTTGATTTCTCAGAATATAGCATTTGCAGCCAAAGACATGAAGAAAGTTTAGAGTTGGCTTCTTGTTCTTGAACAATTGATAGGGAGTCATGCATCTTGCTTGATTAACCAGAGAAATATTCTGAGTGTAACATGCAGTATTTACAGCTTCAGCCCAGAAATATGTTGGTAACTTAGATTCTTCAAGCATTGTCCTTGCAGCTTCAATAAATGATCTGTTCTTCCTTTCCACTACTCCATTCTGTTGTGGAGTCCTTGCTGCTGAAAACTCATGCAGAATCCCATTTTCCTCACAAAATGCTCTCATGACAGAATTCTTGAACTCAGTTCCATTGTCACTCCTGATTCTTCTAACCTTGAAATCAGGATGATTATTGACTTGCCTTATGTGATTGATGATGATTTCACTAGCCTCATCTTTTGACTTTAGAAAATATATCCAAGAGAACTTTGAGAAATCATCTACAATTACTGGGCAAAATATTTTCCTTGAGATGGACAATACATTGATTGGTCCAAAGAAATCCATGTGAAGCAGTTGCAGAGGCTCTTCAATTGTTGAATCAAGTTTCTTCCTGAATGATGCTTTAATCTGCTTCCCCTTTTGGCAGGCATCACACAGTCCATCCTTAGAAAACTCCACTAGAGGAATGCCTCTGGCCAGTTCTTTCTTTACTAGTTCATTCATGGTCTTGAAGTTTAAATGGGATAGCTTCTTGTGCCATAGCCAACTTTCATCCTGACTTGCTTTACTAAGAAGACAAGTTACAGAGTCTGCATTAGATGAGTTGAAATCAGCTAGGTACACATTTCCTTTTCTCACACCAGTGAGAACCACTTTGTTGCTTCTTTTATTAGTCACAACACAGGCTTCTGAGTTGAAGGTTACTGAATTGCCTTTATCACAAAGTTGGCTGATACTCAACAGATTGTGTTTGAGACCATCCACTAAAGCAACATCCTCAATGATGACATTGTCCTTTGAAATCAAGTCATATCCCACAGTATAACCCTTGTTGTCATCTCCAAAAGTAATACTTGGGCCAGCTCTCTCCTTAAACTCTGTGAGCAGGGTAAAATCACCAGTCATGTGTCTTGAACAACCACTATCCAAGTACCAAAGATACTTTCTGTTTCCCTGCACATATCAAAATCAAATCAAGTTAATTTTGATACCCAAGTTTCCTTGGGTCCTGCCTTGTTAGCTTTCTTTTTCTGTTTCTTAGGCTTTATCTCATTTGACTTGGGAATTTCAGATTCATCCTTAGTCATTTGAGTTGGGCATTTGAAACCATTCATTGCAACAGAATTATCATACATATTATGACTAACAGGAAATGGCATGCTGTGCGTAAACATGTTATTCCAGTAAGGCATGCTAAATGGCATTTGTGGCATACTATATGCAGCATAATAAGGATTAGGTGCAAATGGCATATTAGCAAACTGTGCATTCATGTTCTGTGTAGACATAATATTAACAGGCATGGGAGGCATGGTATTCATGATAGGAAATTGAGGCTGCACAGACATGGAAGTAGGCATGGTAGATTTGCAATTAATAGACAGATGATTTACACTACCACACTTGACACAGATTTTTCTAGGAGCATATTTATCAGGTGTGTAGTTATTGTGTTTGTTAATCCCTACTTTACCATTCCTATTGTTTTTTCCTTTTAGTCTCTGTTTTTACCTCAATCTTTTCAAGCCTGTCATTTAACTGTTTGACAGTCATGTGACCAATATTTGCATTTTTCCCTTTCTTAACTTGACTCGAGTCTCCTGAAACAAAGTTCTTGGAAACAGACCCATACTTCTTATTCAGTTTAACTAGTTTGGCTTTACTGATGGGCTTGCTCACAGCCGACGGATGATGATTTTCATCATTCGACGGATAACACTTTTTGTTATCCGACGGATGATCCTCATCATCCGTCGAGTCTACATCTGTTAGCAGTCCATCTACCAAATTAGGTTCTAGTTTCTCTTTGTTCTTTTTCCAGGCTTTATCACAGAAAGACTCGATTCCTTGAACTTTGGTGATTTGAGCATGGACATCCCTGGATGTTTTCCATGCCTTAATCACCTCTTGTTCACGCTCGAGCTGCTTCTTCAAAATTTCTTCCTTTTTTAAGGACTCAGTTAATTCCTCATTATCTTACACTCAATTTTTAATTTTTCAAAGTCAATAAACTGAGACTCAAGCACATTATTCCTCTCACTCAAAAATAAATTGTTTTCTTTGATTTTAGCATTTTCTTTAGTAAGAGACTTAAGTGTAACACGCAAATGATATAACTCTGTAGACATGTCATTAATGGCATCATTACACTCAGCTTTAGATAAATGTGCAAGGTTTGTAGTAATTACCTGATTGCTTGAGGAACTTGTTTCTGTCTCATCAGACTTGGCCATTAGGGCTAGATTGACATAGCTGACATCTTCATCTTCATCCAGACCATCTGCTGCCCAGTCATTTTCTTGTGTAATAAAAGCCCTTTCCTTTTGCTTGAGTAGATCAAAGTATTTTTGCTTATAATCCACAAACTCAAACTTTTTCTTACTGGAATCTGACTTCCTACACTCACTGGCAAAATGCCCTGCCAAGCCACATTTGAAACATTTGAATTTTGATTTATCCACCATGTTTCTATTTGGCTTGGCTGCTCCAAAGTTCTTCTTGAACTTGAGCTTGGCAAATCTCCTGAAAAGAAATGCTAGGTGCTCATCAATGTCCTCCATGTTATCTTGGCTCAATGAATCTTCACTTTCTACTGCAAGCCCCTTGCCCTTGTTCTCACAGACCCTTGAAGTTGATTCAACAGCTTTCATCTTCACTTCCTTCTCCTTTTCCAACTCAGCAACTGGTGCAATGGATCCCCCTTTCTTCTTTCCTCTCTCCATCCTTTCATCCTGCTCTATTTCAAGCTCATAGGTTTTCAGGATGCCATACAGTCTCTCCAAAGTAAACTCCTTATAATCTTGTGAGTTTCGTAATGAGACTGTCATTGGTTTCCATTCCTTTGGAAGAGATCTAAGGAATTTCAGATTGGAATCTTTAGTTTGATAGACCATTCCATGCAACTTTAGAGCATTTAGTAGTTTCTGAAACCTACTAAACATGTCAGTGAGAGACTCACTTTCTTCATTATGGAAATGCTCATATTGCTGAATCAGGAGCTGCATCTTGTTTTCTCTAACTTGCTCAGTGCCATCACAGATGATCTGTATTGTATCCCAAACTTCCTTGGTAGTTTTGCAGTTGATAATGTTGTCAAACATATCTCCATCAACTCCATTAAACAGGATATTCATGGCCTTTTTATTCTTCCTGACTTGTTCAATGTCAGGATCAGACCATTCATGCCTTGGCTTGGGGACTGATGGCTCGTTTCCTGTTGCAGCTCTCATTGGAACATGAGGGCCTCTTTCTATGCAGTCAACATAGGCCTCATCTTGAGAAAGCATATGAATATGCATCTTTACCTTCCAATGATGGTAATTATCTTTATCCACAAAAGGAATCTTGACTCCAACATCCTTCTTGTTCATCTTGCAGAATTGTTTTGATCTTTAAACTCTTTGTAAGTTAAGAGCTTGCTCTGATACCAATTGTTAGTCTCTTAACAATATGACAAGAATTACAGAAGGGGGGTTGAATGGAATTCTTGAAACTTTTTCTTGAAATAAAATGTTCTAACTCAAATATAAATATAAGTGTATTGATTAGCACAATGCGGAATAAAACTTAAGTGAATCAAAATAGAAGTAATTAAAAACAAGAGTCTTTAAAAACTTTCTTGTGGATTTGAATGATTACACCAGAGATATATATTATATATCGAGAGAACCCTGTGTGCAAAAATGCTCACAGCTGCTTACAAATATTGAACTGCTGAGAATACAGAGAAATGCTAAGAATTCTGCTTACAAATGTTTCTCTTGTTGTCTCTTAGATACTTGTTTCTATTTGCTACTTCTTGGTTTATATTTCACCAAGATTATAAAGTAATAAGACAAGATAATAAAAACAAAAACTATCTAATCTATTATAATGCTACTTTATTACTCTAGTCCAGCATCTTTGAATATCTTCATAATAGCATGGAAATGGCAATGCTTCTTTGTTCTCGAAAACCCAGTTGAATAGGCTACCACATTCCATTTGCATCCACTCGACGCATGTGATTGTGTTGTCACTATCAACTGATATTTGAATTCTTCATCCGTCGGGTTCATGATCATCCGTCGGGTTGTCTATTTGATCATCCGTAGGGTTGTCTATTTGATCATCCGTCGACTTCATTGTAGGTTATCCGTCGGGTAGCAAACTGGCACTTGACTTCATTTCACTTATACAGAATTACAAGACATCATCTATGTACAATTAATTAACCTATTCTGCATATCTAGTTAAAGTCAACA
This sequence comes from Apium graveolens, assembly GCF_009905375.1. Classification (NCBI taxonomy): domain Eukaryota; kingdom Viridiplantae; phylum Streptophyta; class Magnoliopsida; order Apiales; family Apiaceae; genus Apium; species Apium graveolens. The sequence goes on from NC_133650.1 coordinate 1,247,270, forward strand.
TGACTTGAATACTACTTACAGAATCTACACAATGGTGAATGCAGAAATGTACTACAGACTTATTGTTACAGCTACTCACTCGATTGATAATAAGACATCATCCGTCGGGACTATAATGAGGCATCCGTCGGGACTATAAATCTTATCCGTCGAGTGCTACATTATTTCACTAAGTAAAATCTACTAAGGTGTTTTGTTCAAGTAATCATCAAGTACACAACATATACACAACATGAGTCTAAAGGAAGAGGAAGCTAGACTTAAGTTAGAAAAAGTCAACTTCAAATCTGAAGCTTCTGTTGTTAAAAAGAAACTTCCTAAGACCAAAGGCATTGTGATAAAAGAAAGGGTAAATCCTGAGGCAACTAAGGCTAAATCACAATTGCAGATAGATCCAAGGTCCAAGGGTAAAGAAAAAGTTGGTGAACCTGTAAAGGTTTATGTGCCTCCTATGGATGAAGAAATATCTGATGAAGATGCTAATCTTACTCTGGTTTTAAAGAAGATTTATAAAATAACCTCTGACATGGCTCAAGTTGTTCAGATTCAAGATATAGTTAGTTCTTATATAACTATTAAGCAAGCAACCTCTGACATAGCTCAAGTTGGTTTGATATCAGAAGATAAGTCAGAGGAAACCTCTGACATTGCTCATGTTAAATCCTCAAAGTTACTCCTACCAGGATTCACTAAAGCCAAACAGACTCAACCTTTAAAGACTGCAGCAAGTGATTTTAAAGCAAGAGTGGTTACTGGAAAGGAAGCAAGAGATAAATCTGGATTAGGTAGTGCTGATGAAAGAAGAGTGCAAAACACAACCAATGATCCAACTTCCTTAAGTGAACCAGGTATTGGAGCAACTCCTGAAAGATTGAATCAGCTTGAATCTGTACAGATGGTTTACCATACCTTCTTGAAAGAACACATCTTGTTATATTTCATGACAGATGGAAGGGTTTACCATATAAGGGAAAATGTTATACCACTGAAGTATTTTGAGGAACTAGAACATGTTTTATTCTTACTTCAAGTGAAGGACAGATTAACAGAAAGTGCTGCAAATTATTTGAAGACTCAAATTCAGAGACAGAAGAAGCTTTATTCTATGAAGTCTGACAACACATACTATCCCAAGTACAGAGATCACAAGGGTGATATTGTTGATATGAAGCCTAATACTGCAAAGATCAGAACATATCTTGGTATTAAGGGACTTGAATTCAATCTAGAGTCTATCAAAGCCTATGTCATCAGACTAGATCAGGAGTTGAGAAAAGCAAAAATTAATGATCTCAGATATGCTATCTTCCAAACTGGTGAAGATACTGCAGAGCTTAAAGATGCTAAAAGGAGGATGATTGATGAACTCAGATATGCTGAGAGATGTTTGTTAAAGAACTATCTCAGAACAACTCCTGATATTGAAGAGATCGGAAAGTGAAGCCAAGTCAAGATCTACAACTGCTCAAATTCTGATGTGTGTACAGACAGAAGTTGTTATCAGAAGTTAAAGTTGGTAAAGCTTTAAGGACTGTAAGTTGTAGTTATCTAGTCAAATTCTCATGCATTTGTACTTAATGTTTTTGACATCATCAAATATCTGTTAAACTTGTATATTATGCTAATTTACAAGTTGGGGGAGATTGTTAGATATATTTGATAATGTCATGTCTAATATGATATGTGTTTAGTTTTCAGATCTTACTTAAACAGGACAAATCAGTACTTAACTGGATATCAGCACTTATACTGAAGACAGAACTTAAGTTATCAGTACTTAAGGTTCAGGAGATATTTATCAGGAGATAATATTAGGATTAAAGGAAACTTTCAGATAAGGAAGGCGGCTAATTGAAAGGAAGGAAGATCAAGAAAAACGCAAGAAGAGATATGCATGAAGAAGGAATTCTATGAAGAATAGAATACTTGAAAGAAAAGACAACTGATTGATATATTTTAGGAAGCAGAATTATATTCCATATCAATTAGTGATTATCTTGTAACTGTGTAGTATATAAACACAGACATAGGGTTTACACTATATGTGTTATCATTATCGAGAATAATATTCATTGTAACCCTAGCAGCTCTCGTGATATTTTGCTCATCACTGAGAGAGGACAGTTCTACATTGTAACAGAGTTTAATAAAGTTTTTTTTTCTGTTACTTGTGTTCTTTGAATTTAATTTGATTGTGATATACACTGTATTCAACCCCCCTTCTACAGTGTGTGTGACCTAACAGAACCACATATCCATATCTATTGAAATCATCAGTAAATGTTATGTAGTATAAGCCCCCCTTGCCATCATACGCATTCAACCACATACATCATTATGTATAAGTCATAATCATTCGATGGCCCTTTCACCTGATCAGGTAAAAGAAGCTTTTGTCATTTTGCCAATAAGACAAAGTTCGCATCTTCCATATGATTCAAAAACAAACTTATCCAAGTATTCATCTATATGTACTCAAAAATGCGTTTCTCATTAATATGGCTTAACAACAATGCTAGAGGTAATGTTTGATTTGAGTCAACTTTGAACATATAAATTGTTAACTAATTGTGCAACATTATAAGTCTTATCATTGAAATAGAATAAACATGTATTGTTTATTTAATTAAAATGAAAACCTTTCTTGTCCGGACAAGAAATTGACTTAATATATCCGCTAAAGCCAGGCACGTAATAATAATTTATCAAGTTCTCAATCTCGCCTTATGGGAAAATTTAGGTATCGAGTTCCTTCAACTAGAGCAATAACTTTTGCTCCAATTCTAACCCTATACCTGAAGCTTGACCATTGCTAGTCTTCTTCTTTAGATCTTCCAAATAAGCTCGATAATTTAACTTCCATTCATCCAGTTATTTCCACAGAAATGACAATCATCTCATTTAGCAACACCACTATTAGGCTTCAAAAGCCCTTTGGGATTGGACTTTGGTTTGGCACCGAATAAGATCAAATCTTCACCTTGCCTGTCCACTTTCCTTTCCCATTTGCATTACATGTGTACATCATCAATATGGACGTAATTTATGCCTTTACCGTGTTATTTTCAGCAGTTCTAAACATGCTTAACAACTCAGTGAGTGTTCTGTCTATCTCATTCCTTTTGTTCTTAACAAACTGAGAATAGAAGTTGTTCAAAGATCGTTTGATCAAACCAAGCTGAGTCTCTAGACCATTCTTGAAACCCAAAATATCAAGGTACATATGCCTATCACCTTTAGAACATGTGGTCCAACCGGATATGATTCTCCCATTAATACAAAAGTATGGTGCCTTTTTATTATCAAATCTTTCTGACGAGCCTATCCTTCAAACATCTTTTGAAGGTGCTCAATCATATCATAAGCATCATTATGCTCTTGTTGCTTCTAAAGCTCAGCACTCATAATTATAAGTATGAGACATGAAATATCAGTTGCATAATTAATTTGCTTCTGGTAAGCATTTTGTTCTGCACATGTTTCATTCTCAGCTAGAAGAAATAAGGGAGGGGTTTGAGTAACATCTTTGAACCCGAATACAATCTTCAAGTTCCCATGTCAATCGAGGAAATTATTTCATGTCAGCTTGTCTTTCTCAAGGACTATTACATGGAGAAGTTATTTGTGTTATTTGTCATTTGATATCTACAATATTAAAGTGCATAAAATGACTTAGTCTACAGATGATCATTAAATTATGTTCAAGTGATTATTCATATATATATATAATCACAATATATATCTCCCACTATTTTTATCAAATCAATAGCCCTAACTATTAATTCGGAAAAAAATATCTTCTATATCCTTTCTAGTGAGCCAAGATCCATATTTTACCATGCGTTAGGTCATCTTTGGCTTTTCTCCTAAAACATGATTATTTAGGTAGACAACTTTTGTCAATTATATCAACTATATAACTCTTGGATAGCTTGGTGAAACAACATTTGTTCATATTTATCTAATAAATCTCGCCAAACTCTATGCCTCTAAGTTCACAATTCTATTGTGATAACTTAGTTAAGTCAAACCCAATAGTCAAAAAGTATCAATATACTTCAACACATCTCCCACGATAGATAGGAGTACTTCGCTTTGGCGAACCCACTCCTGGTCGATCTAGGGGTTAACGCATTGGACTCATTGGAAGGCATCTGATCAACTTAATATTAACTTTAGAGTTTTGTTATTTTAAAACGATTATGATCTCATCATAAAGAGATTCCCAATTTTTCCTTTGAATAAAATACTTCAAATCAATATTCGTCAATGGTTTGATTTCCAGGTAGTGAGGGAGTCACAACGGTCTCGCTTAAAACCCACAACCTTACAAGTTCAATGAACTCGCTTTTGACAAAATCGCCCCATATCAGAAACAAAGAAAATTTGTATTTTATTCTGTGTTTCATAAACACGAGAATCTCATAATCATTTGTTCATTTTAAAATCTTGAATCGTTACAGATTTTATCTTGTTTAGCAAGAATGGCATGGATGTCGTATCTAATACATACATCCTTAATCTAATTAAGCATGCATCTTTATAAACTACTCTACACATACATTCATCATATGTGCATATATATGTAAAGTGCAATAAATAAACATGGTTGGTTATGGCTTCATCTTATGTGATCTTCATCAAGCTAATGACAAATATCTAGGTCAATCTAAGGTAAAAAATAAATACATGCTAACTATTACACGTCTTCTTTCTTGTATTGCTTCCTTAGATGGCCTCCATGTGAGATTACCCTTCCTTGATCTTCAAATCTTCATGTCTTCATGTATATTACACGAATGAAAAATAAAAACTAATCTAATGTACTTACAATAAGAACTCGAGTTACATTCGAGATTTAATAATTACAAGATTAAACGACATGCAAGCCGTATTTGAAAAACCAAAACCATTAACCTAAGATCATAAGCCATAACCATCCACCATGCTCAATTAACACAAAATAACATGGTAAAATACATAATCTGATCTTAACATATCATACCCATCATGATCTAATCATAAAAAACAAATATTGAAAAAATCAAAAAATTCGAAATTAAATCTAATAACATTAAATCACAGATTACAGGGTCTAAACGATGTCAAACGCCTTACAGATCAGTTGCTGATAGCCATAGCTATCAGTTACGTTCAGACGCTCGATTCCATATGAAATAGCGTATTCGTTTGCCAAAATCGAATACCAGACATAGATTTCAGCAAATCCGCTGCATCCGATTCAGAATCGTATCAAATACGATTCTTATAATAAGAACAAACACAAAACATGTATATATCAGTATATATACAGATTATATAATCATCATATGATTATACAACTCTCATGAATATCATATATTCAAAACATATATATACATACGCATATATAAACATAATAACATGTAAAATATACAAAATCTCATACATAACAGTCATGGAATACTGTATACATGTTATCATCATAAAACCAGTAAACATGTAAACGAATTAAACACTTTTCACAAGTAGCTCTGATGCCATTATTGAGTTTCGAGCACATAAACGCAACGGAAACAGTAATTAAAAACGTAAAAAATCAAAATTTTTGAAACCCACCGCAGGATCCATGCGAAAAACATATATTTAATTTGTAGATCAGATTGTTTACCTTAAGAATCTTTACCAATTGGTTGACTAATGGAGATTCAAAACTTGTTCAATCACCATGCATCTCACTCTCGCGATCTACGCTCTATCGGTATCCACACGAATGCTTGAACTCAAGGATTGAATGTGTACTAGCACAAACTCGTTTCTTCTTGCTCTCTCCATCTTCTCCCTTGGTGGTTAGGGGTTTTTTTTAGTAAAAGTCTTTTTCACACAAAAATCAACAACACAAGAGATATTATATAGAGAGTAGAAAAATGAAGTATAACTCTTAACTAATTAAGAGTTATTATTAATTCAAAATTCATATTTGTATTATAATTAAGTCTCACTTAATTATTTAACAAATAAATTTCATAATTAATATTAGTAAATTCGAATATCAATATTTATCTAATTAATTAAGTCATACTTAATTAATATTATAAATAATTCGAATTACTTTAAGAAGGCGTTTGGAAACTTGCATTTCATTTTAAATGAGGAATTTCAAATGACAGGATTTGAGTTGTCATTTCAAATTCTCATATTTATACTAATATTTGAATATCCTGGATTTCAAATGAAATCCAAATCCAAATTCCCAAACAGCTTATTTGATCAAATCCAGAATTTCAAATGAAATTCAGTTTCCCAAACGGACCATAATATAATTTAAATCCAATTTAAATTAAATAATCCTTCAAGCATTCTTAGTGTGTGACCCTATAGGTTATTATTACGTTGGCAACGAATTTTAAATCTAATTTAAAATCATAAATAATGAGCGGCATCTAGTAATACATCATTGATACCCAAGTAATAATAATTGAATCGGTGATCGATTAAATCTTTTGTGAATAATGTACAATGTAATTTCATCCCTTTAACCAAATATTATAAATTAAACTAGAAGCATGTAATATGTCATCCTCATCATAGTTTAATCCAAGTTTCCTTGATCAATGAGTAGACTATCATATCAAATCAACATTTGAGCGTGGCCACATATTTCATAGTCTAGCTCACACAAGAGGCCAATAATATCACTCCTAAAACACTACTAGAAATATGGAATCAGACATCGGTTCAGAACCGATGTTAAAAAAAATCTGAACCGATGTCTTCGCGTGTGATGTTAAATGTCATTAGCCTTTGACATCGGTTAACAGCCGATGTTTATTGCAGTGCTATACATCGGTTTTAAGATTAAATGTGATGTTTTTGCAACAAATTTCAGCTTATATTACAGTATTTTTAGGTGAATATGAGTATATTATGAGGTATTTATCCATTAAATCATGAAACCTACAAGCTCTAAAAGCCATTTATTAAATTTTTTTCGAACAAACCGATGTGAAATGCTAGATCAGACATTAGTTAGATTAGTTGCCCGATGTGAAATGTTTGATCAGACATCGGTTAAATTAGCCCCCCGATGTGAAATGATGTATAAGACATGGGTGTTCTTCACGAAGCCGATATTAAATCTTTTTATTTAACATCAGCCAATTTCTCTAACTGATGTTATTTGACTTAAAATACATTGAGTTTCTTTTCAGAACCGATGTCAAATGACTATTTATCATCGGTTTTTAGTTCTTTTTTGTTTAATATTATTTTATATGATGTCTTTTGTACATTCTTTACATCGGTTAACATTTACCATTGTGATGTTAATGTGGTGTAAATTACATGCCATCGTGGTCCTGTTTTACAGCAACATGAACCAATTACATTTACACAACCAAAAAAATACATAACAATGCAACATCCAACCAAAAATATCCAACAGAAACATAAAGCTATATTGATACCAAATTTCTTAACATACAACATTCCAACAATCAATTCGGACATACATTCCAAGTCTAAAATAAACATCTCAACCAATAACAATAAAATAACTTAGTTTTCCAGACTCTTTTAACTAAGGACTTGTCAAGAGTTTATACATAGACCTTTTTTTCCTCTGAATTATAATTGTGCAACTACCTTTCAAGGGTAGTCTGTAGTTGTGCCAGTTTCAACCGGGATTCCTCTATTTCTTTAAATCTGTCTTTACTCTCATTTTGAACTTTATTAAACATGCACAGAAACTCATCAGCTCTCTTTCTCAACTATGTTATCTCTTCCTGCATGTATAGAATTCATATTGTAATAAAATGGTGTATTGTAATCAATCAATCGATTAGGCATACGATCAGCTATAACTTGAGTTTTGAGTGATGAGGCTAACTTACAGGAGACAAAACTACATCTCATCTTCTATTATTTCAAGAAACTAGTAAGTTTTCTTACCCTCCAATCTGAAGGGTAAACATATGAATAGCCATCTGATAAGTCTGTAAAAAAATCATAATTTGCTGGGGTCCCTGAATAAAAATGAAAACAATACAAGTTTTAACCAATTCATGATCAGAAACCAATTATTAGTGAAAAGAAACTGTTGGTGAACATAAAAAGAGAAAAATACAACTTAAAACCAATTCAAGATCAAAACACACTGGTTAGTGAACAGAAACTGTGCACACAACTCTATTCTATGTAGTCAACTCTGACCTAACAATGCATAATCTCATTTTTGTTTGAGATGAACAAACTTAACGATTAGACATTCATAATTTTGATCTATTAAATCCTCGAATAGAGATAAGCTACCAACCATGATACCTTCAGCCAACACAGAATTTACAGGGAGTAGACTCAAAGCAAGGGCCCCGACTCCTAGTAATAGTGGCCTTCTCTTAGAACTTCCTGCAATAATATTCACATGTATAAGCACAAACAAATATATGCAATCATTTAATAATATTATGAACAAAGCTTTTCTGTAGTCAAGCACCTTTTACTAAAGAAGATGATAATAATGGGATTCTAGCTTAAACTGAAGAAGATAAGAACAATGGACTTCTACACCATTCATTAATTTTAGTCACCACTCTATTTGTTAAAATGAATGCCTAATCAAACTTGACAACTCAACCAAAGAAAAGGATGTATACTTGACCAACTAATAAAAACCCCACATACATCCCTTATATAATCCCTTGAGGGCTTGACAGTTTTTTCAGTATAACATATGCTTTAGTGCACTAGATTTTGAAGTATACCCCAACTGGCAATGAGAATCGAACTTATAACTTTCTCCATGGAGGATGGAGTTTTGACACTAGGCTATCAACGAAACATCGAACTCACATGAAATAAATTGAACTATTTTGCAGTTAACAAAATAAATGTAAATTCACTCCCCTAAAAACATGTTAGAAAATACAAAAATAACTACAAAGATAAGCATTTAAATATCCCGAAAGAGAAACAAAATTTAGAATTCTCAGCTTACTTTCTTCCCCAGAAGCTGTGTCACTGGAGCAGGCATTAATATTGATTGCAGAAGGCTTTGAAGTGAATCTTGAGTGTGCCACATTAAGCTGAAACTAAATAGAGAACATAAGCTATAATGATAAGTTCGAATAATAAACATGGTTACAGCATGAACTCATCCTGTTTGATAGACTTGTGGAGGGCAAGGCTAGTGAGAGTGATGAGACTGCCATTGTTGATATCAGAGAGCCACTCTGTTTCAGTTAGTTTCTGTTTGAAATGGATATATATTTGTATGGATTGTATATATGCATTGTGTAATGGTTGAGATGCAAAAGTATCTATAAGATTTAAAATCAGAGAACAAAGAGCCAAAGACCAAATTTTTCACCAGCATTTGGTGTACCCCCTCCAGAAGCTGCAGGCGCTATGGGTGTAGTTGCAGCAGGAAGAGATGAAGTAGGTGCTGATCCTACAGATCCAGCAATTCCACCAATACTCCCACCAGGAAGAGGGCCATGTCCCTGAAATATGTTATGCAACAGTGACTTCAGTTTAAAGAACTACCAGTAGAGCATTTGTATAACAAGATGGAGAAAATAACGCAAGGAAAAAAATCCACTATTAAGGATTACGTTAAAACTCACTTGTGGCTTAACCTGGTCATTATTACACAGAAACAACACATCACCATCAAAATTATTGCTCTAAACAATCGCATTTTTTCCACTAATATCACCCACTATATCTTTACTAAAGGAAAGGTTTGGAGCTGATGATTGACCAATACAATTGCCTTCTTTACTCCGAAGGTCATAACTGAGCACGGTTTTTTTCTGCGGATCTGGGGTGTTGATCTTGTCAACTTCCATGTAGCTATTTAGTGACAGATCAAGCCCCAGGTCATCCTTAAATTTTCCACTCGGCATGCTCTTTTGAGAATTCAATTTAGATGAACAGGCCCCGTTCCCTGTTTGCTGCAGAGGAATAGGACTTCAGAAGCCTGTTCCTGCAGATACGCGATCTCCTTCTGAATCCGCATCAGATATATGGATGGTAGCGATTGTGGTCTTTGCATCTCTCTTATATGTTCGGGCCTTTTTGGCCTCTCTACTAGGCAGTTTAATCCGTTTAGAAGGCTCCTGAGTTATCTTCCTTTTTCGTTGACCAGAAGTCGAAGCTGGAGGGGCAACTTCTTTGCGCATTGCCTTGCTAGAAACTAACTGGTCAGTTTTTTCTTCACCATTTACATTAAGAAGTTCAGCAATCAACCGCACCTTTTTCCTCCGGCGCGTAAAACTAGCAGTAGCTGTTGATTCAACCTGTTCAGTGTGAAGTTCAACGGAAGGTTGCTCTTGAGCTCCAGCCTCCTTAACACTTCTACTAGTGTCCATATCTACATCTTTCTTGGATGCCTCATTACTTACTACTAAAGTCCTTGTATCCTCGTTAAGGCAATTAGTTTTCTCTGCATGACACACATCCCCAGAACTGCTGCTTTTTTGATGTGGGCACCCATTCGCAAGAACATTATTTGCAGCCACATTACTACCAGGTACTGGAACACAAACATTAGTCAACTCCTTGCCTGCTGATTCATCGTCAACTGTTCCAGACCATACACATTATATATTGTAAAACTTTCACATTGTATTCAAATTAAATTCATATTTACATAAATCAATGATTTTTTTAAAAAAAGAATATAAATTTTAATTTTAGGTTTACCTGTGCCATCCGTATGTCTTTCTGGGATTTGGCATGGAGGACATGTTACGAGGCTTAAAGTTTGATCACCAGTTGGCTGATTAGAAACATCTTTCACACTATTTTCGTGGTCTAAAAGCAAAAATGATAAAAGCTAAGAGAAATACATAAATAGAAAAGACTACAAAGTCAGAAAATCACAACATCATCTAACTTTATTGATAGTACATAGTGATACTGTAATAGTACCGAAGAGTATACCAGACACAACCGTGAGCCCGATATAAACATTATCTTTTTCCTTGTCACCACAAGCTAATGCATGAAATTCACCTCCACTTAAACTAGAAGTTGCTTTCTCAACAATTTGTTGATTTAATTTAAAAAAAATTAAATTAAATCCTTACATGAAGTCATGATAAAGACATTAAAATTATGTTCACTGGGATATAATGGAATGAGATTTATAATCTTATAATGAAGTCATGAAAAATTTTATTGTAATTAAAGCAATTTATTCCTAATTTATTGTAATTAGCATACATAGGTTTCAAAGTAATTTAGTATTTAAATAAACTGGACATAATAATCTGATTTTTAAATGGTTCCTATACAATAACATTAACCATGTCATCCCGGAGATTAATTACCAAGCTAATATTCTCAATAGGTGTTCAAGTATAAACAAAGGCTATACGTTACAACAAATATATCCATTACTATTACTAAACCTTAATATACTAGAAATTAGAGAAGATTAATATATTGTTAGTAAACTAAATAAGCAGGACAATGATTTATAATAAAGAAGCTGGTCAGAAAATCAAACCTGTGATATCATCTGTACAATTGCCTCTGTTTCACACAAAGCACCTCTATAAACGAGTCCTTGGCTAGTTTTGTGATTTCCTTCACTAAACAATCATCAATTGCAATCTTGTGCTCTTTGAGGATTGCAACAATTTTGTGAACGAGTTTTGCTCACTTCTATAGCATATTTTTTGTACCTTTTTACTATTTTCATAGCCTTGTTGACCTCTTCTTGCGTACAACTACAAGCTGAAAATATATACAAGAAAGTAAACAAATTGAAAGTACGACATGGAAGTTTTTAAGTATCTTATTGATTGAACTCAACTTTTTAAACAATCCACAAGTCTTACCTTATCTTATATATAGGAAAAAATATCAGAACTCTTATATTTAAGTTTGTTAGCAAATGAATTTTAGCAACTCACATTAATGTTAAAACATTAATAGTTAATACTAAAGATTGACCCATTATACATGTAACTTATGTAGACATAAAAGCTAGGCATATTCAAAATATCTAAATTTTAAATATCAAAAAACACTCACTGGGTCATTGTATAACTACAGGGTGTGACATAATTAAGCTGATTATATGTAACAAATTGCACAAGATTTAAATATTTTATAAATAAAAAAAGGAAGGGAAGAACTATTCTTTCCTTTTCATCAAACTATCCTCAATTGCTTTGAGCAAGGCCAGAATCCAACCTTTCACCAATCGATTTCATATAAATCGAACCAAAAAAATTATTTCACGTTGGCCTCGTACTTAATTAGGTTATGTGGTTTAAAATTGTAAAACAGTGAGAATGATATTAATTAGGGTTTGAGATGGGTTGATAGAGAGATGGGAGAGGGAGACTGAGACGGTGAGAGAGAGACGAAATAGAAAAGAGAAATAGATGGTAAGAGAGATTACATTAAGAGCTCGATCAGGAGCTTAATTAGGTCCAGGGTCTAAATTAGGGTTTTGGAGAGGGAGTATCGAAAAAGGAGAGAAATAGAGGAGGGATGAAGGAGATGAAGTCGAGATTTAAGAGAGGGAGTTAGGATGTTTCAGAGGAAGCCAGGATTGAGAGAGAAAGTTGCAGTGGTGATTTGAGAGAGAGATGCAGGGAGTGAGTAAAGGGGAAAGGGGAAGATATTTTGGAAAAAGGGGGAAATAAAAAATGAGTTGGAGGGAAATATTGAGTTAAAGGGGGAAAGTTGTGTACTGAAATGTGGAAAAAATGACAACTCAATTATCATTTTTTTAGAATTATTTATAGACAACGGCTTACAAAAATAACCGATGTAAATGTTAAAAACGTTAATTTGATAACTTTAATTTTTAAACATAGACATCCGTTAGTATACGAAACCGATGTCAAAAATCTTATTCAACATCGCTAAATTGTAAATCGATGTTAAAAACTCTTTTAACATCGGGTGCATTACGTGCCGATGTCTAAGTACCGATGTCGTATCTACTATTTCTAGTAGTGAAATAGGAGGGTTAAATTCCATCTAGGTCATTCATATTTCTCATACGATTCATAATATACTCAATGTCCACTTTTATCATTACCCGATCAAGGATAACTTTTAATGGAATCAATGTATATTAATTCTCGTATAGAAATATAATGACTTCATGTCTAAGGACCATTACATCATTATCACTGTGAGAATTACTTGTGACACAACAGACATGTAGAATCTCACATTGGGTTTGTCCAGCACCATGTACATATACATCTGCCTGTGTTTTTTACTTTAGTAACACTATACCTATGATCAATGAGATGTGATCATTAGTCAACAAACACACCAGTCTTAATACATTATTATTGTCCCTTAATAATAATACTCAACTAGGGAACTTTAGGAATATTGATACTATTCTCATAATCTCATTTCTAAGTCACGTACTTAGAGATATAGAATTGCATATCATATTCCAAGGACATTTTATTAATCTAAAATTTATATCGCAGTAAATTAAGAATTAATAAATTATAAAGAGAATAATTGATAGAACATAAATATTAATAATCCTAATGTCTTAAACTAAAACATCATATTGTTATCTCTAGGGCACAAACACTAACACACTCTTCATTCACAAGCATCATCAGTCTGGCCTAATTACAATTGCAGCGGTTTATGTTGATGATATTATCCTTACCGATAATAATATTCAATATTTGAATGATCTCAAGCTTCACCTGGATAAAGTTTTCAGTATCAAGGATTTAGGTGAATTGAGCTACTTTTTGGGCATAGAAGTTGGGTATGTTATGGATGGTATTACTCTTACCCATAAAAAGTTTGCTACTGAGCTTTTACGAGAAACTAGACTTGATTTATTTAAGACGGTTGTCACTCCTCTTCCCCTCAATCTCAAGTTGCAAGCAACTGAAGGGGAACTATTTTCTGATCCAAGTCTCTATCGATGCTTAGTAGGTAAACTAAATTTTTTAACACACACAAGACCTGATTTCGCTTATACAGTTCAACATTTGAGCCAATTCATGCAGACTCTAGAATTCCACACTATCAGGCTTTAACTCATATTCCAAGATATGTAGCATCCACTTCAGGCCAAGGGTTTTTTTGAAAGGAGGTGAGCAATTAACTCTTGCTGCTTATTCCCATTCAGACTGGGGGTTGTCTTGATTCTCGCAGGTCTATTTATGGTTATCTACTTTTTCTTGGAAAGTCTATTGTTAGTTGGAAATCCAAGAAACAAGAAACAGGGCACTGTATCACGCAGTTCTTCTGAGGCTGAGTATCGTTGTCTTCCGCTGCCTCAGAAGTAACTTAGTTAGTTCGACTCCTTGAAGAACTTGGAGTCACTCATCTTAAACTAGTGACATTGTATTGTTACAACCAGAGTGCCATACATATTTCCAAGAACCCGGTTCATCACGAGAGAACCAAATATATCAAAATTGATATCCATTTCACTCAAAACAAAGTATTAGAGGGTCTAATTCAGCTCACTTATCTTCCTACTTCTTCTCAGCCTGCAGATATTTTTACCAAGATTCTTTCATCTACTCAGTTTAATGATCTCTTGTCCAAACTAGGCATGATATATTGCCAGCCTAGTTTGAGGGGGGCTGATAAATATACTGAGACTGCCACGTCAAAATCAGAAGAGTCAAGTTATACGGTTAAGTCAAACACGGTTATAGAGGGAAAAGTTAGTTAGAATAACTAACTCTAATGGAAATGGTTTTAGATATATAGATTCAAAAATATTACTTTTAGATCTCATCAATTCATTTTCTCTATTAGTGAGTAGTAGTTCATAGTTTGTATTCATCTTCTGATGCTTCATCATGAACATTGTGAGCTTGAATGTTAAATTTGTATAAAATATCTTGAAAATTGTAACAGAGTACAACAGCAAAAAAGTGCTAATAAAAGATTCATGGGAAACATAAGTGGCAAATGTGAAAAAAAGTGTTGTTGGAAAAGATTATTTTCATTGTCTCCAAGATCTTAACACATGTATCTTCTGCAATAGAGAATTCAAATCTGCTCAAGCTCTTAGAGGTCACATGAATGTTCATAGAAGAGAAAGTGCCAGGTTGATACAAGGTCTGTCCTCCAACCTCGATCTTTGCCCGAGCCAAAATTTTGCATCATCTACTCCATCACTAATGTTTCGCCAGCCATTCACTCCAAATCTTTCAAGTCCCTCATCGGCATCCGAATATAAGAGATGGTGTGCGGCTAATCACCAAAGTAATGGTCATAAACTAGCAAATATTAAAATCAACAAAGCCCTTTTTGGAGTTGAGAATGTTGATGGTTTTTTTTGCTACCTGGAAAAGAAAGCGATGTTGTCAAGAAAACAAAAGTTGTAAGATTGAACTTGGAAAGTAGAATGATCAGTGATTTCAAACATGATCTGGATTTAGAACCTCATCTTGCTGCGATAAGAGTTTTTAAAAGCCTGGTTGTTAAATTGATACATTGAAACCAATATTTTTCAAGCAACATAAAATATTTGTAGCTGATCAGCAGCAGCTTTGTTTCAGATTAAAGCTCAATATATCACGGAGATCATAAATTTCTCCGATTAGTTTACGAGCCGATTTATCTATGTAAGTGATACTTTCCTAAATATACTATTGCATGTTCCCAACAGTATGTCCAAGCAAGTTCAACAGTGGTATTAAAATGGGTGCTATTACTGTAATATAGCATGCAAACAAAAAAATCAACCCCAATGACATGCTTTACTTGGTGCTAAAATAGCAAAATATTATACTAGCAAAATATTATACTTGATTTTAAATATAAAACAAGAATAGATAATGCTATAATTGCCGCATAAGCATTAGCATGCAAGTGGCAAAATGTATTAATAAATTAACAGTGACTACTGACAAGTATAGTTGTGTATTTTATATTTACTAGCCTTAAGTTATACCCGATTGCACGGGATGCTTTAGTTCTTTTTTTTAAAATTGTCAATCAAATTTAATTGAATTTTAGTTTTAATAATAAATACAATGAATAATATATTTATTATATATATGTTATTAGAATTTTATAATATTTTAATTATAATATATTGGTGATTTCTTTTCAAATTCATTTATTTTTTATGGTTATTAATTTTTTTCATTATTTTTCTAAATCAAAAAATGGAAACTTCAAATATAGATATTTGTAATATTAATAATTTCAAAGAGGAAATTTCAAACATGTTATTTTTAAAAGATTTAATTATAACATGTTTACGAAAGTTTTACCTCTTATTTTTAATTTAATCATTTTTTCTTTTTCTTGAAAGTAATATGTACATAATTAATATGTACATAATAAATCAACTTTTTGTACTTGGGTAATAACCGATGTTAATAATATTTGTCAATAAATTAATCTTTAATTATTTCAAACCACATTATTTTGTAAAATTTTAGATTTTTTAGATTGTATATTGTTATTTATTATTATACTCATACTATTTAATTTACATCGTTAATTACTATCCTTTTACTATTTTTACTACTTTTTATATTTTTAAAAATATTAATTTCGATTAACTTTAACTTGACTTGTGAGATAGGTTACATATACAAATATATAGACACATAATTAGTTTTATTTCACAGTTTTTTTTTTATTTTCAAAGAAACAATACTTTTATGTCCTAAATGTACTTTTAAAATTTTTTGGTTCAATTTTTATATTTTTAGGCAATATGATTTATTTTGGTCTTTTGTTAAATTAATATCTTTAGAACAATGATATAGTAGAAATTAATTTGATTATGTTTATTTATTTTGTAAAAACAATGAGTAGCTAGAAATATTTATGCTTATTTTTGTAATTTATTAAATAACATGTTATATCTTTATTTGTAAATTATGACATTGTAAAAGTACTTTTAAATTTTTTGGTTCAACTTTTATATTTCTAAGGAAATATATATATATATATGTTGTGTGTTTAGTTATTATTTATTTATTATTTATTATTTATTTTGTAGGGTTATATAAATTATTTTGATCTTATGTTAAATTAATTTCTTTAGAACAATTATATAGTAGAAATTAATTTCATTAAAAAAACTACTTAAAAGTGAGTATCTAGAAATATCTATTTTTATTGTTTTATTTTTTTTGCTAAAGGCAATTTCATTCGACTCAAAACATCCTACATAAGTATCCCCAACACACATTGTGGAGGAGACGAGAACTCAATGAAACTATTCAGGGAAGTCTAGCTAATTCATGAGCCACCCTGTTTGCATGCTTCTTAACAAAACCCAACTAAACCCGCTCTCTACTTTTAAGAATGTACTGGCATTGGTCTACTTCCAGTTGATTTTGGCATTGCCCTTTGATTGCTTTCACGCTTACCTGAGAGTCGCTTTCGATAGCTATTGTGTATCTAGAGAACCAGAGACCGAGGCAGGGAGGGCTGGCGGGTGCGGCAGCCACCCCAAATTCAGTATAATCATTAAATTAGTATTAAGATTTGTCAAAAAAAAATTAAATATTTATATATTTAGTAGTAAACGAAAGTATTTTCAATTTTCGCCCCCTCAAAAATATAAATTTTTGAATTTAGTACTAATATTAATGATATTTATAATAGTTATGAATTTAGATACATAAATTCAAGTATATATTGTACATTGAAATTGTTAAAAATATTATTTATAAAATTTATTTAATATATAATAAATTAAAAAATATATTAATTATTCCGGAAAAAATTTCGCCACCCCGAACCCCGACTTCTGCTCCGTCCCTGCAGAGAACACAACACTCCATTTCAGAGCTTCCAAGATTCCCACTAGCTCAGCTTCCAGAAAACCTCATTGTTCAACCATGATAACCATACCAATCGAGAATGTATCAGCTATTTGATTATAAAAACTCATTTTCTGTTAAGTCCTGTTTATTTATTTTGTATAAAAGTGAGTAGTTAGAAATATCTATTTTTTTGTAATTAATTAAATAACATGTTGTTAGGAATATGTGTATTAGTTTGATGATAAGTTAAGCAAAACACTTAAGTAGAAATCTAGTGTTTGTAGCCTCAACGGATAAGACCATTTTGGCTATCCGTTGAAGGAGTAGTTGTACTTAGCAATAAGTTTAGTATTGTAGCACATTTCACTCTCTGGTTTCAAGCTGTAATTCTTAGATGTTGTTAGGAAATAATCAGTCATGTTGACTACTAATGGATGTACAAATAGGAGGGCTAATTGTAAATATTTCATGCCTTGTAATTTTGTATAAGTGAAGAAGTGTCAACGGATATTGAAGACCTTCAACGGATAAGAAACAAAGCTTCAACGGATGTCCCTAATACTTCAACGGATAATATCCATCAACGGATAAGTGCTTCAACGGATAAAGATTTCAACTGATAATGCATCAACGGATAAAGCTTCAACGGATAAAGCCTCAACGGATAAGGCATCAACGGATGAAAGCTTCAACGGATGCTTAGTTCATTAGCAGTTGATAGTGACAATTCACAAGCTGACAGAGGCACATGGGTTGACAGAGATATACTGGAATGTGGAAGCCTCTAGGAGGAATCAAGAAAATGCAGCATTTCCATTCTGATGCAAACAAGGAAGTATTCAAAGATTTACAGATTATCCTAGATTGCATTGGATAGAGAAATGAAGAAGAAACATGTGAAGAATCTTTTCAATTGTATTTTACAGTTTATCTTCACTTGTAAACTTGGTGATATATAAACCAAGTAGCAGCTAGTAATTAGATATGAATTTTCCTGAGCTGTTTAGAAATATCAAAAGAGAAAATCATCTAGTTTGTACTAGGAAGCAGCTGTGATTTAATTCTTTGAATCACAGATTTTCTGAAATAACACATCTCTGGTGGAACAACAAATCCACCATAAAAGTTTTTAAGTTCTTTGTGCTCATTACATTTGTGTTTGAATATATATCTGTCTGCATCAGCTTCAAGCAATTCACACACATTTGATCACTCAAACACTTAGCCTTAGAAACTGCTCAAAACTTGAAAAAGTTTTGAGATTTACATTCAACCTCCCTTCTGTAAATCTCATTGTTAGTCCACTGGGAATAACAATTGGTATCAGAGCAAGCTCTTAACATACAAAGAGTTTAAAGATCTATTCTGCTAACATCATGAGTGCACAGAAGAATCCTCCTGGTACCATCATGAGTAGGAAGGATATTGGTGTAAAGATCCCAGTCCTGGAAAAAGATAATTATCATCACTGGAAAGTGAAGATACATTTACATCTTCTTTCTCAAGATGAAAGCTACATCAACTGTATTGAAAATGGTCCTCACATCCCTCACAAAGTAGCCACAGCTGCTACTGCAACAGTTGCTGTTGGACAGTCCATTCACAAGCCAAAAGCAGAATGGACTATTGAAGACATGGAAGAAATCCGCAAGGATAAGAGAGCCATGAACATTTTGTTTAATGGCTTAGATCAAGATATGTTTGACAATGTCATCAATAGCCAAACTGCAAAGGAAGTTTGGGATACTGTACAAATCATCTGTGAAGGTACTGAGCAGGTCAGAGAGAACAAGATGCAGCTTCTTATTCAACAGTATGAATATTTTCACTTTGAAGAAGGTGAATCATTAAATGATACCTTCAACAGGTTTCAGAAACTGTTGAATGGATTGAAGCTGTATGGTAGAGTGTACCAAGTCAAGGATTCCAACTTAAAATTTCTTAGGTCTCTTTCAAAGGAATGGAAGCCCATGACTGTCTCTTTGAGAAATTCTCAAGATTATAAGAACTTCACACTTGAAAGATTATATGGAATTCTGAAGACTTATGAACTTGAAATGGAGCAAGATGAGCTGTTGGAAAAGGGAAAGAGAAAAGGAGGAACAGTTGCTCTTGTAGCTGATAGTGAGAAGATGGAAGCCAGGAATGAGGAGAAGACAATGCCAAGTCTCAAAATTGGCACAAGCAAATCAGAATCAAGCAAGGGTAAAGAGCAAGTTGCTGAGGATGAAGACAATTCCAGTCAGGATGAATCTGATGATATTGAAGAACATTTGGCCTTTCTGTCCAGGAGGTTTGCAAAAATGAAGTTCAGGAAAAACACAAAGTTCACTAAGCCAAACAAAAACATGGTGGACAAATCAAAGTTCAAATGTTACAACTGTGGCATTAGTGGACACTTTGCAAGTGAGTGTAGGAAGCCAAATTCTGAGAAAAAGAAATTTAAGCAAGTTGATTACAAAAAGAAGTATTTTGATTTGCTCAAACAAAAGGAAAGAGCTTTTCTCACTCAAGATGATTGGGCAGCAGATGGGGTAAATGAAGATGATGATGTGGAATATGTCAACCTAGCCCTGATGGCTAATTCTGATGAAAATGAAACTAGTTCATCAAGCAACCAGGTAATTACTACTGATCTCTCTCAGCTTTCTAAACATGAATGCAATGAAGCCATAAATGATATGACCAATGAATTATATCATTTGCGTTTTTCCCTTAAATCACTAGCAAAAGAAAACACTAGGATCAAGGAGAATAATGTGTTTTTAAGTGATAGGAATGCTGTGTTAAAGGATCAGGTAATTGAGCATGAAAAGATAAAACTTAAATGCTTGACTGTTGAGAGTGAACTAGCAGAAGCTGTTAAGAAAGTAGAAATTCTTTCTACACAGTTAGAAAGTGAGCAAGAGGTAATCAAGGCCTGGAAAACATCTAGGGATGTTAGTGTTCAGATTGTAAAGGTTCAGGGAATTGAATCATTCTGTGAGGATGCCTGGAAGAAAAACAAAAAGGAGTTAGAATTAATTGATGGATTGTCAACGGATGTGGAATCAACGGATGATGAAAGTTATCCATTAAAGGAAGAAAAGGAGCATCCGTTGAAGGCTCATCAATTAAAACAGGAAAGTTCTTTTAAAAATAAAAATCTCAAAAAAAAGAATGATTCAACTCTCAAGAACTTTGTCAAAGAAGGAGCTAGCACATCCAGAGATGTCAGTAAGCTGAATATAGGACACATGACTTTAGATCAGCTAAAAGATAGGCTTAAGTTGGTTGAGGATAAGAAGGAAACTAAAAGAAAATCTAAAAGAAATGGGAAGGTAGGGATTAATAAACATAACAATTACACACCTGATAGGTATGCTCCTAGAAAAAGCTGTGTGCATTGTAAAAGTGTTAATCACCTATCTGATAATTGCAAATCTGTTAAAAATGCTCCCATGCCTTCAAATCCCTCCATGTCTAACATGTCTATGTCACCTCTGCATGCTATGCCTGTTATGTCTCACCAGAATCCCCATGCATATTTTGCAAATATGCCATATATTAACAATCCTTATTTTACTGCATTTAGTATGCCTCAAATGCCATACAATATGCCTATGTGGAATAACATGTTTGCACAACCTATGCCTTATCAAATTCAATCAAATGTGTTAAATGATTCTGTGACTAACCCTACACTTCAACCAACCACATCTGAGACCAAGGTTGACCCAAAGTTACCTAAGTCAAAAGATGCAGGAGGAATGAAGTCTAGGAAAAAGACTAACAAGGCTGGACCCAAGGAAACTTGGGTACCAAAATCAACTTGATTGATTTTGTTGTGTGCAGGGACAAAGAAGGAATCTATGGTACTTGGACAGTGGTTGTTCAAGACACATGACAGGAGATTTCACCCTGCTCACAGAGTTTAAGGAGAGAGCTGGCCCTAGCATAACCTTTGGAGATGACATCAAAGGATTCACTATGGGATATGGCTTGATTTCAAAAGAAAATGTCATCATTGATGAAGTTGCATTGGTTGATGGTCTCAAACATAATTTATTGAGCATCAGTCAACTATGTGACAGAGGGAATACTGTTTCCTTCAATTCTGAAGCCTGTATTGTCACAAGTAAAAAGGAAAATAAAGTGGTTCTAACTGGAGTTAGAAAAGGGAATGTGTACTTAGCTGATTTCAACTCTACAGATGCAGAATCCATTACTTGTCTTCTCAGCAAAGCAAGTCCAGTTGAAAGTTGGCTATGGCACAAGAAGCTGTCCCATTTGAATTTCAAGATAATGAATGATCTAGTCAAAAAGGACTTAGTTAGAGGAATGCCTCTGGTGGAATTCACAAGGGATGGACTGTGTGATGCTTGTCAGAAAGGAAAGCAAAAGAAAGTATCATTCAGTAAGAAGCTTGAATCTGCAATTGATGAACCACTACAACTTCTACACATGGATCTTTTTGGACCAGTCAATGTATTGTCAATTTCAAGGAAAAGATACTGCCTAGTGATTGTAGATGATTTCTCAAAGTTTTCATGGGTTTATTTTCTTAGATCAAAAGATGAAGCTAGTGAAATCATCATCAATCATATCAAGCAAGTCAACAATCATCCTGATTTCAAAGTAAGGAATATTAGGAGTGACAATGGAACTGAGTTCAAGAATTCAACCATGAAGTTGTTCTGTGAAGAAAGTGGGATCATGCATGAGTTTTCAGCTCCAAGAACTCCACAACAAAATGGTGTGGTAGAAAGGAAGAACAGATCACTAATTGAAGCTGCAAGGACAATGCTTGAAGAGTCAAAACTCCCAACTTATTTTTGGGCTGAGGCTGTTAACTGTGCATGTTACACTCAGAATATTTCTCTAATCAATCAGGCAAAATGCATGACTCCCTATCAATTATTCAAGAGAAGAAAACCAACTTTAAACTTTCTACATGTCTTTGGTTGCAAATGCTACATCTTAAGGAATCAATCTGATCACAAAGGGAAGTTTGATGCAAAGGCTGATGAAGGAATATTTGTTGGTTATTCTGCTGGAAAATCATATAGGGTCTATAATCTAAGAACCAACATTGTCATGGAATCTGTACATGTTGTGTTTGATGACAAAAAGATTGATGGACTAACAGATGAGGGACATCATGAAGGACTCAAATTTGACAACATTGAGATATACTGTGATGATAGTGAAGATGAGAATGATAAAGAAGGCATCTCAAGAAGAATTCAGAATCTGCCTTTGGATAATGCACAGAATGCTGCATCCGTTGAAAGTCATAATTCAGCTTCCGTTGAAAGAGGCAATGCAGCATTCGTTGAAAGATAAAGTGCATCATCCGTTGAAGTTCATAATGAAGCATCCGTTGATCACAGTCTGTCAACGGATAATCAATTCACTTCATCAGTTGATAGAGCTCCCAATTCCTTTCAAAGGATCAGCAACTCAGGGGGAGTTTCAACAAATCAACATTCTATCTCACATCATGACAATACTGAGACAACCTCATCTAGGGCTAATCTACCACCTCAAAGAAAATGGACCAAGAATCACCCTTTTGAACTGATCATTGGTGATGCTACATCAAAAGTACAAACTAGAAGGGCTACTCAAGATGAATGTCTGTATAGTAGCTTTCTATCACAGGAGGAACCTAAGCGAGTGGAAGAAGCTCTATTGGATCCAGATTGGATTTTAGCAATGCAAGAGGAGCTAAACCAATTTGAGAGGAACAAAGTATGGAAGCTGGTACCCAAGCCAAAGAACAAGAGTTCTATTGACACAAAATGGGTATTCAGAAACAAGATGGATGAAAATGGCATTGTCATAAGGAATAAAGCCAGATTGGTTGCTAAAGGCTATTCTCAACAAGAGGGAATAGATTTTGATGAAACATTTGCTCCAGTTGCCAGACTTGAAGCCATCAGAATCTTTCTAGCCTATGCAGCTAATGCCAATTTCAAAGTCTATCAAATGGATGTCAAGAGTGCATTTCTAAATGGGGAATTGGAGGAAGAAGTTTATGTAAGCCAACCTCCAGGTTTTGAAGATCCAAATTTTCCAGACTATGTGTATTATCTGTTGAAAGCACTCTATGGACTAAAGCAAGCACCTAGAGCCTGGTATGAGACTTTGTCAAAGTTCCTTCTAGATAATCACTTCATAAGAGGTACTGTTGACAAAACTCTCTTCTTTAGAAATGTTAATGGCTCTAAGATACTTGTACAAATTTATGTAGATGATATTATATTTGGATCTACAGATGATAAGCTTTGTAAAAAGTTTGCTAAATTAATGCAAAGTAAATATGAAATGAGCATGATGGGAGAGCTAACTTACTTTCTTGGTTTACAAGTTAAACAAGTTAGTGGTGGAATTTTCATTAGTCAAACTAAATATATTTATGATCTTTTAAAGAAGATTGACTTAATGGACTGTTCACCTGCAAAAACTCCCATGGCCACTGCCACTAAGCTTGAATTAAACAAGGCTGAAAAGTCTGTGGATATTACAAGTTATAGAGGCATGGTTGGCTCACTTTTATATTTAACTGCTAGTAGACCTGATATAATGTTCTCTACATGTCTCTGTGCTAGATTTCAAGCTGACCCTAAAGAATCTCACTTAGTGGCTATTAAAAGAATTTTCAGATATCTCAAGGGGACTCCAAATCTAGGAATTTGGTACCCTAGAGAGTCTGGTTTTGATCTAATTGGCTACTCAGATGCAGATTATGCAGGTTGCAAAATAGACAGGAAAAGCACAACAGGCACCTGTCAATTTCTAGGGAACAAGCTTGTATCATGGTTCAGCAAGAAGCAGAATTATGTTTCCACATCAACAGCTGAAGCTGAGTACATTACTGTTGGTAGTTGCTGTGCACAGATACTATGGATGAGGAATCAACTATTTGACTATGGTCTGACTGTTGACAAAATTCCAATATTCTGTGACAACACAAGTGCCATTGCCATTACTGAAAATCCAGTGCAGCACTCAAGAACCAAGCACATTGATATCAAGTACCACTTCATTAGGGAACAAGTGATGAAAGGTACAGTGGAACTTCATTTTGTTCCAAGTGAAAAGCAGATTGCAGACATATTTACCAAGCCACTTGATGAATCAACATTCACAAGATTAGTAAGTGAGTTAGGTATGCTTAATTATTCATAATCTATGTCATCTATATAATCTGTCTTGAAGCCTGAAATGAATTTGTTACAAGGAACAAAGCTGGCTTTAATTAAGACTTATCCTATCAACGGATATTCTATATCCGTTGAAAGCCAAAATTGTTCTATCAACGGATGTTCATTATCCGTTGAAAGACAAATACATTTCTGGTAATTTTATCCTTTAACGGATAAAATGGTGTTGTTCATCAACGGATAACTATTTCCCTTATCCGTTGAAGTGTCACGTCAGTTACTATAAGTGAGTCACAGCCGTTGATTCTTTTACTCAACCGTTGATACAGATATACAGTGTTGTATGTATTTGTATTTAAGGTAGTTTTCAGAATTTCTACAGTTTTATTTATTCTTGAACGGCTGTAACTTACTTAAAAGTATCATTTAATCATTTTATTTACGTTTTAATTCAAGAAAGTATAAAACCCAATTGAACTCTTATTCTCACTTTACGCTTTCTTGTAATTCTTATTCTCTTTCTCTCTAAATTCTCAAGTTTTTCTCTGCAACCTATACTCACAACAATGGCACCAGTAGTCAAAATTATGTCTCAAACAGGATTTGTTTATGAAAAGAATAATTTCATAGCTTTGGTTGAAAAAAATGAAGCCCGTTCTGATTATCACAAGATGATGGACTTCATCAAAAACTGCAAACTAAGCTATGCAATGCTGGAAGCCCCAACCATCTACTGTGAGGTGATTGAGGAGATTTGGACAACTGCAGAGTTCAACTCCACAGATATGACTATTGCCTTCTCTCTCAAAGGTAAGGACTATTGCATTAATTGTGATGATATACAATCTTGCTTTAAGTTGCCTGAGAATAATGCCATGACACCACACACTGATAAAGATGTCTCTGCTATGCTAGATTCCATAGGCTATGCTTTTGATTCTGCTAGTTTAGGTAGTATTAGAAGGAAAGGCCTTAGGAAAGAAAGAGTTTTCTTGGAGATGCCTTTATTAAGGTTTTCTCTGGGAAGATTAGCAATTTTGATGCTATCACTTCATCTCTTGTTAATATGCTCTATATGCTAGTTTCTGATAGGTACTTTAATTTTAGCAACTGTGTTATGCTAGAATTAGGTTCCAGATTAGGTAACAAAGCTAATAGACCACATAACATCTACTATGCTAGATTCTTTATGTTATTGGCTAACCATGTTGCTGAAGGTTTGGTTATATCCAATGAGAATAATAAACTCAAATGATGGGCACAAGAGAAAAGGGTCCTTGCAGACCTTTTGAGAATGAACCTCAACAGCCAGGTGCCATTGGTATACTTGCCAATCATGAATGCACCACAGGTAAGCGAGGTAAATACTTCTATAACTCCTACTATTTCCAACCCCAATATTTCTTTGCCTTCTAGTGTGGCTATGGAACCTGTGTCTTTGTCCAAACAGGCTCCTACCAAAGCCACCAAATCTAAAGTTTCCAAAGTCAAGTCAAAGAAACCTACCTCTGTTGTTTCTCAAAAGACAACAGTTGTAACAACTACCATAAACCCTGAAGGGAGTGAACAGGGTGTGAGTGGTGAGGGGAGGGGTGAACATCAAAAAGCCCCCCAGGATAAGGTGGGAGAGGTGAGTGGTACCCAAACCAGCCAAGCCACAGTCTCTCAAAAGACTGTGGTGGTTCAAAAGGAGTCCAACACATCCCTAGTTGCATCCTCCCAAAAGGTTGTAACTATAGAAAATAGTCCCCAACCAGGGACATAGAACAAAAGAGGGAGGGACACTGAAGCCACACATTCACCATTTAAAGCCTTTTCAAGGAAGAAGAAGGCCAAGACCCTAGTTTCCACACAAGGGACACACACAGCACAGATACATCCACCTGTATCTGTGCCTTCTCAAATTCAGCTTGATGTGATTTTAGCAAATATGGAATCACAGCCCCATTCTCTCAATATAGAAACACACCATTCATCAAACTCTCCAACACCCTCTCTGGATGTGGATATGATATTCACATCAATTCCTGATTCTCCCTCATTAAAACTCAGGGAGGAGCCCCACTCAAAACCTGGTGATCATCATCTTTTAGATGATTTGTTGGATCATCAGCCAATTCTTTCAGATGTAGTTGCAGAATCTGTGTCACCACACTTAAAATCAATCCACACAGATTCAACAATTATGTCACTTTCTATATCTACATCTTTTCCTTCTTAACGGATATCTCTCATCCGTTGACAAGTGGTTCTTCTTCAACGGATAAGCTTAACAGCAGTTATCCGTTGATACCATCAGTTTCCACTTCAACGGATATTCCCTATCCGTTGATGGTCTCTACACACTTAACAGAAACAATTCCAACTGTAGAGGACATGGCAACTGTACAATCACTTTTAGGTTTGAGGGAAGGGAGTGATCTTTTGAGTGAGAGACTGGGTTGCTCCCAGGCAAAAGGAGAGGTTGAGAGTCACCATATGCATGCTATTTCTTCCAGCATGGCAAAAGTGAGTGAGAGGACTGCCACCTTAGAAGGTGAAGGTGAGGGTGTGAGGGTGTGTGTGAGCCAGGGGGAGCCCCTGATGCAAGAACAGAGAGAAATTGAGAGAAAGGCAGGTACAGAAGCTATAAAGGTGGATCCAGCCATTGCTAGTGAGTTAATGAAAGTGGATGATGCAGAAAAAGAAAGACAATTTCAGCAACATTACAAAGCTGTCATTGATAACATTTCCTTGGATGCTGACACTTTTACTCACCCTGTTTCAGCCTATCAATTATTGGCTGCACAGGGCAATGTGGAGGCAGAACAGACACTACACATTGTACACACTTCAGAATCTCTTCTCAGAGACAAAGCTGCTGTCAACAGGCTGTCTTCTCAAGCTGGTGAGCCATCTGAAGAATTTGGAGTAAATTCTAATGATGATGACTCTAATTCTTTAAATGAGAGCATGAACTTAGGGGGAGTAGCAGGCCCAAGTTCTGTTCCTGATCTTCCTGCATGGGCAAGGGCAAAACCATCAATACCAGGAGAGTTTGGTGTCACTTTGGTCAGACAAGTCATGACAATTCAGAAGGCCCTTCAGGAGACTCAAGATGCTGGTACCAAGGCAATTCTTCAAGCTCATCTGGAATCTCTGCATCTCTTGCAGTTGCAGCATTACCAGCAAAATCTAAGTGTGGATGAGCTCAAGCAGGACATTGCTGATCTGAAATCCTACAATGCTGAGAAATTGGATTCAGTTATACCCTATGGTACTATGCAAGATTTGTTGGGGAGACTGAGGAAAGCATCTGATGCTGACAAGAGGCTGGCCAGATTGGAAGATAGGGTTCAAATCATTGAAGACTCTATGGTCACCATTCTTCAGAATCAACAAACTCAAACAAATCTACTCATGCAGCTGGCAAAAGCACAAGGCTTGACCCCTACCCTTGATGATAACAAAAAGGGGGAGAATAAAGGGGAAGGGGAAGGAGAGCCATCTACAACAGTTCAGATTTCTCAAGTGCTAGTTCCTGTCATCACAACTTCTCCAACTATTCAAGTCAAAGGAAAGCTAGATGGAATTGATCTAATCCAGATAGCAACAGCTGAATTGCAAGTCAAAGAGCAAAGGAAGAAGATTGATGAAAAGATGCAACTAATATTTGGTTCTACAACTTCTCAATCACAATCTGTGAAGCATAGCACAAAAGTGGAATCAATTATTATGGAACTCAAGCCAGTAGGGAGGCATAAGGATGGAGAAACTTCTTCCAAAGATCTGCAACCTATGGTTCTCAAGCCCAACAACAGATCCAATAAGGACTCTACAAAGAATCCTCTAAAAGAGGTGGATTTTCCTCTTCCAAAAGCTGATGAGGACAAGCTTTTAGGTAGAAGTATTGCATATCTCAAAGAGACCATGGATGAGGCTGTAAGGAGAAACATGGCTATTATCTTCAGAGAGGGAAAGAGCATATGTGTGATGCAAGGACATCCCAAATTCTCAATAGCCAAGAGGGAAGAAACCAAAAGGTTGAAGGAAGAAGCCAAACAGCTAAAGGCTGACAAAAGAGCACAAGCAAAGCTTGAAAAACAGCTAAAGTCAAGTCAGGCTGAAGAACAGAAAGAAATTGAAGACAAAGGTGAAGATGAAGCTATGGGGGACATGGTTGGTACTGAGATGGAGGAAAGAAGTAAGGAAGAATGGCAGAAAGGGAAAAGAAAGAAGGTCAATACAAAGAGAAAGAAGGTAGATAAGACTGAAGAAACCCAATCAATATCCAAACCACTACCCTCTATTCCTGAACCCATTGTACCTGACCCCTTCATGAACATTCATGGTGAAACAATCATTCCCAAGGAGGAACCAATTGATTGGGACACCATCAAATTGCCCACCTTCCTAACCTCTTCTCCACCATCAAAGAAGCAGAAAAGAAGAATCAAATCAACACCCTCTAAAGTCTCAATCAAATTCACACAGAAGCCTAAGCCTAAACCTCAAACCTCTAAAGATGATTATGTTCACATCTGTGACATAAAAGAATTTTCAGACATTGAACTCTATCTGGATGAGCTGGAGGAAGTAAGGGGAATAGCTGCCTACAGACAGCTACCAGAAAGACTAGTGTTCAAATACAAAGTAGCTGGGGAAAGAACATGGCCTCTTCACAGAATTCTGAATGAAGGCTACTCTACCTTGATCAGAGTCTACTCAGCCATACAAAGGGATTCTGGCTTTACCAGGACTGCCAAGACTGAGATTCTCAACAAGATTGCCAACATAAGAAAAACTTGGAGGGAGCCCAATGCTTTGCCTAGAACTTTACTCATTCAAGAAAGAGGAATTACAATTCACAAATCACCTCATTGGTTGATGGAGTTCAGAGACAACAAAAGAGTCAGAAGATTTTTCAGAATTGAAGATCAGCTAAAGATTGCCAGTAATGAAACTCTCAAGGATGTGCAATCTAAGTTAGATATCAATGAAGAAGATGAAGCTGAATTCTACAGACAACTTCAACTTCAAATAGAGGAGAATGACAGGAGGCTAGGAAAGAAAACCAGGGATCAAAGGAAAAGAAAGTAATTTGCTCAGGCTAAAGGAGCACCCTTGGAAATAATGTAATTCTTCAATTCCATCTCAGCATATACATTTTTGTAGCACTTTTGAATTTCTGCTTTATTACAGTTTATATATTTGTTAAGTGTTTTGTTATCATCAAGCTAAACCCAAATGTATGCCTACAGTTATAGTAGACATAAATAGGGGGAGATTGTTAGGAATATGTGTATTAGTTTGATGATAAGTTAAGCAAAACACTTAAGTAGAAATCTAGTGTTTGTAGCCTCAACGGATAAGACCATCTTGGCTATCCGTTGAAGGAGTAGTTGTACTTAGCAATAAGTTTAGTATTGTAGCACATTTCACTCTCTGGTTTCAAGCTGTAATTCTTAGATGTTGTTAGGAAATAATCAGTCATGTTGACTACTAATGGATGTACAAATAGGAGGGCTAATTGTAAATATTTCATGCCTTGTAATTTTGTATAAGTGAAGAAGTGTCAACGGATATTGAAGACCTTCAACGGATAAGAAACAAAGCTTCAACGGATGTCTCTAATGCTTCAACGGATAATATCCATCAACGGATAAGTGCTTCAACGGATAAAGATTTCAACTGATAATGCATCAACGGATAAAGCTTCAACGGATAAAGCCTCAACGGATAAGGCATCAACGGATGAAAGCTTCAACGGATGCTTAGTTCATTAGCAGTTGATAGTGACAATTCACAAGCTGACAGAGGCACATGGGTTGACAGAGACATACTGGAATGTGGAAGCCTCTAGGAGGAATCAAGAAAATGCAGCATTTCCATTCTGATGCAAACAAGGAAGTATTCAAAGATTTACAGATTATCCTAGATTGCATTGGATAGAGAAATGAAGAAGAAACATGTGAAGAATCTTTTCAATTGTATTTTACAGTTTGTCTTCACTTGTAAACTTGGTGATATATAAACCAAGTAGCAGCTAGTAATTAGATATGAATTTTCATGAGCTGTTTAGAAATATCAAAAGAGAAAATCATCTAGTTTGTACTAAGAAGCAGCTGTGATTTAATTCTTTGAATCACAGATTTTCTGAAACAACACATCTCTGGTGGAACAACAAATCCACCAGAAAAGTTTTTAAGTTCTTTGTGCTCATTACATTTGTGTTTGAATATATATCTGTCTGCATCAGCTTCAAGCAATTCACACACATTTGATCACTCAAACACTTAGCCTTAGAAACTGCTCAAAACTTGAAAAAGTTTTGAGATTTACATTCAACCCCCCTTCTGTAAATCTCATTGTTAGTCCACTGGGAATAACACATGTTATATCTTTATTTGTAAATTATGACATTGTAAAAGTACTTTTAAATTTATTTGTAAATTATGACATTGTAAAAGTACTTTTAAACTTTTTGGTTCATCTTTTATATTTCTGAGGATATATATATGTTGTGTGTTTAGTTATTATTCATTTATTATTTATTATTTGTTTTATGGGGTTATATAAATTTATTTTGATCTTATGTTAAATTAATTAATTTCTTTAGAACAATTATATTGTAGAAATTAATTTCGTTAAAAAGACTACTTAAAAGTGAGTATCTAGAAATATCTATTTTTATTGTTAGTAATTTATTAAATAATATTTTATATCTTTATTTTTAAATTATGACATTGTAAATGATTATGATAATAATTTGAAACTTTCTTTTATAGTAATATATAGACACATAATTAGTTTTATTTCACATTTTTTTTATTTTCAAAGAAACTATACTTTTGTCTCCTAAATGTACTTTTAAAATTTTTTGGTTCAATTTTTATGTTTTTAGGTAATATGATTTATTTTGGTCTTATGTTAAATTAATTTTTTTAGAACAATTATATAGTAGAAATTAGTTTCATTAAAAAGACTACTTAAAACTGAGTATCTAGAAATATCTATTTTTATTGTTAATAATTTATTAAATAATATTTTATATCTTTATTTTTAAATTATGACATTTTAAATGATTATGATAACAATTTGAAACTTTCTTTTATAGTAAAATATAGACACATAATTAGTTTCATTTCATTTTTTTTTGTTTTCAAAGAAACTATACTTTTGTCTTCTAAATGTACTTTTAAAAAAAATTATTCAATTTTTATGTTTTTAGGTAATGTGATTTATTTTGGTCTTATGTTAAATTAATATTTTTAAAACAATGATATAGTAGAAATTAATTTGATTATACAAACTCCTTTTTTGTTAAGTCCTGTTTATTTATTTTGTATAAAAGTGAGTAGTTAGAAATATCTATTATAACATTGTAAATTATTATGATAACAATTTGAAATTTCATTTTATACTTGTTTATTTGCCTTCCCAAAGAGACCAGCTAAGATTTAGGCAGAGTAGTGGTCATATTTTTTTTATATTGACAATGTAATCATAGTACCGTATCACATGCCTTACACCACACCAATTATATATAGGATATAATGTAATTTGAAATAACTTTTTATTTAGATATGTTTTGTGCTATTTTACATCTATCAACAGACCATAAATTCTATTTTATCATCAAAAATTATTTTTTTTTAGTTTTAAATTATAACAATAGATATATCTATTTTAACATAATCATTGGACCTGCTCTAAGGTGTCAAAAATCATAAAAAAATCTCTATATAATATTGTATGAGTAGCATTGTGCCTCTAGATAATGGATACTCGTTTCTTTCCATAGATAATGAAAATTCGAGAGTTGGAATTTCAATAAATAATAAACAAGATACTCCAAGTTGCTTCTTATTTTGGATTCACTATTCATGTATCATTCTGGTTACAATGTAGGGATGAAAAAAAAGTCTGGACCCGAAAATCTGACCCAACCCGATCTGGTCAAAATCCGATCAAGTCCGGCTCGGTCCCGACCCGGGCTTAGGGCCTCGACGGGCCCTATATTTTTAGGAAAAGTACGGCTCGGCCCGGCCCGGCTCGGGTAAAAACCCGGACTTCGGCCCAGCCCAGTCTTTGGCCTGGCCCAAAAAAACTCGGTTAAAATCTGATAATTCGAATATATTTTCTTATATATTTATGAATTTATATTTACTATAAATTTAAATAATACTTTAAACACATATATATTTACATATTTGTGATTAATAATATTATTGATATACTTTATTGCAGGATTAATGAAGAAGATAATAAGTACACTATATATATTTGGATAACATTGATAAAACATATTATTCTATAAACATGTTTATTTTTTGTCAAACTTAAATGTTTTCAACTAAGTAATGTTTTCATAAAATATTTCATGCAAACTAATACATTTTTACGATAATCTAGTTGCTAACACATGTAATCTTCAGAATCTCTATTAAAACTCGATCTGATTTAAATTAGAAAAAAAACCGGCCCGATCCGATTCAGCCCGAAAAAAAGCCCGGTGAGGTCCGCCTTGAGAGCCCAAACGGGTTCTGACATTTTTCGAAAGCCCGGCCCGACCCGGTTAAAGTCAAAGTCCGAAAAGTCCAAAAAATTCGGCCCGGTCAAAACTCGGGCTTTTAAAATTAGTATATACACGGTTACCATTTTCTCCTATTTCTACATTTCTACATATTATCATTTGCATACACCAGCCTTTGACTTAAAGTTAAAACCCTAGCCAATTTTCCCACGGTATTTAAAAACTTACATTTTATATAAATGAATGATTTTAAATAATAAGATTTGAGTTATCATTTCAAATTCTCATGTTTATACTAATATTTGAATGTTCTGAATTTTAAATGAAATCCAAATTCAAATTTTCAAAAAGCTTGTTTGGGCATTTCCCCTGGTTTTGTGGTACTATCCGACCATTTCTAGTATTAACTAAGGTGGCCGAATGGCTCTTGATTCTCACTGCCGGTAACACTCCATACTTATAATCCGATAAAGTTGAGGGGGTCAAGGCCACGACTGGTCTCACAAGTCACAATAGATCCGGGCCCCTGGAAATACATAAATTCTCTGACATAATACACCAAAATGTTATGCATGGCTAAATGCTACGAAGTGAAGGTGCTGCGGGAATTAATTTTGATTGTCTGAGGCACAACTAGAGCTGGCCAAATGGGCGGGTTTGAACCGCTCATTCGGGACCGGTTCGTACGGAAACCGTAAAAAATTCGGACCGAACCGGGCCGGTTCAAACCCGCACAGCTCGATAAATTAGGTGAACCGAACACGAATACCAATTTTAGAACCCGGGACCAGCACGAGCCCGCACGAGCCAAGCCCACACGAGTCGCACGGCCAGCCAACTCGCACAGCCCGCACGAGCCCGCACAGCACGCCCGCGGGTGTGCCTCACGCGCCAACGTCTTCCTCCCTGCTCTGCTTTCTGCCATGGCTCCAAGTCCAACGTTACACTCTGATTTCTGCAGGTTAACGTTACACCTGTGACCTGACTCCACCTCCAACTTCAAGGCTCCGACGGTACTCTAATTTCCTTATAAATATATACATACAAACAACACTTTTATTCACAGTTTCTTCGACCTCTCTGTTTCTCTCCATCTCAATTTCTCCGACTGCTTTCTCCTTTCTCCGACTTCTTTCTCCTTTCTCCATCTACAAACATAACCCATTCGAATATAAAATTTACAATTCAATCCCCATTCGCAATTTTCAATTCAACAACAAAAATTCGAATATTAAAAAAAGGTAACAGATATTCGCGAACAGGAAAATGGAACAGGGAAGAGGGAGCATTTCTTCTCAAGGTTCAACCTCATCGGCTTCGATGCTCCCGCCTCGACCCGGATCCACGTTTAATACCGAAGAAGGTATGTTATTTTCCTGTCGATTTTAACCAAAAACTATTGGTTTCTGCTTCTGTGATGTTAGATTTTGTGTGTTTTTGATGTTAGATTTTCTGCTTCTGCTTCTGCTTCTGTTTGTTGCCTTGAGACTTGAGTTGTTGTTGTTGGTGGTGTACTAAAATTCAGCATTTCAGCTTACTAGTTACTACTAATTCAGCTTCTATAGTTTTATTCGTGTATTATATATATAATATATTGTTTATTCGTTTTGTAAATTTATTTTTTTAATTGATGGTTATAATTTCGTTTTCTATTCGTTTTTATTCGTTTAATTCATGATTGTAATTTTTTTAATTGATTATTGTAATTTTATTAATAGATTATAATTTTTTTATTCATTTTTTAATTTCTGTAGGTGCTACGAGTTCGAGACAATCATCGCACGTGTGGACATATTTTTCAAAAGAAGCTATGCCGGATAATCCGAATAGATTTAAAGTACATTGTTTGATTTGTGTACAAAATGGTAGACCACAGCCACCATTTAGTTATGCTCGAGGGACCGGCACGGGAACACTAAGCCGACATTTGGAGAATATTCACTCTATTACGAAGGCGAGTCACGAAAGCAGAGAAGCACGAAGAGGTCCACAACAATCACAACTCGGTGGTTTTATGACATCAACGGGAGGTGGAGGTATGCCTTTTTCCTATAGTAGAGATAGAATGATAGAAAGTTTTGCTACTTTTGTTACACTAGACGAGTTACCATTTTCTCACGGTGAGAGTGATAATTTAGAATATATGATGAAAACTACGATAAATCCGGCATTTAGAAAAATTCCTAGAAACACACTAAAACGGCACACAATAACACAATATCATTGCGCTAGAGCACAATTAATTGAATTTTTTCGAGAATTTGATGGTATGGTTTCGTTAACTAGTGATTGTTGGAGTTCGAGTCAAGGTGAGCCTTATATATGTGTTACCGTTCATTGGATTGGTGTCGATTACATGTTACAAAAATGAATTATTGCATTTGATGTTATGGACGAATCACACACCGGTTATAATATTATGTCTAAAATTTTAGATACAATTAAAGAATTTAATTTATTTAACAAGGTATTCACAATTTCCTTAGATAATGCTGCTAATAACAACAAATGTATTAATTATATTAGGACCGAAATTCCTTTAGTTTTAGATGGAGTATTTTTACACATTAGATGTTGTGCTCACATAGTTAACTTAACGGCTCAAGTAGGAATTCAACAAATAACTAATTTATTAGAACCTATTAGGAAGGTAATTAAGTATCTACGTTTGGCGGGTAAATATAGGTCTAGGTACAAGAAATTGTGTAAAGAAAATGGACTAAGGCCGAAAAAATGGGGTATCGATTGTCCTACAAGATGGAGTTCGACATATAAATTACTTGTTGAAGCAATTAAATATAAACCCATTATTACCATCTTATATAACGACGATCCAATTCACCAATACGAAGGAGGAATTATTACCGAGGAAAATTGGGAATTAGCATCTACTGTACGTGACATACTTTATTGTTTTGCGCATGCTACTAAAGTTTTTTCTTATGTTTATGAACCAAATGTACACCATTGTATCATTGAATGTGTTAGTATTGTTACTACTTTAAAGGAATACGAAGAAAATGATAATTTTAGTGATATTATTAAGGATATGAAAATTAAATGGATCGAATACTTTACCGAATTTCCGTATATTTTTTGTATTGCATGTCTTCTTGATCCCGGTGTTAGGAAGGAAGGTTTAGAAAATATGTTAGAACATTATTATGCTGTGTTAGGAGTTTTATATAATCATGTTTTATATGTAACTAATTGTTTAAATTTGTTGTTTCATCTTATAGATATGTATGCTCCAAAAACTCAAAGTACTATACCACCAAAGAGTAGTAATACTTCTAGTAGGTTTAGTAGTACCATTTCATCTATACTAACCAAAAAACAAAAATGTAGAATTTCCCAGTCATCTACCGTACCTTCTTCTGCCACTAGTATGGTTCACGAATTTTTTTCATATAGTTATGAGTTAAATGATGATTTTGATATACTAACATGGTGGAAGAATCATGAGTTACAATATCCGGTTTTAGCAAAAATTGCAAAGGATATTTTAGTTGTCCCAGCTTCTACAATTGCGTCCGAGTCCGCTTTTAGTGCAGGCAGAAGAGTGTTAGATGAGAAGAGATCCAGTCTTGCGCCAGACGTTGTAAAGATTTTAGTTTGCAAAAAAGATTGGGATCAAGCCGATAAAAGACAACAAGGAAGAAAAGAAGATTCCGACGATGACGACGAGCCATGGATGACAATGGATACTTCATCCGAATCGGGAACCTCAACTAGCGAACAACTTTAGAACAAATATTTAATGTAATTTTTTTTTAAGTTTTAATATCATTTGATTTGTAATTTTTTAATGTTTGATGCGGTTTCACTACTAGAATTCTGTCAATAGACATCGGTCCTTAGACATCGGTTGCTCAGACGACCGATGTTAAAGTTCCTTTAGATATCGGTTATTTTAAAACCGATGTTACTACTTATTTTAGACATTGGTCAAGAAAATAACCGTTGTCTATAGTTATTTTTCAAAAATGAAAAACGTTAGTTAGACATCGGTTTTTTATATAACCGATGTCTTTGTTTTATAGACATCGGTTGTATTTTACAACCGTTGTCGATGGTTAACTTAAAAAAATTAAAAAAAACACGCGGAAACGTTCCCCCGTTTATTTCCCAATTATTCCCCCTTAACCAAAAAAATAAACCGTTTTCCCCTTTTACGATAAAATTCTTTTCGTCTCTCTCTCAGTCTGCTATATCTCTCAGCTCTCTCTCTCTCTCTCTTCCATCTCTCTGGTTCTCTCTCTCTCTTCCATCTCTCTGGTTCTCTCTCTCTCTTCCATCTCTCTGATTCCCCTCTCTCTCACCATATCAGTTGATTGCAAGTACATAGGGTTTCAATTAAACCCTAAATTGAAGAACACCTTCAATTAATCAAACTCCATCTACTAGAAACCTTAAGGTCTAAACAAGTTTATTTGTTCAATTCAATTTGTTTGTTCAATTAGGTTTAATTTGTTCAATTAGGTTTGTTCATAATTTTTAATGGTTTTTTTAACAGGTTTTGAGATTCAGTGAGCATTTTAAGGTTTCTAATCTAATTATCTATGTTTTCTTGTTTTTATGACATGGTTTTTGTAGATAAGTTGGACAGAGAGAGAGAATTATCCTTTACTGTCAAACAAGAAGGATTATGGTTGTTTGTCTGTGTGTTGTAGCGCATATCTACCTATCATCCCCTTTTCCCCAAGACAACCTGATACTAGTCAAGCACTTTCCTTCTACCCGTAAATAAACTTCTACTTTGTAATAATTCTTTGTATCTACAGGTATTGTCTGGTAATTTCTTAGAAGCTTATGGAAAGGAGGTAATTAATATACATGATGGTCGTTTTTGTTAATTTAATTTTCTAATACATCTGTATTGCGCAATTAACCTTGTATTTTTTTGGATTTAGTAATATATATATATATATATATCAATTTACTTAGAAAGTGGATTACTAGAATAATTTTAGCATCTGACACAAGTTAGGTCCTAATTATTTTGATAATCCAGTGAAAAAACAGGGACTTGTCCCTCACCAGTGTTTCGTGAAAGGTTTGTAAGAGTGGCAATGGGGACTACTGAGATTCACAATTGATGCGATTATGCTAGGCCTGAGCCTAATAATTTACATCCTAAAGAAACAGAAGAAAAAATAGGAAGGTATTTTTTATATAAACAACTCTTTATTCCAAAGAGATATAGGCTATTTGACTATCTTATCTGTATTAATGTACTCATCTTGGGGCAGCAAAGTACAGCAACTCACTTCTTGGAAATACTGGGATGATCCAGCTCCGGGGAATTTCTCTGTAGGAATAGATCCAGGTAAAAGTCCTGAACTTTTATGTGGATGAACAGGTCAGGGGTGTAAGACCAATGCCTCTCATAAAATGGAATGGTGAGCTTACTGAATAGTTACCACTTAATGGTTTGTGGTGCTGAGTGTCTACAACACTTCAATTTCTGTTGATTTTAACCCATATATCTCTTGTAATATTTAACAAGACAATATCTTTTATTTCTCTTCAGGATCCTAATAAGGATAATATGGTTTCTAGCAAGACTTTCTTTTCAGAAAGTTCTGGTTTGCCAAAGGTTAGCATATGTGTTTTCTTTAAATACACTTTATTTTTTGAATTGTTAACTCTAGTATAATGGTTAATTGCTTTTCCTCTTCATTCAAGGTTTAATTGTGACAAATGATAATATTTTAGCTACATTTTATTTAGATATTGGTAAATAACCTGCTAAAACAAATAATGGACTGGTAACTTGTTCCTAAATGTAGAGAGGATGACAATCAAGATTGCATTTAGTATAATGTTGTCTGGTTCTATCCTAGAAATTTGGAAGAGCAGCTACTGAAGTAGAATATAAACTAGTATAACCTGTGTTCCTATGCGTAGAGAATAGAAGTATTAATTTTATTATGCTAATTGATAATTCTTAAATTTGCTATCAAAGTTCCATGTATTTTATCATTTCACATCAATTTTATGAACAGTGTCTTGTAAGCATTTTCTTATAGATGCTTGTTGGCATTGAGATACTTTTTATTCTCTTATTTATTTTCTTAATTTCACCAGATATATCTGCTCAGGCTGTAGAGAGAATTGGTCAGTCTGTGTTAAAGGATGAAAGGATACCAAGTGACCTGATTATTCTATCTTGTGAGGAAGATTATGCAGATTTTGTGCCTTTCCTCGGAAAAGTAAGGAGTTGCTTTGAATTTGATACAATGAAACTACTCTAAAAAATAGTTTCTATTTATTTTATCTATGTATCATCCAATGTTGCATGAGCTTAGATTTACAATCTGAGCTACAGCTAAATGGTATAGTTATTCAAAAGCCGGAATATGAGAGGTCGGTTGTTTTGATCAAATTTTGTGTCTCACTCGGATCTTATTTAGATAACAAGAATGACATAATAAGTTTCTTTTATGATTTTATGTATTTCATGCCTACAATTAACTTAACCGTAATTAGTCAGGATCAAGTATAATGATCATGTAAGGGGTGTCATATTAATGATGTGATTAGATTAGAGTTGTTTTATAATCTTCATTAATGAAGCTTGATGATGCAATACTGCTTTTCAATGACTTTTAAGCATACCGCGGACAATTTATTTAAGATATATTAGCCATTAACATAAATTGTAAGATTGTTTTCTTGAACAAATAATACATGATATATATTTTATTGGTTACTGTTGTAATGATAGTAGAAATGGAGTTCATTTTTTGGCATGATAAAGAAATGGGCTCAAGGAGGGGATTTATTTATTATGCACCAGTAGCTCTGTATGAACAATGAAACTATTCTTCTGTATTTTGTGACCTATTCACCTTGTTTTTATTTATCTATAGGATATCCCTAGTTAAAGGATCAACTCGTCCGAAATGTAATGGTATTAGTATCAAATCTATACTTGTTTTAAGTGAAGTGTATATTCCTCTCAGTAATAGTGTCATATTAATGATGTGATTTTCTAAAATGTGTTGTAGGACTTTTAGTATAATACTAAATAGATCTATGTTATATATTTTCAGCTTTATCAGCAGAGCGAGTTCTAGTATACGGTTTCGATGGAGTTGAATCTGTAAGCACACTACATCCTTTTATTTTGTAGCTTCTAAAGAAAACATGTTAGTTGAGGCTTATTACAGAAAGTTAAAGTCTTTTTGAAGAGATTCTTTTTAAAAAAAAAATATTTGTAAACGCCCATAATTTGTTTGATGTATAGTGCCCACAGTTTCTTTCTCTATGCTGGTCGTTGCCTGTTTGAGTTTTTTCCGTCGGTAGTCCTACTTCTGATTGATATACTTTTACACATATAATCTTGTATATGCATCATACTCAGCAAAGTTGGCTTGATTTTGTGATGTAATTATCAATATTAAATCTTCTAAAGTTACTGGCTAAAATTATTATTGCAGTTGGATATTACATGTACAATACATTGGATAGAGATGAGCAGACTTTACAGTTTCATAGATGTAGATGTTATTTATCTACTTTTATGTTGTCTTATATTGCAGATTAGGATTGTGGCAATATCGTTCTTCCACCTCCAAATGTTCTTGTATAAGGTAATCTAGTCCTATTTACTAGACATAAATATTATATACAACTTGGGAAAAATTAGTTAAGAAATTAATAGTTGCCTTGAGGCATACAATAGCATTATTCTTAGTCTTTAAAATGAGATTTTTCTATTCTTTTCTGTCAGTTGATTGCTAGAATATATATACCCAATTTGGTAAATGTTAATTGATAAAGTGGATTAATTTTTCTGTGAGGCCGACTCTATTTAAGATGTAAATCAGGTTTCAATGACTCACATGTAGATCAACTCCAGTAAGTATGGAGGAAGCTGCTTTCAAGTGTATTAGGAAAGGACAATTTGGTTATACTTGGACCTGTTTGTGTTTTTCTACCGTGTAACATGCTTTATACAGGGG
This sequence comes from Apium graveolens, assembly GCF_009905375.1. Taxonomy (NCBI): domain Eukaryota; kingdom Viridiplantae; phylum Streptophyta; class Magnoliopsida; order Apiales; family Apiaceae; genus Apium; species Apium graveolens. Next base: position 1,288,641 of record NC_133650.1, read on the forward strand.
TTCAATGCAACACTTACTAAACCACTAGATTTCTGTGTTTTTCTAATGTACAACATGCTCTATACAGGGTTTCTATGCAACACTTACTGAATCACTAGATGCTCATGGTAGAAGAATAGACCAGTCACAGAAATACAGCATCAGTTGCATCTAGATATTAAAGATCCATTAAAGAAGCTATGCAATGATCTGAGGACTACAGTTGTAGTTATTAGTGGAAGTGAAAGGAGCGTCTTAGACAAGGTAATCTTATTTTACCACAATATCCCTAAGCTTTAGCAAATCTACTTTCATATGTTGACCGATTACTCACGCGAATCTTTGGAGAATATAATATGTGGTTGGCAGCACAGCATGCACTACTAGAATTCTAGAAGAGCTGGACGAGGTTCGCTGTGATGTTATCAATTTCATTTATATTTTGTAAATTTCCTTGCCTCGCTACTCTTGATATCTTCTCATGTAAATTCTGGTTTAGTAATGTACTAGATGATCGAACTTGTAAGATGGTTTGAAAATGTGTTAGAACTTTTTTTGTTTATGTTTGTTGGTTGGTTGGTCGATCTAGATATTTTGAATCTTGATGTACATGTTTTAGGTTGTTGATTGAATCTTGGTTGTTGATTGTATGAAAATGGTTGTTGATTGGATGAAAACTGATTGGTTGATTGGTTGCAGTTTTTTGATATGGCAGTTTTCTGGTTCATGTAAAAATAGGGATGCTCAATTTAATTACAATAGGAACAGGCATCATATTTTTATTAGAACTGATGTTAAAAACCATAAATATACATCAGTTTACACATATAAAAGCAATGTCTTAAAATCACAACGACATCAGTAAAAACAAAATATTTCATTTATATTTTGTAAATTTCCTTGCCTCGCTACTCTTGATATCTTCTCATGTAAATTCTGGTTTAGTAATGTACTAGATGATCGAACTTGTAAGATGGTTTGAAAATGTGTTAGAACTTTTTTTGTTTATGTTTGTTGGTTGGTTGGTCGATCTAGATATTTTGAATCTTGATGTACATGTTTTAGGTTGTTGGTTGAATCTTGGTTGTTGATTGTATGAAAATGGTTGTTGATTGGATGAAAACTGATTGGTTGATTGGTTGCAGTTTTTTGATATGGCAGTTTTCTGGTTCATGTAAAAATAGGGATGCTCAATTTAATTACAATAGGAACAGGCATCATATTTTTATTAGAACTGATGTTAAATGGTTGTTGATTGGATGAAAACTGATTGGTTGATTGGTTGCAGTTTTTTGATATGGCAGTTTTCTGGTTCATGTAAAAATAGGGATGCTCAATTTAATTACAATAGGAACAGGCATCATATTTTTATTAGAACTGATGTTAAAAACCATAAATGTCTTAAAATCACAACGACATCAGTAAAAACAAAATATTTCATTTATATTTTGTAAATTTCCTTGCCTCGCTACTCTTGATATCTTCTCATGTAAATTCTGGTTTAGTAATGTACTAGATGATCGAACTTGTAAGATGGTTTGAAAATGTGTTAGAACTTTTTTTGTTTATGTTTGTTGGTTGGTTGGTCGATCTAGATATTTTGAATCTTGATGTACATGTTTTAGGTTGTTGGTTGAATCTTGGTTGTTGATTGTATGAAAATGGTTGTTGGCATCATATTTTTATTAGAACTGATGTTAAAAACCATAAATATACATCAGTTTACACATATAAAAGCAATGTCTTAAAATCACAACGACATCAGTAAAAACAAAATATTTCATTTATATTTTGTAAATTTCCTTGCCTCGCTACTCTTGATATCTTCTCATGTAAATTCTGGTTTAGTAATGTACTAGATGATCGAACTTGTAAGATGGTTTGAAAATGTGTTAGAACTTTTTTTGTTTATGTTTGTTGGTTGGTTGGTCGATCTAGATATTTTGAATCTTGATGTACATGTTTTAGGTTGTTGGTTGAATCTTGGTTGTTGATTGTATGAAAATGGTTGTTGATTGGATGAAAACTGATTGGTTGATTGGTTGCAGTTTTTTGATATGGCAGTTTTCTGGTTCATGTAAAAATAGGGATGCTCAATTTAATTACAATATGAATAGGCATCATATTTTTATTAGAACCGATGTTAAAAACCATAAATATACATCAGTTTACACATATAAAAGCAATGTCTTAAAATCACAACGACATCAGTAAAAACAAAATATTCGATGTCAATAAAGGGATATTAGCATATGAAAACAGGGTAATAACATCGATTCAAAAATAAACAACTGATGTCTATTTATCATATTAACATCGGTTATTTAGAAAATAATCGATGTCTATTGTCCATATTAACATTGGTTACTTAGAAAAAAATCGATGTCTATTGTTCAAATTAACATCGGTTCTTTAGAATTCACCGATGTATAATAGGTATGAGACATCGGTTTTTTATTTTTAATCGATGTTAATTTATAAATATTGCTTGTTTGTTATAGTTTTAAATAGGCTTAATCGTCCTAATATTGTATTTCTGAATTTGACATTACACAATTGGATAACAAAAATGTGAATTAGACATTAGAAATTTTCCAGAAACGATGTGTAATATTACGTAGACATCGGTTTTTAACCGATGTCTATGAGAAAATATCTTTAACATCAGTCGCGAAGACATCACACATTTTTTACATAGACATCGGTTTTTAACCGATGTCTAAGGTCTTTTTTCTAGTAGTGTTTGTTCCGTTTTTTAGAGAGAGAGGAGTCCTCTCACATCATTTGTAATTTTTTTAAATTAATAAAATTTATAAGAGGTACCGTCCTCTTTTTAACCAAAAATTTAAAATAATAAAATTAATTGATTACAACTATAACATTTTGAATAAATTATGTGACATAATAGAAAATAATGTTACATTTTATTATTTATTTTTTAATAAACATTGATAGACTAATTTCGAATTTTCTATTAAAAAATACAAGTAATTATTGCTCGAGTTCAGGAAGCTTGGAAGCTGGAACACACAATTCAACTGTGCACTCGCACAGGCCCGCACACACAATTCAACCCGGCTCGCCCAGCTCGCGCACAGCAGGCCCGCACACACGGCTCGCCCAGCTCGCGAATTCGTTCGGTTCGGTTACGAGTCTTGTTTTAACAGTTCAAACTTGGCCCGAGCCCGGTTCGTTATTAAGCAGGCTGGTTCAGTGTTTATATATCCAGTGCTCAACCCGTGTGCGGCCCGGCCCAGCACGCACGGACCGCACAAGTGGCCAGGTCTAGGCACAACTACCACAAGATGCAAGTGCAGTGTCTGAGCTGAAAGTCAGAAAAAGCGAACTATAACTATATACTGATTATAACATTTATAATTTTATTATTTTATATCAAAATAATTTAAGAAAAGTAATAAGTATGCATTATCGAGATTAATGAAGTTAAAATATTTACATATTATTTTGTATGTATTATATTATTGAAGGATTTAAAATTTAAATAGTTAAAATCTTAATAAATCTTTCTACTACGGCCTCCACTTTACTGTGCATCCGCAGTGCCTATATGAAAGTGGTAGAGTTGAATAGCAGTGGTGTATTTGAATGATTTGGTATTGTTTTTTTCTTAATATTATATTGATTTTTTATTTTTTTCGTGAAAGTGTTTGGTTCCTATAAAAGAGGTAAAATAGAAGTCGAGTGTGATTAGAAATTAAATTGGATAATAATTCATAAGAGTATATAGTTATATTAGATACATGGTTTATTATTTTTAATTAAATTATAATTGTTTAAACTTTGTTTTGGAAGAATGATTTTTTAGGAAGATGTGAACCAACAAACCAAATTATTCCCTAGTTTGCTTATAATTTAAATAGTTAAAATCTTAATAAGTCTTTGTACTACGGCCTCCGCTTTACTGTGCGAATTTGAATTACTAAAATTAATCTTGAAAGTGTTTGGTTCCCTATAAAAGAGGTAAAATAGAAGTTGAGTGTGATTAGAAATTAAGTTGGATAATAATTCATAAGAGTATTTAGTTATATTAAATACATGGTTTTATTTTTTTAATTAAATTATAATTATTTAAACTTTATTTTGGGAAGGTGAACCAACCAAATTATTTGTTTATAATAGTATAGTATAGATATCATGATATCAATTCCACTTTTGCATTTAATCAATTTCACAATGCAAGTTGTAATCTCCATACAGATCTAACAGGAGTACGCATGATCGAATGCCTGGCCAGATTTATCTGGTTGATTCAGAGACTGTTGGTTGCTTGTGTAGGCAAAATGCTAGAGATCCTATATGGATTTTTCAAATTGAATCTCAAGTCAGGAGTGATGTACTGGTTACCTCCAACTCTAAAAAATAATGAACATGTGCATTTACATAAATTTCAGTAATAAAAACAAATATCATGTCATTTGTAACGATACCTCTAACATTACGTACTCCTTACAAAAACATGTCATTTTGTGGTGAATTATGACTGTTAGTTAGTACCCTGGAAGTTCATCCTCAATTCCAATTGGACAGAGACAATAACTTCTCCATGCAAGTATATATTAATACTAACTAATTCTAACATCAATGTTTTGTCTTAAGTCTTTACTAATGCTAGCGTCTCCGATAAAGACCTTTTCAGTACTAAATCTGATGATAATGCATTATTAGGGATCAGTTTTAGACTGAGATCAGAGTTGCAGCTGAATTTAAATTATATCTTAAAAGCATTGAAATATAAGAGCACCTGGAATCGCACGATCATGTAAAGGGATGTTGAATCGTTAAAGAAGCTGGTTTAATATTTGTGGATGATCTTGAGATACATGCAGGCTGCAGCTGCCTTCCTCTAAATGCCATTTGTTTAAACTTGTCAAATGTAAATTCATGTACATATGGAGAAACAAGCTAACAGTAGGGATGGTCATATGAATTTCTAACTTATGTTTAAGAAATTATTGCATAATGTTGGGCCAGGGCCGCATATAAATTAAAACCAAGTGAGGACAAGCATTTATTTAAGCCCAGTTAGAATTAACAGACAAAGAAAGGCCTAAGTACTTTAAAAGGGCCCAATTATCCCCCACCCTTGAGATAGACAAGAAACAAGTTGATGACATTGTACTCTTAATTAATTGAAGTTGATGACATTGTATTTAACTAGGTTGATTACATCAAAGACTAATTGATTAGTATCCAAAAACAAACAGGAAAGATGATTAAGAGAGCAATCTGGATTTGTCAACATTGTAAAACCAAAACCACATTGATTATCAAACTCGAGCCAACAGAATTTGGATTGGACTAGGTTCATGTATGTGTATGATGGATGGGGTTTGAAAAGAACACACCCAACAAGTTCACCACATTTTCCCATGCTAGAAGGTACCGCTCGCTCTTGGTGGGACTCTACTTGTTTCCCAATATGTTCATGACAATTTCACATTCATTAATTAGCTGAGCGTTTGGTCAGTTTAGTTTAAAATAAGATCGAATTAAATAGATCGAAAAATCATTATATCATTTTTTTTGGATCAAACCGTATGAGGATTGTGTTCTGGAACGGAACGGAGCGAACCGAATTGAAATAATTGTATTACAAATTAAACCAAAAATTATAAAATTAAAACATAATAAAAGTATTGGGATATATATAATTCTAAGAGTGTAAATACAATTACAAATTAGAAATTATGGTTATAATTTTTAAAATATATGTAAAATATGTATAATATAAAATTATACTATTTATAATTTGTTCTCTTCAGTCCGGACCGAAATATTATTTAAAATAATCGGATCGAACAAAAAAATTCCGGTTCAATTTTTCGGTTTCGACTAAATTTTACTTAGCGCAGTTCATTAACAACTTCCTAATAATTCAAAATAGTAAAAAAACATAATATTTTGAGATAAAAATTAATATCCAAACTTAAGATATCTAATATTAGTTGAATATTGATTTTTATTTTTTATAATTTTAACACTTGTACATATATTTTATCTTTCACAAGATTCTTCGAATTTTGGATATCTCATAAGTCATAAGTAAGTAAGAGCAGTACACTAGAGCAAGAAATTATAGTTATATAACAAAAATTAAATTATAAGAAACTTGCTAGGCGGATGTAACTATAACTTAGGTTAGTAAATAGGGTTTTCAATATAAATATATGATAGATATATTTGTAATCACACAACTTAGATTTGAAAATTTTACCAAGTCTATTCCTAAAATTATGTACTGATGTAATCATCTGTAAAAACTTTGTTCTATTCCGGTGAAAGTTGTTTGTGTATCTCCGCACTTATAAAATCAAGTTCATGAACCTCTTGAATTCAGGGATTCTAAACCAAATACTACTACTATTAGGCAAAAGGTACTCCTTGATTAATTAAGCGAAACCAACAACTTTTAGGCAATATCTACTTTGTTAAACATCATTAATAAAAGAATCACAGTGACTTTTTACCATCCACTAGATATAGTTAATGTATGTTCGTACATATTCTATCATGCTGTAAAGAGATGGGCATATAATTAATTAATTTATAAAATCAAAGGTTCATTCCCCCTTGCATCTATACTTTTAGTCCTTCGGTGAAAATTGAAATCATCGAACTCATTTGTTACTTGTTTATTACATGAAATTGGGAAATGGGACCTTAAATTTTGCAAGGACTCTTGCTTAAGTTTTGTTTTAGTCCTCTTTGTTTAATATTTTGGAGTTTTGTTGTCTTATTATCCGGGGCTGTTAAAGTTATGTATAAAAAATGGAGAAATGCAAGAGTTCTGGAAACAGTTTATAAAACTCTTCTAAATACCGATATTTTAACATATATTTGATAACTTTCCAGAAAATAAGATATTAATTTATGTGTAATATATGCGTATATAAATTAAAATATGATAAATATCACGTCACATCATTTAAAAAAAATTTGAGAAAAAAAATTGAGTTACCTAGTAATATTTTTTTTAAAGTAGGCTAAAGCATCTGATCAGGTTAGTAAATAAAACACATCATTTCATAATTTATAAGAGTAGATGAGTTCGAACTTAAGTTGTGTTTTCAAAATTTACAAATTTCAAGTTGAGTCTTGTTAAACTAGTTTTTGAAACTTATTCACCGAAGGGGTGTATGTCTTTAAAAATAAAAGTATTAATTTTTATGCATAGGATTTAGATTAAGATTAAGAATAAATTATCACAAAAAAAGAATCATCAACCTTCTAGAAAGGTATATGTAATACAATTAAATAGAGCATCACCAAAATTGTAGCCTAATTAAAAAAGACTTTAACTTATATGTATTGCTTGTAAGACGGTCCTAACTATACTTATTAGATAGAATTAAGCTAATTAGAGTGGCCGAGTGGGAGTAATTAATCAAGTTTAGTGTTGCATAGTTCAAGTTAAATCTAATACACCTTCAAGGGTGGGATTCTATTCACATCTTAGCTGAGGGCCAGCCGGCCACTTGATCCATTTTTTCTTACTTATATAATCTAGGTTTAATGTAAAACGAGACTTCTGAATAAAAACTAAACGAAGCTATGGCCTGTAAATGCTATTACTAAAGTTTTTAGAATATTAAGAATTTTATTTTTGCGACTTATAATAGTGTGACAAATTGAGTGTTGCAAGCAAATGAACCAGTCTTCCCTTGTATTACACCTTATCATTTCAGCCGCTTGCAACTTGAAAGAATGTAAGACTCCGATAAAAATTTAAATTAATTTATTTAAATTCTAAAGTGAAAAAATTACATGATTGAATCAATAAGAATTAATTTAGAATCTTGGTTCACTTCTCCATCTTAGCGACAAAATAAAAAGATGATCAAATTATGCAAGTTGTATTAATATATTAAATCATAATATATATAAATTTGATCTTAGAAATTTTAAAAAAAATCCAACTGAACAATCTATAAATATTGTGTATTTAGTGTAACGACCGGAAATTTTCGCGACGTAATTAAGTAAATAAAGTATGATTCCAGTGGTGTGATTATAAATTATGTGACTAAGTAATGGTTAATTGTCTTTATTGTATAATAGTATCTGGGAGCGTAGATAGATGCGTTCCAATTTAAAGAGTCAGCTAAGAGGTTAAGCTGTGTTGTCGGGCCGTCAGGTAGAACGAAACCCGTTTTAAAATGGGATTAAAGTGTTTAAATATGAAATATGTGCTGATATGTGAAATGGTATGTTTAAGTGAGAATTATGTTCTACTGATGTGTCAGTTAGTAAAAATAATTGATTGTGAACCGTAATTGAAACGCTTAGTGCCGGGCCGTCAAGCTGAACGTGACCCGATACGCGAAAAAGGAGAATGATAATAAAAAAGGAAAATTTTGTGATCAAGTATGAGTTGTGATGTGTGAATACATGTGTTCGCTTTTCTGTATGCATGATTACGTGATCTGGATGATTTTAAATGATTTTAAGGTATTTATTTGATTTAAAATAAGGTTTATTGAACCTTTAAATGTTTTTATAAAATTATTCGAGAATGGTCAAGGCGTGAAATTTATTTTGTTATCTTCAAAATAGTCCTAGAGACTTTCTAAAAATGATAGACGAATTTATTTCGTGATCGTTGCTTTTTAAAATGATTTTATGGAGTTAACATGCTATTTTCAACATAATCTTGTAAAATTCATATTAAATCAACCGTTCGCTCAAAAATTATTCTAAAAATATGGTTGGAAAGATAATTTCGAGATCTATGCTCTAAAATTTTTATTCGTTTCATTCTCATCTTTTCTGAGAGAGTTATTTCTTGAATCTATCCATTTTTAGATTAAAAATAAGAGAAGGTAATAGCATACGCGTGTTAATGCAACACGGGAAGGTAATAGCATACGCGTCAAGGCAACTCAAACCGCACGAGCAAAAGTATCCAACGCACGATTTGGAATTGGCAGCAATTGTGTTTGCCCTTAAGATTTGGAGGCATTATTTGTACGGGGAAAAGTGCGAGATTTATACGGACCATAAGAGCTTAAAGTATATCTTTACTCAGAAAGAACTGAATATGCGACAAAGAAGGTGGTTGGAATTGATCAAAGATTATGATTGTGCGATAAACTATCATCCTGGAAAGGCAAATGTGGTAGCTGATGCTTTAAGTCGAAAGGAAAAGTTGAATATATTAACGTCATCAGAAGAATTAATCAAGGACTTTGAAAAGATGGAAATAGTGGTACAGACTCCAGAATGTGGAGGTGAAGCCATTTATGCAATACGGTTTCAACCTGAAATTTTAGAAAAGATTAGATGCTGTCAAGAGCAGGTGATGAATCGCGAAAGGAATAAGTTAACGGGAGAAGAAATTAAAGCTCAAAAGGATGGAAAAGGAATATACCGTGTTAACTCACGTATTTGGATACCTGATGTTGTGGAACTAAATCACGAGATTTTGCAAGAAGCGCATAACTCGAGATTTTCAATTCACCCTGGAAGTACGAAGATGTACCAGGATTTGAAAAGAAATTTTTGGTGGCCAAACATGAAAAAGGAAATTGCGGAATGGATAAGCAAATGTTACACGTGCCAAAGAGTTAAAGCGGAACATCAAAGGCCAAGTGGATTGCTTCAGCCACTGGACATACCTGAATGGAAATGGGAACATATCACAATGGATTTCGTGGTAGGATTACCTAAAACCAAGTCTAATCATGATGCGATTTGGGTGGTAATTGATCGACTGAAAAAGTCAGCACATTTCTTGCCGATAAACGAAAGGTTTTCATTAGAGAAGCTGGTCAAAATGTATCTGGATGAAATTATGATGCATCACGGAGTTCCTGTATCTATCGTGTCTGATAGAGATCCAAGGTTTAATTCGAGATTTTGGCGACAATTCCACGATCATTTGGGAACGAAATTGAAAATGAGTACGGCATATCATCCGCAGACAGACGGACAAAGTGAAAGGACAATTCAGACAATTGAGGATATGTTGCGAATCTGCGCAATAGATTTCAAAGGAAATTGGGACGATCATTTGCCCTTAATTGAGTTTTCCTACAACAACAGTTATCACGCAAGTATTGGCATGCCGCCTTATGAAGCGTTGTATGGAAGAAAGTGTAGATCCCCTACTTATTGGGACGAAGTTGGTGAGCGCAAGTTAATTGGCCCCGAGCTAGTACAGCAAACGAAGGAAAAAGTTAAAATGATACAAAAGAGATTAATTGCAGCTCAAGACCGACAGGCAAAGTACGCGAATCAAGAGCGGAAAGATGTGCAATTCGAAACTGGAGACAAGGTCTTGTTGAAGATATCTCCTTGGAAAGGTTTAACTCGATTTGGAAAGAAAGGAAAGCTAAGTCCAAGGTACATTGGACCATTTGAAGTATTGCGACAAGTTGGGAAAGTGGCGTATGAATTAGCGCTACCGCCGCAAATGCAACATCTGCACAATGTATTTCATGCATCTCTCCTGAAGAAGTATAATGCTGATGCGAGCCATGTGATCGAGTTGGAACCAGTAGAAATCCAACCAGATTTGTCCTATATGGAACAACCAGTGCGAATTTTGGATCGAAAAGAAAGGACGCTTAGAAATAAAGTTGTACCTCTAGTTAGAATGTTGTGGAGAAATCCACTAGTCGAGGAATCGACTTGGGAATTAGAAAGCGAAATGAAAGAAAAGTATCCCCATCTATTTGCTTAGATTAGATTCTGGGGACAGAATCCTTTTAAGGAGGGTAGATTGTAACGACCGAGAATTTTGCGTCGTAATTAAGAAAGTAAAGTATGTATTATGTGATGAGATTATGTGATTAAGTGGTGATTATTTGTCTTATCTGTATACTAGAGTTAAGGAGCGTGGATAAAAACGTTCCAATTTAAAGAGTCAGCTTAGGAGTCAAGCTGTGGTTTCGGGCCGTCAGGTAGAACGGAACCCGTCCTAATATGGAAATTAAATAATATAAAATGTGAATTATTGATGAAGTGAATGAATGAAGTATTTCGTCTTAAGAGACGTGTTGATTGGAAAAGGTAATGAGAAGCGTATTCGAAACGCTGAGCGTCGGGCCGTCAGGCTGAACGTGACCCGGTACGCGTAAAAAGGGAATAAAGATTAAAGAGGGATAGATTCTATGATCAGACCTGAGTCATTATGTGACTATGTGTATGTGATTGCTTGACTGTGTGCATGATTATATATTTTATGTTAATTTCTGTGAATTTTAAAGGAATTATGTGATTTACATAAGGGTTTATTTAACCTTCGTACATTTTTATAAAATCATCTGAGATGGATAAAAACATGGGATTTGTTCTGTTATCTTCGTAGAGGTCTTAGAGACTTTTTAAAAATGATAAGTGAATTTAATTGTGGGTCTTTGCATTTTTAAATTGATTTTATGTGGAAAAGGTATTTATTAAAGCGAGTTTGCGAAATTCATATAAAATCAACCGCTCGCTCAAATTCTTATTATGAGTAATGAATGAAAAGCTAATTTCGAGACCTACGCGTTAAAAATGTCATTTTCAATAATTCTCGACTTTCCGAGAGAGATATATTTTGCATTTGAATTCTATCACATTTAAGTAAAAAGAAAAGGGATGAGTGAGTAAAAGGAAGTTGGTAAATTACTAGATTGCCCTTGTTTCTAAGTGCTATATATAACCCACTTTCTTTTCTTTTCTTTCTTTTGTGCACTCATTCTCTCTTTTCTCTCTTCTCTCTTTCTTTCTCTCGTCTCTCTCCCGAACACTCTCTCTCTCTTTCACTCCCTCTCGGCCCTCTCATCTCTCATCTCTCTCACTTGCATGCAACCCCCAAATCTTACTCAAACTCAAAGATATTGCTACCTTTAGCCTTTATTTTCGGTATACTTCTTGATTCCTATTTGCATGTAAGTATTTGCAAGGTTTTGTTGAAGTGATCACTATGGTTGTGTTTAAGAAAAACAATTTCTTGAAACATAACTATAAGAGTGATTTTAAGAGGTTGTGGAGGTCATAAACTCGAGAGGAGATCCGTCATGGACTCTCTCAAGTTCGACCACCACGGGCCATGATCCAAAGGAGAGCCGGTGGGTTTTCCATGATGTGATTGTTAGATTTTAATGTTGCATGTTATGATTTCTTGAAAACTTGAAAAAAAAAAGGTTTTGCTTCTTTTGTTAAAAATTGAGTATGTGATTGGTAAAATGATTTCCTTGGTTGTAAAATGAATGTGTGCAAGTGATTGTTGCTTAGAAAATCAAATTTTACGATTTGCATGTGAGTTTTGCTTCGGCTTTATGCTAATAAAAAGGGAAATTGAATTTTGTGACTTGATCTTGGTATGAACTAAGCTTAATTAGTAGAAATTAGAGTTGCATATTGATTTAAAAGAGGAGTTAGTGATGCATGTCAATGTTTGGTTCTTGGATTGTGAGTTTTTGAATTTTTGCCGAATAGAAAATGGTTTAGAAGAGATTGATTTGTGATTAAGTAAATGCATGCATGTTGATTGAATAATTTGATTAAGGTTTGAGTCATTAGGTGATGTTTGGCTTTGTGCTTCGAAAATCATGATGAAAATGAGTTAAATGACTAAGTGAAGGCTTAAAACAAGTTAAAAATGTGATATAGGACTTTGCATGTCAAGATTGATCTTTGTATGTATGTTTTCCTGATAAACCCGAATGGGTTGAATCTTTAAAGTGGTTTGTTGTGAGTAGACTTGATTAAAGTAATGATGGATGGTGATTAGACTAATAAGGAATGAATTATTGTTGCATGCTAAGTTTAGGTTCGAATTTTTGAGTCAATAAGAAAGGAAATTGAATTTGGTGAGATAATCTTGGTAAACACTAAGTTTGTATAATTTAAAAGCAATTGCATGATAGTTTTAAAGGAGATCAATGAGTGCATGCTAGTAATTAGTCTTTGAGTTGAAAATTATGTTCTTGCCGAATGAAAACAAGATAAAAAGGGGATAACTTGGTGATTAAGTGTATGCATGTTGATTTGATGGATTGATTAAGTTGAAATCACTAAGTAGTGCATGGTTTGGTGACTTAATGAATGGAATGATTTAATAGGGGATTAAAACAAGAAAGAAATGTGGTATATAACCTTGCATGTCAAAATCTATTTTTGCATGTTTGATTCTTGATTGTGATAAGTGTTAAGGCCGAATAGGCCATAAGAAATAAAGGTCAAAACTTGATTTTTGGTAATTGAAAGAATGATTGAGTATTATATGTGAAAATCTTTGATTTTGCTTGATTGAATTGTTGTTTTGATTCGAATTAAGAAATAAAAGAAAAGGGAATTAAGTCGATTGATATAAGTGATAGTATGCACGTAAATGTTTGGTTGTGAATGTGTCTAGTACTCGTAAAAGAGTCGTGTTAGTTTGATTTGAGAAATAGCCTAGGTCAAGCGAGTACGCTTTGATTGCTAGGTATATAAGGATATGAAAACTATGAGAAAGAATTGTGCTATGTGTTATGTGCTGTGTGCTTGTTTGTATAAGCTATACTCGTATAGTTCGAGTCAAGAATATAATCGAGTTATCGTATAGAGTGATCATTCCGGGAACGAGAGTTGGGAATCTAATTAAGATTTCTGGTTTTATTGTAGATTCGGAGCGTGAGGGCATTCGGGCTAGGAAAGGGAAAAGTATACTAGGTGGCAGTAGTTCAACCCTCGGGAAAGCAATTTCAGGCAAGTAACTCTGATTACTTGTATAAATGATTGTAAAGGAAATGTTGTTCATACCATGTAGAGTATTGAACTGTTAAAGTATGAAACCCTTGCTTTATGAAACCCTGATATGGATTTGAAGTACCCTTTGTTCTTGATAACCTGTTATTGATAATCCTATTGATTTCACCCGTTGATAATCTGCCTTTCTGTTCAAGTTTCCCATAATGCCATGGTCATATTGAACCTTTAAATTATCTTGGATAACTCTGTTGATGATACCCCGTTTCTCTTGATCGCCCTAATGATCCCTAAGTTATTACTGATCCTTCAAATTTAGTACCTTATTATCTTTGATGCAGAATCCTTGAGAATTGTTCCTTGCGTATCTTTGATTCACTCCCTGAACTTTGTTTCTTTAAAATCTGAATTAAGAATGAGTTTCGACTTGAAAGAGTCCGAATGATTTCAAAGGCTTGGTAATGATAAAATGAATTTTAGAAAACCTATTGTTTTCCAACTCAAGGTTTTCCAAATGAATTCCTGATGGATTGGATTGAGACGTAAGAGGCTAGTGGGACTAGTCCAGTCATGGTAAGAGGCTAGTGGGACTAGTCCAATTTAAGGCTGAAATTATGCCGAATGGTACCTTAAAGACCGGAATGGAGGTCGATACGGGATGATCACCCGTATATAATTAAATGGAAAGATAAGTGATCCAATCAAGGGTTCTAAATGATTATTTAAAAGGGAACTGAAACTTTTGTTCAGTAAATTGATTTTTGGAAATGAAAATGGTTTATACTGTTTTGAAAAGAGTTGATTATGTTATTGTGGAGCTTAAAGCTCAGAACCCTGATTCCTGAAATTGTTGATCATGTGAATGATTCTATATCTTGAAATACTGTTGCTTTCCTCTACCGAAAGATCTATTTTGATCCTATAATGATTTGTGTTGAATGTCGGCTTTCATCCTGTTTCGAGCCTTGTTTCTTGAAAGCCCAACTATTCTTCGGATACCTTTCCTTATCTCAACGAAAACAAAAATGAATATACGGAAATCTGCCACCTAGATTAGCTAAAATAGAATGCCCTAGTTTGTTCAAAGCATATTGAGAATTGTTATTGTAGAACTGCTATTTAGTTACTTGCTGAGTTTTATACTCATTGTTTTGTCTTAATCTAACCATGGCAGTTAAGCAAGAAGATGGCCAGGCTTAGGCGCACTGCTCGTAAGAGCGTACCTGGTGGTCCCTACCGTGTTGAGGGCTTTCAGTTGCCAGAGCAGGTAGTACAGGTTATGAGTGAGCTCGCGCTTAGTAAGAGGTGTTTAAAGATACAATGGGTTATCTGTCGGTTCCCAGCCGGAATCGATACTGATTATTTAATAATATTTTGGGTTTGTAAGTTATATTCGTTGATTGGTAGTTGTAATCTTGTCTCATACTTTATCCTGTTGATCCTGTTAGTAGTTAATCGGGGTTTATGCATATTTAATTAGTAGATTAGAGGTGTGTGAGTCCTCATTTCCTAACCCCGAGATTGAGGTCGTCACAGGTTGGTATCAGAACTACAGGATCTAGTCCCTGAGACAAGTTAGGTTTTAAAAAGGGGTATTTTGGGAATATATCTATATCGCGAGAGAGTTCGACTCATGTAGAGTTGAGTTAGACTATTAGGTATAGTCTAAGGAAAGTATTTGATTGGTAAAGCAGAAACTAGAGTTAGGGTGTGAGTTAGCTGGAAGCTTTATTTGACCCTAACATTATTTCTTGGTTGTTGTTTTATGTTTTCTCTCAGGATCCTAGTAGTGGTAGTGATTCAGACTCAGAGATTAGCTTGACTGGTACCCCTGTGGACCCTATTCCACCCTCTCCAGAGGAGCCTGTATATGTTAGTTCAGACCCAGAGGAGGACCCTTCTGAGAGTAGTGAGATCCCCATGCAGATTTCACCCTTGAGGCTTGATTCAGAGACCCCTGCCCCTGAGGCAGAGTCGGAGATGCCTAAGACTGTTCCTGTCAGTATTGGTGGCAAGTTAGCCCAGGACCGAGACTTTGTGTACTCCCGCATTCCTGAGTTATGACTTTGGTGGATAGACTAGCCAGGGAGTCTAGGCAGTGTGCTTCTGTTATGGATGATGAGTGGCGAGTTTGAGTGAAGATGGTGGAGCAGGTTGCCAGGAGGAGATTGGATGAGGGACCATCCACTAGTGATGCTGATGCTGAGGCCCGGAGGCTGCATAAGATCATTCGCTGGATGTTGGTTGTGTTGAGAGAGATCCTAGATGATTAGACGGGACTGTTGGTTGAGCCCGTAGATTGTTGTTGTTGTTGTTTTCAGCGCCGGTAGGCTTTGGGATACTTGGTCAGATGCCGGGATCCCTTTTTCATTTACCTTGTTGTATCTCAGACCAGTGTAATAGTAGTAGTAGTTGGAAGTTAGGGGTAGATAGGGGGATGTCTTCCAGTTTTTCCTCTGTTTAACCCTGCTATTTATTGTACCTTGTTTCAGAACCTTAAAATCCAGAATATTTCCTATATAACCCTTGATTTAAATAAATCTATTATCTTGCTTCCCTTTGTGCACCTTGTTTATCTTATAAACTGTTCTCAATGCCATGTTTTAAATACAACTATGTTTTCATACAACCATGTCTAAAGATCGTAAAACCCTATTCTGTGCCATGATAAAACAACACTGATATGAGAATTATGTAGTAATAGGATTGCATGTGCAAATTGGGTAAAACTTAAAACCCACAAAAGAGATTTCATAAAAATTGTTGTTATATATGCCATGCTATTGTATTGCTAAGTAATTGCTCAATCAGGTTTGTAAGAAATGGCCAACTCACCAGATCACCAAGAAGAAGAAATCCCCACCCAAGACCCAGAAATAAACCCAGAAACCACTTTGATGAGCAGACTTGCTCAGCTTTTGCAACAACATATGGCCCCAAAAGTTGGAAATTTCAAGCACTTTCAATCTGTTCATCCTCCAGAGTTCTTAGAGAGATGCAAAACGATTGTGATCAGCTCAGACTATCACTGAATTTGAGGATATTAGTTACGAAGGGCTAATCGTTCCTTAAACATGATACCACAGAAGGAAATAATTAAATTTCCTACTAGTTTTGGAATATTTTCTGACATTCTGTAAAATATTAAAATTGTGGGGGTATCTAAAATAGAAAATTATTGAATTTTCTATGAATAGTGGAATGTAATGAAACATTCTTGAAAATAATTGAAATGTGGGGGTATCTCGAAACTTGATACCAATACCTCTGTTGGTAGCATGAGATCCAAAATCAATTGAGATATTTTGGATGGATACATAGACAATGGTTGAGTCTAATAATATCCGATATATGAATCTAATTTTTGAGATTCGTAAGAATACTATTACAGAGTTTAGGAATGCTTATGCGATAAGCTAGTAGATCCTAGTAGATATGTAATTAAAAGTCATCTAAATGAACTTACGAGTTATTGGATGAATGTGAGGATGAACCTGCAGAGAGCAAAAGACTTGGATAATTGCTAGTCCCGAATGTCTTGATAATTTGCTTGAAGGTGAACTCGTAAATTTAATAGAAGCAATGCGCTTCTCGTATAATTTCTTGATAAGTGAATATATCAAGAGAAAATTTGACTATTACTGAGAGTCAATAAATCAAGATTTTCTAGCACGTGTACTAGAAAATGGATTGTGCATGTTCTCTCTATGTCCTTTGTAGGGGAAAGGATGTTAAGAAATAGAGAGAGTGGTTCTGTTTGACAGAATCTTGTTTAAAAAATATATAGATCTTCTTACGAGATAGAAGCATTAGGACCCAAATAAATTTTTAAATTGGGAAAATATATCTGGGTCTGAAAGAAGTATAAGGTCAGACTGATACAAAAATATTACAGTCGAAAGTGATGACCTTATATAATTTATGAAATATTCTCGAGTTTTGAGAATAAGGTTCATTAAGATGATACTAAAATTATCGTATTGTGAAATTTAAAAGTGCATCAATGAACATTGAGATGGTCTTTCTAAATAGATATTTGGAGAAATATCTATTTACGTGAACCCGAGGGTTGCTCTAGATAAAGCAAGAGTAGAAAATTTGTATTTTCGGTGATCATGTTGAGTGAAACAACATTGATATGAAATAATGGCATATTAAATTTGATATTGCTATGATAAGTAATGGCTTCAAATAAATGACATGGTTTCCATTTTGAGGACGCTCAAAATTGGTTGCTATGTGAATAAGGATTGCCAGTTTAAGGACGCTTAAACTAGGTAATGATGCAAACTGAAATTGCTGGTTTTTGGGACGCTAAAAGCTGGTAATATCAATAACAAGTGAAGCCTTAAGTAATAACTAGTAAAGTTATTTCATAAATATGAAATATGTCAATATGAGATGTCAAACTGATTCAAAATCAGAGAATTGACAAGTGTGCATGTGTTATTTACACATGATATGCAAGTCATAATTGATTGCATGTGAGTGATCTGATCATTACGAGAAGTAATGACAAGAGGATCATCTCTGAAAATCTTGATGAGATTGAAAAGTTTTTATTTGAAGATTACAATCTTCGTGACTTTAAAAGTTTTAGATGATACATGTCACATGTTGGTGATGTGAATTTTGAAGAGATCAACGAAGCTAAAGTTGTCATAGCTGTAATGGATTTATATTTATCCAAGCGTAGATGAACAAGGATCTCTCAAGAAGGATTGTAAGTCTGTTGTACTTTTTAAAATTGTACAAAATTAGACATAGGCTACACAGTTGGTAAACTGGGTAGATGCACGAGTATAATGGAAATTGGTCACTTGGAAGTGATTGCAATGAGATTTAAGGTGTATGATATGTGCTCGTGAGCTTGGACTACAATACGAAAGATATCTAATTGTACTATGTGAATATAGTATGTAAATTAGATATTGGACTTTAAGAACTTAAAAGTCATTCGAGAATACATTTCACACTTAGCAGTCGTGTCATTGAAATCCTAAACTTAGCTCGATTCATGATGGAATACGAGTCTGGTGCATAAAATAAATGCAGTTAAAAGGCTGAGTAGCCACTTTGTAAGGATATTCCTAAATGACAAGGAAAATGTGTCTTCAATATGCATATATCGTGTAATCAATATACAAATTGGGAGATCACATTATTGTGTATGAAATGGTATGTCTCACATCTATGATGAGGACATAATACCATTAAACAACTATTCTCAACGAGAATTATCATGATTGACTATGTAAAGTCAAATGATAATGTTTGGATCCACTAACCAGATAGTTAAATTGAGCGAATCTGTTTAAGACAAGGGAATCTAGTTAGACCGAGAGATAGTTGTCAAATCATCGAGAGGAATGAGCCTTGCCTATTGCTTAACGGCGTCATGGTGGACATCCAACCTTGCTGACTGGAGATCCCAAGAACTTGGTTCAATGGGACAACTAAATCATGATGACCAAATCACTGTGGGGGTAACCCCTGGCCTATTTCTATGATGATGAAACAGTGAGACCCGTAAGGTACGAGGTTAAGCTTTATGCTTTTAATGATCTTTGACGAATACAAGGATTTCAAGTTTGAATACATAATATTCGGTTGAGTAAACGCGGGTTACTCTATAAGATAAAGATCACCTATGTAAGAGAAAAGTATGGCCGCTTCAAAGGAGAATTGCGAGGCACAATTCTTTAAAAACTCTTGCAGAACCAGGACGATGTTCCAGAGCCAAAATGGACATAATCATGAGAACTGAATGAGTCAGGAAAGATATAGTGATGAGTATGTCATCGTTTACACAAACGGTCGAACAGTTCAAGGACATCGCGTCATACTGTCTACAAGTAAAGTCGATATACTTATTCGAGCGAAGGTTCAAGGAGCATTCTCTACCTATCGTATGTTATATCTGACCGCCGGAACTATCACCAAGTCAAGCTCTGCGTCTGTCTGTCTATGTGGTGTCTATGTGGTGCGTGCTACTGGACCATTAATCTCATTTGTGGGGGATTGTTGGACAAACTTAGTATTTTAGACTAAGTTGTGAATTATTTTGAGACTCTATATGAGTGAGACACATTATGTGTTAGTGGTGTGTATTTATTGGAACGTATTCTTCTCTTCGAGGGGATTCCAACGCATATTAACACGCTCAAAATGAGTAAAAGGTGAATGAGAACTGATGTTCCAAAGTTTTACCTTTTAATATGAAAAGTGGTTTTGTACCACATCGAGAGTAGCACAAACCTATTCCTTAGTTTTTCTTATAAATACCATGTACCACATCGAAAAAAAAACAAGTCATTTCAAGCCTCTCTTTATAAATAGAGTCTTAGGGCACCAGTTTTATTAAGTCAAGTAAATAAGAGTCATCTCTTTCATTCTTGGTCTCTTTAGTCTTAAATTTTTTCAATATTCCGGTGATAGTTCTCGGGCTCAGTTCAAGTTCGCTGAGAGTATATTCGATCTATCGATTATACTAGTATCTCGTTTTATCCTAAGAAGCAGGTCGCTAAACACGGATGGTGCGGGGCGAAACTGCTTTAAGGAGACAGTTTTCTGGACTCGAGATTAAATCCAATCTCTGTTTGTTTTCTCAAAATCTTCTCCTAATTTAATTGTTAATTCTTATATGCTTATGTGATTTAAGAATTAGCAATGTTCTTATGAATTAATTATATATTCAATATATATATAATAATGTCTTTATCGTACAAGATTGATAACAAATATTTTAGTTAATATTAATATTTAATGTAAAAAAATTCATTTTTATAAATGTTTTAATTTATTTTTGGAATTTTACCTAAAATGTATTTACATTTTATGATGATGTTCCTATTTTACCCTTTATTATTTTACTTAAAATCGCTAAAAGGGGGCTGACTTAACAGATGGAAACTGAGGAATGCAAGTTTTATTTTAAAAAAACTGATACAAAATTATTCTTTCAACTTTATTTAAAAATACAAAGTGCATTTAACTCTTATAATTATACAACTTTAGACTTTTAATCTGCGGCTCCTAACTTCCTCCTACTTTGTTCTGGTCACTACTCAGTGCTTGCTCTCGCGTGCAATTTTATTCTTTGATGGAGACTTCTATGCTATGCCCCTAATTTCAGTTGAGATCTATCAAGAGAAAAAGCAAATGAATTCTTGACTACTTGTACTCAGTGTTATAGAATTCGGAAATCGAAACTATTCGGTTGAGATATCGATTTACGATTTATCGGACGATTTTTAAAAAATCGGATGATTTATCGGTGATTTATCGGCGATTTATCGAAAATCGGTCAAATCGGACAAATATTTTCGACCGATTTTTGAGCGAAATCGGACAAATATTTTCGACCGATTTTTGAGCGATTTATCGGTAATTTTTGAAAAATCGGCCGATTTTTATAATAGAGCTTATACTTTTCAAATAGAGATTAACAAAAAAAACACATTCATCTAGAGTGAGCTTCTTTATATCTTTTTTTTGTAAAAACGTTGTCTGAAAAATAAATTACATAAGTCAAAGGTGTATATTTGAGATTTAACTTATGTTTCAATATATTTTACGAAAGAAAAATGTTTGGTGTACAGAATTTTACACATAATAACATATAACATATGATAAGTTATAATTGGAATGAATCATCTATATTTACATCAACAAGCCAATCTATATCAATTATCATATCAATCTTGGTATACAAAATTTTGTACACTACTCCATGCGAAAATGTAAGCTCCATTTATTTTCAAATATCTTCTAGGTACCCCAAATATATTCCCAAAAAATTTATCAAATGACGTGGCTGACTGATTTTAATTCGTGGCCGCATACAAATGCACGGGGTCTCATATTATTATTTAGTTGTCAAATATTCATATGACAAATCAGATTTGGGGAATTTTTTACGGTAAAAATTTGGAATATTTAGCATTTTAAAAAAAATTATTTACTTATATGCTTGATCTGGACTGGCCCATCTGTTAATTGAAAGTGTATAGTATAACATATGAGCCCATCGGTTAATTGAAAGTGTATAGTATAACATATTTATCCCGATATTGCAAGTGCAAATTGTAGAAATAGGTAGAATAGGAAAATGTTATTTCCAGAGCAATTTTTTTATTTCGAGAGCAAAGAATGAGTGAAAAGACAAAATTACCCCTATGCATTCACCATAAAAAAACTCTTGAAAAATATTAAAGGTAGGGGTAATTTGGTAATTTCACGTGTTTTTGCTCTGGAAATAAAAAAAGGGTTCTGAAAGTAACATTTTCCGTAGAATAATGTATTTTGTTTCTGGGCACAATTCGCATTACCTTGTTAGATTTAAAATTTCAATATTTTTATCTGCAGGCTCTTATAATATTATAATATTATAACAAAGGAAAATGTTGTAATATATATTTGTTTTCTTTTCTGAAAATTAGGTTTGTAACTTATATATGTGTTCTTATTTTGGAATAAGGGAAAATTAAACTCAGAACTTAGGATGCCATTGAACAATCCTTTACCACTAAATTAAATTTAGAGGACGACTTTGTAAGACTTATGAGGCATGCAATAAGAATGTAAAAATTAGTATTGTAATAATCTTTCTTACTGGTGAAAAACCAAAATACCTACTATTTTGGGAGATTTTCCCAAAATACTGATTGGCGGGGGTTCCGCCCTAAATACCCACTGAATACGCATCGCTCACATGTGAATTCTATTTTTTTAAAATTTGTAAAGAACACGCATGTACAAAATGCAAGGTTATTTTTTGATTTTTAGCGAATACGCATCTTCAAGATGCGTATTTTAACTAAATTCAAAAACAAAACACGCATTCTGGTAATGCGTGTTCTTTACATTTTTTAAAAGTCTAAATACGTATATATGCAATGCGTAATACGTGGGTATTTAGGGTGGAACTCGCGCACACGGGCACATGAATATTTTGGGCACTAGAAGCTGAAAACTGGTGTATTTTGGATATTCTTTCTTCCTTCAAATAACACGCAAAAGAATTTTTTTTTCAAACTGTCTTCTTTTTTTAACATAACCCCACACGTGATTTCTCTCGATTAGATTTTCAGGTCAAATACCCGAATGATGATAGTACTTTGATGCACAAAAAAACTTGGTCTGAAATTTGATCCGGCCCGATCTTGTAAAAGTCCGGTCACATTTATGTCCGTCAAAATTCGGGCTTAGGATCTCAACGGATTTATATTTTTAGGCAAGTTCTGGCTTGACCGGCCTGATTAGAAACCCAGGCTTCGATTATGTCCGCTCTTTGACCCAATTTGTTAAAAAACTCGAAAAAGTCCAATTAAAAATTGAATATTCTAATATATTTTCTTATATATTTATGTATTTACATTTATTATATATTTTAAACACACACACATATATATTTACATATTTGTGACTAATAATATGATTTATATACTTTATTTTATGATTACTGAAAGAAGATATAGAAAGTACACTGTATATATTTGGATAACATTTAAAAAACTTATTATTTTACAAAATATTTATTTTTTACCGAACTTAAATATTTTCAATGGGGTAATGTTTTCAAAAATGTTTCATGCAAACTAATAGATATTTACAATAATCTAGTTGCTAACATATATAATTTTCAGAATTTCTCATAAAATTCGATTCGGTTTAAATAAAAAAAACTCGACCGGAACCAATTCATCCCGGAAAAAAAAATCCGATAAGCCCTGCCTTGAGGGCCTAAAAGTAAGCCCGGTCCGGCCCAATTAAATTCAAAACTCAACAAATTCGACCCGATAAAAACCTGAATCTTTTAAGGTCCCTTCAAAACGAGGCCGAGGAAATGATGAGAATACTCGAGAAACATGATGTGGACAGGACATGGACCGGGTATTTTCTGTTGGGCCTAAATAGATGTATATATATTACAACCCAGCCCTAACTTTAATATGATGTATACACCTCCAAATTTTGGGCCTATGATATTTCATATAACGGTTAAATGTGTTGGGCTTTTCTGTTTTCGTTTACAAGTACTTGGTCATTGAATGTTTATTAATTAGTTTTGCTCGAGTCGTAAAAATCTCGGACCGACGCGATTTTGTTCCGGAAAATTGAGTACCCGGAGAATAAATCGGATACGATATTTTTAATTTTCTTTCCTATGTATCGAATTGATTTTGTTCAAACCGTATTTTTCACAAAATCGTTCTTGGACCCAATTACTCGAAAATCGGACCAGGTTCAAAAACGAGTACTCGAACAAGTTACCGATTTTTAAAACACCCGTTTTGCTCAACTAAAAACAGACGGAGGATTTTGCATTTAACTATATAAATTCAAGGCAAAGATAGTACAAACTTATAAAGTCATTAATAATAAAGCACTTCTAATACAACCTTAACCTTCAAATAAGTACCACATACTCACTTCTAATACAACCTTAACCTTCAAATAAGTACCACATACTCAGATACTATTAGTAGTAAGCGCAAAGATTAGTAATCTAGCTAGCTAGATTGTTAATTAACCCGGCAATCCTCGATCAACCGCAGTAATTAATAGAGGATGAGGTAGCAGCAGCACGAGAGCTACGCTCAGCATGGCAGAGCTGGCGGAGCTTAGTCGGGACGTACCAAATCGAAAGCCGAGGATGAGTACTGAAGATCAAATCAATGTCCCAACCTTGACGAGAAGCGATACTGACAAGAGGCTTGTAACATGCTTGTCTCCAGGAGCCAACATTTTCGCCTCTTTCTTTGTACACTCTTCTCAGTGCATTAGATGTTTCCTCATCGAGACAATGGAGAGCGTAGCAGTGCACGTAATGTCGCATTTTGGGCTTGTTTATGTAGCTTGCCCCTGCCTCCTTTGCGTACCTGAACACCTGGTTTGTTACCTGCAATATAATCTCCTTCTTTAATTGCCAATTAACCGGTTTTCAAAACATGTTGATAACTTAGAAATTAGAATGTAATACTTCCTCCGTCCCAAAATGAACGACCCACTTCCACTTTCACGCATTCCAAAACAACTACTTCTACGAGCAGATATATTGAAATGCGTGCAAAAAGAAGTGTCTCATTCATTTGGACTGAGGGAGTATTTAAAAGAGAGAGTATTTAAACATAAAATCTTAAGTAAGTCTAGGCAGGACCAGACCTGAGATTTGAGGGGTCCTAGTCGAAATCAGTTTTTGGGCACTAATATACATATATCATAGAAATTCATATCTATTTACTTTAATAAGTTAGAATTTATTGGGACCCTTATGTGTCGGGAACCCTAGGCGCAAGTTTTGCTTGTCAGCACCCGTGCGACTAGGAAGAGGGCAATCATGTAATTTTGGCCACTCATAACAGTATAACTTGCCGTACACAGCTAGAAAGCAAATATATTATCTAGCATATCTGTTTAAAACACTGTCCAATAACATGAAACTATCAAACTAGTTCAGTAGATCTCCAGTATCTAACATGTTACCTCGTATAACAAGAAAATCAAATCAACAGTATAAAGGATAAAGCAAGTGATTCAATCTGATAGTTAAATTATTCATAACTAAGCATAATTAAAATCTTAATTACTTCACCTTTGTGGGGCATTTTTCACCACTGGCCTTAGCAATGTTCTGAACTTGGATCAAGAAATTACGACACTGCTCGTACAAGTTGAAGAGATAATCAAGGCCGTTCTTCTTCCCACGCGCCACCTCTCCCGGCTCCGTTACGATGAAGGGATGCTCTCTTTGTCTCTCACACACATTCTCATCCTCTTCGTCGTCGCTCTCCACCTCGCAAACAGTCTGATTGCTTAATCTAGCCGCCACATTTTTGCCTCGTTGCTTCCTCTTGCTACACGTTCCTTCATGCACTTGTTGTACTGGCTCCTCAGACAACCCTTCAAAAATAATATCGACAAAAAAATATAAAATTTGCGACAACAATCAAAAATCAAAAAAATTAAAAAAAAATAAATTTAAAAATTTGATATTACCTTCTTGAGAGAATGCATCAAGGGCATAATTAGTATTTTGATCATGGAGATAGGTGTGGCGTTGGATCTCATTATACTGCTCGAGAAGACGACGACGCTCAGCTCTAACAGCAGCTTTGATACCATATTTCTCACCGACAAGTAAATCCCAGCGGAAAATATGAGAAAGGCTATTCATCATTTCATCAAGCTCCTGGTCTTTCATATTCAACAAAGTGTTCACCGTGAACCCTAGCTCTCCTATTTTTGCAGCAGTAAAATACCGAATGCCGTAAGGCTCAAACAGCTCCTCTAGTCCTGATAACGCAGGTGGCATTTGCGGCGGTGCCAACATCTCGACAAGTCGGTTCTGCGGTGGCGGTGGTGGAGGAGGGGGATTAGCTGCTTGGTTTCTTGAGTCCCACTTGAACAAGCTCGCTGACAAGGAGTCATGACTAGGATCCATTTTATGTTACTATGTAATTATCACTGAGTTATGAGTAAGTAGTGATGCACAAACTTCACTTGTATAGGTGTTTGTTATATAGCAATGAGTGCTCGGAGATTAAGGTATTGTGCACACACTAACTTGCATGCCTACTCTACTGGTTTAAATTGTTTGTCTTTTAACCCTATATACTATACATATGAAAAACGAAATTCTAGGATTAGTTCTAGGATTTGATGATACCGTACACAACATTATATCTGAATTTATTATTTTTGGAACTTAAACATTTAGGTGATATTCGATCGAACTTTTTCAAACATAAAAATTATGCAGATTTTCGGTATCAAAATTAGTCATTTTTCTTGTGTTACGCATGTCCAGTTAAAACTCGATGAATTAATAATCGATAAGTTAAGAATCTCGTCAAAATAATATTTTTCTCCGATTTTAACATAATACATGCAGTATATATTTATTTCAGATAAAAAATTAAACTCGTTAAATAAATATTTTCTATAGATCCTAACCATATTATTTAAAAAGGTATAAATGTATATTGTCAAACTCTTAAGAATTACTTACAGAAGTATTTACTATTTAGTAAAAGATCAAGCATGTAGTAAAACTAGGGAGCCGATGCATGTTACAGCTACTTTTTATTTTTTATTATATTTGCCTTAGTAATGTCATGTAGTGGAAAAGCCTGTAAGAGGGAGAACTGAAAAATCTGCAGCTAGCAGCGGAAAATTTGCAAGTTCAAACGCAACCCGAAGACTAGATTTTGTCGCGTAGGTTTCTCAATTCTTTCTTTGTTAATCTCAAATTCTATGTGTAGGGTGGGAATTTAGGATTCAAATTCAATTTACACCAAATAATTGTGAGAACGGTCACTACAAAAAATTAGCCTTTGTTGGTTTAATCTAAACATTGTTCATTTATTTATTTATGCAAATAAATGATGTACATGCGTGTTTGTGGGTTTTCGGTTTGCCTGACTTGGTCTGCAAACTGGCCTGAGTCTTTCTAGGAGTTAGTAGCAGTATGGAGTCTGTTTAGCATTTCTGTTTTATCATTTTCTATTTTGTAGGTAGTAGTTCTCTCATAGTTTTTCATATATATTTGTATCATGTTGATTTTAATAATAAATTTATCAGCTTTACTTCTTACTTGTTCTCTCGTTTAAACACAAACAGATATATATATTACATATATATATAGTATTTGCAGGTCATTTTTCTTCATTTTGGTATTAGAGCTTGGCTCGTAACGGATGCCCAAGTACATGTCCAAAAGAATAACGATGGAGACAAGTAAAGTCAAAGAAGCAGGAGTGACACTGAACTATCCAATGCTGGCTCGTAGTAATTACACAGGTTGGGCTATGAAAATGAAAGTTTATATGCAAGCTCATGCCATGTGGGATGCTATAGAACCCAAAAATCCAAAGGCTGATGTGGAAGAACGTCTCGACAAAATGGCTTTAGCTGCGATTTACCAAGAAATTCCGGAAGATATGTTGTTATCGTTAGCAGAGAAAGACACAGCTAAAGAAGCATGGGACGCTATAAAGACAATGTGCCTTGGTGCTAATCGCGTCCAGAAAGCAAAGGTCCAGATGTTAAAATCAGAGTTCGAAGCACTTAAAATGAAAGATACAGAGAAACTCGACGATTTCTATATGAAATTGAATGGCTTGGTTGCAAACATCAGGGCATTAGGCGAGACCATTGAAGAGAATTATGTGGTAAAGAAGTTGTTAAGGGCAACTCCAGCTAAGTTTTTACAAATCACTTCCGCAATAGAACAATTTGGAGATTTGGAGAGTATGACAGTAGAGGAAGCGGTTGGGTCACTGAAGGCCCATGAAGAGAGGCTTGGTGGTTCGAGTGAACCCAGTAGTGGCCAGTTATTACTCACGGAAGAGGAGTGGGTTAAAAGAGAAGCTGGCGAAGGGAAACTGTTGCTTACAAGGGAGGAATGGTTAAGGAAATCATCCTTCAAAGGACGTAACAACGGTGGAGATTATCGTGGGAATCGTGGTGGCAGAGACAAGAGTAAAATACGCTGCTTCAACTGTTTGGCATATGGCCATTTTGCAGCAGAGTGCCGCAAACTAAAACCTGAAAAGGAACAAAAATTAGAAGTGAATATGACACAAATAAATGACGATGAACCAACCTTGCTTATGGCTGCGTGTGTGGAGAAGAAAGTTTTGCTGAATGAGAAATACACAACACCCAGGTTGGCTCCCGGTACTGAACACAAGGAAGTAAGCTCTAATATCTGGTATTTGGATAATGGTGCTAGTAACCACATGTCAGGACAACGCTCTAAATTTACTGAACTAGATGAAAGGGTGACAGGAGAGGTGCATTTTCGTGATGGTTCAACCGTAAGCATTCGAGGGAAGGGTACGGTCATTTTCAAATGCAAAAATGGCGAGGAACGAGCATTCAAAGAGGTATATTTTATTCCTGATTTGTGCAACAATATTCTGAGTTTAGGACAACTATCTGAATGTGGAAATAGAGTTGTTATGAGTGGCATTTATTTATGAATTTATGATGAAAAGGGTGTGCTGCTTATGAAAGTTAAACGATCCTCAAATATACTATATAAAATTGTTTTAGAATGTCCAGAACCTGAATGTTTGATATCAAAGATAGATGAGATTTCTTGGCTATGGCATAGTCGTCTTGGTCACGTTAATTTTCAGGCAATGACTGTTCTATCAAAAAATAGAATGGTTGATGGCATTCCCACGCTAGTACAACCAAAGAAAGTCTATACAGATTGTTTAATGTCGAAGGAGACCCGAAGTATTTTTCCATCTCAGGCAAGTTATAGAGCGACATGTGCTCTTGAGCTGGTTCATGGTGATCTCTGCGGCCCTATAATGCCAGAAACATCAGGAGGGAACATATACTTCCTGTTGTTGGTCGATGATTACAGCAGGGCAATGTGGGTGTATTTCTTGAAAAGTAAAGACGAGGCATTTACTGCTTTCAAACATTTTAGAGCTCAAGTTGAAACTGGGTCAGAAAAAAAGATAAAGGTGTTTCGCACGGACAGAGGTGGGGAATTCTGCTCAAAAGAGTTCAATGCATACTGTGAGAAGGCTGGAATCTTACGCCACTACACTGCCCCGTACACACCACAACAAAATGGTGTGGTCGAGAGGCGTAACAGGAGAGTGGTGGCCATGACGAGGAGCTTCCTGAAGTCGATGCAACTGCCATTATTCTTGTGGGGTGAGGCCATACGTCATTCAGTATACATCTTAAATCGTCTGCCCACTCGAGCATTGTCAAATCAAACACCTTATGAGGTGTGGACGGGAAACAAACCAAATATAAAGCATGTCCGTGTGTTTGGTTGTGTCTCTCATATGAAGGTTCCTAGTTCACAAGTGACAAAGTTGGATGATCGTAGCCGAATTGTGATAAACTTGGGGAAAGAACCTGGAACAAAGGCATATCGCCTATATGACCCAATCATCAAGAAAGTTTGTGTAAGTCGTGATGTGGTCTTTGAAGAAAATAAAGCATGGAACTGGTCCCAAATCGAAAAAGAAGACGGAGGACATTCAAAGCAAAATTATTTCACTATTTTTGGATCACATTTTACTGAGACATAAGCAGCAGGTGATTCCACAGAGACAGAGACTGTAGCTGATTCGAGCACAAGTGAGACGGACGGATCATACATTTCTGGGAATGTAGTAGACAGTGATGGTAGTGAGCACTCACGAGCAACTTCAACTGTAAGCCCTTGAAGACTCTGGTGATAACACTGAAACTGAACCTGTGAGGCAAAAGCACAGAAGCATCAGAGACATATATGATGACACAGTGGAAGTGGAGTTGATGGATGAATTAATGCTTATGGGGGTAGATGAGCCCATAAACTACACTCAGGCCTCTAAGAAGCAGGAATGGAGACTTGCTATGGAGAAGGAAATTGAGGCGGTTAAAAGAAATGACACATGGGCCTTGACAAAATTGCCACCGGGAAATAAAGCAATTGATTTAAAGTGGGTTTATAAATTAAAAAAAGGACACTAAAGGGGAGGTGGTGAAGCACAAATCCCGGATTGTAGCTAAGGGGTACGTTCAAGAGTACGGGGTTGATTTTGAAGAAATTTTTGCCCCTGTCACTCGTCTAGAAACAATCCGTCTTCTCTTGGAAATTTCAGCAAGAAATGAGTGGGAAGTGCATCATTTAGATGTTAAATCCGCCTTTTTAAATGGTGAGTTGATGAAGGAGGTATACGTAAAACAACCGGAGGGGTTCGTGAAGGAAGGACATGAGCATTTAGTATACAGATTGTACAAGGCGTTGTATGGGTTACGCCAAGCTCCACGAGCTTGGTATTCTAAGCTGAATAAGAGTCTTGAAAATATGGGTCTAAAACGTTGTCCTTACGAGCATGCCGTGTACACTAAACAAGAACCAGATGGAGCCTTGATCGTTGCTGTGTATGTGGACGACTTATTGGTGACTGGAACAAGCAGTGATGTGATACAACGATTCAAGGAAAAGATGAATGCTCTTTTTGAAATGAGCGACTTGGGAAAACTTGCTTATTATTTGGGCATCGAAGTAGAACATGGACGAGGTTTCGTGGAGTTAAAACAAACCGCTTATGCAAAGAAAATTCTTGAAAAGGCAGGCATGGGAAGCTGCAATCCCACCAAGTATCCTATGGATCCAAAACTGGTCATTACCAAGGATGAAGGAGGTCAGCCTGTAGATCCTACGGAGTTCAAGAGCATGATTGGAGGTATAAGGTACCTTGTGCACACACGTCCCGATATTTCGTATGCAGTAGGGATAGTCAGTCGATTTATGGAACATCCCACAAATATGCATTTGAATGCTGCCAAGCGTATATTACGTTATGTTAAGGGAACGTTGAGTTTTGGACTGGTATACTCGAAGAATAGTGGGAATAATATGTTAACTGGTTACTCGGATAGCGATCTGGCGGGAAATATAGATGATAGGAAGAGCACTGGAGGTATGTGTTATTATTTGAATGATAACTTGATAATATGGGTTTCACAGAAACAAAAATGTGTCGCGTTATCCAGTTGTGAAGCAGAGTTCATTACTGCTACAGCTGCAGCATGCTAGGGAATATGGCTTCGAAAATTGTTAAGTGAAGTTTCAGATAGTTACGTTGGTCCAGTAGTTCTTTATGTTGATAACAAGTCTGCAATAGACTTGTCCAAAAATCCAATGTTCCATGGGAGGTCTAAACACATAGACATTCGATATGATTTCATCAGGGAGTGTATTGAACGTGGTGAAATAATTATCAAGTACATTAAGACAGATGAACAGAAAGCGGATGTCCTCACAAAGGCGTTACCAGTTGTGAAGTTTGAGAAAGTGAGACAACTCCTGGGTGTGAAGAATCTAGCAGAACAAGTTTACATTAAGGGGTTGTTTGTTGGTTTAATCTAAACATTGTTCGTTTATTTATTTATGCAAATAAATGATGTACGTGCGTGCTTGTGGGTTTTCGGTTTGCCTGACTTGGTCTGCAAACTGGCCTGAGTCTTTCTAGGAGTTAGTAGCAGTATGGAGTCTGTTTAGCATTTCTGTTTTATCATTTCCTATTTTGTAGGTAGTAGTTCTCTCATAGTCTTTCATATATATTTGTATCCTGTTGGTTTTAATAATAAATTTATCAGCTTTACTTCTTACTTGTTCTCTCGTTTAAACACAAACATATATATATATTACATATATACATAGTATTTGCAGGTCGTTTTTCTTCAGCCTTTACCTACCGTCTAATCAGTCGGTTTTACTGATCGGGATTAATCCTGTAGCATTATCCTTGATCGTTATTTTTTTTTTGGTCGAATTTTACTTTGACTGACCCAAACTATGTCACGTGTGCACAACACATATCGAGATCTATTTAACATGTCACGGGCCACCTCCTGACATGTCAATGCCACATGATTGTGGGATCCGGTAACATGTGCCCTTACACGTCAATCATATAAGTAAATTTCGACCGAATCATCAACCGAATTCTCGATAGTTTTAATGTTATTATGACTGATGTTTCGGTCGATAATCGATCGTTGTAGAAAATAACTTTCTGATACCGACCGATTCTTAAAAATGCAATTGTATTTCGTATGAATACGGTTGTTATTCATTGCCCAAAAATGAGTAAATTTGGTCATTATTCATGCATATTGGATTTCTTCAAAAGTTGTACTCCCTCCGTCCCAATATACGTTTCCTATTTTGACTTATGATATTGTTCATGGTAAGCGATTGACTATTAATTTACGTCTAATTTATAAGATCAAATATAGTCATGAGTGCTTTTGTTGAATTTGTATTTACGAGTATTTTAATAAAATGAAGTTTTTATATTTAATACTAATACAAAATTAAAGATATTAACAATTAAAAATGTACATTGACAAACGTGTACAATACAAATAGGAAACGTTTTTAGGGAGGATGGAGTACTAAATTATACAACTTGCACGTAATATGGAGAAAAAAAACAGTCGAGATTGTTTGGACATTGGAAACTATATTCCCGAGTTCCCACTTCTTTGATCCAATGAAACTTCTTATCATTCATCAATCGACCCTAGCTAGGAGTCGACCTACGTGGTTCAAACTAATGTTTTTTGGATAAAAATTCTAATGACTTATTAGTTATTAGTTATTAACCTTGAGTTTTTACCAAGATAGTATCTAAAAGTTTAGCTTTCTCTTAACTGTTCTATTCTGAACTAGGTTGTCCCAACTCTTTTTGTCAAATAAATAAATATAATAAAATGCAACATATTCCAGCTCAGTTCTGTTTTATAATGAATCACGAACGCACCAGGAATCCAACTCGTAATTTTTCGCAAAAAGGGATACGAGCTGAACTGCTGCACTAATACTTCGTTATCAACTCCAGCCCAGTTTGTCATTCACTCATTTGTGGTCGATAAACGACAGATATGGAACAGTGAAGTGAGCAGATGTAAAAAATAAATTAATCCTGTGCATGTCCGTACACAATAAAGTTGCATGGTTCACAACTATATGGAAGTTTGATTTAACGAATCAGTAGTTTCAAAAAACAGACTAGCTTAGAGTAGTTAGCACACACAAACTTGACGGATGACACGTACGTACTGTATTATACATATTACATAAATTAACAAGCCGTAAGGGTGTCACATTCAGATTCTTAACAGCAGTAGCAGCATGGTAACAGCAGGGGAAAAGAAGATGGAGAGGGCGCTGGTTGTGTACGTGGGATAATATGAGAGTGACATGCAGTGCTAAATAGGCTTAGGTAGTGACATGCAGTGTTAGAGAGAGGGACGGAGAGAGAGAGATATATATATAGAGAGAGAGAGTATAAGTGAGTGATAGTGCAAAGTTATAAATCAAAGTGTTCCTGCAGTGAAAACTGTTTTTAACATTTGTAAAGAGTGATCAGAGACATGCATTGAGACTAGGCCTATCTACTAGAGTCTAGTAGCTACCTGTCTATCTTGGTTTCTTAACTAAAGCCTCTCTGCTTTATCCCTGCATGTATGCATGTGTCCTCCTGCTCCCTTGCAAATCCTTAAACTTAGTAACTTACATTACATCTTGTTTTTTGCGTTGGTTGTGGTGATCTTTTACTCCCTCCTTATCTCTTTTAGAAAAGTTGTACTTGCAGAGAGATTAGCCTAGCCTGTAGCATCATCTGTCATTCATTCAACCCCCAAAACAGATGACTGTGGTCATAACAACTGAGTGTGACACTGTGATACACTTATATTATTGATTCTGTTGTACTATAATACTCACTACGTACTTCACAGTTGTTATCATTTATAAAAAGTGTCCGACACGCATTTTAAGATAAATAGAAGTAGAAGGTATAGTTCTATAATTTTTTTAAAAAAAATCTTATTCTCAATAAAAGTTTAAACATTCTATTTTTATTTATAAAAAGAATTTTTTTTAAAAAGATTATAAAATTATACTTTATATTTATCTTAAAATGTGTGCCAGATACTCTCCTAAAAACGATAACAATTAGCTGCTACTAAGGGAGTATTAGTTATTAGTATCACCTTGGTAAAGTAGTAGAAAAATGGTTGAGGACAAGTAATTGGTAATCGCATACCATGGTCGGCGATACTATATAACAATTGCTTAATCTATACAAGAATGACTATAATTTTAACCAGAATAGCAGGTTCGAGTCAAATATTACTGAATTAGAATCTGGATAAATAATTAACCACATTGACTACTATTAAGAGGGGCCTTTATCTAAACGAAACTTACCTGCAGGCCCAACATTTTTTAATCATCTTCATATGAACTTAAAAATGAGAGAATTGTATTTTCCACCCCTTAAATTTGGTCAAAACTCAATTTTGTATATTTATTTTTAGAAATTTCAGTTCACATCCCTTATTTTGAAATCTGATTCAACATTCACCTTTTTTGCCTAAATTTTTAACTCTAATTGGTGTGTTCTACAATATATTTCATCTTTTCTCTTCATGAATAAATTATATATGTTGTTAAAGACAAGAATTTGAGCTAAAAAATTGACAAAATTTGGTAAAAAAAGTGCAAAATGGATTAAAATTTCAAAAAAAAGGGATGCAAACTGTAATTTCTGAATATAGGCATATAAAATTGATTTTTGATCAAATTTAAGGATGCAAAATACAATTCTCTCCTAAAAAAATTTCTTCAAATATATTTATTAGGATCCCAACATTGATTTTAACTAAGGTCCCGTAAGTATCATGACACCCCCTCTTGGTCATCATGATCTCCGCTAAAATTATAGAATACCACCTTCGTTCCAAAATAAAAGTTTTTTTGACTTTTTATGCGTATTTTAAGATGATTAAAAATGATAGTTCTACAAATTATTTTTCAATTTTTTTTACTGAATACATATTAAATTTTAATTCAAAAAAAATTTAAAAAAAAGGCATGCGGAGCTATGACTTTTATACGCCTTAAAGTGCACGTAAAAAGTTAATGGGGCTTATATTTTAGGATGGAGGGAGTAATTTACTTCTCCAAGTAAAAAACTTAATATATCACACTTTTTTCTTCCCGTTGATGACAAAAAATTTAAAAAAATATTTCTGATACAGCGGAATATGGTACTTTCTCTGTCCCATTAGATTCTATACATCACCTTTTGGCACGTTTTTTAATACTCGTTTAAAGTATAGTTCCATAATATAATTTTAAATAAATTTTTTTTTTGAATTAAAGTTTTATTTTAAAAAAAAATTGAAAAAAATATTATGAAACTATATTTTATAGAAATCTCGAAATACTTACAAACAGTGCACGTATATATCCCAATGTTCGGGAGGTAGTATATTATAGAAGTGAACAATCCTTAATAAAAGTAATAAAGCCAATGAAAACTAAACACGCAGTGCAGTGTACGTAAGGTACTAATACTGTAAGACAAGGATGCTTTACAATAAATTACTGGAGTGAATAGTAATTAGCAGAGATTGGCGTTTCCTCCGTTTGTCCGCGTGCTTTCTCAATGCATATATATAATCCCCTTCTTTTCTTCCTCGAGTACTAGCTAGTTCTGTCGTATTATCTCTATCCCTGCTAAAATTGTACGGCTACTTAGTTTGTTTATTTAACTAATCATTTTACGGTATCTATGTGAGATAGTAATTATGCCCATATCTTTTCGGTCGCGTGAACAGGCTTCGGCTGGATTGAAGATGGTTTCGGCCGTACCTGAAAGTGAAGAGAATGCGAGGGTTTGTACCCCCGATTCACCTCCGGTGTGAGAATCAGAATCTGGCTGTAAAAGTAGGCTAGTAATACAAGAGAAGTAGAGTGTTGAGAATGTGTGTATATTTTGTCTTACTTCACAAGGGTTTTATACCCAATCCTGCAATGAATGCTAATCCGTTACAAATCATTAAGGAGAGAGGGAAAAGGGGGCGTTGTGTCACTTGTTCTGTCCAACGGTCCGCGAGTAGTGGGCCTCGGCCTGGGCTTCCGTGGGCCTTCGTTACGCGGGCC
Source organism: Apium graveolens (assembly GCF_009905375.1). Lineage (NCBI taxonomy): Eukaryota > Viridiplantae > Streptophyta > Magnoliopsida > Apiales > Apiaceae > Apium > Apium graveolens. The sequence continues at coordinate 1,324,807 of NC_133650.1, forward strand.
TGGAGGTCCTTCGGCCCAGTAGCTTAACCGCTTAATGGGCCTTCGTTCAATGGGTCTCATTGGGCCTATAACCAACATGTCCCTGTCCTTCGGCTGGGCCTTCGGGCCGGCCGACGGACACCGGTCTCGGCCCATATTGGGGTGAAGAAACCCTAGGGCGATCGCTTCAGTCCCGCCTCGATCTTCGGTCGTACACGTGGCAAGCTTATGGGGACTTGCAGTGCATTGATGACAGCTGTTGGCATGTCGTTCCATGACTCAATCTCAGCCGTTGAATGCCAACTGTCTTGATCTGGGACGTCCATTTCAAAAACCCCCAAACGTCGCTCTTCTAAATTTATTTTAGGCGCCTATATAAGCCCATTTGTATGTTTCATTTTCTTTTTATCACTTTAGTTTCTCCATACATAGTGACAAATTGCAGTGAATCTCTCAATCACGGGCAACAGCAACTCCATCTTCCCAAATCATCCCATTTCAATCCAAGAACATCTCCAAATAAGTAAGTCTCTTTTCTTGTTTCCCAGTTTTGAATTTGCATGCTAGTTTTCTGTGTTTTAGGGAGTTTGCATGTGGACTGTGGGTTTATTCTGGGTTGATGGAGTTTTTTCTGAGTCTTGTGTGTGTGCCATTGCGTTTTTCTGGGGGTTTTGGCTATTTCTGGGTAGGTAATATAGGTTTCTGGGTTTTACCAATTCTGAGGAGGCCCCAAGGGTTTAAAGATGGCATGCGAGGCATTTTCTGACCAAGAACGTTCTTCGGGATTTCTTGGTTTTAGAACGCCCTTCGGGAGCCGACCCAAGGCTTAAACAGGTGGTCTGGAGTGATGTTTGCGAAGGGCTCTGTAGGCAAGAACATCCTTCGGGTGGGCTTGGTTCAGGAGCAGCCTTCGGAAACAGCCTCCGGGGTTCTGGTTCGTTCGGTCCTGGGACGTGTACTAGGGTTTTTTACGTTTTCTTTTATCTGCTAATCCGAGTACATGGACTAATGTCTCTCTGTTCCTGATACAGGGACATGGACCGAGCAGACCGTCCCCTAGATTCTTGGGACCCCTTATCCAACAGCTTGGTGGGAACGTCTTCCATTCGCCCCGAGCGGACGGGACGAGCCCTATATGGTTCGGCTGCCGACTATCCCGCGGCCAATAATAGATCTGAACTGACGAAAGAGCGCGTAGTTCAGATGTATGATGATTACTCTGTCCCTCGAGAGCTTTGTTGGTTGTACGCGCCGAGGGAAGGCGAGAGGATCTACGACACTCCCGGGGTGCCGGATGGATATGGAGGCTGCGCCATAGGGATTTCGGAGGCGGCCTTCAAATGTGGCTTGAGGGTGTCATCGTTGAAGCTGATCAAGCACCTCTTCTTCCAGATGGGTATCGCCCTCGGACAGATGGACCCGAACGGGTTCATCCATATTAACTGTTTTCAGAACAGGTGTCTTCACGCCGGGATCGCACCCAGTACTCGCCTATTCTGGTATCACTATGATTTTAGGAGGAATCCAAAGAGTGCTGGTTTTTACACCATCGCTCGTCGGGTAGGGCGACCTGATTGGACGGCGACCAATTCGAACAATAAATCCACTCACACTCATTGGTGCTATGTGAATGGTCCAAGGTTGGCGGCCATGTCGGTTTGGTGGGATGTAAACCCCGCACTGCTTCTCATGCCGAGCTTGACCTTGGAGGAGAAGGAAAATTACACGGCGTTGGTGGACGTCAATGTGAAGAAGCTGGGTCCCGGAGAGTTTCAGGACAAGGACTGGCTCTTCAGCTTGTGGGGTGGGGGTAACAAAACTTCTTCCTTGGTCTTTTCTTTAGTTTTGTCCCAGCACCTGTATTTGCTTTTTCTTGTTATGCATTCGATTATATGTATGGTTGGACTGACTTATTTTCCCTTCTTATTTCAGTGTCTTCAAGGGAGGCTCTGATCGAGAGAAAGAAGGCCAGGGCAGCCGAGAAGAGGGCGGCCGAAGAGGCGGCGAAGAAGGCTGCCGATAAGGGGGCTACGCCCGATCCTTCGGAGGGTACAGGCGAGAAGGCCCAGACCGAGAAGCCTTAATCGCCCCGTCAATCTCGAGCGGCTTCTGAGGCCGAGGAGGGGGACGATCTGGAGTACATGGGAGAGGGGAACCCTTCCAAGAGGACCCGGAGCAAGGAGGGGATTGTGCGCTCTTATCTCCCGGGGTGGGGCATGCTCACGTCCGACCATACTGTGTACCCAGCCCGGCAATCCACGAAGGAGGTTGCTTCGGACTTATGCCACGACCTTCAGCTCCCGGTCGATCTTCCGACCTTTGCTTCAGCCTCTGCTACCGAAGCCTGCACGGAGCTTCTGTCCTTCTTGTCCTTGGTACGTTTTTAATCTTTCTATTTTTCTACCATCTTTTTCCTTTCGGCACCTTTTAGTAATATTTTTGTCGTCCTTCTGCAGGCTGCCCCTTGGGCCGCAGCCGTGGAGGATAAGATTAAGGACATGGAGACTCGGATGGCCGAGGTGAAGGAGTTGGAGAGGAGGGCTACGACGGCCGAGGAGGAACTTGTAAGGGTGAAAGCCCAGAATAAGGTCGAAGCCGCTGAGCTAAAGAAGGATAGATCTCGGCTGGAGACTGAGCTGGAGAGGACGAACCGGAGGATCTCCCATCGGAACGTCCAGCTGAAGAGGTCCCTAAAGGAGCTTCGGAAGAAGCAGAAGCAGCTGGATCGGACGGAGGAACGCTGTTTCCAGTACGACGCTGATTATGTCCGGGATAAGGCCCATGGCCTGAACTGGGACTATAAGCAGTTGCTGGACGACAGCCTGGAAGATCCTATCGGCCGTCCAGCAGTCGAAGTCCCTCCTGTCTCCTCTGGCAAAGACGAAGAGCTCTCGGATGAAGACCCTCAAGCCTAAACCTTCAGCATTGAGGTGCTTGATATGACGGAAGATGATCTTGTTGCGAAGTTTGTCGTTGGTGTTTCCATGGTCGTACCCAACTCTTGCAGCGGCATTCTTCGTTCGTCTTCCTGTATTTCTATTTTTTGTAATCGGTACTCTTTGAAATTGGTACTTGTAGTTGGTACTCTTTGTCCAACTGTATTTAATTGTTCGCCTTAAAAATGAACCGCCTCTTCGGCATTATTGGTGCCTTAACGAAAAATGAATTGTATTTTTGGCTTTGTTCGCCTTAACAATCTTCAAAATGAATTGTATCTTTGGCTTCGTTCGCCTTAACAATCTTATGAAATGAATTGTATCTTTGGCTTCTTTCGCCTAAACAATTTTAATAATTTGGATAAAATGAATCGTATCTTCGGCTTATTCATTTGCCTTAACGAAATTATCGAATTGTATCTTCGGCTTGATCTGCCTTAACAACAACAATAATAAAATGAATCGTATCTCTGGCTTCATTCGCCTCAACGATCTTATCGAATTGTATTTTCGGCTTTATCTGCCTCAGCAATTTTGATAATAAAATGAATCGTATCTTCGGCTTCATTCGCCTCAACGATCTTAATGAATTGCTGCCTTACTACCCCTCACGGCCCCAAAGGTTAAAGGTCGAAGGTGAGTTCGGGCTGTTAATCCTTTTACTGAATTCAGGCGAGGGAACATGGGTGCTGATCTGTAAGCGATTGCCCCTAGATCAGCAGGTCATTGTTCGTTCGTCCAAGTGGAGGCCTTCTTCGGATCGCCCCTGAACCCGGTTTGTGGTTTAATTTTTAATACATGAGTGAGGCCGAAGGACCATGTTCTTCTTTTAATCGCCCCGGGACAAAGGTTCCTTAGGCCTTTTTAATAATGATTAAGAGAAGACGAATGATAGGGCGTTATTCCAGGATTGCCCCTTAAGGCCCTTAATTCGTGTTTACCAGTTTCAAGTTGTCATAATAGCGTAGTGATGTTCGATTTTTGGGAGATTGTCCCTTATGTCTTTTAATTAACAAATAAGACAAGGGCGGCGGCCGAGGGGTTTATCTTCTTCGGGATCGCCCTCAGATAATGCTCGGTCGACCGCAGCGCGTATAAATAAAGAAATTTTGACAGGAAATGCATATTTATTTAGTTAAATTGTTTATATTCTTCACATATAATTCAAATACAAGCTTTTAGGAAATTTCTTACTGATAGAATTTTCGAAGACGACTGGTGTGCCAAGTGTTTTTGATTGCTTCGCCTGACAGTGTTTCGAGCTTATAGGTTCCAGGATGAACGACCTCGATCACCTTGTAAGGCCCTTCCCAGTTCGGCTGGAGCTTTCCTTGTTTGGTCGACATTGATGCGGCCAACTCCCTTAGTACTAGGTCTCCTACTCCGAAGGCCCTTTTCTTCATATTGGAGTCATAGTGTTGTGCCGCTTGCAGTAAATACCTCATATTCCTTTGATGAGCGGCTTCTCTTTCTTCCTCCAGCAAGTCTACTTTCGCCTTCAACACGAAGCTATTAGTTTCCACATTATGGGTCTCGGTTCGGTATGATTCCAAGCCCACTTCAACAAGAACTAGGGCCTCGGTACCATAAGCCATTCTAAAAGGAGTTTCTCCGGTCGATGTCCGGGGGTGGTTCGGTAGGCCCATAAGATCTAAGGGAGTTCTTCCGCCCATCTTCCTTTTGCCTCGCCCAACCTCTTCTTGATCCCCCGGAATATCACTTTGTTCGCCGCCTCGATTGCCCCATTTCCTTGCGGGTGGGCGACTGAGCTAAATTTCTGTTCAATTCCGAAGTGGTGCAGAAACTTGCGAAATTTGTTTCCAATGAATTGAGTTCCATTATATGAGATGCAGGTTTTCGGAATGCCGAACCAGAGAATGACTTGCTCCAAGAAGAATTTTTTAGCGGCTTCTTCAGTTATGACCGACAGAGGACGGGCTTCGACCCATTTGGTCATGTAGTCGATGGCGATTATGCAGTATTTCGCTTGCTTCGTGCTAGTGGGCAGTATGCCAACTATATCCACGGCCCATACGGTGAATGGAATTGGGCTTAGTACAGAGGTCATTTCTTCTGGAGGCTGCTTCGGGACATGGGAGAACAGCTGGCATTGTACACATCTTTTTGCATAGTCGATGGCGTCTGCCTTCAGAGTGGGCCAGAAGAATCCCTGCCGCAAAATTTTAAAGGTGAGCGACCGACCAGCCAGGTGCTCGCCGCAAATTCCTTCGTGTACTGCCTCCAAAGCCTGTTGATGTTCTTCGTTGTTCAAACAGCGCAGAAGGGGTTAACTGACTGATCGGCGATACATCCGCCCATTGATTATAGTGTAGCTCGATTATCTGTATTTAATTTTCAGCGTATCCTTTCGGCCAGGTGGTAGAATGCCTTTCTCCAAAAAGTTCCTGAGGGGGGTCATCCAGTCGCTCCCCTGGTGAATTTCCATACATTATTTCTTCTCGATCGAAGGAGTCTTGGCTTCGGTGAGGTAAATAAAACCAGTTAAGTTCTGTGTCTCGGCCGAAGCTAGCCTGGAAAGGGCATATACCCTAGAATTGTTCTCTCTGCCAATTTGACTTAGTTCAAAGGTTTCAAATGGTAAAGAAGCATCACGTACCTTGGCAGCATAGGCTTTTGTTCGGGGATCCCTTTGTTCATACTCCCCCGTGAAGTGTTTCACGACCAACATGGAGTCGCTGAAGGCCCTTAGGTGCTTCGCCTCGAGGCTTCGGGCAAGCTTCATTCCTGCGAGGAGGGCCTCATATTCGGCCTCATTATTTGTCAAGGGGAAGTCGAATCTTATGGCTTGGCATATTTCAAATCCCTCGGGGCTGGAGAGGATCAAGCCGACCCCACACTTTTTTCCGGCTACCGACCATATACGAAGAGCTTCCACTTTCCTGGGATCCGGATTAGTTGTTCATCAGGCGAAAGATCCTTCGGACCCGAGAATGTGCACTCAACCATAAAGTCGGCCAGAGCCTGGGCCTTAATTGCCGTTCGGGGAACGTATTCAAGATCAAATTCCCCGAGTTCGATGGACCATGCTACGACTCTCCCAGAGGCTTCGGGCCTAGTCAAAATTTTCTTCAGAGGTTGGCTGGTGACAACTTGGACCGTCCGGCCTTGAAAATAATGTCACAATTTTCGGGAGGCCATAACCAACCCATATGCGAATTTTTCGGCGTTGGGGTACCTTGTCTCTGCGTCCTTGAGGACATGGGACACGTAAAACACAGGATGTTGATTACCTTCATAATTTTTCACAAGGACGGCCCCTAGAGTTCTGTCGGACACAGCTAGATAAAGCTGAAGAGTTTCCTTCGGATCGGGCCTCATCAAGAGTGGTGTCTTCATCAAATATTCTTTTACTTCTTCGAACGCCTTTTGGCATTCGGGCCCCCACTCAAAATTCTTTGACCCTTTGAGCACGGCGAAGAAGGGAAGTGCTTTCTCGGCTGACCGGGAAATGAAACGCCGAAGGGCGGCGAGCCGACCCGTCAATTTCTATATATCTCTGATGCATTGGGAGGTTCCATATTGATGACTGCTTCGATCTTCTCCGGGTTCGCCTCTATTCCCCGGGCGCTGACCGTGTACCCGAGAAACTTTCCACTAGAGACTCTGAAGGTACATTTGTTCGGATTGATCCTCATGTTGTTCTTTCGGAGAGTTTCGAAGCATTCCTTTAAGTCTTCGACATGATCTCGGAATAGTGACTTCACTATCATATCATCCACGTATGCTTCCATGTTCCTCCCGATCTGCTCTTTAAAGACCTTGTTCACCATTCGCTGGAATGTGGCTCCAGCGTTCTTTAGTCCGAAGGGCATTTTAATATAAGCATAAGTCCCCTTCGGAGTTATGAACGCTGTCTTGGGCACATCCCTATCATTCATAGCAATTTGATGATAACCAGAAAAAGTGTCCAAAAAACTAAGTACCTCATATCCTGTCGTTGCGTCTATTAGTTAGTCGATGTTAGGCAAAGGGTAGTGATCCTTCGGACATGCTTTGTTGAGATCAGTGTAATCTACGCACATCCTCCATTTCCCATTTGACTTCTTCACGACCACCACATTGGCTAGCCAGTCATGATACTCGATCTCCTCGATAAATTTGGCTTCTAAAAGTTTTTCCACTTCGGCTTCTATTACCTTCTGTCGTTCGATTGCAAATGTCATCTTCTTCTGCTTTACCGGTTTGGCCTCAGGCTGCACATTCAAGCAATGCGTTGCCGTCTTGGGATCCAATCCGGGCATATCTTCGGGCCCCCAGGTGAACACATCATGGTATTTCCGGATGACAGCTATTACCTTTGCCTTCAGATCCGCCCCCATATTTTTTCCAATTCGGATCATCTTTCCCGAATGTCCCGCATACAATTCCACTTCTTCGGTTTCTGCTGCGGGTTCGGCAATTGGGCTTGAGGGATCAACCCCAAATTTCTCCAGCTCAATGTTCAATGTTTCTCGGCTTCCGCTGGGTTCGGATTCTGCCCGCTTCCTCTTCCCGGTTCCATCTGGCCCTTCGTACTCCTGGTCTTTCTCAAGGTCCTCGAGCATTATGATTCGGGCAGTTTTCTGATCGCCCCTCATTTCTCCCACCCCTTTTTCAATTGGGAACTTGAGTTTGAGGTAGGGTATAGACTCCACTACTTCGAAAGTTGATAAGAAGGGCCTGCCAAATATTGCATTGTACGGGCTTTCAATCCGAACCACATAGAACTTCATCAGTTTCTCGACGGTATACGGCAACTTGCCCAGGAGGGCCGGAAGAGTAATCGTTCCTTCGAACTGAATAGGGTGTCCTCCGATGGCATAAATGGGAGCCTCGTTACAGGGCTCTAGTTGCTCTCCCGCCAAGTTCATCTTACAGTAGGTTTTGTGGAATAGTATATTGGCCGAGCTGCCGGTGTCCACCATCACTTTCCATATCTTGTTCTGCCCAATGATAGGATTGATGATCAGAGGGTCCTCGTGCGGGCGAATGACATCCTCATAGTCTTCAGTGCTGAAGGTCATGGGCATGTGGGGTTTTGCCTGTCCGAATTGATACAGATTGTATACCTGTCGGGCATACTTCTTCTTTGCTGTCTTGCTATCCTTATCCAGGATGCTTCCACCAGATATAGTTTTCACTTCGCCCCGTATCATGTCCCTTCGCTCTGGCTCATCGGCCTCTACTTCCTCCTCTGGGTTCTCCTTCGGCCCCAATCTATCTCTCAGATCTCGGACGAACTGATTTAGCTCGCCGTCTTTGATCATGCGCTCAATGAGCTTCTTGAGGTGATAGCATTCATCAGTGTTATGCCCCTTGTCCCTGTGATAGTCACAATACTTATCGGGATTTTTCTTGTGGTTCGGGACCTTCATCTTGGCGGGGCGAACGAATCCTGGTTTTTCCTTTATCTCATGGAGAATCTTGGAGATCGGCGCATTCAAAGGAGCGAACACGGCCGAATCTCTATCTCGACGTCGTTCGGCCCCGCGATCTGGTTTCCTTCCTTCCTTTCTGCTATCCCTCCGGTCAGATCCTGATCTTGAGCCCTCATATCTGTCGGCTCGCTTTGATCGGTCGTCCCTTCTTGAGTCTTTATATCCCCCAATATTTTCCATCTTTCAGCGAATATTCTCGCCTCTTACATATATATCATTTAGGGATTTTGGGGGAAAATCGTAAAGAGATGAGCGAAGCTTTTTACCTTTATAGGGGTCTAGCCCCGCCGTTAGGAAGCCCATTGCTTTGATTTTATCCAGATTGGTGACCATCCCCGCTTCTTCCTTGAACCTAGCGAGATAATCCCCCAACTCTTCATTCGCCCTCTGCCGACAATGGACCAAGGCTTCGGTATCCTTCGCCTTTCGGCACAGGTGCGAGTAGTACTTTAAGAATTTCCTCTTCAACTGCTCGTAAGACCCGATAGACCGAGGCTTCAGGGATTTGTACCACATCGAGGCAGACCCTTTGAGATAATTCTTGAACATTTTGCACAGCATGATATCGTTGTGGTACATCCCAACCATCAGGAGTTCATACTTTTCACAGTGGTCCTCGGGGTCCCCTTTTCCGTTGAACTCGCTCATCTTGGGGAATTGTCTCTCTTCGTCCGGAGGGGGTCGGTACAGTTCAATATCTTGTGTTACAACAGGTTCTCGATCGGGCCTCCTATCACCGAACATGGCCTTCTCTAAGCGATTGAGCCTGAGGCGGGATCCATCGGGCTCCTCATCTGAATCGGAAGAGTAGGGTTGCTTTGCCCTCTTCCTTCGGGGATGCGAATCAGAGTCAGACTCATCTTCTTCGTCATACGCCCTACGTTCCCTTCTATCTTTATGTGCTCCGCCGGTCTCTTCGGCCCGCATCGCTTCCCTCAAGGCTCGTTCTTGCAGTTCAATTTCCTCCCTCTGCAGTTGCAGGGCTTTCAGCCGGAGCGCATCGGCTTCTCTTTTCTTGGCTCGCGCTTCCGCTTCTTTGTCAATCTAATCAACTTTGGTCTTACCCTTCTCCGCGGCCTTTTCCGCCCGGATCTTTAGGAGTAAGGCCTCTTCTTCAGGGGTTAGCTTGATAACCCCGTCCTCGTCGACTAGGGAGGATGGTTGTCCCTTATCGGTGAAACCAGGTGGCGGTGAATGCTCATGAATTTCTGTCATAGTCTTCCCAACTTGTAACTCTCGTATTTCCCACAGACGGCGCCAAATGTTACGCCCAGATCCTTTCGGTCGCGTGAACAGGCTTCAGCTGGATTGAAGATGGCTTCGGCCGTACCTGAAAGTGAAGACAATGCGAGGGTTTATACCCCCGATTCACCTCCGGTGTGAGAATCGGAATCTGGCTGTAAAAGTAGGGTAGTAATACAAGAGAAGTAGAGTGTTGAGAATGTGTGTATATTTTGTCTTATTTCACAAGGGTTTTTATACCCAATCCTGCAATGAATGCTAATCCGTTACAAATCATTAAGGAAGGAGGGAAAAGGGGGCGTTATGTCCCTTGTTCTGTCCAACGGTCCGCGAGTAGTGGGTCTCGACCTGGGCTTCCGTGGGCCTTCGTTACGCGGGCCTGGAGGTCCTTCGGCTCAGTAGCTTAACCGCTTAATGGGTCTTCGTTCAATGGGACTTATTGGGCCTATAACCAACAGTAACCTATCCTACAAACTAGCATAAACTCAACTGATTCCATTTTCTCATTAGGTCATTTTCAAACTATTACCCGCTCTGTCCCAAAATGTTATTCCCGTTTTAACTTTTTGTACTGTTTATGGTAAACGATTGGCTACTAATTTACGTCTAATTTATAAGATCAAACATAATATTCGTATTTATAAAGATTTTAATATAATGAAATTTCTATATTTAATACTAATACGAAATTAAAGATATTAACAATAAAAAATGTGCATTGATAAACGTGTCCAATACAAATAGAAAACGTTTTTAGGGAAGGAGGAAGTACCTATTTATTGTCATTTGTCACTTATTCACTCATTATTTTTTTATTAGTAAGTGAAACGTTTCCTGTGTAGATTTTGGTAAATATGTTCACTTTCAAAAATAACGATAATAACGGGATGATTTGAATTGCATGTTCGTGACTTTGTGGTAAGATACACTTGTATGCTTCTTCTCCAATAATCTCCTCGACCATGGCTTTTACAATAAAATGAAATTGTAATTTTTCAACAAAGAAATGTGATGTTATTACAAAAGTGACAAAGTTTGATTTATACTAATCTACATTCTTTATTAATAAGCGAAATCATATTTAAATTGGTGTTAAAAATACTAAATTACCAAATTTTGGTACTTATCTGACATAAGTTGATTTTTATTCTCTCTAAACTTTGTTTTTTTTAACACAAATCGACTTCGTAAATTTTATTTTCTTTTTAGTTAGTGTTCATCCAATCGTCTATTTACTTAATAAAATAAAAATATTTTTTAAATAATTTATAAATTATATTAAAATTTTATTAAGTTACGTTAAATTAAGTAAAATAACTTATATTTATTTTTAATTTTAGAAAAACTACAAACTACTAGGTAAACTACTAACACAAATTGACTTATATTCTCTGTAAACTTTATTTATTTATAAATTATATTAAAAATTTATTAAGTTACGTTAAATTAAGTAAAATAACATATATATACTTTTATTTTAAAAAACTACTAACTACAAAGTAAATTATTAACATGAATAGACTTCTATTCTCTATAAACTTTATTTTCAATAGCATTATTTTAAAAATAATTAAGTAATAGCAAATGACTTTAGTAACATTTATTAACTTTAAAACTGGAAATTATTGATTTAACAATCATATTTGTTACTATCCATCACATCGTTTATTTACTTTAAATTAAAAACATATTTTACTAGTAACTGATCTATGGGCTGTATTTAGATTATATTAAGTAATATTAAAATAAGTTTAATAACATCTATTTACTTTTAATTTGTAAATTAATTTTTCTCGATAATTAGGTAATATTAAATAAACTATATTAAAAAGGCTAATTATAAGATAATTATCAAATAATATTAAATAATATTAAATTATCTAAAGAACAAATATCCGGTTCATAAGACAGAGATATAATTCGTTTCACACAAATAAAACTAATATGTTAGATTTCTATATCAAGTAAAACAATGTAAAACTAGAATTATAGTGGAAAATTTCATAATTGATTCAATTCTTTTTAACCATATAGCTATTTTTTTGCAAGTAACAATTTAATATTTGATATTAATATATTAATTTTAATTCGTGTTTCGCACGAATTATGAATAATTCTCTACAAATATTAATTTGATATTTTTAGTTTTGGGCCCGTATTTCGCACCGGTTATCAACTTCTATCATAATAAGCATCCCAAATCTTAGTGCTCACTAGAAAATTATACAACTATTTTTAAACTTTATGTAATAACATCTCAACTGACAAAAATTAACTTCCACTATCTGTAAATTTTATTTTCTTCAATTTTTATTTGTTGCTAAACATCTAAGCGTCAGTAAACTTTAAAATAATCGTATTAGTAAGTTAACATGTCAGATTATATAAGTAATTAGGTGCATGCATGACTAAAATTATATGGTGAAATTTTAGAGTTACACTTAATTTCGATTTTTTAACTACATATTTTAACAATGTTTTATATATTATATTTAGATCTTTATTTTACACGGATTATTAGTTTCAGTTTTATGCAAATAATAATATGGTATTATTATTTTTAATTCTGTGTCCGTGTTTCGGGGGTTAGCAACTAGTAAACAGTTAAGTGAGGAGAAAAGAGGGGATCTTTAGTATTACAAAGATTTTGGAGCTCCTAAAAAATTCGAGAAAAAGTTAGACAACTATCAGAGTGATTTTTAATAAATCTTTCGCAAATTTTAACTTAAGAGATTATCGATGATGCTCTTAGGTACACAATTCGATGACTCTTGACTTGAGATGTAATTAATTATAATTCGACTCGGACTACTCCCGAATATCCTAAACTCGTTCATGAATTCCATTCTCCAGTTTTCGCATTCTATTATTCTTGCAAATCTCTTTTTAACTTTATTTTTTTTAATATTTTTAATTATAAAATAGGATTTTGAAATATTTTTAATATTATTATTCATTCTTCTCTACTTGGTCTTCAGTTATTCTATATTATTCTTCTATGACTTTTTTTTGTTTATTTAATAGTGCAGCTTTATTTATTTTTATATTTATCTTTTCTTTTTGTAATTTTAAAATTTCGTCTTCATATTTTCTTATTTTTTTCATCTCTTTTTTTTTCAAACATCTATACTATATTATAATAGACGAAACATTAAAAGTTTGGTGGTTGGTCGGTCAGTACTTGCTAAAATTACTTAATTACCTTTACTTGATTATTCTAATTCTGAATAATTCTAATTACTGGGTCGATCAATTCTAATTCTAATTGATATTGAATTCAACTTCCTATATTAATTCACCAATTTTATTTCTACTTTATATCGAACTCTATATCATTATAATTTATATTAAATTCAACTTCTTCTGCCAATTTAAATTTTAATTTATATCGAGTTCTATATCTTGTAAAATATCTTTTATAGAGTTATAGTTAATCGATTAAGTAATCACCATGCTAAAATAATATTTTTTAAGGTTCCAATATAATGAAGACATTATATTTTTACCCTCAATAAAATAATAATTTTGTTATCATTATGTTTTCCCCCTACCAATACTATCACTTTAAATAAATTTAAATGTTATAAAGACTAATGAACATATACGTCTACTAATATAATTATCATGAAATCATATCATTTAAAGTTTTAAATGAACAAAATTAATAATTGAATATAAAATAATATTTAAAGAAATAAATAATATTAAAAAAAATTGTGCTATCCGTGCATAGCACGGGTTTTAAGCTAGTATCTCTTAATATATTAATTGTAATTTCTATCTGATTATATATATATATATATATATATATATATATACTAATTCTACAAATTCAAGGGGTTGATTAATATCAGTATTATGAGTAGGGGTATTGCCAGCTATTTTTTAATCATCTCAAAGCTGTCTTTTTACTTTTTACATGTTTATTCATTTTTATTTTCAGTTTGTATCTTGTATCCATTTTGTCTTCTTTTGCCAAGCTTCCCGGTAGTCTTTAATTTTATTTTCTATAATCTATTAAAGTTTTATCTTTTTGTGTCCCAATACCTTACCAGCCAATTCTTGGTACTTGTCTTTTTGGTCTCGTAATAGTCATTTCTATTATTTTTCCTTTTACATGATCTGATACAATTTTTGTAGGGAGTTTATATTAATATGTAACTCATGTATCTATACTATACTATCATAACCGAAATATCATGTAGTAAGAACAGATCTAAAGTCAGATAGATTATAATAGTTGGATGCAATAATAAAATGTTATTATATTAATATTTAAAATGTTCTCATGGATTTAGGTTTCGAACCCGTCAACAGTTTATTATATTTAAACTTTTACATTCTTTATTTTAACAATTTTTACATGTCCAGGGTAGGGCTGAGCATAAATTATCCAAACCGACCGAAACCACCCAATCCAAACCGACCAAACCGAATTTTACGGTTTATTAACGGTTTGGTTCGGTTACGGATTGGCATTTTAAAAACCGAATTTTTTCGGTTTGGTTTCGGTTTTTACCTCCAAGCCTACCGATATAACCGAACCGAACCGAATATTTAAATTAAAACATTAATATACATATATTCGTAAGTGAAATTAATAATAAAATTTATAATGTACAACATATATGTAAACTAAAACATATAAAAGAACCAATCATAATATAGTTTATTCTAATATATTATGTAATGTGTTATGTTTTCACTATTTTTATTTTTATTCAATAAAAACATAAGAATTGGTCGCATTTTTTTGCGTCTTCTTGCCTTTTTTATTTTTCAAAATCATTATTTTTATATATTATTTTTGAATATGATTATAAAAGAAAATATAATTATATAATATGATACAAAATTTCGATTCTTATTTACAAATTCAAGTTTAATTTAATTTTTAACTTTATTTTACGGGAAAAACGGTTTAAACCGAAACCAAACCGAACCGAACCGTTTTAAACGGATTGGTTTGGTTTGGTTTTTCACATAACGGTTTGGTTTCAGATTGGATTTTAGGGAAACCGCTAATTTCGGTTTGGTTCGGTTTGGAGCCTCCAAACCGACCGATGCGATGCTCACCCCTAGTTCAGGGTTTGAGTCTGTGAACAACATATTATATTATATTATATTATTTATTTTCAGTAAAGTCTCAAATTATCACAAAATATTTATTATTATAATTTATTATGTTCTTCAATTTATTTTTCAACTATTGAAACTATATATCAAAATATAATAATTTTAAGATATAATTGTATTATTAAAAATCATTAAGTGTTAAAAGCAATCCGTGCATCACACGGGTTATAGGCTAGTATTATATAATGTGATGAGCTCGAATTGACGGAGCTCCTCGAACTCGTTATAACTTCAAATAAGCAATTATTGAAGTTTAATTTTATTATTTAATATTAAAAATTAGTTACTTTGTTATATATATATATATATATATATATATATATATCGTAGGTAACCCGCAGCCGCTACCCTTCGGGTGCGCACTGGTTGAATCCTGCGGGCTCACATAATAACCTGCAAACCACGTGAACCAAGGTAAACCGTATTTAAGCGACAGGCTCTGACTCAGGAGGCATAATCATAAATTCTCCTCCCATGGGATTCGAACCCATGACCAAGAGGATAGTTTTCCTCTCTTTAACCAACTGAGCCAACCCTTGCGGGCACTTTGTTATATTTTTAATTATTAAGCTCGCAAGAAAATCTTGCTCGGCTCGTTTAAACTCAACGTATTTGGCTTACGAGTATATTAAGAAAATATTAGTATGTATATGTTTATATATATATACATTAATTAATGATGGAATACAAGAATAATATTTGAAAAAATTACTTTAAACATGAAGTTAACTCTTGTTAACAGAGATATCTAAAAAAGGAGGAAGGACTATAACAACTAGAATTTTTTGCCCGCTTCACATGGTGCGAGATAAGATTTTTTATAAAAAAAAATTAAAGACTATGTTAGTGAAGATTAGTAATAAATAATTATAAAATTATTTTCGTTTTAAAAATATGCTAACCGGCATTAAGTTGTTAGTGTTACATAGAAATATAAGTCACGTTTAGTTAAGTTAAAAAGAAAGTGCTTACAATAAAGAAGAAATTTTTTTAAAAAAAAAATATTAATTGTATTTATGGTGATTATATATAAACTTATTTAATTTTTTTTAGAATTATACATGAATGGTGCCACTCTATTTTGAATTATCGAAGATAGACCATAATTGTATTGGGCTTTCCTTTTAATTATGTCTAAATATGGTATGTTAGATTGAGTTTTGTCCTAAACTGACATAGGTTAACCCATTTAGGTATAATTCACTTTCCCCTTTTGGTTTGCAGAAAAGTAACCATTGTCTTCATTTCCTCTTATTCTTCTCCTTTGTTACCGCATTCATCAAACTAACTGCAGGTATGGACTCATGCAACTATCTTCTTTCTTGTATTGTGACACTTCAATCTTCCACATTTTTTAATATTTTGTTATCATTGTTGCATTTTAGGTATGGATACTATTCCTACTTTTGTGAAGCATTTGAAGTCTTCTGACTGGTAAGTTTTTTGTACAACTTAACTATCTAATTTGTATAGGTGTGTTTGTAAAAGTCTGATTTAGTGAAAGTATTGTATATGTATTTTTTTTGTATAGATGTTGCCTCCTGCATTATGTCGTCGATATGGTTTTCGTATTCCGTGCGGAGTGAAGTTAGTCCTTCGTAATGGGTATAGTTTGTGGTTAGATTATAATAGGACCGAGCAACGTCTCGAGGGTATGCATTCGTTTTATCAATTCTTGAACATCATTGGTGGTGAGAGCTTAATGTTTGAACATTGTGGGGGTTTCGAATTCAAAGTAACCGTTTTTAGTATGTATGGGGCTGAAATACAGTATCCTAATATGCCAAACTTTTCTCAGACTCACAACGGTATGTAATTACTTATTCACCAATTTAGGCTTACACTCCTGTTTCATAATGTAGTGTATGGATTTTTTTTGTATTTATGTTTCTGTTTGTCTAAATGCTTAAAAATGTAGTTTCAAGGGAGAATGATCGTTGGAGTTTTCTTGAGCATCTGAATTGGGGACGTAAAGTATCAGATTGTATTGTAAGTGTTTTTGTCCATATACTGAAAAAATGTGCCGTATTATTGGCAATACTAATGTATGTTATGTTTATATTAATTTATTTAATAATATAGGTTGTACCGTTTGATTTTCTGGATGTCAATGGTGTTACCCTGCCTCCGAGATTGTTGGGTCTTATTCTGAACAAAGGGGTAGAATGGTAGGGTTGATAAGCATCTACAACATGTTAGATGTAAAAGACTTGAACGGATTAAGTATGATGATCTTCACTTTTGATGGAGTGTCGCGCTTTGTAGTAAAGGCATTTGCGAAATCAAATATTGAAACTCGCATTGGCCATTCACTCCCTACAGTTGGTAATATTTTAATTAAATATTCTGTCTTACTTTAATCTCGACTGCATGTAACAGAACTTGTAATGGAGTGTCGTAACTGTTTCCTTTTTTTGTGTAGATAAGTCATCTACATCTAATAGAACTGCATTTCAGTTTGTGGTTCAAGGTTTTCAGATGCTAGAGTATGAGCATGGAGTGGTATGTTCGACTCATTCTTCCCTCTGTTTTGTGTACATATTTTCTCAATTCTTCCCCGTGTTTCGTTTTGAATATCTTTGTAAAAATTAAAGAATGATCTAATCGTAATAATAATTTTTTGTTTAATATTCTTTATGTAGGATATACCTGTGAAATACCGGCGGTTGTGGAAATCTTGGTTGAAGACTGATTAGATTACGACATATGTTGGTATGCGTTGCTGGACGTTGAAAATTCGCCATCGACGAGATCGGAAGCGATGCACAATCAACTCTGGGTGGAGAACATTTCGCACGGATTTGAACTTGGAAGAGGGAGATGTGTGTGTTTTTGAGTGGATGAATGACACGATAAGGAACTTCAACGTGCACATTGTGAAGAGTAATGTGTCTGCTTAGATATAGATTGTGCATACTAATGACTGGAATAAGATGCATATATATATATATGGAATCAGTTATAGTTTACTGAGTACAAAAGTTTTTTTGACAATGAACAGAAGTTGGATTGTAAGCAAAAATGTTGCGTACTTAGTTTCCTTATTGCTTGGCATTTGAGTAGATGAACTCCTTAGTTGTCATAATCAAGTTGGGAAATATCATCAAGATGGTATGATGCTCCGCTTGGCTGTAATATTAATAGAGAAGTTGTAAAAAACAAACAGAGATGATATTGATGTTAACGATTAGAAATTACCTCAACTGTTGAAGTTGATGTATTAGGAATTGGTAGTGGTTCCTCTTTGATCTCCTGTTTCACAGTCCAACCAACAAAAATACCATTCACTTCATAGATTTTGTTTTGGTTTTCTATATTATCCTTGGTGATCAACATTTTCATAGTTTAGTCCTGTGCCTGAAGCATTTTGATGGCTGGTGGCAAATCATCATCCTTGCATTTTTTGAGAAATGAAATGTTTAATATATTTGTTGTTAAAATTTATGCGAAGAATGAACTTGACAATTACCTGTCTCTCTAGCTTGAAGACATTTTTCCCCAGCAAAGTTCTTACTTCTCTGTCGAACAGAACAATTTCATACTGTCTGCTCGAATCATAAGCTGAAGCGTAGATCCTAAACCTGTAACATAGATTAGTTAGTGTATTGCAAGAGACTAATATGATTTATTGTAGTACGTAGACACTGTTAAATGCAAATTTTACTTTTTGTTTTGGTACAGAACAATTCTTTTGCATCTACTGCATGAATAGTTGTCGTTGTCTTTTTCAATCTCTTTGTGGCAAGAGGTGCAAACAACATATTTCCAGCCTTTTATTTCATGTATGTAGTTGATTGTGGCTTTACAAATCACCTCATCCTACCAAATGAAATTTCCATTAGAGTACAGAAGTAATTGTCATTAGTAAATAAGATTATAATGAGCTTATCTGACCTCAATGTATTCAGCTCTTAGTTCAGTGACATCTAGAAATGTACATTGTTTGTATATTTTCCTCTTGACAGAGGATTGTGTGTGAGAGAAATTAGGTCCTTTTGACCTAACAGTAGGAAAACTTTTATAGTTGTACAATAAGATTTACATTGTTAGAATGATACAATAATTTAAGATTTGGCTTACAATTTGCGTAGTTGATTTACACTGTGATGCTCATAGTTTAAGAAGAACTTTGTGGGCGAGTAATTGCAAATATCAATCTCCTCTGATATTAAAGTGTAAATGTTATAAAATTATTGTAGAATGTACATATGAATGGAAATTTAAGAATGAGTATAGTTAGAAATCATGAATACCATACCAGGATATCACACGTCCACTAGCAATTATCAGTATTTTAGTGTCCTCTGTCACATTTTCAATGGATGTTGAAAACTCTTCAGCCATTGTGTTCCAGAATGTTACATTGATTTTCCTCCTTCACAAAACATATAAATTTCATGGATGACAAAATTTGCATATTTTGTACTTCATGAAAGCATGTAGATGGAATGTTTACCTTCCATCAGTAATTTTGAACTTGAGGAAAGATTTTCCTTGCTGGGACTGCTTAATTTTTAGTCTGTCTGCATCTTGGATAACACCTATTACATCTATAAAATAATTTATTGCATTGTCATTTGCAGTGAAGATATACTTTGCATAAACATGGTAAGAAGGTAGTAGCAAAAGTTTTTTACCTACTAAATAGTGGACTTGGGAGGTCATTTTCTTGAGGTCCGAGTAATCATAAAAATCAAAAGTGTTTTGAGGAATGAAAACTTCAGTTTTTGCAACCTCTTTCACTTTGGTATCAACTGTGAAGTTAATTTGCTTCTCCATCTGAACAGGTCTAAACTTGTCCTTCTCAGCGTATTCCTTGACTTCAAAATTTAGGATCAAATAAATTTTTCCCACTTCTAGTATCCTGGCCATCCTATCAGACATGGAGGCAAGTACATATGCTTGCATTCTACAATTCTAAAACATTTCATAAATTTTAATAATTTTACTTTGTAGTTGTAAACACAGATTTATATGAGTTTGAAGATACCTTGGCATCAAGGAGTAATAAATTCCAGCCTTTAAAGATCTCCCCTGTTGTACTGACCCCTCTCCATTCTCTTATCACTCTGCATTTCACTTTCCAATCTGTTCTGCCTTTCTTCACATTCCTTAGAGATTCACAGGTGGTAGTTGACATTTTTGAGCTTTCAAATTGTTAGATAGTTTTTTTACCATGTATGAAGTTATGTGTTTGTTGGTGCTGGTACTTAAAGCAAGTATGGTATTAAATGTAGTTGTTGGATGTGATTGTAGTGTAATTAGTGTGTAACTTTATCAAATGTCCTTTTTCCAATGCTTCCTTCTTTTACCTGCCAATTTGTACTTACAAAATTAATGTGTCCTACTTTGTAAGACTTGTTTGCACTTGCAGCTATCAACACTTATAAATTTTAATGGTTTAATTTCGTTTAGTTTGAAATAGCTTTGCCCACAACTGGAATTGATAAAGAAAATGACAAATTTTAATATGGCCTTATAGGTAACTGAGTGTTAAAGTTTAATACATCTACAATAAGTTATAACTTTAGTACATGCCATAGAGTTATACCAAAATACAATAACATGAAATTGTATTGTCATACAAAACAACAAATTCAAAAGTAGTAGTTCCTCTGGTGATCAGAATTACATCCAGTAGAGCAAAAGTTCAGTACTTTTTAAGCGAAAGTAGTTGTCCAAAGCAGTTCCAAATCACTCCTGCAATTTAAAAATATATTAGATAAGTTCAGTAATTTTGAATGGTATTGTAGATTATATATTAGACATTAGGTATCCAAGTAAGTATCATACTTTCTCCAACTTCACATCTCTAAGCTTAGGCTGCTTGTTTTTGCCTTTCGTTTTAGTTTCTACTCCCAAATTCATTCTAGCCCTGCTTTTGTTGGATGATTTTGTTGTTTGAGGAGTGTTAGTGTTTGTTTCGATAACCTTTGTAACACCTTCCTGCAATTTGAATGAGTACATCAGTAAATAATACATATGCTATAAAAGAAGTGGTAACATATGGTATAAAAAAATGTTTAAAGATACTTCAGAGTTATATTTAGATTTGGTGACTGAACAGGAGACATGTGTAGTTACGATCTAAGTGAGACTTGAGATTTTTCCACATTAGTTTGATTGACATCACTTTCCTGCAGCAATAAACTGTACATTAATAAAGTTTTAAACGGTTGATGGACCAAGAATCATACACTTACAATACTCATTTCTGATTCACTGCTTTCAAACTCTGTTTTACAGGTGGCGAATGGCTGGCAGAAATCTCAACCTCGGCTATTTGTGATGCTTTGTACACATTTGATCGCTCCTAGACATTAGTCTTACCAACCAACAAAGTGAAATCATAAATTTTCTTCTCGCAGAATCTGAGAATGTTTGGGAAAGTAACAGCTTTTTGTTCATCATCGTCATCAACTTCAAGGTCGTATACCGTTTTCCCGGTTATACGGCATATCTCATCATTTGGCCACACAACTGGAATGTTTCCAGTTTCATCTCCACACAGAGTGTATGGTTGGAACCTATTTAAAAGGTTACATGCCATATTTAAAAGCATTTTCAGTGTACTATTGTGTATTTAAATAAAAGTGTAGTAAAACATCTGACCCACGATCATGATATGGATACACTCGATTACATTCTTCGTTAGAGCATTGAAATTTCTTATCAACCTCTGCAACTTCTATATCACAGTGAGTACATATTGGAATATACCAATTCATTTTTTCATCAACTTTCCTAACCCTCAGTTGGCACTTAACTTTTTTATGTAATATAATATTCATGAGACCATTAAAATAAATGTAAGCGTTACGTGGTAATGAGAAGTATAGAAAGTCATATACCTCAATGTAATCGTCTTTCAAATTCCTAATGTCTTTAACTTTCATTAATGGAATGGGGGCATCATGTTCCTCGTCAATATCCATAGTGTAAAAATTGGGATCATTAACTCTAATAAAATGCAAAAATGAATGAATCAGTTGTTTGTAAAGAAGACTTTTCTGCCCAAACTGAGAAGAACGATTAGTATGTCACCTTTTCCTAAACATTGGCACACTATAGTGATCTCCGTTTAAGTAGAAACGGGTTGAGGGGAAATTGGTCAAGTAGAGGGTACCTGTATTGGACGGAGAAAAAAAGCACTTATTTCATAAACCTATAACTGGTTAGTGATGCAAATTCCAAGTAGTAAACAAATAATATAAATTTTCAACATACCTTTCCAATCACTAACTTTAACACAATATATAGTAATGATGATTGGTTGTTCCAGTTTACTGTCCATGGCCTTGAGTAAAGATTCTCCAAATTGATTGAAGAATGTAACATTAATTACTTTCCTAATAATGATAGAGAATATAGTTGAAAAAAGCATTATAATAAGAATGTGTTAATATTAGAACTAAATGCAATAAATGGATGAAATGTACCTCCCATCAGTGATGGAGAAATGAACATGTGATTTCTCCTGGGAGTCTTCAATGTAAGTGGTTTTCACTGGTTCCTGTTGTATAACAGCCACCACATCTAGTGGGGAAACAAATGCCAAATAAAATAATATTTAAGGGGAAAGTTTACTCTATTAAAATACAGTACCAGTTAAGAAACGGTTGTCCGACTTCATTGCTTCCAGATCTTCCAAAACAAACAAATCAAAACTGTATTGAGAAATGGTTAAAGTAGAAGTCTCATCCTTTTCCATTACAGTGTCATTAGTGAAGTATATATGTTTTTCATTCCTAACTGCACGGTTTGTTTCATCGCCACTATAATATTTCACTGTATAGACTACACCCTCTACCATGTCCTTCTCAAACTTCTCTCCAATTTGAGGAGTGATGAAAGCATGAATTCTTTCGCTCTACAACCAATTATTAGAAGTATGAGTAGTGTTATGAGTAGAAGAGTGAAAGAAAGTATGAGTAGTGTTATGAGTAATGTTATGCTCTACAACATGTTCTTACAGAGTCATCCACGAATAGGATGTTACATCCTTTTAGTTCCCCTGTCTCTCGATTAACACCTTTCCACGTGGACTATGCCCTAACACGGATATTCCAATCTTCAGCAGAGTCATTTAAGCTCATCAAACTGTGATACTTGTAGAAAGAAATTACACATGGCATAAGTAAGAACAGCTGGATGAAAATTGCTTGATTGTCAAATATTGAATAAAAACACATTTGGAGCATAAAGTAGATTCATAAATTTTGGTACCTGTAAGCTTTAGATGGATGAAGGATTTGGGAGTTCACAAATCCGTGTGTGTGGTTAGAAGATGGTTAGGTGGTTTACAACCTTCTCAATTATTGTACTTTCTCTGATTAATTAAAATTATCTGCATTAGGAGACCTGCTACCTATATTTCAGGTCATTTTGCTTTAAATATCACACAGTAACAAACATGTGGATGCATAACAAAACAGAATAATATTAGGCCAATAAATTACATTACACACACTTTGGCAACAATAAAAAAACAAACAGAAGTTAAGTATTCAAAAAAAGTGGTGTCTATTATACATTGGTAGAGATAAATAAAATCAGTACAAAATATGTGGTAGACTGCACAACCTTACTGAAACATACAAAACAAAGTTTACAACACATTCAAGCAGTCCTTAAATTATAAAAGACTTCCTTGTAGACAATGTTTTGTGTCACAAATGTTGGATTCCCCATGTCATCATCAATGAAAAATTTAAGGCCCTCCGGAGATGTCTTCCGACTAATAGCCACGTACAGTTGACCATGCGTAAAAACTGCTTTTGGTAGATATAAAGCAACCTTCTGCAGTGATTGTCCTTGAGCTTTATTTATGGTCATAGCGTAGCAGACTTGTAAAGGCATTTGTTTTCTACACAGTTTAAACGGTAATCGCGTTTCGGTTGGAGATAATTCCATTATGGGAATGAAATGTCTTGTTCCTTTATATGACCCTGAAACGACTTCACACTGTATGCAATGCTTAAGACACCTTGTTACAATCATTCGGGTTCCATTACACAACCCTAGAGTTTGATTGAGATTGCGCGTCAACATTACTACAACTCCAACTTTGAGTTTTAGCTCATGAAGAGCAAGACCGGGAATATTTATAGAATTGAGGTACTCTGGAGGAAAAGATTGCATTTGATCCGTTTGTGAACCTGGAAAATCTTCAGTTGTGTCAACACTGAAATAAGAAAACATCTCGCCTGGGATCCTGTCAACTATTGCACTGTTAAGATTTCCAACAGTTTAGTTTGTTGGACTTAATATGGCTCTCTCACTCAAATAATCTGCATTCTGGTAATTTTCCGTAAAATCTGGGAAGGTGCTTTCTATCATTTCATCGACGGAGTTTATACCTTGCAGATTGCAAAATTCCCTAGGAATATAAATGTCATCTTCCAACAGTGGAGAAGTTGAATTAACAGGAGAATGTACCTTCCAATCACCCACATCCAAAACCCATTTTCCAAATTTGGATAGGCTTTCTACCTCAGCTCTACTTCTCCCTTTGGTAAGGTGCATGTTGTGTATGAGCTTGAAAACAGTAGCAATTCTCCATAATTTTGATTTGGTTATACATGCTGAGACAATCTGACCTCTGGTACCTTGTGGAATAACTGGAAAAATTTGGCGACAATCACCACCTAAGACGACAGTAATACCACCAAATGGCATGTGGAAACGCTCCGGATGGACAGCTTTCATTATATCTCGAAGTGAACGGTCAAGGCATTCAAATGAATGTCGATCTTGCATGGGTGTCTCGTCCCAAATTATCAGACTTGTACTCTTAATTAATTCAGCAATGTCTAACTTGTGTGATATTCCACACATAGACGTATCATCTAGAAGAATGGGGATTTTGAAACGGGAATGAGCAGTCCGACCACCAGGCATTAGCGTTGCTGCAATGCCAGACGATGCAACAGGAAGAACTATCTTACTTTCGGATCGCAACTTCGAAATAATTATCGTCCACAAAAAGGTCTTCCCACAACCTCCACTGCCGTATACAAAAAATAAACCTCATTTTCCATTGTTAACAAATTCCATGACAGAGTGGTACACTGCCAATTGCTCTTCATTACATTTAGAAAACAACTCAGTGTGTTCCTTTTCCATTTCGGCAATGTTATAGCTTGTTTCTTCTACAACCAAATTATTATCACTAAAATCCAGATACGTGCTAGGCGGTTGAGGCATTTGCTGAAAATCTTTTAGAGATTTACCAATGGACTTCAACAACTTGTGGATTTCTAAAGAAATGCAATGGATTAAAAAAATCAGTTTCAGATACTGGAAAATAAAAAACTTAGTGAAAATTAATAAATCAAATTCAATTTTTACCTGCCAAAGCATAAAATTCAAGTTGTTTTTGGTTAAGTAGGAGAAGCGGATTCCTTGTGAGCTTGCGTTGCGTTACCAAAATGTCATCAACCATTTCTTTCCAATGCTTGTCCCACAATAACTTTAGGTCAGTAACTTTGCAATTGATCATTATGTGGACAAATAATTGTCGAATTTGTGGTGGAAACCCGCAAATGGCACATTATTGAAGGACTTCATCCCACTCGTTATCATCATCAAGAAGGCCGTACTCTTTGCAAGCTTGTTGATAGGTTGGGAATAATTTTCCATCAACAGTACGTAAACTTTCATACGAAGTTGGACCGTGCACCTTAGTCAACAGCAATCGCAAATACCATAGTTCACCTGAGCTATGATGAGTATAAGATAAGCGGCCAATTTGCTTGCCTCTCTTTCTCAAATTTCAAATTCTATCACTTTCATTCCACACATAATATTGAGGGATTTCATCATATAAATATTTCCTCGCATTACTGTTATTCACATTGAGAAGAAAAAAAGCTTGAAGCTGACTCGGTTTATGTTTTTCTCTAGCAACCACTTTCTGCAAAGGCTCGTTGGATCTGAATGTACAGTATTTGTTCCCAGGTAAATGAAATGAAAGACGGAGAACAGGCACAAATATGTAATGAATATTAAAACCGAAGATACGATAAGCCGCCTCAGCTGCACAAATATATCTCCCATAAAAAAAAGATTGAATTTCATCTTCACCCGCATCAATGTTTTCTCCATTATCACTGCGTCTTTTTCCCCCTCTAATTTCCACCGTTGCTCTGTCGTGACCTTTGAGACAGTATTTGAATAGGTACTTTAGACTTCGCGCATGGCAACAAATCTCCACATTAATATGGCATTGGTATTTAACCAATAAATCCCGGTTATAAGGGACAAACCATTGATTGTCCAAAATTGCTTTCCCTTTGGTGACTGTATTATTCATTTTCCGACGTCTATAAATTGGAAAGCCAAATTGGTCAAATGTGGTGCTCGGAGAGTACCTACATGTTAATTACTCCCTCAGTTCCTTCCAATTGTTTACATTTCCGAGGAGGTGTCCGACACGCATTTTAAGGTGCATAAAAAGTATAGTTATGTAACTTATTTTTACAATTTTCTTTTTCTGAGTAAAAGTTGAATGTTTTAATTTTTATTCAGAAAAACAAATTTGTAAAAAAAATTACATAACTATACTTTATATGCACCTTAAAATGCGTGTCGGACACTATCTAAAAAATGTAAATAATTGAAAGGGACGGAGGGAGTATGATATCAATCTATATATTTATTCAACTTCAGAATGTAGGTGAAAAATGACATGATATATTTACTTCTTAGGAAAGTGTCGAATACACTTGTTCTGCTTCATGCATTTTGAATTATATGTATCTGATCCGCAGGGTCCGTTTATCATGTGAGCCTTTACAGCTGCGTAACCTACAAGGTCTTCCTTCAGATCAGGGATCTCGACAGATACATATTTATCAACATTGGCCTGAAGGTGGCGCTTTGATGCTGAGTCCAACCATATCAACATATGTACATGTGGTAAACCGCGCTTCTGGAATTTCACTACGTACATGACTGTGTATATAAATAAAATAATTAAACATCTCATTACATAAATAGCGGGAACAATTTATAGGATGCAAATTATTACCTGCAAGACATACACCAAAGTAGTTTTTCTTCTTGATGTCATCTACAATCTGGTCAAGTTTTAAATTGAAAACACGTGCTATCATGTCCGGAGAATTCTGTGGAGAACACTGAGGAATGTGTTTCATCATTTGAATGATTTCATCCCAAAGTGGATTTGTTGTCATCGTAAGGAAAATGTCCGGATGTCCAATGTATCGACACACTGCCAGCGCATCCTGGAAATTTTGTTGCATGTACCTTCGCGAACCAACAAATCTGGCTGGTAAGATGAAACTTTTCCCCAAATTATTACTATCAGAATCCCCTGTCTGCAAGGAGTCTCGTATATTCATATAAAGATCACTACGGAGTGTAGTCTGATTTGTACGGAACCACCACAAACGGGCTTGCTCTATAGTAGAGAATGCATCAACAATATATTGTTGGTAGATGCGCCCACCAAGACGCGGAGTGATACCTGCAGAAAAAACAAACAAAACCCAATTAATTAATACAGTTCTCCAATAATTAATTTTTCAGTATATATTTGACAGGTAGGCAATGGTTTTTATATAAGGAAGGACACTAACCTTCATTTGTTCGAACCTGAAATTTATGTGAGTAATACTCCTTCATTGATATCACTTCCCTTATTTTGTTCGAATCTTTCTTTGCTCTCCCAAATGGTATATTCTTATGAAATCCATCACCACCGTGAGGAAATAGAAGAGGATATTGTAGAGCCATAAGTTTTGGATGAATATCAGATATTCTTTCCAAACCATCGATTTTTGAATCAATAATAATATCGCGTGAACCGTCTGTTTCGTCAAGATCTCCAAGCATGATGCCAGCAACCTCATCTGATGTACCAATATGATTCTCACGACCACTGTCAGCCCGGGAAACCTTTAACACAATTTCCAAATCTTCTACACCTTCATTTTCGAAATGGTCCCGGGCAGAACGAAACTCTTTGACCAACTCATTTGTTTCATCCAACATTTTGATCAAACCATCAACTATCTCCACATCAATGGAATCGCCATCAGCAACATTAACTCACCTCAAATGATTACTAACATCATCCATTGTGTCATAAATGTAAAGTTGACAAAACTTCGGATCATCACCTTCCTCCGGTATAAGAGAACCAAAGAGATGATGATTCTGGCCGTTCAAACGATATACATATGGCGCACCACTACAGTTGATTGACTTGTCGACTTTACCATCCATGGATGTGAATACAAAAATACTATTGAACAAACGAATTCTATCAGTAAAACGCTTTGATTTAACTTTATCATTAAGCAGTTGCCAAATGAAAGAAGGAGTGGGCTTCTCCTTTGGAAGTTGAATTTGACTCTTGGCACAACATAGTGAGAAAACAGGAATGCCACGCGTAACACTTTTATTTGCACGTTCTTCTTTCCACATCCAGGCATGACAGTGTGAACATTACACATTCGGGGGACCTAACGAAGCATATTCTTCAACAACTGCACACATATGTAAAACCATAGATCAGCATATTACATCATTTGTAACTATGGATGTACTAAAAATGTGCCATTTTCTGTACTTACCATTTTCAGCATTCTTCTGCATTTCATAGGCATCGTAATTCAAATCAGCCGTAAAATCTTCATCCTCAGATGAAACATCCATGTCATTATGCTGGAAATCGTAGAAGCACGAATCCTCTGGTATGCAGTGTGTATTCATAATAAGTTCACTCCCCCAAAATTCAAAGAAATTGATTTTAATATTGACATCACATACCTATATCATAACTGTCATCCACTGTCTTCTTGTCTGGTAACTCATCAAATTTTATGTTCTTCATGGGCCATGAAAAATCTTCTGTCATTGGCCTTTTTCTTTCAGCTTTAGTACCTACGAATGGACAAATTCTTATACTTGACATCTGCAAAATATTCCCAACAATATATGTTACCACAATCAGAAGTGTATTTATACTGACCTACACACGCAGCTTTCACATTGGTGGTAGGTATTTTTGCAGATGTTCTTTTTCTGGAAAATGGAGGTGGTTGGTTCTCTTTTTCAAATGGCACATTTGGAGAGTAATGAGTTTGTGGGCTATATGATAAACTCTGTGAAGGCAGAGTATTAATCGACAATGGAGACAATGTCGGTCTTCGAGAAGACAACGTAGGGCGCGGTGTGATTGAAGTCATTTTGGAGTTGCAATTTTCATTGTCATCACGTTCAACATTCTCTACATTGAAGTTGATCACTTCAAATAAAAAAACACATTTGTAGTAATATGTACTAATTGGTCAACATGACTCACCGGTTGGATATTTTTTCAGTGGAGCCATAATAGCTTTCCTCTTCTGTGGTCTGCACTCAACTACATTTGAGAAGAGAACCAAATTTAGAGACATGATCAATTACATTTCCTCAAGCAATTTCTTGTAATACATACTTGTTTCATGTCTTGCTTTGTTTTTCGGGACTCTAGTCTGTGGATTTGCCCTTTCACATATATCTAAATGATCAAAAATTTACGCCACTTATGTACATCTAAAGTTGACCTCATAAAATAGAGCGGTGATATTTAGAGGCAAGTTGTGTTACCTTTTTTATTAGTACTGCATTTCCTGAAGTGTGTAGCACTGGTGGAACTTGATGAAGGACCAAACGGCGTTTCCACATAACTCTTACATAAATCAGATTTGTCAGAAAGAACACTCATGTCGTTGTTCACTACACATTACAACAAACATGCAACTGTCATCATTGTATAATTCACATACACAGAAAGAACGCAAACATGAAAAACATATATTCCACTATTTTAAGCAGTCTAAACATATATTCCACTAACTGGTATCATCCAAATATTACATGGTGGCGATCTAACTTCATGATGCGGTGACATTTCATGAAAAGAAGATTCCAGTCGCTGAGATTTTGACCTTATAAAATTTTCTTTGTCCACTGTACAAAGCATAATTAAGACATTGAACAAATGTTTCATTTTAAGATTAAATCAAAACACATATGAACAACTTACCTATACCCGATAAAGGTGACGTTGACTCTTTTTCCTTTGAATAGTCCCTCATGAAAGATATATCATAATTCCCTATAAACGGTGATAATTACTTAAACACTTATAACAAAATGAAGCAACAAACCCATGAATTGCAATAACTTAAATTACACTCACAAACTCTAGACATAAGTGAGTTGCTGGTAGGTTCAATGCTCTGTCCTGTCTGTAAAACTTCACCCATCATTAAAAAGTTGAATAAGCAATATTTGTCATGATCATAACTCCTGATCATAAAATACAGTTATTCTGTGCATACATTAAAAAAACAATGACAACCATGATCAATATGTAATTACATATGACAAAAAATACAGTCGGCTGCGGGTGAGAATTACCATCATCATGACTAAAACTTGAACAACTATTACATTTCCTTAATAAAGCAATACAAAATCAAATTACAGACATAAACCGTAACCACTTACACGACCTGGGCGGAAGAGAGTAGAGCTTACGTTTCTTCTTTTCATACATTCCTCCGGTTCAAATATAGCCAATACCAGTTAATACCACTTCAAAACACCAATAATAAGTTATATTAACAGTGTATTAGTCAAGATGTCATGACATACTTGTACCTAATCACTTTAATTTGAAATTCAAATTAAAGGGGGGAACAAAGTAAAACGCAGATTATGTATATATTATATATATTGTAATCAAGTACAAACTAACCAACACAGACAACCCAAGCTCATGACGCCCCAAAACGTAAGCATCAGTTGGAACATATTTGGAGAAATGAGCTCGATTTGGGGGAGTGAATTACTAATTTGAAGCCATGGTTGGAGAAATCAACAACTTCTACTTGATCAAGCCGACAACAACTTGGATGACTGCCACGTGTTCTGTGGAAAAGTATGTATCAGTTCAGTCTTGTGAAATCAGTGGAGAATACGTATGTATGCGGTGACAATGTACTGTATTTTTTTTTGGTTGAGGGGCTTTTGGACAATTCACCTTGAAACAGCCTTCAGGCAATATACTTTTAAGTAGATACAATATGTGACGCGTTTTAATCTACCGCAATACGACTTAATTATTTTAATTTATGTTGTTAAATTGTCAATTCAATAATTGCCGAACCATATGTTCTAAAAATGGTCTATGACATATAGTTGTTGTCACGAAATATACCCTCATATTTTTGTACAATTATCTAGCACAATTATCTAATCGGGGGAATTCAAAGTACAAAACATTTAATATATAAATTTTGATGACACGAATGATTTCTTACGGGTATCGAAAACTTTTAGTATTTTTAATTAATTTTGTTTAAAAAGCTTTTAGTCTTTTTAATTAATTTTGTTTAAAATGTACTTTTTAGAGAGTACCTTCCTTCATGAGTTTTTTCATAGGATTTAACTGTTTCAGAGTTTTAACAAGACTTTTTATGTGGGTTATATTTTTAGACATTAAAATTTTATTATCTAAATTTATGGGATTATCCCTGCATAACCTTCGGTTAGAAGTTTTGTGAATGAAATATGCTTTAGCAGGTAATATTTTATCTTGAATACAATTCTTTAATGAAAATTTTGTTCCGGCGAAAAAAAGTTATGGTATGAATTCTAGATTGGCAAGGCCTTTCCTTTCGGGCTTTTAATTGTCACCTGCTGTATAATTGTTACTCATGTTGCGGCTTTCATTCGATTTTGAAGCCCATAATAAATCACAAGAATGGCCTAATTCATTCGTACGAGAGCCCAGCCCATCATTTGAGGTCTATCTCACGGTCTTTGTGATTTGGACAAAGTTCGATTACGAACAAACCTTGTAACATGTCCAATGAGGTGAGTTGTCAAGGCCCAATAATTTAAATTCCACCTAATTTGGAGGTAAAAATTAAAAATGAAATTAGAAAATATAAAATTTTAATTTATTAAAATTGTTATCAAATTACATCATTAACAAATTAAAAATTATTTTAATCGATCAATTTCATTAATTTAATATTATAGTGGGTAAAAACTTAATATCTTATCATTATTTTTGATTCGATTCTCATCTACCCTGAAATTTGTAAAAACATATACTTATTGTGGTAAGATACATAAACTTAATCATTAAAAATATGTTATTACACCGGGCCTTTGACAAAAGTTTTACGGACACAGAAAACACGATAGATTTTCTCCTAAAAACGGCACTCTCGGTAAAGAAAGATGCTAAAATCCTCAAAACTATTCTCAAAATCGTTGATTAGTTGTCATTATTTTATTAATTATTTCATAAAATTTGTTATGAACCCTCGTGCATGAATATGAGTTCACAAATAAAAATCATTTGGGAAAGATTTTGAAATTATTTTCTGAATAAGTAGCATTAATCCTGTGTAAACTTCCCGAACCTTTTTTATATATCACACACAACACAACATGTTTTATGCATATAAAATCAGCTTAAAAGCATAGCCCCAATCACAAAACAAAACACAGAAAACAACAGCAGGACAACCTTTGACTATGGAATGTCAACTCACTTTCATCTCCCACACTTGTCTCTCTCTTTCTCCACAACACTATAAATAAATAAATATATATATATATATATATATATTTTTTACTTTTTAACTACATTTCCACTACACTTGACAGCTTGTTTAAGACCAAACTCAAACCAAACTACCCTCTTCATTCCCTGTTTTTTGAAGCAATTTTAAATACCCATTTCTTTAATTTTCTTTTTCAAGCCTACATTTTCTTGATTTCTAAAGATACACACACACATATGTGTGTGTGTATTATCAACAACTTTCTTTGATGACATCTTAACTATCTCTCAGCCCTTTGCTTCTTTATGTAGATTATTCTGTTTCTTGCTGAAACACATTTGTAAAAGTACTATTTTTTTCTAATTTTTTTGTGTTGAATTTTGATAATTTTGTTGTTAAAGGTTAAAAAATGAGGAACTGGAGATGGGGTTTTGTTGTGATGCTTTGTTCTGTGATTCTTTTGAGGATTGATGCTAATGTGCACTCCAGAGCTCAACAAACTGAGAGAATTTCAGGTCTTTTTGATAAAGATTGTGTTTTTTATTTGTTTGTTTATGATTATATGTGATCTTGAGCTTTCTTTATGATGTAATGTTGATATGTTGAGTACTTGAGTATGATGGTTTTGATGTATTAGCATGATTGTAAGAGGGTTTTTGACATTTGTGTTATCTGTGCACCTTTCGATTTTATTGTGTTTTTGTTTATGTTGTGGCTGCTGTTTTTGGCAATGTAATTTGAAAAAGGGAAAAAAAGGGGAGGTATTAATCGTTTTGGCCTACAAACTCTAGGAACGGGGAATTTTTTATGTGTTTTCAGTAAATTTCGTGTTGTAGTTTTTTATTTTTATTATGGTGATCTTATATAGGTGAGCTATAAACTGTAATTATATGTTGGCATTGTATGACACTGAAATGTGATATATGATGACAATGCTGGCGTTCTCATTGACCAAGAAGGACTGGTTTGTAGTGGAGCTTGACTCCTTTGGATTGTTTGGGAATGCAATTCCATGGGATAACAAAGTCCTTTCATCGGCATCAAAATTTTGACTAGATTATGTCAGCGCTTTTAGTATAAAGCGTAACTTGTAATAGATTGATCTATAAATATTTTTCTCTACCCTTTTAGAGTTCTTGATGACATTATCGCGTTAATGTCGGAGTGAGATGGTTAGAGCCTATTCTGTAAGTTTATTTAGCGAGATACTAAGAGTTATTGTTGTATCTCATTCCCAATCTGTTTCCCTCATTTATTTAAACACCAAGAAATTCTGTCTAGATTATTAATTAATAGTCGGTCATCATTATTTCCTTCTATGTAAACTACCACTTAAAGAATACGTTTTTTTTTTCAATTTTGCATAACCGTGAAATCTTAATTTTATTGTGACATTG
This sequence comes from Apium graveolens, assembly GCF_009905375.1. Lineage (NCBI taxonomy): Eukaryota > Viridiplantae > Streptophyta > Magnoliopsida > Apiales > Apiaceae > Apium > Apium graveolens. Next base: position 1,358,532 of record NC_133650.1, read on the forward strand.
ATTTAAATATGTTACCTCTCTTTTTTCTATCTTATTTGTGCTTGGTGGTGACATAACTCTTAAGCGTAAAGCTTGTTTTGTAGTATTAATTGTGGTTAATAATATGAGTTTGGTTTTTGCATGGGTTACTTTTGTTTCACATATGCGTGATCCATGGAATCTTTTAAATTTCTTTGTAATTTGCCCATATATGTTGATTTAGTTGATTGTTCAAATCCAATTAAAATTAAAGCTCTTTGACTATTCTGAGTGCTATACCACGGAATAATACAGTCTATTTAATCGTGTCAAGCTCCCTTCTGTGTCGTTTTATTGCACCTTTAGTCTAAATTAAGTATGTAACTAACAGAGCAATAATTTTTTTCCCTTTCTTTTCTTGTGGCATTTTTCACTTACAAATTTAGGCGTAACTTTTAAACGTGCCTTGACCAAAGCTTGTTTAAGAAGAATATTCTGTTATGGTAAGGGTGGTACTTTTAAGCTATCTCCCATTTGTTTCCTTTTGTTGAAATTAATTACTTAGACATTAACGTTATAGGCGGGGAGTTGGCTTAAAATTTAGTCCACGTTTAGTTCCCTCCACGGTAGCTACTAACACAGTCACATGGAAATTATTTCAAGAATGTTTTAGCACAACTGGAAACTGAATGTGAAGAAAAGCAGTTTGAATAGCATTACTTTCTAGCCTATTTATGTGTTGATTATGCCTTGAGTCCATAACTTTAGAGCTTAGTGATTACTTTGATTAAGCTCTCGAAGATCGTATTTTAGTATTATAGCCTGACACATCAAATATGGGTTGGACAAAGCATTAGAATTTGACAGTCTATTCAGCCTAGGTTGATATACCTTGGCATCTTCTTAACTGCCCCGTCCCCCAATGTATACTACCTACCGGGATGAGGGAGTATGTAGTTGCCTGCGGGGTAGTTTAACGTTCCGTACTGCTTAGTTCCGTCGAAGGGTTAGATTAGTTATCTAACTTAGATAACTATTTAGAAGTGGCTCTGCATCTAATAAGTACGTTAGGCTGCTGCCTTCTACAATATGAAAATTAAAGTAAAAATGGCTGGCTCTGATTTATGCTTTATTCTATGCTCTAAGTGAAAAGGTTAAGTTTTGATTGACTACGAGTAGATCATACAAGATTGAGTTGAACACATCATATTAGCCAATGACCTTTACAGGAACTTACATTTGTCATCAGAATCCGTTATGTGGTTTAGCAGGGTACGTTTGAGAATTGTATTTTAGTAGCAAATTACCTGTAATTGCATACCATAACTCTTGTAGCTAATATCTTATTAGGACCATATGCCTTGATAATTGTTACAATAAAGAACCTCTTTTCTGTCTTGTGACATTTCTTGAACCTATAAATTTGCTGTAATCGATATGCAGCAAGTTGTTTTTCCAAAGTGGATGGTTTGTTGTGCAACTAGGCTATTTTTGTTTTCCTCCTTTTTATATGTTTAAATTCGAGCATTTCCTGCTTTTGTAATGTATCAATATATAACTTGTGGTGCAATATCAAACAAATTTGAGTCTTTAACTGTGCTTGGTTTTTGTAAAAATTAGGTAGTGCTGGTGATGTCTTGAAAATTCTTTTATCCATAATATCAAAACGAGCCCATTTTGTAAAAAAAAATTCTTACTAATTTAGAGGGAACACATACATTTAAAAATGATTAATATCTTGATTATCATGGTTTGGTTAAAAGGCTGTATTTGAATGGTCTGAGTACTATTATTGTCAAAAATTATTTTTCTAATGTTGTAACATCTCAACCAATGGTTGCAGCTTTTTGAATTACTCGGTCCAAGGCCCTCTAATATGGTCCAACCAACTTCTGTCAACAGCTCACCCGGCACAGTATAACAAATTTTGTCTCTGGTTAGTGGTAAATAGTGGTCTGTGCCCTTGTAATATTAAAACTGCCATACATGTTCGTCTATAAAATTGGTTTGCACTTCTTTGACGTTGGAGATATGGTTGGTAGCTATTATGCCGATACAACAGTGAATATATTTATACACACAACACCTTCATCACCTCTTTGTTGCCTTTTTAAAGACCTCTCTCTTCTTTACTCCTCAGTCCTCACACATACTAGTGCTCTAGAATCTACTTGAAAATGACAAGAACTCACACAATAGAAAGGACAATAAATATTTAGCAAAAAAGAGAAAAAAAGAAAGGACAATAACAACTATATCAGTACTAGCCACTGCTAATTAACAAAATTTGTTACGCTGTGCTGTGCTGTGGACAGAAGTTGGTAGACCATATTAGAGGGCCTTGGACCGAGTAATTCAAAAAGTTGCAACCTTTGATTTGAGATGTTACAACATTAGAAAAATCTTTTTTGAAAAATAATGCTACTCGAACCATTCAAAGACTATGTAATTAGCCTTTTAACAACTTTTGTATCTGGTTAGTGGTAAATAGCGGTAAATTTTGTGCGTATTTTGACACTCCTTGGAAAAGCAGTGGGGCATGTAAATTCATTTAGTGGCTAATTTCGATTTTATTGTGTTTTGGTTTAAGTTGTGGCTGCTGTTTTCCGCAATGTAATTTGAAAAAGGGAAGATTTTTGGACAGGTGTTGTGTTCTAATGCTAATTGTTTTGACCTACAAACTCTAAAAACAGGGAATTCTATATGTGATTTTGGTGAATTTGTTGTTGAATTTTGGTGATTGTGTATAGGTGACCAATAAACTATAGTTATATGTTGTATGACATTGGAATGTGATATATGATGACAATGCTGTGGTTGTCATTGACCAAGAAGGACTGGTTTGTAGCGGAACTTGACTCCTTTGGATTGTTTCGGAATGCAATTCCATGGGATAACAAAGTCCTTTCATTGGCATCAAAATTTTGACTAGATTATGTCAGCACTTTTAGTATAAAGCGTAACTTTTAATAGATTGATCTATAGATATTTTTCTCTACCCTTTTAGAGTGCTTGATGACATTTTCACGTTAATGTCGGAGTGAGATAGTCAGAGCATATTCTGTAAGTTTATTTAGTGAGATATTAAGAGTTATTGTTATATCTCATTCCCCATCTATTTACCTCATTTATTTAAACACCAAGAAATTATGTCTAGATTATTAATTAATAGTCGGTCATCATTATTTCCTTCTATGTTGACTACCACTTAGAGAATACGTTTTTTTTTTCAATTTTGCATAACCGTGAAATCTTGATTTTATTGTGACATTGATTTAAATACGTTTCTTTGCTATCCTATTTGTGCTTGGTGGTGACATAACTCTTACGCGTAAAGCTTGTTTTGTAGTAGTAAATAGTAATTGTGGTTAATAATTTGAGTTTGGTTCTTGCGTGGGTTACTTTTGTTTAGAGTTTCAACATCTGATGTCTGCATCACAGGGTTTCTGACATCTCACATATGTGTGATCCGTGGCATCTTTTAAATTCTTTGTAATTTGCATTGCTCCTATATGTTGATTTAGTTGATTGTTAAAATCCAATTAAAATTAAAGCTCTTTGACTATTCTGAGTGCTATACTACGGAATTACAAAGTCTATTTAATCGTGTCAAGCTCCCTTCTGTGTCGTGTTACTGCACCTTTAGTCTAAATTAAGTATGTAATTAACAGAGCAATAAATTTTTTCCCTTTCTTTTCTTGTGGCTTTTTCACATATAAATTTAGGCGTAACTTTTAAACGTGCCTTAACCAAAGCCTATTTAAGAAGAATATTCTGTTATGGTAAGGGTGGTACCTTTAAGCTATCTCTCATTTGTTTCCCTTTGTTTCCATTTGTTAATATTTTGACATTAACATTATAGGCGGGGAGTTGGTTTAAAATTTAGTCCACGTTTAGTTCCCTCCACAGTAGCTACTAACACAGTCACATGGAAATTAAACACAATCACATGGAAATTATGTCAAATATGTTTTAGCACAACTGGAAACTGAATGTGAAGAAAAACAGTTTAAATAGCATTACTTTCTAGCCTATTTATGTGTTGGTTGTGCCTTAACCCGTAAGTCCATAACTTTAAAGCTTAGTGATTACTTTGATTAAGCTCTGGAAGATCGTATTTAGTATTACAGCCTGACACATCAATATGGGTCGGACAAAGAATTTGACAGTCTATTCAGCCTAGGTTGATATACCTTGGCATCTTGCCAACTACTACTCCCTCCGTCCCCTTCTGTTGTACACGGTTTTTTTTTCAATGTTTGACACGCATTTTAAGGTGAATATAAGGTATACTTCCATAATTTATTTTTAATTTATTTTTCTGAATTAAACTTTAAACATTAAATTTTTATTTAGAAGAAAAAATAAATTTAAATAATTTATGGAAGTATACTTTAAAAGAGCGTTAAAATGCGTGCCGAGCCCCCGTTCCCCAATTTATACAACCTACCGGGACTGAGGGAGTATGTAGTTGCCTGCGGGGTAGTTTAACGTTCCGTACTTCTTAATACCATCAAAGGGTTAGATCAGTTATTTATTTTAGATAACTATTTAGAAGTGACTCTGCATCTAATAAGTACATTAGGCTGCTGCCTTCTACAATATGAAAATCAAAGTAAAAATGGCTGGCTCTGATTTATGCTGGAAGTGAAAAGGTTATGGTTTTGGTCGACTACGATTAGATAATAAAAGATTGGTTTGAACCCATCATATTAGCCAATAACTCTTGTAGCTAATATCTTACTAGGACCATATGCCTTGATATTTGTTACAATAAAGAACATTTTGAGTTTGGCAAAAAAAAAAAGAACCTCTTTTTTGTCTTGTGAAATTTCTTGAACCTATAAATTTGCTGTGATCGATATGCAGCAAGTTGTTTTTCCGAAGTTTTCGCGAAGTGGATGGTTTGTTGTGCAACTAGGCTATTTTTGTTTTCCTCCCGTTTATATGTTTAAAATTTGAGCATTTTCTGCTTTTGTAATGTATCAATTTATAACTTGTGGTGCAATATCAAATAAATATGAGTCTTTAACTGTGCTTGGTTTTTGTAAATAATAGGTAGTGCTGGTGATGTCTTGGAAGATGATCCTGTAGGAAGACTGAAAGTTTTCGTTTATGAGCTTCCAAGCAAATATAACAAAAAGATTTTGCAGAAGGACCCAAGATGCCTTACTCACATGTTTGCTGCAGAAATTTATATGCATCGGTTTCTTCTATCAAGCGCTGTTCGAACACTCAATCCTGAGGAAGCTGATTGGTTCTATACTCCTGTGTATACAACTTGTGACTTAACACCAAACGGTCTCCCTCTGCCCTTCAAATCACCTCGTATGATGAGGAGTGCTATACAACTCATCTCGTCTAATTGGCCTTACTGGAATAGGACGGAAGGGGCTGATCACTTCTTCATAACACCACATGACTTTGGAGCATGCTTTCATTATCAAGTACTCTCTCACGCACACATGCAAACACAAACTCAAACTCGTGGTTGTATTTTAAACTTTTAACATTCGCACAGGGCCTGAAACAATTTACTTTTATTGCAGGAAGAGAAAGCAATTGAAAGAGGGATTCTTACATTGCTACAGCGTGCTACCTTGGTTCAAACTTTTGGACAGCGAAATCATGTTTGCTTAAAGGATGGCTCCATCACAGTTCCGCCGTATGCTCCTCCGCAGAAAATGCAGTCTCATTTGATCCCTCCAAACACGCCTAGATCCATCTTTGTTTATTTCAGAGGTTTATTTTATGATGTGGGAAATGACCCGGAAGGTGGTTATTATGCAAGGTACATTTATGAAACCTCTGATCATTTTTGAACACAAGTTATATATACCATGTGATACTGGTAAGCATCACTATGATTTTGCTACTTTCACAATGCTACTTAACAGTGAATAACTTGCTAGAATTACTCACCACAAATTTGTACAGGGTGATTCATGTCCGGTATCTCTAAAGAAGTTTCCTCATTAAGCATTTTCTAAAAAACTGCATTTTCACACATGTCATGTGGTCATTTGGATCATGAACTCGTGATAATTTATCAAAAAATTGGGTTCTGGAACTGACATGAAACTTGAAACATCTATTCATGACCAGTCACTGTAATTTCCTCCAATATAATCACACATTCATGGTGCATCAATCTGACAACTTAAGTTTGGACATATATCTGGGAATCCAGAAGCATCATAAATTATAAAGCATCCATATATATAGAGGAAGCAAAGAAAATATATATGTGTTGTTACCTGATTATAATATATATTTCCTTAATATTTATAATATTCAGAGTGAAAGGTTGAATTATTCCAATTGTGAATTGACATTCATTAGTCTAATTCGGTTCTCCCTACAGAGGTGCAAGGGCAGCAGTATGGGAGAACTTCAAGAACAATCCACTTTTTGACATATCTACAGAGCATCCGACTACTTATTATGAAGATATGCAACGAGCAATATTTTGCTTGTGTCCACTAGGATGGGCTCCATGGAGTCCTAGACTTGTTGAAGCTGTGATATTCGGTTGCATTCCTGTCATTATTGCAGATGACATTGTTTTGCCTTTTGCTGATGCGATCCCGTGGGAAGAAATTGGCGTTTATGTGCCAGAGAAGGATGTTCCTAATTTGGACACGATGCTCGCCTCTATTTCCCCAGAGGTCATACTGAAAAAACAAAGGTTGTTGGCAAATCCTTCAATGAAGCAAGCTATGTTGTTTCCACAACCGGCTCAACCTGGGGATGCTTTTCATCAAATTTTAAATGGGCTTGCCCGAAAACTACCACACGACCGAAGCGTCTTCTTAAAGCCTGGAGAAAAGATCTTGAACTGGACTGCAGGCCCTGTGGGTGATCTGAAACCTTGGTAGTTAAGTCTTGTTGGCATTGCACTCTACATAGAAATCAGACCTTCTGCTAGAATGAAGATTCAAAATTCTCTGGAGTCCGAATACTAGACCTTCTGCTACTTGAGACTAGTACTAGATATGCATGTATTTCAGAAATTGCCACTTGATTCAATACACACTAAAACATAGCAATTTTGTGGTGAAGGATTTTCTTTTCTTTTGGTTATTACTCTATGTGACCACGTTCTCCAAACCAGCATAATCACAAGCAATTGTATGCTCTGCCTGCCCTATTTCTTTTAATAATTCCCCTGCAACCTAATATTTTCTGCTAATGGATTACACACGCACACACACCAGAATGCGAACTTGTGATTTTCCCACAACGGGTATAAATGGATACAAGAGCTCAATCACAATCACTGTATTAATACTTTATTAGGCAAAGTAGTTTTAGTGCGCATTTCCGATCGTTACACCATGTGATATTTTTTAAAGCTATTTTGCATAAATGTACGCGTTAAAAATAATAATTGATTAGCTATTTATATTATATGTATGTGGTGTTTTTTAAAGCTATTTTGCATTTCCGATCGTTACACTATGTGGTTATAAATTAGACTCAACAATTAAAGAACGGGGCAACAATCATGAGATTAAAAGGTTTTAACATATAACATGACAAGGGATATAATCATAGATTCACAACTAAGGAAGTGGAATAACCATAGGCACATCATACTCAAACAATAATATGGGAAAAATATCAAGTCGGTCACTCGTTTCGTCCAAATATATCATTATTTTTCAATTTAACTCAATTTGATCATTAATTTGAAAACTTTTAAATAACTAAATTTTAAGGAAATGTGAGTGTTTCTAAATTTTCGGAGCAGTTTTCAATTTTTTTTACAAAATATGATGAAAAATCCGAAATAAATAAATAGTCGAGATAAGGTAGGTGAGTGTGTGTGTTTAAGTAGCGGAAACAAAAAATAAGAAAGAAAAAGAACATAGTAGAGGATAAGAAAAATCCAAAGAAGACTAAAGGGGAGTTATGTGGGAAGCATGACAGCCACGCTTCACAAAAACATTGCACTATTGTATCTGTCTACCCTCTCTTCTTATCTCTTCAACACTTCAAACTCTTCAAGCACAAACTTGGCAACAAAACAATAAGCAGAAGAGTAAAAACCCGAAAAAAATAACAATATGGCACTGCAGACATCTATTAAGCCTACCATTACCATCTCAGGCAATGCTGGTCTGCGTCGACAAGCTGATCCTTCCGCTCTAAAATCATCGTACTTTTCTCCGTCTTTGAATCTTTTGCGTCCTCGTAAACTTTCTCAGGCCAGGACTTCTGCTGCACCGAGATTTTCTATGCGTTTAGCCAATAAGCAGTCTTATATCTGTCGTGACTGCGGGTAATTTACTTGCTTCTGTACATGCTAATTATACTCCTGGTGCTACAATGACAAACATGATATGATATTGAATTATTGATGTATGCAGGTATATTTACAATGACAGGACACCCTTTGAGAAGTTACCTGATAATTACTACTGCCCTGGTACATTACTCTGCTTTGCGATATTTTACTAGTCTAAGCATATAGTATAATTGCAAGTACTAGACTCTATTATCTGGAGCAGAAGAAGATTACTGTAATTTCTCAGGTCCTGTAAACATAATTGGAATAAAAATAAGTAATAACATGGCAAAAGCAGAGCTAGGAGAAATAAGCCTTAAAGCAATGAGTTATCGTATAGTCCTGCTGCAGGTTCAGTAAAAGGAAATATAAGGTACTTGAATAGAATAGTTAAGAACTAAGTCACATATATACAACAGTCATATTCATCGATTTTATATGATTTGATATGAGATAGAATGTCGTAAAGACAAGTTGCTTCATGACAATGTATGAGATATTGAGATCTAAGGCCACGACTACGTTTTTTACAGTTTGTGCAGCTCCAAAGAGAAGATTTAGGGTATACGAGCCTCCTGTCAACAAGAATGCTAATGCCACAGATGCTAGAAAAGCTAGGAAAGCTGACCTCAAGAGAGAAGAAACACTAGGGTAATTAGCACACTTACATCTGTGTTTATCGATTATTCTATAAAACATATTTAAGAAATTAAGCAAATTTAACAAAGTTAGTATGATACTGTACTACTTGCAGCAAGGCATTGCCTATTGGTATAGCGATCGGAGCTGTAGCACTCGTTGCTTTATACTTCTACGTCAACAGCACTTTCTAGAGAACTAGCTGAAGCGAAGAGACAAATGCAGCTGTAGTGGTCCTCGATTAATTTCTGGCGATTCTCGTTTACAGAATATGCCCTCAAATCATACGTTTCTTATACGAATAAGTTTGCTATGTCTACAATGTATTTCATCATTTGATAATCAAAGTTTTGATTGTTTTAGGTATGATTGATTTTGTTTGGGCTTAGAGGAACTATGAACTGAAGATACAGTGGAACTTGATGACATTTAAGTGTCTTCTCGGGTGTAATTACTAATTAGTCTATGATCTCAAACAGGACTTAACGGAATCACAAAGTCAAAGGCATATATAGAGCAAGACTAATGCTATCTCTGGTTGCAAATGATTTAATTTCTGCAGGTCTCATTATCAGAGTTTTTGCTTGCTAAACGCCACGTTCCGAACCCCGAAAATAATCAGTTTGAAACTAGGGAAAAGGCCGGGCTCTGAATTAACACATATCAAATTATCAAGCTGAATCATTCCAAATTTTCAGCATTCATTTTATCCAAGCAGATTTCTAAAGTAACCATCTTACCTTGTATATGTCAAAATCCCAAATTACATCGGTGTGCGTAGTTCTAAAGATTCCCAGAGCTTTTGCTAACAGTTCAAGTGACATGCGATAAATTAAAATAAATGTAAAGATAATTCAATTTTACCGCAAGAACTTGATTTTTATTGAAAAATCAACTTAGAGATTAGAGATTCAATAAAGTTCCAACCAACATTGCCTCAAGAAAGCACAACAAAGATTATTACATATATAATACAGAAAATACCGGAGAGCAATGAACATTCAGATTGCCGATGTAAGATTCATTGCAAGTGATCGCATTACACTCCTACGATAAGGACCATCCATACTAGCTACAGATTCAATTGCAATACCAGTTCTCTTCTTATCCACATTTGCTTTCTCCTGCTCAGCAGAATTGTTGAAACAGTACACAGGGGCTTGCCAATTTGGATCATCAAGCACTTTCCCCACTTCAAATGTCATGATATGTGCAGTCATCCCTGCATTTCAAGACCACCTCAAATATATAACTATTACAAGTATCAACAACAATAAGATGATCACACATACACACTACAAATTTCAAACACACTACAAGAAATTTCGAAATCAGAGAATAAATTAGGATTTCACAAGCAATTAATAAGACATATAGCAAAACACAATAATGAGAAATGAGTTCTTTCCAAGATTTGAGCCTACAACATGGTCTAACAAAATCTCCCGCAAACATTTCACCTACTCAAATTCATGTCAAAATTTTCGACATTTAGTACTAAGTTAAAAAATAAGGTTCGAGTACATGTCACATTTATATAACAATATCTTAACCAACACATTTTAATAACAAAGATAGTTCTAGAAGACAAGATTATAAGCTCAAAGTTTAAGGACTTATCTCTTCTCGTCCAAGGTTCTATGTTCGATTCTCGCTTACTCCGAGATTCATTTGAACATATACTCATATGCAAGGGACATAAGTTCAATTATTCAGAAAAAAAAGAAAGACAAGATTATGATCCCATATTACAAATATACCTGTATAAAAAGTCCAAGAAACAGGTCTTTTAGAGACAACATCCTCATAATAAGAATGAGAAATGAGTTCTTTTCAAGATTTGAGCCTACAACATTGTGTAACAAAATCTCCAGCAAAAATGTCATGAACTCATATTCATGTCAAAATTTCCTACAATAAGTACTAATTTTCAAGTAAGGTCTGCCTATCACATTTATGTAATAATATCTTAATCAACACATTATAATAAGAAAGATAGTTCTAAAAGACAAGATAATGAGTGACTAAAAGACAAGATAATGAGTGACTGTTAAGAGTTTATCCATTATCGTCCTAGATTTTTAATTCGATTCTCGCTTATTCCGAGATTTATCAGATCATATACTTGTATGATGGCATGTAACATGTAACAAACATACCTGTATAAAAAGTCCAAGAAACAGGTCTTTTGGAGACAACATCCTCATAATAGGTAATAAACTCAACTTTCTCCCACACATTACACAAAAACCCATCAATACTCTTCTGTCCAACATAAGTAGCACCATGCAGCCAATCAGGTGCAAGAATCCCCACAGGAAAATGCATGACTTTGCATTCTTTATTTGAGTCCAAAGTGTAGTAAAAAGAAGTGCCATTAGTCCATTCCAAGTCATACAGAAGCTTTCCTAGTTGAGATTGGATAATGTTGAAGTTTCTGCCATTGGGCCAGTCATACCATAAGTCCACTTTCTGAAGTTTGGTTTCTTTGGTGGTCATGAATATTATGGAGTGGAACTGCTTGGGCCATGGAGTTGGAGTCGGGTTCGGGTTCGGGTTCGGGTTGGTGGGTGGTGATGATGATGTGGAGTGTGTGAAGAGGATGAGGAGTGTGAGGAATGCGGGTTTGACCCGAATTACCATTTTTTGAGTTTAGTGTGAAGAGGTGAGATTGAGAAAGAAGGTGATAAGGTGTGCTAGAGAGGTTGGTTGTGTTTGGTTTTTGACCAAGTACTAAAACATGTATGTTGGACACGTGTGTGAGATCAGCTGCACCAACGTGGCAATGACCGTCTCTTGAATTAAACCAGTCCTTAACCCATTATTTTTATAAAAAGCGGGTTTTCTACCCCAGCGCACACAATAAGCACTAACTCTCGTGAATTTGATGTATTTTTATTGGTATTCTAATCATAAATATTGATGGACCCCGCATTTACAACAACTCCACCAATAAAAATACACTAAACTCATAAAATTTAGTATTTATGCATACATTAGAAAAACTGTTTTATAAGAACCATCTTCCATGTTAATTCTTAATATCTCAGATACATTAATTAAGGATTCTATTAACCTTTTTTACTATTTGAAATCGACAACTTAATTGAGATATTGATGAAAATATTATACTACTGAAAATATGATACTACATATAATTATTAACCAAATAATTCGATAAAATCCTAAAAACCCCGATTAATGTGGTTTCGAATATAATCGAATAGTTGAATAATATATAATCGATATGTCGCAATATGGAGAGAGAACCAGCTGACCACTTTCGATGACTCCTAAAATATTATGTTGTATATAATTTAAAATATTTAAAGAAATAATAATATTGAAAAATGTATCTAAACCTATTTTAAAATGTAATTATTAGTTTCTTAAAAAACAAGTGAGCAATAAGGATTAACACCGTAAAAAGAGAATCAAGTTTTGTTTATTAAGGTATCGATCGGAAATTAATTGAGTAACAAGGATTAACACCGTAAGTGGTAAGACATTATAAGATCATACTCCAAAAGTGACGCAGTACAAAAGCGCAGATTAAGCAAGCGCTAATATTCGCAAGTACTCTTACACGAGAAATCTTTTAATACCTTGAATTCACAAGGCAAACCTTAAATTCATAAGGGTTTTCTTGAATTCACAAAAAAAATAAAGAGAAAACTCTTAAGGGTTTTGATTTTAATAAAAGATTATTTAATACGTTACATCATAAGATTGGTTATTTAGGGACTTAAAACCCTAAAATGAAATAAAACAAATCATAGTTAAAAACAAATAATAATTACAATTATTTTTGATCATGCAGTTTTGGGCATCAGCATGCAATGTCTTCCGGGTACAAAAAGTTACTCTAGTTTTTTCTGCTTCTGGTATGACCATGCAATCCTAAGACGTGAGTATGCCATCATATATTCTCAACTGCTTGATTGTGCAAATCATATCTTTGTTATTCTCACACAAACTCAAGTATGCCATTTTTATAATTTTGACTAAATTTAATTATTAATTTATTTAATTTGATCATTTCATATTTTTTTTAATTCTCCATACTTGAATTATTTTTGAGATTTTGACATATCAAAATAAGATTTAATCATAATTCTGTAACTCAAATAACAAGTTTTAGTAATTATGAAGTCCCAAACAAATTATACCCTTTTTCTATTTTAAATAATTTTAAATTTTATAAAATGATCAAATTAAATTAATAATTAATTAAGTCAAATTGACAATAAATAATTTACTTAATTATTTAGACCCACTCAATCATCTGCTCCATATTTAACCCCTATCAAAAATCAGTGATGTCAAAGTTCAATGATTCTGCCAATTCGAAGATCTGTTTGGTTGGTGAAATTTTGTAATTAGGTATGAGTTTGTCATTTTAACCCTGTATATGATGTTTAGTTCACAAAAAAAATTATATTCGTTACTCAATCCTCTTGGCGTGGATTTTTAATACTAAGTAGAAAATAATAATTTTATACCTATTACTCAAACCCTCGAGACATGGATTTTTCACAGGGGTATGAGGCAGGTGTATAGGTAACAATTTCATTTCAACTATTTAATTTATTTTTTAGCAATTAAATATAAATATTTATTACAAATATAAATCTATGAACCAAAAATATATTAAATAACAATAAAGTTAACATATTTAATTAAATTAAAATTATGGACTTAAAATATTTAAAATAAAAAAATTCATTCCAGCACTCAATCAAACACGTATAAAATACATTATATTAGATATGATACCTGATCCACATATCACTATAATCCAATTCGTGATTTCAACCCGATACCACATCTTGAAGCAAACAACATATAGCTAGAGCCGACAATTACATACACGATACGATAATATGACACAGAAATTATGAATATAAATATAATCGATACGACAATTACATACACGATACGATAATACGATAATACTATAATACGACACATAAATATAATCGACACTAATACGAAAGTACACGAACACGAAAACGAAAATACACGGATAAATATAGTGTCGATTATGGATTTATTCTTGGTACACGATACGAAAGTAAGTACACGAAATAAATAAATATTTAAATAAACTTTTTAGAATATTTAAATAAATATTTAAACTACAGCTGTAAGGCTCATTGCAATGAACTCCCATGACCATGATTACCATTAACATTATATTCAACTTTCAAGTGCTATATAAACCAGATCTCTTTTTATCGTTTCCTTTCTTCTTCAGCTCAGCAGCATCGTTGAAACAGTACACAGGTGCTTGCCAATACCGATGATCAAGCACTTTCCCCACTTCAAATGTCATCACATGTTCAATACCTGCATTTTTTTAACCACATAAATTATAGCTCTTAAAATCATCAACTACTCGAACATAAATTGGGGTGTGAACATACTTCTTTTCAAATAACGTATTTTCAATGACACAACTTGAGTTGTCATTTCAAAATTTTCAGTTTGGTACTAGTATTTGGATCTTTTGAATTTCATATAAAATCCAGATTCAAATTCTTATAACTATAACTATAAAATCATGTTACTACCCCCGTCCCCTTCATTTCTTTACATTTTTTTCACATAATTGACACCTGACACACATTTTAAGGTAACTATAAAGTATAGTTCCGGAATTCATTTTTAAAATTTTCTTTCTTTGTATAAAACTTTTAACATTATATTTTTATTTAGACGAAATTTTTTTAAAAAATATTTATGCAACTAAATTTAATAAGAGCATTAAAGTGCGTGTCGAGTTCCAGTCCCCAATGCAAAAAAATTGAAAGGGACAGATGGAGTATTTCACCGTATTCAAAATTTCAAATCAAATCCAAGTTCCTAAAATGAACAAGATAAGGAAATGATAAAGGAGATTAACCTAGAGGAGATTCCCAAGCAACAGGTCTTTTAGAAACAACATCCTCATAGTAAATGACAAACTCATCTTTGATCCACACGTTACATAAAAACCCATCCATATACTCTTGTCCAATATACTTAGCACCCAGACACCAATCAGGCGTGACCATTCCCACTTGCAGGACTTCACATTCTTTACTTGCATCCAAAGTAAACCGAAAGCTAGTGCCGTTGTTCCATTCCGGGCCGTAAAGAAGCTGTCCCAGTTGTTTCTGAACAAAGCTCATGCTTATACCATTAGGCCAGTCGTACCATAACTCGGTTATGTCGAGTTGAGTTCTGTTTCTGCTCTCGTAGAATACGGTTGAGTGGAATTGGTCCGGCCATGTGGTTGGAGTTGGATCAGTGAGTCTTGATGATGAAGTTATGGAGTTGGTGGTGAAGAGAATGAGGAAATAGGGGATTAATGGTGCCCTGGAAATGATCATTTTGCGAGTTTGGATATGAGGATTGAGTTTGGGAAATGGATAATGAATGCAGGGCTAGTTTTTGTTTTAAGATTCAGGTGAAAGATGTGTGGCCATGAAAAATGTACATCTTAACATAGAAAATGCTTTTAAGGTGTGGCCATCAAGGTTCGACATATAAAATATGAACACCTTAAAGCATCCTAGGACCGTGATGTATTTCAACGAAGATGGCTATAATGATTGTTTATATTTTAAAAATAGTATGTTTTCATTTTTCGAAGTTAATGTAAATGATGTGTTATATTTTGCTTTCATTTTTTGTTATATTGAGAGCTCCAAGCTCCAGAGGTGTCCTCTCTTACCTGGCTTATTAGCCCCAAGACTTAACTGCACATCTAGCTCACACAGAGTTTTGAAAACTTACTGGAGGTGCATTGTTATGTTTCTGATTAATTTGTAAGCATTGAGCAGCTAACATTATCCATAATTGCCATTTTGCGATGATAAAATATTATGTTTGTTTAACTTGTGTTGCATAGGCTTGACATAAAAAAAGACCGGTACAAAAGCTGTGCAAAGATAATCGACATGCAGTATTTCTCAATAAAAACAATAACACTAGAATCAGCTAACTGTATCATTATAATAACTTAGTATTAGAAATTAATTTCTCGTCTTTCAGCAAAAAATTTACCAGATACAAACTGGTCTGGAAGCAGGGCAAGCCAGACTGCAGTGTCAGCTCCTTCCTCCGGAGATATATTTCCTTCCCAGCCAGTCATGGCAGTCTTCACCCAACCTGGACAACAGCAATTGATATAAATTTTTTCACCTTCTGGCCTATCAGAAAATTTCTTAGCCATCAGCCTGGTATAAGCATTGACAGCAAGCTTTGATATTGAATAATCGGTAAATGTTTGAGGCCATCCACCAGTTGCCCAACTGCCATCTTTTACTTGTTCAAGAAATGTATTGATAGTCCTATCAATTACTTCTTCTGTTAATGAGTCGACACATTCTAGTGGTTCTCTTAATCTGACATCTCCAATTCTCTGACAAAACAGCACCAGATCATAACCAATTTAGAAAATGCTAAAACAATAGACAAAGGTATGCATGAGAGAATTTAAAACTATGCGCTTTTTTCATGTGATTTTACTTAATCCTATAATTCCATAATGCAAAAAGGTCCAGACAACAGTAGGAATAGTCAAAGACTAACCGGTTTCACCTTCAGTCTCTCAAAGGTTATCTGATAGAAAAATAGCAACTAAAGATGATAGGCATACAATCTCTATTTGCAGATGAGTAGCTAAATTTTTAACACAATTGCATATGGGTAATTTAATAAGAATTCTCCCAAAATACAATATCTTTTACAACAAGATAACTGTAGCGTAACAAAAAGCTTCCTGCACTTAAGGTCTGCAGCAGAAGGAAGTAATAAGCGCATGATTTAGAACTACTGGTACCGGAATTGCATAAGCTTATTCAAGCCAACCATTTGTCATCAGATGGAATATTGGAGTGCTAAATGTTTAAACTTATATTTTACTTTACAAAACATTTCATTTGATATAAAAGATGACTGTACTGAAGACCTAAGTACATAAACTGACATGGACAAGTTCCTTCATCTCGTCCAAGAAAGAAGGGAAGCACAGCGGGTCTAAAGATCAATTATCTCAACTTACTAATAATGTTACAGGCATTTCATTATTCAATTTCTTTTGCCTAGTCCTAATAGACTTGCTCGAGAAGCTACAATTTTGATCATTTCCAAATGAGTTGGTGATGTAATTGTTTTTTGACTTTGTTTTAAATACCATATTATTTAAGGATCTTTGAGCAATTGAGCTACCTCATTTTTAAGATTCTAGTACCGAACATTAAGCTTGGTTCTACCTTTCTGGATAGTTCTTAAATGAAATCAAATGGAATATCGAAGTTGGAAGACAATTACATTAAGCAAATTTATCTTACATTTCGCCGGCCGTTAAGTCGCCCCAATCTAGAGCTCACATTAACAATACGTGCACCCGCAGCAGAGGGCCTCATCAATGGGGTCAGAGCTTTGATCATGTTTTTGGTTCCAAAATAGTTTGTTGCAATAACTTGTTCAGCAGATTCCACGGAATTTTCTGATGAAGCATTAAAATTAACACCTGCATTATTAACCTGCAAAATTTTGGCTCAAGTCAGTACCAAGTAGTCGACAGACAATGTGGAACAGAACAGAAAACAGGAAGACTTTTAATTAATGAAATGCCAAAATGCAAAACTAATGCAGATTAATTAAAGATTAATCAAGAGTAATTCAAAAAATTGCAACCTTTGGTTTGAGATGTTACAACATTTGAAAAATCTTTTTTGAAAAATAATGCTACTCGAACCATTCAAATACCATGTAATTAGCCTTTTAACAAAATTTTTCTCTGGTTAGTGGTAAATAGCGGTAAATTATGTGCGTATTTTGACACACCTTGGAAAAGCAGCGGGGCATGTAAATTCATTTAGTGGCTAATTTCGATTTTATTGTGTTTCGGTTTATGTTGTGGTTGCTGTTTTTCGCAATGTAATTTGAAAAAGGGGAGATATTTGGACCGGTGTTGTGTTCAAATGCTAATTGTTTTGACCTACAAACTCTAAAAACAGGGAATTCTATATGTGATTTTGGTGATGTTGAATTTTGGTGATTGTGTATAGGTGACCAATAAACTATAGTTATATGTTGTATGACATTGGAATGTGATATGTGATGACAATGCTGTGGTTGTCATTGACCAAGAAGGACTGGTTTGTAGCGGAAGTTTACTCCTTTGGATTGTTTCGGAATGCAATTCCATGGGATAACAAAGTCCATTCATTGGCATTAAAATATTGACTAGATTATGTCAGCGCTTTCAGTTTAAGGCGTAACTTGTAATAGATTGATCTATAGATATTTTTCTCTACCCTTTTAGAGTGCTTGATGACATTTTCACGTTAATGTTGGAGTGAGATAGTCGGAGCATATTCTGTAAGTTTATTTAGCGAGATACTAAGAGTTATTGTTATATCTCATTCCCCATCTATTTCCCTCATTTATTTAAACACCAAGAAATTATGCCTTGATTATTAATTAATAGCCGGTCATCATTATTTCCTTCTATGTAGACTACCAAAATTAATTAATGAAATGCCAAAATGCAAAACTAATGCAGATTAATTAAAGATAAAGACCATAGCATGTATAGCATGTGTATAGCATGCAGGTCAAACAAATAATTAACAGTACGGTTGTTTGATTTGATCATGTATAGCATGTGTATAGGTAAAAATCAAGATAAAGACCATATTATTCAAAAATAAAGTATCTGAAGAAATAACTGCAAAAAACAATTTGTTCGACCAAAAATTGCTGGTGGTAAAAAGGGAAGAAGGATAAGCTAACCAGAATATCCAGTCCACCATAATTTTGTTGTACCCAATCAGCACAGGTTTTAACAGAAGAAGGATCTGTAACATCCAATTGCCGGAAAACCACTTTCAATCCTGTATCTCGTAAGACCTTTGCTGCTGCTTCACCAACCTCAATCCCCCTAGATGTCAAAATAACTGTCACCCCTTGCAACAAAAGTTGGCGAGCAATCTCGAATCCTATCCCTCTATTTGCTCCAGTTACCAATGCAATAGTTTCTGAAGACCACCACCTGGGCATATTTCATAATAGATGAAGGGTTACTTTAATCTTTAGTACATACATTAATATAAAAAGGATTTTGAGCACGTGCTAAAGGCTTTTTCCACGAAGGTCCTCTGATTAGGATTTAAACCCTAATCTTTGTTGTTTTGGTCATGATTCGTACATATGTTCTCTTTTTGCCTTAGCCCTGCTAATTTCTCTTTCTGCTCAAACTGCAGAAAATATACCTCCCCCTCCCCGATATAGCCAGTGTAATTTCACCTACCTCGAGAAATATAAACACACATGCTGATACGCACACACCAACTCTCACCCCTCCTCACACTAATTATTATTTTAGATCGCGGAGGGAAAATCAGTTGAGAACAGCCATGTGAAGGAGAGGATGAGTGGATGATGTAAAGACCTGGGCATCTAATTTTTTATGACATACAATCTCAAAAGGCTTGTCTTGAATAGGCTTCACAATACACACTTGAAGCGCGGACTCAAGCTCCCTGGTTCATTTAATTAACGACATTATTATCATTAATACAACTGTCGTTCATCCTTACATCTACATCATATTAGCTCTAAGATAGTCCGCCGCCGGTATTAAACGAAAGACGAACCAGGAGAAAAAATAAAAAAACAACAAGTGCATTCTAGCAAATATTATATGCTCCGTAAACTCTAAAAACATAACAATACTAAAAAAAGATTCTTGTCGAAACTCTGCATAAATCATTGTTTCTAGCTTCATTTCCCTCTCTCTCCAATATTCATAACAAGGCCTTATTTTATAATATAATACACGGAACGACGACTCTGAACGCTAAAATGGAACTTATACTCCAATGCTCGATTCTCAAAAAGAACCAACTAAATTTTAACGAACTCTTTGGCCAATATAGCCAATGTTATTTCACCTACCAAGAAATATGAACACACATGCTGATACACACACACAAATCTCTCACCCCTCCTCACGGTAATTATTAATTTAAATCAGGGAGGATGAAATATCAGATGAGAAGAGCCATGTGAATGAGAGGAATGATAAGTGGATGATGTAAACACCTGCGCTTCTAATATTTATAACATATAACCTCAAAACGCGATGTTGTCTTGAGTAGGCTTCACATTACACACTTGAAGCACAGACTCAAGCTCCCTAGTTCATTTAACTAATGATGTTATTATGATTAAAACAACTGACATTCATCCGCACTCTACTTCATATCATAATGGAGGTAAGCTAGTCCGACAATAAAAATGTACTCTAGCAAAATATTATATTCTACATAAAATCTAAACCCGTAACAATGCTAAAAACAGTTCTTGTCGAAACTCTGGATATATCATTGCTTTTAGTTTCATTTCCCCCACTCTCCAAAATTCATAACAAGACCTTATTTTATAATAAAATACACTGAAAGGCGACTATGAATGCTAAAATAGAACTTAAACTCCAATGCTCGATTCGAAAATAAACCAATTAAGTTTAACTAACTCTTTAGCCTAAGTCTGTCTCAAGTCTCAACTTTCATTCGAATTGATGATGTGGCAATAATATCAACAAATATATTTAATTATATTTTTCCAATCAACTATGATCATGTGTTTGATTAATGGGTTTGGTAAATTTAGTTTATTAAAATTTTAATTATAAAAAATGAATATGAATATAACTCAAATTAAATATATATAAATGAAAATGGTGAAAGGGGGTGGAGAATTACTTTTGGTGGTGAGGGTAAGGGATGGTGCGGAGTAAAGAGATATCTTGGCGTCTCTTCTCTCTTTCTGCTCTCGCTCTTTCCTTCCTATTCATCTTTCTCTCCATTCTTTTCCCTCTCTCTCTCTCAACTCTCTCTCTCTCTCAATTCTCTCTCTCCCTCTCTCTCTCTGTTCTCTCTCTCCCTCTCTCAACTCTCTCTCCCTCTCTCTCCCTCTCTCTCGCTGGTTTGGGCCGGTCCACGGACACCAACTCTGACTTATTTCGTAATTAATGGGCCGTTCACAAACTTCAACACAGCTTTTTATGATAAACTGTTATTTATTTAGTTTAATCTTATCGAACAAAAAGGACAAGTGAGTAGAACCAAATCGAAATCGAAAAATGAACTAAATTATATAATTTCGGTTCGATTTGATCGGGAATTTTCTTTTAGGGAATTTGGTCTATTATAGTATAATTAGCATAATAACCCGTGCGAGTCACGGAAAGAAAAAATGACACAAATACCTCTTTTTTAAAATTTTGTGACAAGAATACCATTTTTTGGAATGTTTGGCCAAAAATACCTACCTAATACACATTTTAAAATTGGGTATTACTAATACGCATTTTAGAAATGGGTAACTTGTATAAAAAAAATAAAAAAAAAATAAAAAAAATAATTATGGATACGCATTCGTGAGATGCGTATCATGCCTTTGTACGCATGTCAGGAATGCGTATCATGATTTTACTTTTTTTTTTATATTTTTTTTTTTGTTTTTTTTAAATAATACTCATTTGTCAAATGCATCATAGCCTTACCCATTTTTGAAATGCGTATTAGAAATCTATTTTTGGCCATATCTTTCAAAAACGGGTATTCCTTTTACATTTTCTAAAAAAAAAGGTATTTTTGGCCATCACCCGTGGAAGAATGCCCTCAAATGCGGCTGCCTTGAACGAATCCCATTCATTTTCTAGATTTTTTTTGTACATCATACAATTATATTAGTAAAATTCGTAATCGTTTTCTTATTGATAAATATTGTATAACGTCTAAAATATATCAAATACAAGTTGAGTATCTATCAATGTGTATGATTTCATTTCATGTAAAACATTAATAACGTTCTTAACGTTTTTAAATATATCTCATTAACTATAATACATATTTTCTTATTTGTGTCATGTAATTTGTATTTATTAAATGAATACCATGTACTGTACGTGTAAAAGAAAAAAATTGTAGCTAATCCATCAAATATTGTCAATATGTTTATAAAAAGAAACTAAAAATTAACATATCTGTATATTGCAGAGTCGAGTACATTTTTTGAGTTTTGGTCAAATAAACACGGAGTAATGAGGTATTTTATTACTAAAGTCATTACTAATTTACAATTATCTAATATAATTTCTTTAATTCAACGTTTATGTTAATTTAATATCATTGCTAATGTCTTAATTCATTAACTAGAGCTGATTTCGACCATATATTTAGCTTTTAATCATCTCCATTATACAAAGTTAATTTTATAAGATGTCAGGTTATTGTCAATTCATAAATTAAAATTGACATAATCTATTTAGTTTTTAACACATTGCAAAAAACTTAAATTTAATTGATCATTCTTATTTTCAGAACATAAAAGACTTTTGTTATTTTCTTCTAGTATATATATATCAATAACTCTGAAATACAACATCAAAATTGAATCTTTTAATATTTTTTACGATAAAGTCACATGTGTGTGTATGTATGTAAATTATTATTTATTATATTTTTGAGTTAATTATGTTGGTCTCGTTTATTTATATTCTAGATATCTTGGGCATGTATATATCTAATTGTTATTTAGTAAATTACTCAAAGAACATGTATTTATGATTATTCAAAAATTATAATTATCTAATAAATAAATTATAATTATTTATATATCGTAGTCGTAGTAGCACTGAAAATCAAACAATATAAATTTTTACTCAACAGAGCATGAGTCATGGATCTGACATAAAAATAATTCATATATTGTCAAGACTAACTACTGATATTTTGAAGTTTTTTTTTAAGAATCTGAAGATAAATTTGTATTGATATCATCATTCAAATCATTTTAAAGTTTCTTTCATTTATGATACTAATATTTCTTTTTATAGTTACTTGATAACATTGTATACTATTTTTTTGAAAATTAAATATTTTCAATTTGATGATTTTTTTAAAATATTAGCTGAACTTGTTAATCCTTTCAAAATATCGACCAATATTATTTATTTTATTTAGATAGCATAACATGGATTAAATCAAATAGTACAATACATTATAGTTCTAAACTTTTTTCAAATATTTAAAATAGCTGTACAATATTTTCCAACACTAAATATTTTTTTTGTAAATTTATTATTGCTAATTTAATTTTTATTTTTCAAAATATTGAATTATATAATTTTACAAGTTTCTTATATATATATATATATATGAGAGTCCTTATTTTTAGTTCAGTACGAGAGTCCATATATGTTCTGCAAATAAAATAGTATAAAAAATAGTAATTTTGATACATAATATCAATTGACGTATAAATAGCTCAAAAATATTAATTTTTATTAATATAAGATATTATAAAATATATCCTTATTGGTAAGATATTCCCGTCGAGCTCGTAATTTAAATTTATTAAATCTAGATAGTGATGATGTATTTTCGGCTATGTCATGTATTCAAATTTCGAGTATTTTTTAAAATGGTTAAAATTCTGATTTGAAGCTAGTAATTTTGATACATAAATCAATTGACTTGATTTTATACAGATCCCAAACATATTAATTTTGTTGGTAAGATTTTCTCGTCAAACTCGTAATTCAAATTAAACCTAAGTAGTGACATGGTAATCTACGGGCATACCATTTAGTCAGATTTCAAGTATTTTTTGAAAAATGAGTCAAATTCTAATTTTGAATTCGAAAAAATCGAAATACGCTAATATAACTTATCTAAATATGTAGTACATATATATATATTATTTATATAAGTGTATCTCTTTTTAACATATAAAAAAATTTACTATATGTACAATTTATTTTTTTTATTAAAAATATATGAGACATATTTTTCAAACTAAATTATTTAATAAATAAGGTAATGATCCGTTTTTATACTGTACTTAACTTTATATCTCAAATTCAATTGTTCAAAACTAACTCTACAAATATATTAGTAACCATGTTTAAAGTTAAATAAATTGTCGTTATTTATGACACTCACATATTATGTGTATGATAAAAATCTTAAGTAACAGTGTGGTGTAGTGGTAAGGTGATGTGCTCCTTTCACGTTCAATTCCTTCCAACAACCTCTTTTTATATAAATTTAAAATGCAGGGGGTAAATCACGTGGAAAATGCAGAACCCCCCTCCGTGGAGCCTTCCTTATACATAATAATGAGAATAAAATAAAATTATAAACACAGAAACTCAAAAAATAATCTTACCCAAATATAAATATTAATTATCACTTTTTATTAAATATTAAAATATAATAATGAATATTGGTGTAAATAAAATTAATTTTGAATAAGATAAAATTAGTGAAGAAAATAAAACTATTAAAAATTATTAATTTAAGAATATTAAAATAATCAAGAAAGAGAATGAGAAATAGATAAGAGAGAAATGAGAAATGGGTGAGAAAGAATTAATGGAGGTAATAAATGAAAAAGAGAGGTTAAAAGTAAATTAAATGAGGGGATTGTTAGTGAAAGATGATATCAGCAAAATTAATGAGAGATTAACACATGAATTTGATGATCTAAGCTTTTAAAGGAGAGTTTGACACGTAAGATATGATGATGTAAATGTACTTTATTTTAGTATAATGTAGATAATCGAGGACTTCATTTTTATTTACTCCAATCATACACACAATTAACACATATTTATGACAACTACTTTTGGCTTGGGGCTTTTTTGATAAATTAGATGTGTTCAGATGGGTGGTAAATTTAAAACATTTATTTTGGAACGAAATTTCTAGGAGAAATATTGGGGACTTATGAAAACCATGAGTGGAGGTATTGTCTCGCTTACTTTTACTTACTTTTATATATTATTGTTTATTATTTTTTATTTAGGACACATATTTGTGCACATATAAGCTGGGTACGATGAGGGTAAGGCTACATACGTTATACTCTCCCCAGACACTATCATAGGCGATATTATTGGGTACGATGATGATGATGGTCTATTCTGTTTTTTTGGATCAAACCGAAATATTTTTCGGTACGATTCAGTTTTATTTAATTTGAGAAAATTCGGTTAGTATTGTCCAACATAAGGATAATACCTCGTAAGGGCGTTGAGACCATGGCATGTTAAAACCAAAATTATAAATATTATACATGTTATATATACTATTCTTTTAATAATAAAACTAGGAGGAAACCGCGCTTCGCGCGGTTTGGGAAAATAATTTTATAAAATGCAAAAACGATTGTAATTTATTTAAAAATATTTTACCAAGTATAAAAAATGAATGCATTGTAATCTATACATGCAATGTCAACATAGAATTATAGATAGATTAAAAAAAGGTATCTGTATATAAAACTTGGCTCGCAATTGTGTTATGTTATTTGAATATATCAGGAAGTCAGGAGAGAATAAAATTTGTGGTAAAAGAAGAGAGAGGGAATATAAAATGTGATAGCATGAAAATAGTGAAACCGTATTACTACAAAATTTCATCAAAATTTAGTTAATATGCATAAAACCTAGAGCACAATGACTCTTTCGAAACTGGCATAAATATTTTACTGAGAGTAACCAATCCTTATATTCAATTTCCAACAGCAATCAGTATGCATAAGGAAAAGCATCACCATACTACATTTAAAAGGTGCAAAGAGGAGACTCCAAATTATTTGTGAGAGAAAAAAAGGTGTCAAATTATTGACATCTACGATAATTGTAAATACTCTTCACTATCTCTTTTATTTGACACCATATAATCAGTAAACCGGCACACTTGCACAAATATAAATGCATGTCATGTCACTTCACTTGTAATATTTTCAACATAATTGTAATTTTTTGATTAAAAGGCAAAATTATTAATTGCACTATATATGCTTAAGTTAATGATGAAAATCAAAGTTTTAATTTTATTGTTCACAATTCACCCAGACCCAAATATGTCTTGGAAAGTTGGAAGTTATGGCTAGTAATAAGAAAGTAAGGAGTGCATTGTTCTTAATTAAGTTCATCTATGCTAAATTGTTGTAGAATAATATCCTGTATCATGAGGGAAGATACAATCAATTCTCCTACAATTTTATCTATAATCATACATCATATCTAGACAATAACTGGACATATTAAAAATAAGTACACTATATACACAACCGTAATCACTATTCAACTCTTCCCCATTCACTAAGCAACTTAGTCAATGTACTGAGTGAGAGAATTATAACTACCTACTTACCTGCAAATATTGAAGTCTTAGAAATTTTCACATATTTTAACTTACAAAATTCTTTTTGAGAGAGATATGCCACCTCTACGAGCTTTTTCTTTATAGATATTTCAAGCATCTCATTATCTCCGAGATTTTCTGAGGTTAACAGGACTATTCACATTTCCTGTATCCATAACTGCCTCCCAGACATATTTATTTTTCACGCAATTTTGGAGATATCACACTTGCTTTTGTATATTTAATGTTACTTCCCTCAAATAAAATTCATAATTTAATAATAGACACTTTGCAAAATTAGCTTCCTTGTTACAATTACAGCTGAAGTTTATCACCTTCAATGTATATGTTGGTAGGTCTTTTAAAGCGATAATAGCTTCAAGTGCGAACTCACACTCTAATTGTGCCCACGTTAACATTAGATCCTACGAACGTACAATTTAACAATGATTTAAAAAAAAGTAAAAAAAATAAAAGAGTAATAGCTCATATGTAACGAATGCATGCAGATAATTGGTATTAGCATGTAACAGTAGATACCACTGACATTAAATTGCATATAAGATGCTCGTTTGGCAAGCTTATGAGCGTCCCATATTTGAAAGATAACTCAAACAGATTATGAAATGTCCTTTCGTCTTCACTCAGAAAATCTAATAAGTGTGATCCTAGCAAAGATGTTGGTTTCCCTGCAGGAATAGTGTGCAACTATAATTGTCATTTCAAACAACTTAAAAATATAAATTTAACAAATGTCCATAAGTGTCAGGAATGGAACAAACTAATACTGCAAAATCCAAATTACAAGCACACATTCAATATATGCTCAGATTGTTTTTTTTATGGTGCTCTACGATTTTGATATTATGTAGCTTTTTTCAGTGAATACCAAACCAGAGAGTAGAAGTTGCTTAATTGATCATTAGACTCAGTTGGAGCACCATGAGTATCTTGACTGACAAATTCATAGAAAGACCTCTGCTGCCTTTAGCTGGTCACTACCCTCCTGAAATGTCTAACTTCAGATTGGAACTTGCCGTAGGAGAAGTGACTTTGGTGGTTTAGGTCCAGAAGAGGCAGTATTGCCTATGGGATTTGAGTTTGGTGTTGGGGTTCCAAAATACAGTTTTTATGAGATTATGAAACACAAGTATGCATGCACTTTTGAAGCTACTTTATTATTAAGTGAACCATTATCACATAAAAATAAGAATACACCGTTATCTATAGCAGGCATCAGACTATAACCTGTGAATGACCATCAGACTGAATCTGTTATATATAAAACCAAGGGAAGCAAAACATCATCAGAATCAGTAATGAGATAATACCTTGATAGTGTCAACATCAGAACCAGTAATAAGATATGTTCATCCCCACAAGTGGAATAATCTACCCAATTGACACTTTTGAGATGGGCATCCAATGTGAAATTTATATTAGGAAGATCATGATTATATATCTGCAGGAGAACACATTACATTACTTGTAAGTAAATTTATAAAATTGAACTTGCACCAACTTCAAAGACAATAAGTAGCATTCACTACTATAGGTGGTTCTACTCTACACAACCTAGCAGAAAATGGGTTAAAAAATGCTTGAATGTAGGTGAATCAACTCTACACAACCTAGGAGGAAAAAAAATTCATTTTTAACTAAATAAATTATTTATACCTCTATCGAACCAACACAATGGGCCTTGTAATTCAGTTCTTCAAGGCCAATGTACTGCAAAAATATAAGTGCGCGCTAGCAAGACTTGAAACTTTAATTTAATAAAACTTGAAATACCATGGGATCAATACCCTTTATGTCTCCAACAAAATATAATGAACAAATTCTTTACATGGAACGCCAAAATTTATAATTATATATACATCTCCACAAGAGTGAACTTATATCGAGTACAAGTAAACCTGATTGAACCAAAATTCATCGCATGTATAAATTACATATATTGAGAGCTCTTCATCCTCTTTGGTCTCAATACACCTTTTGTAATCGCATAACTATTTATAATAATTGAATAAACAGTTTTTGTGATTGATTTGGAAGGCGGAGAGGCAAAAACTAAAGGGGTTTGGTAGATCGAAAGACAATGGTCTGAAATTGCTCATTTTAATTAACAAAAAATAGTATAAACTACATGAAGGTTGTGAATGAGATACACAGGATTGGAAGCTGCTGAAAGCGTCACGTCACACACCCAAACAAAGAAAACCAATAAACCATTCGCATACACTCCATTTCCTAAACATAGTATATTGTGGACTCTGCATTTGTAGTTTAAACCAAACATGAAGAACTTGTACATGAAATCTTTGCTTCATAAATAGAGAGAAGGAGGCAGTCGGGGCCTGAAGGTAACTTCCAGGGGTGTTGCTTTTGGGTTAGTAAGGCCTGCACTTTCAGTCATATCAATAGGCAAGTCCGAAACAGTTCCAAGATCAAACCCGTGAAGGAAGCGAGCCAGTGTCAAGTGCAGAACCTGGAGAGCAAGATTGATGCCAGGGCATGCCCTCCTTCCCGAACCAAATGGTATCAGCTCAAAATTCTTCCCAAACACGTCAACATCAATATGTTTCTCGATAAACCTCTCAGGTTGGAACTCTAGGGGATTGGACCAAATGGCAGGGTCACGTTGCAACTTCGAGAGGTTTACTAATAAGCGCGTGCCTGCTGAAATGTGAAAGCCTGCCAAAGTGCAATTTTCCATTGCTTCACGGGGTGCAGCAAGTCCTGTAGCCGGGTATAATCGCAAGGTTTCCTTGACAATTGCTCGCAGGTAAGAAAGATTCTTGATATCTGATTCATTTACTTGGCGATCTTTTCCAACATGTTTTTCCAATTCATCTTGCACTTTTCTTAAGGCGTGGCGGTTGTTAAGTAGCAACGAGACTGCCCATGTAAGCGTGACCATCACTGTGTCAAATCCACCTAAGAGAAGATTCTGTAGAGGGCAGTTTAATGTACAACCACAGTTAAACAAATAACAGGCTCTAATTGCCTTAAATGAGCTTCTTAACAAGTCATAACAACAACGTACTTGCAGAAATTTCATTTAATGAGGGCAGTTCACATCTATTTCAGTCTATTACTCCGAGAAAGATTAAAAAAAGAGGTGCATACTTCCTGTTAATCTTAGATTTCATTATGCATGAGTACAAAAGCAATCATATTCCTTAAAATGCTTTATCATTCTTAGGCTAGTTTGAATAATAAAAATTGCAGTGTCATTTCAGCAGTGTGTGTTGGGATTTAGACTTACCAAGCAAGTGGCCTTAATAGAAGTGTTAGAGATCTGAGCAGACGGATCAGAATCCATGAGAGTCTGCATAACATGCATAAAGTCTTGCTCCAGTTCATCGATACTTGAAAGTTTCCTTTTCTGTCGATGCTCCTTCATCCAGCTCTCGAGTGTTTCATCCAAGTCTTTAGCTGTCTTCTTCATTTTTCCCTTGTATCCCGTTAATGAATCTACCCAACCCAACAATGGAATTGCATCGGAAACCATAATCAAACCTACCAGATGCATGAAATCCCCCAAGGCCTTCTGAAACCGTCTTGACTCCACACTAGTGCTAAAATAATGCTTTCCCACCACCATTCTCACCATTATATTCAATGTTAGGTCTCCAAATTTCTCTTTCAGTTCTACCACAGGCATGTAATTTCCTTCTCCTTTACTTATCCACAGCTCATAAAGCCCCTTGATAAAGAAATTGACTTCTGATTCCCGAACATGCTTGAGCTTCTCAAGCCTGCTATTGCACAGCATTTCAACCATTACTAGCTTACGAAGATCACGCCAGTTACGTCCATAAGGAAGAAACCCTAGCATACTTTGGTCATAACCCATGATCTCCAGTGCAAAAGATTTTGGATGGGTCGCGAAGACTTTGTCCTGGACTGTAAAACATTCTCTAACAACTTCCCAGTTACTAACCACAAGAGTTTTGTAAATTCCTAGTCGCAACAAGAAGACGGGTCCCAATTTATCTGCCATGTCTGCGAATAAATGATGTAACAGCTTGCTGCCTCCTAAAAGATGAAGATGACCGATAATTGGCCATGCCACAGCAGGTTCAGGAGGAGCATAGTTGCTCTTGTTGCTTCTGGCATGGATACTCAAGATCCTCCATACTAATGTAACAAGAAAAATAAGGCCACACAATACAATGACTTGAGGGTGAATGCTAAATTCCATTTTCAAACTATAGCAGATCTTTGTGCTGTACTTGCATTCTTAGTAATTTTGTTTTATCTGTTTACTACAGATTGTATAAGAAATGGAGATGTTTGATATACCACAAACTGTGCTTTCATTCTATCACAAAAATTATCAAAAAATAGATATTATTTATTAACTTATTAGCTATATTCCAAAAAAAAAAGATAAAGAAAACAAAACACTTTAGATAAAATCATACACGTTGTGAATATGACAATATGCAACTTGTGTTTTACAAATTTAAATAAAAAAATACTAGAAGATAAACTAGTAGGCTTTTAAATGGGAACTAGAACTAAAAATTCAAAGCAAATCACATTAGAAAAGGAAAATAAAGAGTAAAGATGGCCACTTCAGTTAGCAGGGGAGCACAGACCATGAATTCCGTCTGTCTCAAGTAAGATTACAACCTCTAGTTCAAATAATGTGCATCCTGAGTACTCACTCAGTCCCACCTAGGCCTTGTTTGTTTGACTGGTTTTAAGTTACAGAGAAACTTACAAATCCAAGAAACTTAAAAATCCATGGAACTGGGTTACTAAAACATTTAAAATGAAATAATGACAAAAATAACATTTTTTTGGGACTAAGTGACAAGAATACCTATTTTCAATATCCTGCCCATTTTTACCAATCAAATACCCATTCTCAGATTGGGTATCTCAAAAAAAAAATTATTTGTATTTTTGTAAAAAAAAACATTTTTAAAAAAAAAAACAAAAAAAAATTGTTAAAATACTCAGTCTGAGAATGGATATTCGGGCATATATCCAATCTGAGAAAGCGTATTTCATATACCCAATCTCAGAAAGCGTATTTGACTTTAAAAAAAAATGGTTGAAATACCCAGTCTGAGAATTGGTAATCGGGCATATACCCAGTCTGAGAATGGGTAATCGGGCATATACCCAATCTGAGAAAGTGTATTCCAAATACCCAATTTGAGAAAGGGTATTCCGTCGGTATTTTTGATCGCATTTCTCAAATTTGGTATTTTGGTCACAAATTTCAAAAAAAATGGTATTTTTGGCCATCATCCATTTAAAATCCTAGGTTTCCTAAAAGCATGTGTTTGATTTATAACTATGTAATTGGTAGTTAATTTTTTAAAACTATCAAATTTTAATGATATTAGTATTTTCTTTACATATATAAATATTATTTGAAAATTATTATTGGGTATTAAACAAAATACTAAAATAAAAGTATATAAATTTATTATTTAAAAATTTAATCCATTATTATCTATTGTAATGATAATTATAAAATTATTATAAACTATAATAGATATAACTAAACATTTAATTATATATGTTAGAGCCAAAAAATCACATTGATAGAAAATAAATTAAAAATAAAAAAGGTATATAAACTTTTAAAGATAAAAAATTAACTACAAATTATTTTGAATATCAATAAAAAGTATCAAATTTTTTATCTAGTAAATATATACCATATTTTAAAAATAGAATTAAAGAGAGATAATAACTAAACATACAAATTGAATCACCGTGTAACTTCAAAAAACCACGGTCTCACTAGGTAACTAAGTTCCCCGTTTTGTTGTAACTCATTATACCTTGCAAGTGTGGGTTCCCTCATTTATATTAAACCAAACTCTGTAATTTACCTAAATTCCCGGAACTTAGAGTTACTGAGCTGGGTTACAGGCAACAAACGAAGTCAACAAACGAAGTCCTGAGAGAATGTCCGACACGTATTTTAAGATAATATAATAATTTATAATTTTTTCTATTTTTATTAATAAAAATAAAATATTTAAACTTTTATTTAGAAAAAGAAATTTTTTAAAAAACATTGTTAACAATTGGGAGGAGGGACAGAGGGAGTAGAATAATATGGTAAATTAATCATAAACTTCCAAATAAATAATCTGGAATGATCTGTTATGTAGGCCGATGTTGCGAAAAGCTTACCACAGAAAGAGCGGAGACAAGGTAAGCGACGGCCTGAAAATGAAGGAAGAGAGAAAGAAGAAGGACGGAAATTGGTGGATTCGGGATGATCGGACCGGAATATTGTACCCTAAAGGCCAAGAAAAGGTGATGGAAAATGTTCCGTTAGAAGCTGGTAAAGACTTTGGAGTTAACTGGCTTTCAAACTCTACTCACAGTGCTCGAGTTTAATGTCATCCATTTCACCACTAAATAAACTCATTATTTCTCTCTGTGTTTATTTGTGCTTTGTCTTGATGTGTGATCAAATAAATCACAGTTTTTACTGACGTGTGTTAAATATATGATTTTATTTGGGACTTCCTCTAACATCTTAAGGTTTTAGATGAGCTGGTTACTCAACATGATATTAAAGCTTAGGCTGACGGGATAACTAAGTTTCGATTTCCAGTCATCCGAACATTCTCGCAATTTATTGTGGACACTAAAGATAATTAATGCTCCGAAGATGGGCGCCGATATTCCACTCTTGGACCTGTAAATGGGATTTCGAGTAAGGGAAGTGTTAAATATATGATCCTATTAGAATTCTTAGCCTATTAAATATGAGCTGATATGCTTGAGCAACTACAATTCAATAGAAGTACTAAAGGCCCAACAAAGATAAAGCAGAGTTTAAAGCTGAAATTAAGAGTACAAATGTAGAGGCTTAAAAACCAGTTCAATAAAAGTATGACAGCCCAATACAAGAAAGCTCAGTGAGCTTAAGACACAGGACATGAGTCCAGAAGTTAGACATAATTTAAGGCCCAATGGTCTAAAGGCTCACGCTCATCATCATGAGTCCATTAAAAACACAAAAAGAATCCATAGTTAGATAAAAGTATTTTTTTTATTAAAGTAATAATACTCAATGCGCATCAAGTGTCAAGAAGTTGACACAAGACCAACCAGCACCATCACCAATAAAACAAGTACAGTATGAAGAAATTAAGCTCTTAAAAATCTATATCTATATATCTATATAAAGGAAAATCACACAGTCATGACGTGGCATGCTTGAACTTCCTTTTAGCCGATTTCACTTATTTTGGGCAATTCTTATGCCAAATTAATCACTTTTAGGCTGTCCGTCTTCGCTTTCTATATCATCAGTAATCAATTTTAGGCTTATTGTCTTCTATATCAATTAGTTTCGGCCTTTTCATCTGCCACTAGATCAAATGCCATCAAGCGTCAGAGTTATATAACTCACAATTATTTAACCAGGTATATTTCTGCTCAGTTTCGATTTTGTATAGTTGTATACATATATTGGATTATACATAAACGTCAAGTAATATGTTAGAATTTGGATATATGTTTTGGAAATTTTGGTGTGTATTTGTTTTGACTCGCAATCAGTTCTTGGCTCTCCGCCTACCAAATCATCAAACATCAAATGGAGGACCAATTTATTCATGTATATATATCTCGTCATGCACCAGGAAAAGCTATGCTGAAAGGAGAAAGAACACCATATATAATTCAAAGGTATGGCAAAAATTTCATGGAATATGTATTTTGGAGAAATTGATAGTATTTGCTTTGGTTTTTCGTTCTTGAAACTAATCTCAATTTTCTTTGCTTGTAGAATTCTTATGTCCATCTTTTTTCAACCAATAATTCGGGCCTGCAAATCTAGCCACAATATATCCGGTAAACGATTCAAATTATGGTTATTTGTATTAAGAATTTGTTGTTCATGCTTATTTTTTTGGAGATTAGCCTTCTGAACAAGCATTCTTTAAATGATAGATAAAAATGTCTTGGTATCTAATTAACAGTTCTTTTATTGTATTGTTGTTATATATGATTAAATTTGTGTGAAAAAGTTATACTACGGTAAATTATCTTTTTAGATGGTGCCCCAAAGTACATCTCAGAAATTTCAAGAGCTCTTACTGTTTCCAAATTAATCTTTCTATTGTATTGCTAGAAGTTGTCCATCGAAGCAAGTTGATATTTAACACAATTATGTTAATTATCAAGCATGCCCTTTTTATTTGGGTGCTTGATTATATTACTTTATTTTTTTTATAAATATGCTTACTAACAATGTTTTCTTTGATCTTTAAATTTACATATTACTATTTTTGGATTTTGTATTGAGCTCTATATTAATCAGGCTTTGGGAAATTTCAATCTTCTAGAAGTTTATATTGAGCTCTATATTTCCATTAGTTCAGTTATTTAAAGAAGCACACGAGATTAAGGAGAGTACATAATTGTACTTTTGAACAGTGCACCTAATATGTACTTATCTTGTATAATGTATGGTAGGTGTTTGTTTTAAGCTTTTGTCAGGTAAATTATATTCACGTTCTCTTCTTTTTTTTCATGTACCCTTGCTACTTTAGGTGTTATTTGGTCTTTGTTTATTATTCTATTGGCCAGTAGGTCACAACTAAATAAATTTTTACATCTTTCTTTGTGATATTTTGATTGTTGTCAAGGAGCTCAAACTGTTTCAACCTAAACCGATTATTCATTTAGGCTATTCAAGGTGAAATTATCTTAAACTTAAAATTAGAGACATTGACATGGATGGCCTAACAGACATGCCTGATTTAATTAGGCTGCCTCTATCATATTGTATTATATTATGGTCAGTGTTATGCTTGAAATCCGTGCAGAGAAACCTCATAGAGATTCATTCTGTATGGACAAGGAAATTATTACAAATATCTAATAAGTAATTAACAGTTTCAATCTCTCTAGGTACATTTTTACTTATAAATTATGTCATTATTTTTTTTGTCAATATTAATACTAATTTTGGTTGACTTAAATTATATATAGAATCCTAAGTTCGTTAGATGCACGAAAATAATTTAATAGCTTGAATATTAGATGCATAAGATAATTTAATTATTTTTAATTTTGTAATTATATTACAAAATAAGATATTCTGTAATTATATGTTCCTTATTATATGCATAAGATATTTAATTATTTTTTATTTTGTTCATCAAAACATGTTACTTTTCTCTTTATCAATGATGGAAAACTTTGCACGGCTGAATTTCTTGTGTCAAAGCAAGTCTCATGTGATTTTTCTTATGCGATAAATGTGCTCCTTTGATTTTCTAGGAAAGGTTTTGCATGATTTATTGCACAATTGTGTTTGGTTGCCCACGAAATTTATATGGGGACTGCTTTTGGTCCTTGTGGTGACCATAGACAGACGACATCGCCACTGAAAATTAATAGGTATTTATCAAAAATCTTGAAACCAGCTCTGTAAATCATGACAGAGACCTTTCACAGTTATGCTCGCCTATCTTAAAATTATTATAAATTGCAAGTACAAATGTGGTGGCCTCCAAGAACAATTTCTAGGTATTTAGATAATTAGTATTCCTATCCTATTGTAAATTTATAATCCAACAAGTTGCAGTTACAAAAAAAGTACAGATTATACATGAGGTGTTGCATTTAGTAGTGATTCGTCTACGGTTTGCTCTAATTATGATTTAGGTGCTTGGTTGTATCAGTGTCTTTACGTTGTGTTTTGCTCATGTTGGTGTTATATGGCTTCTATATTTTTTTCATACAATTATGTTTTGTTATTAATCAAGAGACCTTTTTATATACATGTTAGGCATTTGTATGAAATCTGAAGCGAATTAGCTGGACAAAAAACAACACCAGGAAATGTTTAATGCGTATATTATCTCTACAAAAGACATATGATTTGAAATTGGCTCTAACTTCTGTTTCATGAGTTTTGATATTATCTCATGGAGAGACTCACAACAAAGGTCAAGTTTCATATATTTTTTTTCCCATATACTTTGTACATTAAAAATGCAAGTGTTTGATTTACTGATATATTTACCAATTGTAGATATGAGGAAAATGTTCTAAATTTTATTGGCACAAACTATCAACTTTTTACAACGTGGATGCTCATCTACTATTTTATCAGTGCTAGAGAACTAAAGAAAAGTAAATGAGATCCATTGACAAGTATGTTTATGCACCTTAGTCAAGTCATATTGGTCGGATAATCTTTTGTAAATTTTGTACTATTCATTTTTTCCTCATGTTCACCAACTGTATTATTATTGTATACGTTAAGTGAGCAGATATTTATTACAATTTCATGTAAATTGTTTCTTTAACTGAGTGACATGATTACACGGGAGTTAAAAATGTAAAGAGGATAAGGTAATTACCAATAACTAAAAAAAGTGAGCTTATAAAATTTGTAGAAATTTATGATACTCCATAGGAAAAAAGTGCATGTCTAGATACAGTTAATTTTATTGCAACAATGGATGCCTTGCTAAATGAGAAAATCAAAAACAACAATGCACTTATGCAAACATGTTATTAAGTACCTGATAGCGGACTACTGTAATTTGTCAATGGCAATGGTGAAGGAGCTAGAAGAGGAAGAAAAGGAGGGTCCTTATGAGACTCCTTATGAGACACTCAGGGAGACGATGCATCTAAATTAACTTCCAGTTAATCTGAACTTGCGATATCCTTATCTAGACTATAATGTATATCATGCAGAGCTGCAACAAACATCATAAACAATATATCAAATCTTGCAATTCTGTAATTTAGTCCTATTAAACTTGCAAATGTCATGTACATTTCAATTTCCTCATGCAAGTACATGATTTTAGCCTTTTTAGCCTGTCTAACAAAAACTTCATAAATTTACATCACATGCATCCAAAAAAGTTTGCTTAGGTACATTCACTCTATATCTTGCATAAAGAAAAGAAGAACAAGTCGTGCCTGGAACAAGATTTATAATTTTTATTCCCATTTTTCTGTAAATTCAATTTTTAATGATAATCAATGTTAATTAAAATATGAGTCAAATTTTCATTTTAAGTTCTTCATATATTGGAGCACTGGGGAAAAAATCTCCACTAAAGCATGTGATATATAATACAATAAACATAAAAAGAATTAAACACCAAAAAAAATAATGATAATAAACAAAAAACTAAAATGGAATTATAATGTGTGGTACATTTGAATTGTGGTTTTATTAAAAAATAATCAAAACTGAAAAGTTTTACCTTCAACTTTACTGTCTTATCATATTTTACCTTTTTACAAAGATTTTAATTATAATTTTTACACTTTTAATATTTTATATTTTAAAATTAATGTTTTTTCTTTATGAATATTTTCATAATTTTTGTCTATCCATGAAATTCGAAACTTATTTTTATCTATTTTTAGACTGTGTCTTACTGTCTTGAATATTTTTTCAGACTGCGCGAAGCGCGGTTTCTTCGCCTAGTTATTATAATAATATAATATACCACTTCTAGACTCGAGTTCCCCTTGGAGAACAATCACTCAAATCTTTGTCCATTGCATCTTACTTGGAATATTTTGGGTATATCCAAACTACACAGTCTTGTCTTAATTATTACACTAATGATCACTTTAACGGGTGCATCAATATAATTGACTGATTAGAGAGATTAACACAAAATTGTTTCAAATAAGCCGGCTACTACCTTCGTTCGTCCCACTGGATTCTTAATATTTGAAATATAAAGTTCAACACGTATTCTAAAACTATTATTTAGTATATTTTCATAACTTAATTTTAAATTATTTTTTTCTGAATAAAAGTTCAATGAGTTATAGAATTATACCAAATAAGGCCTTAAAATAGTTGTCGATCACTCTATTTTAAATGTTAATAATTTAGAGGGACGAAAGTAATATTATTTTTGAGGAATGAGCAGAATGACCCCACCGACTCTTCTTTCTACCGCCGTTACAGTGCCCGTTTTGAAATCTTAATTTATAAATTAAATTAAATAAGTGAGTTACAAGTAATAAGTAGATGAATCATTATAAGTTACTAGCATAATAACGGTGCGATACACGGGTCATTTTCTAGATTTTTTTTGTGCACCATACAATTATATTAGTAAAATTCTTGATCGTTTTCTTATTGATAAATATTGTATAAACCGTTCTAAAACATATCAAATATAATTTGAGTATTATCAATGTGTACAATTTTCATGTAAAATATTAATAACGTTCATAATATTTCTAATATATCTCACTAATCATAATATATATTTTCTTATTTGTGTCGTGTAATTTGTATTTACTAAATGAATACAAGCAGGGCAGTCACCGTACGTGTAAAAGGAAAAGATTGAAGTTAATCCATCAAATATTGACAATATTTTTATGAAAAAAAAAACTAAAAATTGACATATATGTATGTTGTAGGGTATAGTAAATTTTTTGAGTTTAGGTCAAATAAACCCGAAGTAATGAGATTTTTTTTATTACTAAAGTCATTACTAATTTACAATTACCTTGCTTAATTTAAAAGGATTAGTAATGCATAATTAAAGTGGTCAAGACCTATAATCGTAATATTCAACAAAGTAGAATTTACACTACAATTAATATAAGTTTATTTTTTAAGAAAAAATGTTATTTTTTTAATTCAACATTTATGCTGATTTAATATCATTTCTAATGTCTTAATTCATTAACTAAAGTTGATCTCGGGCGTGTACTTAGCTTTTAATCCTCTCTATTATACAAAGTTAATTTTATAACATGTCAGATAATTGTCAATTCATAAATTAAAATTGACATAATCTATTTAGTTTTTAACACATTGAAAAAAAACTTAAATTTAATTGATCATTCTTATTTTCAAAACATAAAAGACTTTTGTTATTTTCTTCTAGTATATATATCAATAACTCTGAAATACACCATTAAAATTGAATCTTTTAATCTTGGTAAAGATAAAGTCACATGTGTGTGTATGTATGTAAATTATTATTTATTATATTTTCGAGTAAATTATGTTGGTCTCGTTTATTTATATACTATATATCTTGGCCATGTATATATCTAATTGTTATTCAGTAAATTACTCAAATAACATGTATTTATGATTATTAAAAAATTATAATTATCTAATAAATAAATTACAATTATTTATATATCATAGTCGTAGTAGCACTGAAAATCAAACAATATCTATTTTTGCTCAACAGCGCATCGGTCATGGATGAGACGTAAAATTAATTCATATATCGTAAAGACTAAATACTGATATTCAGAAGTTTTTTTAAGAATCTGAAGATAAAATTGTACTAATATCATCATTCAAATTATTTTGAAATTTCTTTCATTTATGATTATAATATTTCTTTCTATAATAACTTGATAACATTGTATATTATTTTTCTAAAATTAAATATATTCAATTTGATGATTTTGTTTCAATATTAGTTGAACTTGTTAATCCTTTCAAATATCGATAAATATTATTTTTTTTATTTAGATAGCATAACATGGATTAAATCAAATAGTACAATACATGATATAAATATATAAATATTATTTGAAAATTATTATTGGGTATTAAACAAAATACTAAAACAAAAGTATATAAATTTATTATTTAAAAATTTAATCCATTATTATCTATTGTAATGATAATTATAAAATTATTATAAACTATAATTGATATAACTAAACATTTAATTATATATGTTAGAGCCAAAAAATCACATTGATAGAAAATAAATTAAAAATAAAAAAGGTATATAAACTTTTAAAGATAAAAAATTAACTACAAATTATTTTGAATATCAATAAAAAGTATCAAATTTTTTATCTAGTAAATATATACCATATTTTAAAAATAGAATTAAAGAGAGATAATAACTAAACATACAAATTGAATCACCGTGTAACTTCAAAAAACCACGGTCTCACTAGGTAACTAAGTTCCCCGTTTTGTTGTAACTCATTATACCTTGCAAGTGTGGGTTCCCTCATTTATATTAAACCAAACTCTGTAATTTACCTAAATTCCCGGAACTTAGAGTTACTGAGCTGGGTTACATTAGCAGTGGAAACAGAGTTACCAGCAACATTAGCAGAAGTTGGAGTAGTGTCTGAAGGCTGAGAGTTCTTAAAGAAACTCATTAATTGAGCATACATTTCTCGTGTGAGACCTCCAGATCCTCAGAAGAACCTCCAAAATTGATATTAGCAGATTGAGTGTTCTGGTTAAGAATCTCAGTGTTTGAAGACTGATCAGCAACCAATATTTCTGGGACTTCAACTTGTGCATCAAATCTCTTGGATTTTGTAAATTTGAAATCAGGTGGGAAGCCATGCAATTTGTAGCATTTGTCAATTGAATGGCCTGGCTTCTTGCAATAATTGCACTGAAGAGTAACTTTCCTTGAATCACCAGCAAACTTCTTATGGAATGAAACACCAGATTGATGTGATTGTTGATGCTTATAAGTACTAGCATTTAGTGAGGTAGAATCAGCACTAAAGTGTCTTCTTGAATGAATTTCTCTTTGTGACTCTTCTTGCAAAATGAGACTGTATGCTTGACTAACAGTAGGTAAAGGAGACCTCATCAGAATAGAACCTCTCATGATTGAACATGTGTCATTGAGACCCATCATAAACTGAATAACTCTTTGATCTTGTTGGAATTTAGATAGCTTCTGAGATGCTCCACACTTGCAGCCACAAGTACAGGTAGGTATGAGAGTGAGATAATCAATGTCATCCCATAGCATTTTCAGCTTGGTAAAGTAATTAGCAATGTTGTTGCTTCCCTGAGACAGTTCATTCAATTCCTTGTGAAGGCCAAATAGTTGTGTTCCGTTCGAGATACCATATCGTTCTTCCAGTTCTAGCCAAATTTGATGTGCAGAATCTGCATAAATCACACTCCTTCCAATGGATTTTGACAATGCACCAAGAATCCAGGATATGACCATATTATTGCATCTTGACCAACTCTTGAATGAAGTACTAAAACAAAAGTATATAAATTTATTATTTAAAAATTTAATCCATTATTATCTATTGTAATGATAATTATAAAATTATTATAAACTATAATTGATATAACTAAACATTTAATTATATATGTTAGAGCCAAAAAATCACATTGATAGAAAATAAATTAAAAATAAAAAAGGTATATAAACTTTTAAAGATAAAAAATTAACTACAAATTATTTTGAATATCAATAAAAAGTATCAAATTTTTTATCTAGTAAATATATACCATATTTTAAAAATAGAATTAAAGAGAGATAATAACTAAACATACAAATTGAATCACCGTGTAACTTCAAAAAACCACGGTCTCACTAGGTAACTAAGTTCCCCGTTTTGTTGTAACTCATTATACCTTGCAAGTGTGGGTTCCCTCATTTATATTAAACCAAACTCTGTAATTTACCTAAATTCCCGGAACTTAGAGTTACTGAGCTGGGTTACAGGCAACAAACGAAGTCAACAAACGAAGTCCTGAGAGAATGTCCGACACGTATTTTAAGATAATATAATAATTTATAATTTTTTTATTTTTATTAATAAAAATAAAATATTTAAACTTTTATTTAGAAAAAGAAATTTTTTAAAAAACAT
Organism: Apium graveolens; assembly: GCF_009905375.1. NCBI lineage: Eukaryota > Viridiplantae > Streptophyta > Magnoliopsida > Apiales > Apiaceae > Apium > Apium graveolens. The sequence goes on from NC_133650.1 coordinate 1,400,262, forward strand.
TGTTAACAATTGGGAGGAGGGACAGAGGGAGTAGAATAATATGGTAAATTAATCATAAACTTCCAAATAAATAATCTGGAATGATCTGTTATGTAGGCCGATGTTGCGAAAAGCTTACCACAGAAAGAGCGGAGACAAGGTAAGCGACGGCCTGAAAATGAAGGAAGAGAGAAAGAAGAAGGACGGAAATTGGTGGATTCGGGATGATCGGACCGGAATATTGTACCCTAAAGGCCAAGAAAAGGTGATGGAAAATGTTCCGTTAGAAGCTGGTAAAGACTTTGGAGTTAACTGGCTTTCAAACTCTACTCACAGTGCTCGAGTTTAATGTCATCCATTTCACCACTAAATAAACTCATTATTTCTCTCTGTGTTTATTTGTGCTTTGTCTTGATGTGTGATCAAATAAATCACAGTTTTTACTGACGTGTGTTAAATATATGATTTTATTTGGGACTTCCTCTAACATCTTAAGGTTTTAGATGAGCTGGTTACTCAACATGATATTAAAGCTTAGGCTGACGGGATAACTAAGTTTCGATTTCCAGTCATCCGAACATTCTCGCAATTTATTGTGGACACTAAAGATAATTAATGCTCCGAAGATGGGCGCCGATATTCCACTCTTGGACCTGTAAATGGGATTTCGAGTAAGGGAAGTGTTAAATATATGATCCTATTAGAATTCTTAGCCTATTAAATATGAGCTGATATGCTTGAGCAACTACAATTCAATAGAAGTACTAAAGGCCCAACAAAGATAAAGCAGAGTTTAAAGCTGAAATTAAGAGTACAAATGTAGAGGCTTAAAAACCAGTTCAATAAAAGTATGACAGCCCAATACAAGAAAGCTCAGTGAGCTTAAGACACAGGACATGAGTCCAGAAGTTAGACATAATTTAAGGCCCAATGGTCTAAAGGCTCACGCTCATCATCATGAGTCCATTAAAAACACAAAAAGAATCCATAGTTAGATAAAAGTATTTTTTTTATTAAAGTAATAATACTCAATGCGCATCAAGTGTCAAGAAGTTGACACAAGACCAACCAGCACCATCACCAATAAAACAAGTACAGTATGAAGAAATTAAGCTCTTAAAAATCTATATCTATATATCTATATAAAGGAAAATCACACAGTCATGACGTGGCATGCTTGAACTTCCTTTTAGCCGATTTCACTTATTTTGGGCAATTCTTATGCCAAATTAATCACTTTTAGGCTGTCCGTCTTCGCTTTCTATATCATCAGTAATCAATTTTAGGCTTATTGTCTTCTATATCAATTAGTTTCGGCCTTTTCATCTGCCACTAGATCAAATGCCATCAAGCGTCAGAGTTATATAACTCACAATTATTTAACCAGGTATATTTCTGCTCAGTTTCGATTTTGTATAGTTGTATACATATATTGGATTATACATAAACGTCAAGTAATATGTTAGAATTTGGATATATGTTTTGGAAATTTTGGTGTGTATTTGTTTTGACTCGCAATCAGTTCTTGGCTCTCCGCCTACCAAATCATCAAACATCAAATGGAGGACCAATTTATTCATGTATATATATCTCGTCATGCACCAGGAAAAGCTATGCTGAAAGGAGAAAGAACACCATATATAATTCAAAGGTATGGCAAAAATTTCATGGAATATGTATTTTGGAGAAATTGATAGTATTTGCTTTGGTTTTTCGTTCTTGAAACTAATCTCAATTTTCTTTGCTTGTAGAATTCTTATGTCCATCTTTTTTCAACCAATAATTCGGGCCTGCAAATCTAGCCACAATATATCCGGTAAACGATTCAAATTATGGTTATTTGTATTAAGAATTTGTTGTTCATGCTTATTTTTTTGGAGATTAGCCTTCTGAACAAGCATTCTTTAAATGATAGATAAAAATGTCTTGGTATCTAATTAACAGTTCTTTTATTGTATTGTTGTTATATATGATTAAATTTGTGTGAAAAAGTTATACTACGGTAAATTATCTTTTTAGATGGTGCCCCAAAGTACATCTCAGAAATTTCAAGAGCTCTTACTGTTTCCAAATTAATCTTTCTATTGTATTGCTAGAAGTTGTCCATCGAAGCAAGTTGATATTTAACACAATTATGTTAATTATCAAGCATGCCCTTTTTATTTGGGTGCTTGATTATATTACTTTATTTTTTTTATAAATATGCTTACTAACAATGTTTTCTTTGATCTTTAAATTTACATATTACTATTTTTGGATTTTGTATTGAGCTCTATATTAATCAGGCTTTGGGAAATTTCAATCTTCTAGAAGTTTATATTGAGCTCTATATTTCCATTAGTTCAGTTATTTAAAGAAGCACACGAGATTAAGGAGAGTACATAATTGTACTTTTGAACAGTGCACCTAATATGTACTTATCTTGTATAATGTATGGTAGGTGTTTGTTTTAAGCTTTTGTCAGGTAAATTATATTCACGTTCTCTTCTTTTTTTTCATGTACCCTTGCTACTTTAGGTGTTATTTGGTCTTTGTTTATTATTCTATTGGCCAGTAGGTCACAACTAAATAAATTTTTACATCTTTCTTTGTGATATTTTGATTGTTGTCAAGGAGCTCAAACTGTTTCAACCTAAACCGATTATTCATTTAGGCTATTCAAGGTGAAATTATCTTAAACTTAAAATTAGAGACATTGACATGGATGGCCTAACAGACATGCCTGATTTAGTTAGGCTGCCTCTATCATATTGTATTATATTATGGTCAGTGTTATGCTTGAAATCCGTGCAGAGAAACCTCATAGAGATTCATTCTGTATGGACAAGGAAATTATTACAAATATCTAATAAGTAATTAACAGTTTCAATCTCTCTAGGTACATTTTTACTTATAAATTATGTCATTATTTTTTTTGTCAATATTAATACTAATTTTGGTTGACTTAAATTATATATAGAATCCTAAGTTCGTTAGATGCACGAAAATAATTTAATAGCTTGAATATTAGATGCATAAGATAATTTAATTATTTTTAATTTTGTAATTATATTACAAAATAAGATATTCTGTAATTATATGTTCCTTATTATATGCATAAGATATTTAATTATTTTTTATTTTGTTCATCAAAACATGTTACTTTTCTCTTTATCAATGATGGAAAACTTTGCACGGCTGAATTTCTTGTGTCAAAGCAAGTCTCATGTGATTTTTCTTATGCGATAAATGTGCTCCTTTGATTTTCTAGGAAAGGTTTTGCATGATTTATTGCACAATTGTGTTTGGTTGCCCACGAAATTTATATGGGGACTGCTTTTGGTCCTTGTGGTGACCATAGACAGACGACATCGCCACTGAAAATTAATAGGTATTTATCAAAAATCTTGAAACCAGCTCTGTAAATCATGACAGAGACCTTTCACAGTTATGCTCGCCTATCTTAAAATTATTATAAATTGCAAGTACAAATGTGGTGGCCTCCAAGAACAATTTCTAGGTATTTAGATAATTAGTATTCCTATCCTATTGTAAATTTATAATCCAACAAGTTGCAGTTACAAAAAAAGTACAGATTATACATGAGGTGTTGCATTTAGTAGTGATTCGTCTACGGTTTGCTCTAATTATGATTTAGGTGCTTGGTTGTATCAGTGTCTTTACGTTGTGTTTTGCTCATGTTGGTGTTATATGGCTTCTATATTTTTTTCATACAATTATGTTTTGTTATTAATCAAGAGACCTTTTTATATACATGTTAGGCATTTGTATGAAATCTGAAGCGAATTAGCTGGACAAAAAACAACACCAGGAAATGTTTAATGCGTATATTATCTCTACAAAAGACATATGATTTGAAATTGGCTCTAACTTCTGTTTCATGAGTTTTGATATTATCTCATGGAGAGACTCACAACAAAGGTCAAGTTTCATATATTTTTTTTCCCATATACTTTGTACATTAAAAATGCAAGTGTTTGATTTACTGATATATTTACCAATTGTAGATATGAGGAAAATGTTCTAAATTTTATTGGCACAAACTATCAACTTTTTACAACGTGGATGCTCATCTACTATTTTATCAGTGCTAGAGAACTAAAGAAAAGTAAATGAGATCCATTGACAAGTATGTTTATGCACCTTAGTCAAGTCATATTGGTCGGATAATCTTTTGTAAATTTTGTACTATTCATTTTTTCCTCATGTTCACCAACTGTATTATTATTGTATACGTTAAGTGAGCAGATATTTATTACAATTTCATGTAAATTGTTTCTTTAACTGAGTGACATGATTACACGGGAGTTAAAAATGTAAAGAGGATAAGGTAATTACCAATAACTAAAAAAAGTGAGCTTATAAAATTTGTAGAAATTTATGATACTCCATAGGAAAAAAGTGCATGTCTAGATACAGTTAATTTTATTGCAACAATGGATGCCTTGCTAAATGAGAAAATCAAAAACAACAATGCACTTATGCAAACATGTTATTAAGTACCTGATAGCGGACTACTGTAATTTGTCAATGGCAATGGTGAAGGAGCTAGAAGAGGAAGAAAAGGAGGGTCCTTATGAGACTCCTTATGAGACACTCAGGGAGACGATGCATCTAAATTAACTTCCAGTTAATCTGAACTTGCGATATCCTTATCTAGACTATAATGTATATCATGCAGAGCTGCAACAAACATCATAAACAATATATCAAATCTTGCAATTCTGTAATTTAGTCCTATTAAACTTGCAAATGTCATGTACATTTCAATTTCCTCATGCAAGTACATGATTTTAGCCTTTTTAGCCTGTCTAACAAAAACTTCATAAATTTACATCACATGCATCCAAAAAAGTTTGCTTAGGTACATTCACTCTATATCTTGCATAAAGAAAAGAAGAACAAGTCGTGCCTGGAACAAGATTTATAATTTTTATTCCCATTTTTCTGTAAATTCAATTTTTAATGATAATCAATGTTAATTAAAATATGAGTCAAATTTTCATTTTAAGTTCTTCATATATTGGAGCACTGGGGAAAAAATCTCCACTAAAGCATGTGATATATAATACAATAAACATAAAAAGAATTAAACACCAAAAAAAATAATGATAATAAACAAAAAACTAAAATGGAATTATAATGTGTGGTACATTTGAATTGTGGTTTTATTAAAAAATAATCAAAACTGAAAAGTTTTACCTTCAACTTTACTGTCTTATCATATTTTACCTTTTTACAAAGATTTTAATTATAATTTTTACACTTTTAATATTTTATATTTTAAAATTAATGTTTTTTCTTTATGAATATTTTCATAATTTTTGTCTATCCATGAAATTCGAAACTTATTTTTATCTATTTTTAGACTGTGTCTTACTGTCTTGAATATTTTTTCAGACTGCGCGAAGCGCGGTTTCTTCGTCTAGTTATTATAATAATATAATATACCACTTCTAGACTCGAGTTCCCCTTGGAGAACAATCACTCAAATCTTTGTCCATTGCATCTTACTTGGAATATTTTGGGTATATCCAAACTACACAGTCTTGTCTTAATTATTACACTAATGATCACTTTAACGGGTGCATCAATATAATTGACTGATTAGAGAGATTAACACAAAATTGTTTCAAATAAGCCGGCTACTACCTTCGTTCGTCCCACTGGATTCTTAATATTTGAAATATAAAGTTCAACACGTATTCTAAAACTATTATTTAGTATATTTTCATAACTTAATTTTAAATTATTTTTTTCTGAATAAAAGTTCAATGAGTTATAGAATTATACCAAATAAGGCCTTAAAATAGTTGTCGATCACTCTATTTTAAATGTTAATAATTTAGAGGGACGAAAGTAATATTATTTTTGAGGAATGAGCAGAATGACCCCACCGACTCTTCTTTCTACCGCCGTTACAGTGCCCGTTTTGAAATCTTAATTTATAAATTAAATTAAATAAGTGAGTTACAAGTAATAAGTAGATGAATCATTATAAGTTACTAGCATAATAACGGTGCGATACACGGGTCATTTTCTAGATTTTTTTTGTGCACCATACAATTATATTAGTAAAATTCTTGATCGTTTTCTTATTGATAAATATTGTATAAACCGTTCTAAAACATATCAAATATAATTTGAGTATTATCAATGTGTACAATTTTCATGTAAAATATTAATAACGTTCATAATATTTCTAATATATCTCACTAATCATAATATATATTTTCTTATTTGTGTCGTGTAATTTGTATTTACTAAATGAATACAAGCAGGGCAGTCACCGTACGTGTAAAAGGAAAAGATTGAAGTTAATCCATCAAATATTGACAATATTTTTATGAAAAAAAAAACTAAAAATTGACATATATGTATGTTGTAGGGTATAGTAAATTTTTTGAGTTTAGGTCAAATAAACCCGAAGTAATGAGATTTTTTTTATTACTAAAGTCATTACTAATTTACAATTACCTTGCTTAATTTAAAAGGATTAGTAATGCATAATTAAAGTGGTCAAGACCTATAATCGTAATATTCAACAAAGTAGAATTTACACTACAATTAATATAAGTTTATTTTTTAAGAAAAAATGTTATTTTTTTAATTCAACATTTATGCTGATTTAATATCATTTCTAATGTCTTAATTCATTAACTAAAGTTGATCTCGGGCGTGTACTTAGCTTTTAATCCTCTCTATTATACAAAGTTAATTTTATAACATGTCAGATAATTGTCAATTCATAAATTAAAATTGACATAATCTATTTAGTTTTTAACACATTGAAAAAAAACTTAAATTTAATTGATCATTCTTATTTTCAAAACATAAAAGACTTTTGTTATTTTCTTCTAGTATATATATCAATAACTCTGAAATACACCATTAAAATTGAATCTTTTAATCTTGGTAAAGATAAAGTCACATGTGTGTGTATGTATGTAAATTATTATTTATTATATTTTCGAGTAAATTATGTTGGTCTCGTTTATTTATATACTATATATCTTGGCCATGTATATATCTAATTGTTATTCAGTAAATTACTCAAATAACATGTATTTATGATTATTAAAAAATTATAATTATCTAATAAATAAATTACAATTATTTATATATCATAGTCGTAGTAGCACTGAAAATCAAACAATATCTATTTTTGCTCAACAGCGCATCGGTCATGGATGAGACGTAAAATTAATTCATATATCGTAAAGACTAAATACTGATATTCAGAAGTTTTTTTAAGAATCTGAAGATAAAATTGTACTAATATCATCATTCAAATTATTTTGAAATTTCTTTCATTTATGATTATAATATTTCTTTCTATAATAACTTGATAACATTGTATATTATTTTTCTAAAATTAAATATATTCAATTTGATGATTTTGTTTCAATATTAGTTGAACTTGTTAATCCTTTCAAATATCGATAAATATTATTTTTTTTATTTAGATAGCATAACATGGATTAAATCAAATAGTACAATACATGATAGTTTTAACCTTTTTTAAAATAATTCAAAATAGATGTACAATATTTTCAAAAAAAAAATATTTTTTTTTGTAAATTTATTATTGCTATTTTTTTAAAAAAAATTGAATTCTATAATTTTTCAAGTTTCTTATATATATATATTCATATATATTCTATTGAATCCTTATTTTAAGTTGAGTACGGGAGTCCATATATGTTTTGCAAGTAAAATAGTATAAAATATTTTGTAAAACGTATTATAATGTGAATCATGTTCGGCAAATATCACAATTTTAATAAATTTCTTGCAAATTTCATACATTTGTCAAGTTGAACATTGCAGAATATATGATTTTATAGAACATGATCAGTTTGAAGAAAATAGGTATTCACGTTGTAGAATAAGTAAATATTCAACTTGCTGAACATTAATGATATAACATCATAACACACATTTATATCATGTGGTTTATTATTTTAGTTTTTAAATTATTAGAAACATAAAACATGAACCATTATATTAGATTTTAATATAAAGTCAGGATTTTGGACTCTAGAAATCCACAAAAAATGGACTTTATGTATATGATTACTTATAATAACCATATAAAATTTAGGATTTGTCTAAAAAATAATTGAATATAAAAATATCTTTACTTAAATAATGCAATAAATAAACTATTTTTTCTATGAAGAAGAATCAAATGTCTTACCAATTTTCAAATAACATGTTAATAAAAAATATTAATTTTACTTCATAGTTGTAGTTTAGTTTTTCTAAAGAGAATGAAAACAATAGGACTTTTGGAGCACCTCTTTATAAATTCACCATCATTGAATAATATTTTAAACCTAATTTATTTGAAGTGAAACATTAAAAAATAAATCGATTTAGTATATCTTCGTAGTTTTAAATGAGCTCGTGACATCTCATGTCGAATTTTGAATATATTTAAATATTGGGTCAAGTTCCAGATATAATAATGTAAAACCAGTCACTTAGTAATTTTGATACATAATATCAATTGACTTGATCGTATAAAGATCTCAAAACTATTAATTTTTATTAATATAAGATATTATAAATTTATCCTTATTGGTAAGATATTTTCGTCGAGTTCATAATTTAAATTTATTAAACCTAGATAGTGATGATGATTTTCGGCTGGTCATGTAGTCAAAATTCGAGTATTTTTTCAAAATGGGTAAAAATTCTAATTTTGAAGCTAGTAATTTTGATACATATTATCAATTGACTTGATTCTATAAAGACCTCGAAGATATTAATTTTTACCAACATAAGATATCATAAAACTTCTCTTTGTTGGTAAGATTTTCTAGTCGAACTCATAATTTAAATTAAACCTAGGTAGTGATGTGTTATTTACGGGCAGGTCATTAGTCAAATTTCGAGTATTTTTTGAAAAATGGGTCAAAGTTCTAATTTTGAATTCGAAATAAATTGAAATACGCTAATTATAACTTATCTAAATATGTAGTACACATATATATTATTTATATAAGTGTATCTCTTTTCAACATATAAAAAATTAATTATATGTACAATTTATTTTTTATTAAAATATATATTAAAAATATATGAGACATACTTTTCAAATTAAAAATTGTTTAATAAGTAACGGAATGATTCGTTAATGTACTATGCTTAACTTTATATCTCAAATTCAATTATTCAAAACTAACTCTACAAATTTTTTAGTAATCATGTTTAAAGTTAAATAAATTGTTACTATTTACGACAGTCACATGTGTATGATAAAACACTTAAGTGACAAGTGACAGTGTGGTGTAGTGGTAAGATGATGTGTTTGTGAAGGCAAAGACCCGGGTTCAATTCCTCCTAACAATTTTTTTTATATAAATTTAAACTACAAGGGTAAATTAGTCATTTCATTGAGACTTTTTAATCTCATGAATATTATCACCATGTTCTCTTATTATATATAGAAGAGATATAAATGTTTGTATAATATTATTTATAAGTCAGATTTTTTTTACTTAAATGAATCAAAATAAACATTTTTTAAATATAATTATATTAATTCGTGAATTTTAGATTATATTAATATTTTAAAATATATTTTTAAAAACTAAAGTTAATAAAAAAGACAAAAGATTAAAATAAGTTAAGAAAAAGTACGTACTTACTAACATTCGACTTATCAATTTATAAGTTGAAAATTCAATTTATAAGTTGGGTCGGCAAATACCCTTCAATAATTATTTACGGGCTTACAAATCAATAAATGACGTATATGCTTTTTAACAAACCGGCCCATAATATGTAAATTTCGTTTTACTCAAATATGTGGATATGCCATATGGCCAACCAAGTGCGGGTATAAGTGATTGGACTTTTGTACCCCTTAGAGGAGGTTAGGCTTCGATTCGTGACATGTGCCTGCGTAATCGATTAGCAAAAAAACATATGTGGATATGGACAGCAACGGAATCATTTTGTCGATCTTCCATTCATAAATTTTGAATAAATAGTGATAAAGAATACGTAGAACAAAAAAGAAAATTGTAAAGATCCATCTTTAAATTTATAATTATTGAAGAACATTAAACATGTAGAGAAATATAACAAGAAAATTACTTAACAATCTCACTCCGCCACTCAGCGTCCTTCTTCCATCCATGTTTACCATCAAGACTAACATACAATCCATCTTCTCTCACGTCCCAGAATATAATCTTATGACCTAAATATTCTTGACTATAAGCAACTATACCAGCGAAATAATTTGTCTCATTCCAATATATAGTGCAGTAAGACTGTGAAGCAGTCTTCCAAAGAATCCAATCATAAGCATGGTTTGGACTCACACCTGTCGGCTCTCTATAACCGCAAACAACACCAATTGTCGATGATGTTATCTTGTTCGTAATCCGAACATCAACTGAGTCGATACCTATAGTTCTGGACTTACCAGTGCATATGTATAACGTTAATAATAAAATTACTAGAGAGAGGCGAGGTGAAGCCATGAATTTCTGTGTATTTTCGTGTGCCTGAAGCTTTTAAATGGCTAGCATAGTAGTTTAGATGACAGTCCTGTGCTTTATATACTGCATGTCCATCCCATAATTTGCTCTGCAGTAGAAATTAAGTCTGTAATTGTTACATGTTTATGTGCAGATATATATGGGAATGATTTGTTATTTTTGATACAAAACAGAGAAGAAGATATCGTGCAGATATATAGGAAAAATGACATAAGACTGTACATATAAAACATATTGAAGAAGGAATGTGTATATAAACTAGTAATTTGTTTTGAAAAGGAGGAGAATATATTTGTGCATATTAAAAAGTAGAGAAGATACTGTGTGAGATATAAAACATATTTAAGAAGGAATGTGTATACAAGCTAGTAATTTGTTTTGAAAATAAGGATAATATATTTGTGCATATTATAAAAAAGTAGAGAAGATACTGTGTGAGATATACAACATATTTAAAAAGAATGTGTATACAAGCTAGTAATTTATTTTGAAAAGGAGGAGAATATATTTGTGCATATTAAAAAGTAGAGAAGATATTGTGTGAGATATAAAACGGATTAAATATCAAAGTGGTCACTCAACTGAAGTTCATATATCAGTTTAATCATCAAACTTAACGGGGTATCATTTGGATCACTAAAGTAATAATAAATATCAAACAAATACCTCAAAATATGTGCTCGAGAACTAAAATTTATTTTATGGAGTTCTAAACATTTTTTTAAATCTTATTACAACCAAATGAAAAGTTATGAATTCATAGTATTTTAGATGATTTTTTGAGATTTTTAAAAATTTATCTACTAATTATTTTTGTTTAAATAAATCAAATGACTACAAAATTAAAAATAAATAATAGATAAATTTTAAAAAATCTTATTATATTATAGAAAATACTAGAATTCATATATTTTCATTTGGTTGTAATAGGATTCAAGAAAAATATATAGAACTCCATAAAATAAATTTTAATTCTCGAGCACATATTTTGAGGTATATGTATGATATTATTATCACTTTAGTGATTCAAATGATACCCGTTAACTTTGATGATTAAACTGATATATGACGTTCAGTTGAGTGACCCCTTTTATATTTAACCCGATATAAAACATATTTAAGAAGGAATGTGTAATATCCCGTAATTTTTTTAGAATTCGATTGATAAAAGAATAATAGAATAAAAAAGATTAAAATTAGATAAGGACTAGGATTTAAAATTGAATTAGACTAAAGGGCCTAAAATTTGGATCCAATTCTAATATGGATAACTTGTAGGTTAAGATATGGGGTTTTGTATCGTTATAAATACACCATATTCGTCTTTCTCGTTTTTTATATAAGAATTCGTAGGGCTCTTCTCAGCAAAAATCAGCAGTCTTGTAAAATTCGTAGAAAATTCATCGTAAGTCAGAATTCAGTGATTCTAGACTTTTCGGAGAGATCTTTTCGTTCTCCACAACTTTTGTGTTTTGTGTTTTTCAAGATAACGTCGTTTAGAGGGTCAAAAAAGAGTAAATTCAGATCTGGTCAGGCTTTGAGGTAAGTACCTTTTGACTTACTTTTAAATTTCCGAAAAGATATTTCAGTTCTGTTTTTAATTTCATATAAGATATAAAAACTTTGATTTCGAAATTATAAGATATAAGTATTTGTGAATTTTAGAACCCAGTCTCTACGTTTTCGAACCGTTCGTAATTTACGCTATAGTTCCGGAACTAGCCTTAGATACCCTTATTAGGCGCACAAGTGTGCAACTTTAGATACCTATTAAGGGCGCGTAATTATTGAACTTTAGATGCCGACCACTGGCAAAGTGTGGTATAAAGAATAAGAATAAGAATTAGATGCCGGCTACTGGCAAAGTGTGGCCGTAGATCAAGACTGTGGTATTTATAAGAATTATCGTTTCGTTCTGTTTTATTCTGCTCAGATCTGTTATAAAATCTGTACTGTTATAAATCCTGCTCTGTTCTGTTTTAAATTCTGAATTTTAAAATATAAAACTTTGGGTTGGATTTATTTTAGAAAATGTTTTACAAAATTATTATTGTTTTAAGAAAAATCGTTTTATCAAAACACCCATTGTTTTTCTGTTTAAAAGTTAGTCAATTTGTACTTGCTGAGCTGTGTAGCTCATTACTTACAATTTCAGGTTTCGTCCGAGATTCGAGTTGAATAGCATTGGAGTTCGAGGATCTTAGTATTGAAGTAGATTGACTTTTGGACCGTTTCCGTTAGCTGCGCTTTTGTAATAGTCTCCTTTGTAATTGAATTTTGGATTAATAATTGTATTAGAATTTAGTTTTGTATTTAGAATTAATAGTCCGGAAGTGCGGGTCGTTACATGTATACAAGCTAGTTATTTGTTTTAAAAAGGAAGAAAATATATTTGTGCATATTAAAAAGTAGAGAAGATACTGTGTGAGATATACAACATATTTAAGAAGGAATGTGTATACAAGCTAGTTATTTGTTTTGAAAAGAAGAACAATATATTTGTGCATATTATAAAAAAGTAGAGAAGATACTGTGTGAGATATACAACATATTTAAAAAGAATGTGTATACAAGCTAGTAATTTATTTTGAAAAGGAAGAAAATATATTTGTGCATATTAAAAAGTAGAGAAGATACTGTGTGAGATATACAACATATTTAAGAAGGAATGTTTATACAAGCTAGTTATTTGTTTTGAAAAGAAGGACAATATATTTGTGCATATTATAAAAAAGTAGAGAAGATACTGTGTGAGATATACAACATATTTAAAAAGAATGTGTATACAAGCTAGTAATTTATTTTGAAAAGGAGGAGAATATATTTGTGCATATTAAAAAGTAGAGAAGATACTGTGTGAGATATACAACATATTTAAGAAGGAATGTGTATAAAAGCTAGTTATTTGTTTTAAAAAGGAAGAAAATATATTTGTGCATATTAAAAAGTAGAGAAGATATTGTATGAGATATAAAACATATTTAAAAAGGAATGTGTATACAAGCTAATAATTTGTTTTGAAAAGGAGGAGAATATATTTGTGCATATTAAAAAGTAGAGAAGATACTGTGTGAGATATAAAATATATTTAAGAAGGAATGTATATACAAGCTAGTAATTTGTTTTGAAAAGGAGGAGAATATATTTGTGCATATTAAAAAGTAGAGAAGATACTGTGTGAGATATAAAACATATTTAAGAATGAATGTGTATACAAGATAGTAATTTATTTTAAAAAGGAGGAGGATATATTTGTGCATATTAAAAAGTAGAGAAGATACTGTGTAAGATATAAAACATATTTAAGAAGGAATGTGTATAAAAGCTAGTAACTTAGTTTAAAAAGAAAGAAAATATATTTGTGCATATTAAAAACTAGAGAAGATATGAGTGACACCAAGTACCTAAAAATGTCTACGAAGCTGGATCTTAGAAGCGTGTACCATCAAATAAGGGTATAGGAGAAATACATCACAAGACAGCTTTCAAAATACAATTTGGGCATTATAAATTCTTAGTGATGCCATTTGGCTTAATTAACGCTCCTGCAACTTTTCAGTGCATTATAAACGAGTTATTTACTAATCAGTTGAAGAAGTTTGTTTTGATTTTTTTCGACGGTATTCTAATCTATATTCCGACCATGTAGGGCCATTTAAATCATTTCTGAATTGTGTTTGAAGTTCTATAAAAAAATTAGTTGTTTGTCAAGTTGAATAAGTTATAAAAAGGTAGCAGCTGATACAAGAAAGGTGGAGGCAATGCAAAACTGGCCTAAGGCCTTTAAGAAAGAGTGTTTGTAACATCAGTATTGATACAAATAAGAGTATATGGGGGTTTTATAGATACAAGTAAATAACTATTTTTTATCAAATCGCTAGTTTTTTCGGACTGACGTGTAACGGGTATAATTTCGCTCGTGGATTTAGATGTTCACGAACCGAGTCGAGCCGAGTTTTGATCGAATAGAGCCGAGTTTTAATTTTTTTCTGATGAACCGAGCCGAACCGAGCTTTTTTAACAAACTTAAAACCATGTTCGAGTTCGAGTTCGAGCTCGTTACTGAACAAGCTGAACACGAATTTTTATCGGACAAAATCAAGCTGAGTCGAAACGAGCCGAACACGAGTTTTCTCCATCAAAATGAGCCGAGTCGAACCGAGAGAAGTGAAAAATTCTGATCAAAACACTGGTTGACTGTTAAATAACAAACCAAATACTTTTATTTTTTTCTAAAATTTTTGTCATATCACTAAAATATATACTCCCTCCGTCCCCCCCAAATGTTTACATTTGGGTTAGACACAGAGTTTAAGAAAAATGATAAAATATTGGAGGAAAGTTAAAAAAGTGAGTAAAGTAGCGAGAGCGATTAATATTATATGTATAAAGTGGGTATAGTGGAGAGAAGTAGTGGATGTCGTTAGTTTAAAAATTATAAAAACTTTACTATTTTTGGAAAATTTTGAAATGTAAACAATTGGAAGAAACATCCCAAAAAGGAAAGTGTAAACAAATGAGAAGGACAGAGGCAATAGATCTTAACATCCGTATGGTTAGATCATTTAAAAATATTTAAAAAAAAAATGAAACATTAATATTAGACTAAACACTAGTTGCAAGTAGTGCTGAGCAAATAAAAACCGAAAAATCGAAACCGATCCGAAAAAACAAAAAACCGAACCGAAAAAATCGAAACTGACGAAAACCGAAAAAAACCCTAACATATTTCTTATCAAACTGCATCCGTTCCTTTGCATGAGATTCAGCATCAAGAAGTGATCATAATGATTTGATCCAACTTCAAAATGCCAATGTCTAATTATTAGCAACCATCATTTCAGCTAGGCTTGTAAATAGACCGGGTTTCATGGGATCGACCTAAATCCATTTACATATTTTTTTTATCAAATTCAAATACAGATTTTTCCCTCCAAATTCGGAACCATTAGATTACAGACGTTTAACAATATTTAAATTTAAAATACAAAATTCTAACATAACACAGAGTACATAAAAAAGATTCTAACATAATATTATTAAGTTTAAACACAAATACAAATTGATTTCATAAGTAGAGAGAAAGAGGTAGCCGGGGCCTGAGGGTAACTTCCAGTGGTGTTGCTTTTGCGATAGTAAGGCCTGCATTTTCAGTCATATCGATAGGCAAGTCCGAAACAGTTCCAAGCTCAAACCCGTGAAGGAAACGAGCCAGTGTCAAGTGCAGAACCTGGAGAGCAAGATTGATGGCAGGGCATGCCCTTCTTCCCGAACCAAATGGTATTAGCTCAAAATTCTTCCCAAAAACGTCAACATCAATATGTTTTTCAATAAACCTCTCAGGCTGGAACTCCAGGGGGTTGGACCAAATGCTAGGGTCACGTTGCAACTTTGAGACGTTTACAAATAAGCGCGTGCCAGCTGAAATGTGAAAGCCTGCTAAAGTGCAATCTTCCCTTGCTTCATGGGGAGCAATAATTGCTGCACCTGGGTATAATCGCAAGGTTTCCTTGACAATTGCTCGCAAGTAAGAAAGATTCTTTACATCTGATTCATTTACCTGCCTATCTCTTCCAACATGCTTTTCCAATTCATCTTGAACTTTTCTTAGCACGTGGCGGTTGTTAAGTAGCAACGAGACTGCCCATGTAAGCGTGATCATCACCGTGTCAATTCCACCTAAGAGAAGATTCTGTAGAGGGCAGTGCATTGTACAACCACATATTATAGTGAAACAAATTAACAGGCTATACTAAATTGAGTTTCTTACCATAAAACAGATGTATATATACTTCCTGTTAATCTTGGATTCGTTAGGCATATGTAAAATTTCTGTCATTTCAGCAGGTGTAGTTGGACTTACCAAGCAAGTGGACTTAATAGAAGTATCAGAGATCTGGGCAGAAGGATCAGAATCCATGACATTCAGCATAACGTGCATAAAGTCTTGCTCCACTTCATCAATGCTTGAAAGTTTCCTCTTCTGTCGATGCTCCTTCATCCAGAACTCGAGTATTTCATCCAAGTCTTTAGCCGTCTTCTTCATTTTTCCCTTGTATCCTGTCAATGAATCTATCCAACCAAACAGTGGAAATTCATCGGTAACCATGATCAAACCCACGAGATGCATGAAATCCCCCAAGGCCTTCTGAAACCGTCTCGACTCCTCACCAGTGCCAAAGGAATGCTTTCCCACCACCATTCTGCCCACTATATTCACTGTTAGGTCTCCAAATCTCTCTTTCAGTTCTACCACAGGCATGTTATTTCCTTCTCCTTTGCTTATCCACAGCTCATAAAGCCCCTTGATAAAGAAATTGATTTCTGATTCCTGAACATGCTTGAGCTTTTCAAGTCTGCTGTTGCATAGCATCTCAACCATTACTAGCTTACGAAGATCACGCAAGTTTCTCCCATAAGGAAGAAATCCCAACATAGTATGGTTATATCCCATGATCTCTGCGGCAAGAGATTTTGGACGGGAAGCGAAGACTTTGTCCTGAACTGTAAAGCATTCTCTTGCAATTTCCCAGCTACTTACCACAAGAGTTTTGTGAATTCCTAGTCGCAGCAAGAAGACAGGTCCCAATTTATCTGCCATGTCTCCGAGTGAATGATGTAACAGCTTGCTGCCTCCTAAAAGATGAAGATGACCGATGATTGGCCATGCCCCAGCAGGTTCAGGAGGAGCATATTCACTCTTGTTGCTTCTGGCATGGATACTCAAGATCCTCCATACAAATGTAATAAAAAAAATTAGGCCACAAAGTAAAATGACTTGAGGCTGAAGGCTGAACTCCATTTCTTTGAACTATAGTAGATCTTAGTGCTGTATATACATACTAGTTGATTAGATAATCAAGTACAGTTGATCAAATTACAGTGGATCAACTGGAAAGTAATACTGAAATATTGTTTCTAATCTGCTATTACAGATTGTATAAAAACTGGAAATGATTTGATATACCTGCCCAACACCTCTTGGTATCGCGGTATATCCTCCCCAAAAAATAAAGCGGTGAGTTTGTTTAACTAGAGAAAAAATGATATACCTGAGTAATATTTCTTCAAGATGACAGACAATAATATAAAGGACTTTTAAATTTTGTCCTTAATCTAATGTCTATTACAGACCACAAACTATGATTTTTTCCTTATCAGTTCTCTCATCATCACATCATCATCATCATCACAACTACGTGTAATACACTAAATCACTTTAAATTCATTTATACACGTACAATTACCTAGCAAAATACATTCAACAATGTGAATATGTGAGTCAATTTGCTACATATATCCAGGTGAAAATTCAAATGATTACTTATGATTATGTGGATATGTACAGTCTACATGTTTGATATCATTGCAGCTGCCTGGGGGTTCGGAGTAACGATAAATTTGGGGGGAGTGGGAATCGATATATTTAGACCAATATCATCAATAGGCGGGTGCTGTTTATGATGGTCAGTAACCGACTGATAAACCATGGCTAATGCGAGAACCTGCAGTTAACAGAAGTGATCAATGAATATAGTACAAGAACCCCGTAAATCTTGTTGAACGCAAAGTAGAGCCTACAGGAAGCTTACAATGTGATCTCGATCCGGAGGTCCATATATACCCGTTGTTACTGCCGTTTTCCTTCGTGAATCAACTGAAGGGGGATCAGAGATCTCAGTAAATCCAGTAGGAACTACCATAACAGGCAGCCCTACTAGATTACCCATACATACTCTTTCACGGTCGGTCACACTACCAACAAATGCATCAACTGTGAAACTCTCCCTTACCTCACGTATCAATTTACCACGAGCTCTTTGTGCCTGTAGAAATTAATTATATTCAGAAGTCCTGAACAATATAGTAATAACAAAATGTACTAGTTGTAGGGAATGCATTACTCCTCTTATTAATTATGTACCTAGATAAGACAATTTTAAAAACAAATCTTTAATAACAAGTCTAATGCTAGATGCAAAATGGCTATAGTCATTGCTAATTTGGCACCAAAAAATATTTTTTGGTGCTAAAATAAAACTTCAACTTCAATGCTGGTTGGATTTTGCAACTAAATAGTTCCAAATTAATTTTGCCCCCCCCCCCCCTCCTAAGTTTCATTTAAAGCACATCAAGATTCATTTCATTTATGGTTATTTGATGATGTGGCTATGCATATATGCATCCTTGGTTTGAAATTTAGAACCGAGTATGCATTTATGCATATTTATGCATATCTGCATCCAAATATAGAATTCCTATGGAGTTGAGTTTTTTAACATTTGTCCCAAATCATAGAAATAGAACCAACTTAAGCGTTGTATTGGACTTGCTCTAACAACATCTATGTTTGTTTCCACTCATATGTACCAAATTACCATATTAGTGACCATGTTCCTTTGCACCAATCTATGCCTAAAAACTACCCAGGCTTAAAAAAGTTGCACCATCTTAAGCCCAAATAACAGAGGGTTATCTCCTTCCGAGGATATTATAGTTAATACTGTAAAGTAACCCAATCAAGTGAATATAACACATGTTAGTACTTAAAAATGCAAATTATTTTAATTCTCATCAACATATAATTGTATGTACCTGGCTGTATATTACTCAAAGAAATGCACCTGGATGTATATTACTCAAATACTGCACCAGTTCACATCATCTAAATAATTGTATGTAGGCATAACTTAATTAAATACACATGACAAAATTTCTAAACTTTCTACCTCCGATTTAAATCAGCTTATATGAGAATACCTGAAAATAATCCACGGCTGTTATCACACGTGCACGACGAAGCCTAAGA
Organism: Apium graveolens; assembly: GCF_009905375.1. NCBI lineage: Eukaryota > Viridiplantae > Streptophyta > Magnoliopsida > Apiales > Apiaceae > Apium > Apium graveolens. The sequence goes on from NC_133650.1 coordinate 1,419,567, forward strand.
GGCCACTGATCTTGAACTTCATATTCAACTTCCATTCCGTTACGCTGCCACTCATCAAAGTGAGCCAACATATCGACATCTAGTGTGTAGTTTAAAATACCTTGAACAGAGTCCACTGTATAATTCAACTTAAAAGGAACCACTTTAACACCCTTTGACTGGAGAACTTGAACAACCTGCGCAACATATAAGATGCACATAGTCAATCATTTCAATTCTTAAAAACTTCTTAAAAAATCATGGATATGATGTCGGAAAAAGACCGATTTTATATCACCATTCTAACCCTTCTCGGGGGATTTCATCCACAAACGCAAAGTTTATGGCTGACTGATATGGCTCATCATCATTTAGCTATTGCATTTATTTTTCTCGTTGCCGGTCATATGTATAGAACTAACTTCGGTATTGGACACAGTATGAAAGATCTTTTAGATGCACATATTCCTCCGGGGGTAGATTAGAAACCTCTGGTAAAATGCCCGCCCGCAACCCAGCAGACCCTGTCCCGGCAAAACCAATAAACAAAAAATATATTCAACTTTTTCTATACAATAATACCAATAATGAAAAGCACGTGATGAGTAAAGTATGAAGTTCGCCCTACCAATCATCAGAATTGGGAATGCTATTGGCTTGGGCTTTAAAAATAGGGAAAAAGAGGATTCAGGAGGCCTGTAAGAATCGAGATAAAGACGACTGAGCCAACTAAATAAAAGACAATGAAAAAAATGAAGTCACCTCCATGCTAGCATCCTCGAGATAACCAACAGTTAGCTTTGTTATGTCTACCATGAACGGATCATCAAAGAAGATGTTTCTTGAAGAAAGATCATCTGGATCCTTTCCCCGGATCGCATCAAGGATAATTGCACAGTCTGCTGCACTTCGACAGAATGGTCCCAGCTTATCCTATCAAAATCAAATATAGGCTCAGTTCTCAGGGGGATCGAGCAACAAAAGGGGAGAGTAAAATGCGCAAGATTAAGTGTTTCTACGCTACCAAGCTGTCTGACACACTCATTACACCAGTACGACCCACAGTTCCAAAAGTTGGACGTAATGCAGTCACTCCACAACGATCAGCAGGATACATCATGGACCCAGCAGTCTCTGAACCAATTGCAAACGGAACCATTCCTGCACAAACTTTTCTTTGTAAATACATATCTCGAGATTGTAATATAACTTTATGAACATACAATCTAAGTTGATAACTTGATGTTTCCCTGTACTTTAAAATGACTAAACAACAAAAGTATACCCGCAGAGGTGCTTGAAGCAGGTCCAGCAGATGAACCATACGAGTACTCCTCAATATTCCAAGGATTTCTTGTCCTACCCCCAAACCAAATGTCATTATATGCCAGTGATCCTGTGACCAGCTTCGCAAGAAGGACTGCTCCAGCAGTAGTCAGCCTGTAAATTATAAATAAACCATAAACAAACATAAGCCGGCTTGAAGGTTCAATGTAGAAACTACTCAAAGGCAGGTACCAGAACTTTGTGATACCTCTTGTAAACCCAAGCTTCTACGTCCAGAACTTGATCTTTAAATGATGTTGAACCCCAGGTTGTTTTGTATTGAGGCACCACAATTAGGTCCTTCAACCCGTAAGGTATTCCATGAAGGGGACCTGTAGAAAAGAATATGACATTTCGATAGCTGTTTTATTTAAAACACAGACAGAGTTACAAGGACCAAAGTAAAATATAGAGTTGCTCTCATTCTACAAATAATTTCGACATACCACCTTAACAAGGAAGTAGGAGACAACAAGATAATAAGTGTATCTTATAGGTCAAAGGTTATACTCCTCAAATTCAAGTTACTGCTTAAGCAAAACCAAACAAATAAGGGACAAGAAAATCTCGTGGAACTACATGTTGCTTATAAAGAGGCAGTTGAGTAGACTAAGCAGCTGGTCTCCTTTGAACATAATAAAAACACTAAATGATAGTTCTTGATAACTTGAAACCTTATCTGATTTAAACCATGCAGCATGAAATTGAGGGCACAAATTATGCATACCTAAATACACTCCTTGGGACAGCAGATGATCAGCCGCCTTGGCTTGCTTGTATGCCAATTCCTCAGTGAAGGTGATTACAGAATCAAGAACGGGATTATATCTGTGTAAATACCGAAAGACAGTCACAGAAAGCAATCTTGACTAGCAAGGTGGCCCGGGGACTTGGGCATATGGCTATTACCTCTTCAGCCTCTTCAGGAATATCCCTGTAAGCTCCTCGGATGAAATTTGTTTGGTCTTAATGAGTTGCCCAAGTTCAAGAACCTGCAACCAGAATGTCATGCATGTGACATGTCAGAGAAAAAAAGGCGCAAGTATTTATTAATCATGTTAAGCCATCACAAAAAGCTCTTACAGTCATAAAAGCAATGTCTTCATCAGAACTTGGCTTCTGCACACCTGGCACTGATGGATAGTTGAATCTGTTGCTTACATTTTGTGCTTCTTTAGAATTCCACTCAGGATTAAATATCAAATAAGATGGGTCCTGCAAGCCCCCATTTTCAGAAGCAACCAGTTTCCTGTTGGCATCACTTACAGGGATGTTAAGCTCTCTGGCACCATTACCAATCTCCAGCATCTATGCAATGAACAATACCAGAATAATCTGAGTACCCCCCAAATTTTAAAGTACAAGACTATTCCATGCCAAAATTACCTTAGCATCATTGAAGAAGTCTGCACCCAACATCTTAAATCCACACTTAAGCAGAACAGCTTCATCACAATGGTTTTCAGGTCTTTCAAATTGGTTTTTTGCATTAGCTTTTCCTCTGTCCTGATCAAGAAAAACAAAGTATAACTGTGCAGGATTATACTATAAGAGTTAACTACTTGACACTTGCATGATATATAATTCTAATGGAGATGACTTTTTGAATCTAGTACTTGATTTTACAGGCTTGAATAAAAGGATCCTAAAATGGCTATAATTTCCTGGGCCTCATCTTCTTTTGAGAATTAATTTTCTAAATATCTATACAAGTATTTTCGTACCCACCTGTTTCTAAAAATGTCAGGCCACAAATATTGAATCTCACCATGGGCGGAAGTGAAATTCTAAGGTGACAGAGCTCCCACATAAATACAATGAATAATATATTGTAGTACACTACAAAAGATAATTAAAAATACTGGTAACAATTTGTAATTTACTAGTGTGTAATTTTGTAATCGTAACAATGTCCCATGATAGCAAGTTCTGTAATAATGTTGGTGACTTAATACTACTACCTTGAGGTGATTGTACTACTTGAGTTCGTGTCTGTGACATTAAAATTTGTAGCTGGTTTCCAGATTGTGAAGCCTAAAATCGTTTATAATGCAACATGATCCGATATATATTTAACCATCTCGTAAACATTGCAAGCGAGAAAGAAAGAAATTACAAAAGCCAACTTGTTTCAAGAGGTGACTTGTAAAAAAACTTTCATTGGCTTCACATTACCATTATTCTTCCCATCTTACAAGTAAACATAACTCTTTCTTACACCCATTCGGTCTACAAATGTATTATTATCTCCTTATACTATGTCATCTTGCATATTCTCACCTCATTTCATAATGATATATTAGTCCCGACTAAATATTTTTGCTCCACCACTGTCTAATAATCATGTGCAAATCCGCAAATTACAATGCTAGACTTGGATGAATTATAATACTGTGGTTTCATAGTTTGAAAAATTGATCAGTACAATAAACACCAAGAAAATTCAGAATTTTTTAAAACCATATTAATCAACATTGTTTAGATAAATTACACAATCGCATATCAAACACACTCCGGTAGGATGTAATAGCTGTGAGAGAGAGAGAGAGGGGGTGGGAGTGGGGGGGAGAGAGAGAGAGAGCCAAGAAAATTCAGAAAATATTTAACCAATATTAATCAACATTGTTTAGATAAATTACACAATCGCATATCAAACACAATCCGGCGGGATGTAATAGCTGAGAGAGAGAAAGAGAGGGGGAGAGAGAGAGAGAGAGAGAGAGAGATTACCAAGTAAGGAGTTGATTGAGACAGTGGCGTTGACTGTGTTGAGGAAAGGAGGAGGAGAAGTACAAGGACCAGTAGAAAAGGCGGCGAGAAATGTAAGTACAGAGACATAGACTTGCTAGGAACTCGTGTTTGCCACATTGTCGCTAAAACTTGCATAAACGATTGGTGCCTGAACTCACTTGAACCGCCAATTAATCTCGTTTACAAACGTATTCTAAAAATTCCCGATTTTTAAAAAAATTTCGGATTAATCCCCTATAAAGTATCCGATCTAAATTCCCGATTTTTAAAAAAATTTCGGATTAATCCCCTATAAAGTATCCGATCTAAAAATTTAATCTTTGAAATCCGATTTATTTTTACGATTTTTTTTTATTGCAGTATATATAATTATTTATTAAAATTAAAATACTATATTAATTTAAATATGAATAATTATAGAAATTATGATATAATAAATATATATTTGTTAATAAATAACTAATATAATCATAATAATACATTAAATATAATTTAATATTATAATACATCCGATTTTTACCACGATTAATCCCCGATTTTCAATTAATCCTAAATCAGTAGCTCGACCGATCTTTCCCGATTCCCGATTTTTACAACACTGGTTTAGAGTAATAAATTGTCAGAGTGCATTTCTGCTTTTTACAAATTTACAAGACCGTAAGTATTCATCTTTTTACCATTTTTTTTTTAAAATATCTATTTACCACTTATAACTCAATTATCCATTTTAAGTAATAAGTTACTTGTTTTAAGATTTTACAAACGGACATTATATAATTTTTTGTTACCAGCTATTTAAATTGAATATGCCAGTCATATGCTATTCACCAAAATTGTATTTGACTCGAAAGCTCGGATTATGTTTATTATTTTGGTATTGACAAATTTTCAAATGACATGAGTTGGACTCTCGGGTTCGATTAGTAAAAAATAATATACATAAAAATCGTAGAGTATGAACAGTGAAAAATAAAACTTGAATAGGTTTGCGAGGTTGGAGCCAATTAATTTAGTCGAAACTTGTCTCACAAAATACTAGAAAAGTGTGAACTTTTACATCCTAGCTGTAATATTTTTAAGTAGAAACTGGAAATTGTATTAGCTTCAGAGGTCCCAAGTCATACAAAGCAAGTAACTTGGATATTTATAGTGAAAAAAATTATACTTCATAACAACTGCTCTTCTGTATCTTTCTTCTTTATTCATTTAATATTGCATCATTTTGAAACTTGCCATAAGTGTGCACGTGTTCATATAAATTTATAAATGTAAAAGCAAGTCAGTTGTTTGCCTTGGTTAATAAGAAAGTCCTAGGCTCCTAGTACACCTTTTGAGAATTATGAAGACTACATAAATGATAGGTTGCACATAAATTAAGATTTAAAGAAAAGCAGCCCGCACAAGCCCGCAAACCCGCACAATACATAGTACAACCCGACACGCTTAAAGTATCTGTTACGAATCTATTTTACACGGTTCAAGTCAGGCCCGGCACAGTCCACATCATCTCCGGGCTGGTTACGAATTTAAATTTCTAAATACCAACCCGGCCTGGACCACCCAGCCCGCCCGAATGGTCACCTCTTGATGACCCTTTATAGTATTTTTGAAGTTGGTTATGAATAGGCTTGGATTAGGATATAATTGATGGGTCGGGTACTATTGGGCCGTGTTAAACACACAACTTATTCATTCCTAATCAGCTGCAAGCCTAATAGTAAAACACGCGTTATGACCTCCAGGTTTGTTTACAATTGCTGCTATTCATGTGTTGTAGAAAAAAATCAAGGCACTTAAAAATGCAATATGATGGCGATAAGGACTTCAAGTCATATCCGAAGATATTATGTGCCATCACCGGAAGAGTTTGTGTGTTGTGACCATATCCTCCCTTTATCTCTCTATTTCTCCTTCTATTTATCCTCCTTTTTTTGGGAGGAGTTATCCCTCAATAGCTAGGATGAGTCATATAAAAGGGAGTAAGGTGGCAAGTTTTTCAGGTTTTTAGGGATGAACGATTGTTTTCCTTGTGACACGTGTCCAGCAACTTTGCATGTGATTATGACTACTGGTCAATCGTAAGGGATGAATCATAGAGTTGAAATCTCCAGGAGCTGTGGCTTGCTTTGTTTCGTAGACAAGGCCTTCGGGAGGAGCAGTTTTGAGCAGGTTTCCTGCGGAGGTGGCTTTGCGGCTGCAAACATTCCATAGGCCGGGAGTTTTTAGAAAGCTGTAGGCTAATGTTTTTTAGGCCATCACAATATATATTGGGAAATGCTATTTTCAGATCATATTTTTTGTTTCCAGAGCTTCTAAAGCATGAAATGACAATTCTGCCCCCCGACATATGCAATAAAAAAAAAAGAAAAATAATGTAGGGGTATTTTCGTCTTTTAATACCTTTTAACATTTCCCTATATATTTTGTTAGAGCTTATAATACATGCCATGAAAATTTAGTATTGGTATTTATATTTTGAGTACACGACACGAAAAGGTACACAACACGAGATACACAACTGAGATATTGTGTCGATTTTGTGTTTACCCCTTGATACACGACACGACACGACACGAAATACACGAAATAAATATATACTTAATTAAATATTAATATTTATTATAAATATTAATATCTAAATTAAATTAATGTAAATATAAATATGTATAATTATAATGAATACTTTAAAAATAATACATAGATTTGTAATTTTGTAAGTATAAATGATTTAAATGTTTATATTTCATATAATTTTGTATATATTTGATCTCAAAATTCAATATTTACATTTAATTAATTAATTATATTAATATTAATATTCAATTTTACACGAAACACGACACGAAAACAACACGAAACGAAGATACATGAACACGAAAACGAAAATACACGAATCCTAAATGGGTCGTATTTATGTTTGGTCTTTGAGTACACGACACGAAAAGGTACACGACACGAAAGTACACGACACAAACGAATTGTCAGGTCTAGCGCTGATATAAAGAAATTTTAAAAACCAATCTCTAGATGGGTGTAGAGAAAAGTTCATATTTTTTACATCGGTTTCAGACTGATATAAAAAACTGCATAACACATCGTTTCTAACTAAATAACCGATGTATTGCGCATACTAACACCTCAATTAGTAACCGATGTATTAAACACATATTCAGACATCGATCACAAACGCAAACAATATTAAAGGGGTGATTTCTATTGAATGTTTTCTTGTAGTAATAGACATGTGAATTGATGTCAACCTCTGCTTTGTCTCTTATAAATAATCCGAAGAGTTGAAGACATATCGGTAATTGCTTAAACCTCTGATAGCCAACTTCAGAGTTCTGGTTTTCGACTTGTACTCCTTAAGGATTCCAAAGGGGAGGGACTAAATTCGTCGTTTTAATTCTCACTCTGTATTATCTTATAAATGTCAGGTGCAGATCCTTTCAAGTTTCAAGTTTGAAGACAACTCCGGATACATTTGTGCTCATCTGGATTTCAACATCTCAACACAATGAAGGTATTGATAATACTAACTATATTCATATGTTATTGTTAAGTAACAGTTCCATCTAAAACCTTAAGCTATTAGAGGAAGACCCGAACAAGATTTTATACCCTTTAACAGTTATCGTGACTTCCATCTCTTACTTGTAAGATCATAGAGTTAATTTGTTCGCGGTCTCACTCTGCAGGCTTGGATATTATACATAGTTCCAAAGGAAAAATACTTATTAGCTTCAGAGGTTCCCAGAGAGTCATACAAAGCAAGTGACTTAGATATTTATAGTGAAAAAATTTATACTTGTATCCGTAATTAAAAGAAACAACTAAAAACATCATTCATTTCATTGTATTCTCCTCTTATTTAAAAATCACGAATAGATGTTGATGACAACTGCACTGCAGAGTAGCCGTTATTATATACCTTGAGGTTGATAATCTTATCAACTAATCAAAGTTAAACATTGTAAGAGAAACAGTGTAGCAGAAGTATACAACCAACTGGATATTAAATAATTAACTATTAAAACTAATACTACTGTTGCCTAGTAGTGTTATGCTGTTCAAATTAATAGCATTTTATCTATGCAATCCCCGCAAATCAAAACAACCATGGCCCTGGTTTATCTAAAAGTAGAGAATAAAATTTAGAACTGGAAACATCATATGATGTTATATTTCGTCTACTGATAGTTAGGTACAGAAAATCGTCGACTTTACAATTTCTTCTCTTCTTTCTCTCTAGTGGCAAAGTTTCATAATTCATCTGCTGAATTCTATCCGCACCTACATTACTTTAGGCTACAAAAATGTGTACTACTGCTTCTCACCAGCCTTCCTGACAGGAGGATTATTCATTTTCATCACTGTCATCTGAGATGATATCCCCGTTCTCCCACATGCCTAATCTCTCTTTTTTAGCTTCTTCCTGGTATGCTTTCAACTCCTCAATTGTCTGTTTTTCTGCTGCATCTTCCTGTCTCCTCTCATCTACTCTACCAAATCCTTCCTGCAAAGATAACAAACGATACCCTTAGTTTAAATTTGAAATCGAGATGTAATAGGTAGTCCTAGGCATGAACAGGTAGCAAGTGCATAAAGATCAGATATATGGGAAGTATGCAACAAATAAACACAATAGCGATAGTATGGTAGATGATAGAATAATCTCCTATGACGTGGCAAAAAAGTGTGCAGATAATAAATACCTTCACCATGAGAGCATTGATACTTATGTTAGCTTCTGTATCCATCAAAGTTACCATAAGATTAGTCCCTGTGCCATGTCCCCTAACTTCTCCGTCAGAGGTATCCTTTTCCTCTACAATGGCCTCGAATTTCTGTCCATGTAGTATGAGATCACTAAGACGGTGTGCTGCCTCCTTCCCGTAATTCTCTTCCCAGCCTGGGACCTTGACATGAGCAAGGCTGCATAGTTTAGCAAGACCTGGTGATGACGGCAAAGAATAACAATCTGAAGGTCGCAGACGACTGTAGGCAACAAATTCTTGAGTTCCATAATTAAACAAGTTTGTGGTAACACGAGGACCAAAATGAAAGCTAATTTCAGATGTGCAAACGCATCTTCAAGTAAAACTGATTTTAGCTCAGCTCAAGATCTTTCTGACTAATGTTCCATTAAAAGCATGGATGCCAAAATACTATTTTTTAGGGTGCAAGTGTTTTTGCTAAAATCAAGCTAATTTGTGTCGTCCAAGCTAAGCTGACAGCTTCAAACTTATAAGCTGGATTCAAACTAAAGATGCAGTTATTACTATACTCAACAATGCCTACTGTTTTGCTAGGTTTTAAAAATTCCTATATCAACTATCAAGAGAGGTTTTATTCGTTATGCAGTAATGTTCCCCTTACCATTGCTCTGTACCAGGAATTATCTTGACTGAACTGTGCAATGACAAGGTCATCCTTCTTAGGATTGTATGAACCAATTGCAGGAGGTTCCTGAAGCCTTAAAGAAGCAAGTTTCTGCTGAATGGTGGAGGCTGCTTTCTGATCTGCGGTTGTTTGGACGTAGAACCTTCCACCACCCAAGACTTCCTTAACCACTACCTAAAAGCACAGATAAGTAAGAAATGGAACTAATTTAATAATGATCCTCACCAATTATCGATCAAATATGACAGTAATCACCTGTAGCACTTCTTTTGGTTTTCTTGTGACAGCTAGATCATTAGAAACTTCTTGTCCTTTAACCCAGTTTTCCTTTCTGCAAAAACATTATTAGCACCACGTACAAGATAGCTCTACAATACAAGTACTTCTTATACTACTCCAACAGAAACCAATTTATAATAGAAACTAGAAACCAAATAATTTTTTTAAAAAAACTAATTCGAAATATAACACATATGGTATGCAAATCGATCGTTGAGAAATGTAAAAAAATATAGTAAAATCGGATTTTAAAAAAAACTTACGGTTTGACGGGAAAAAATAAATTAAAAACGGAAGGGAAAAGCTGAAATTGGGTGTGAGAGGGTGCAGAGTAGTTGGGTGGGGTGATTTAGGGGGACCATTAGATTAGGTAGATCTAATGACTTAGATTGGTTCCTAATTTCTATTTTAATTTTGGTTTGTATTAGATCATTCTCATATATATATATATATATATAAAGGAAATTCTCGCTGGGGCCCTCATATAATTGGCTTTTCCATATTCATTTCATGTTTTGGTCTTACGGATGGTATCCTCCAATTAACTGATTAAGCTAATTACGCCATTCCGTTAGTGAAAACATTTAATCCATATATTTTATTATTATTAGTCCACTTTTAATCTTAAAACCATAATTAAATTAAAATCAAAATCTAAACAAAAGAAAAAAGAAACGACGAATCGAGTCTTTTAAACATACGGGTTTAATTAGAGGTTGAGTTAGGGTTCGAGTGGAAAGAGGAGAAAAAGGGACAAAGAGGATCGTTTAGTACCATCACAATCATTCCATCTAATTGAAACTGCAGGTATGTTTTCGATTCAATTGTATGAATGTGTACAAAGAATAATATCATCAGTCCATGATTTTTTGAAGCGTATGTATATATGTAATCATATGTATATGTATGTAAGCATAGGGTCTATCATGATCAGTATGTTACTTGTTCGTATGTATGTTCATTTGTGTTTGTTCATATGCATATTCATATAGTGAGTGTGTGTTTAATTTACAGAATGGGTGATGATACCATGGTTTTGAGATTTAATTAGAGAAATCAAAAGTTGTTGGATATTAATGTAGATGTAGAGAGATTTAATTTACTTGATATTGTCATTGAGTATGAGGATGAAGCAAAAAGATTAGGAATGAAGTTGGATTATCATTTTCCAGCCTCTACTTATATATGGAAAAATGATCATCGAAAACTGATAACTGATAAAGATTTGTTCCTAATGTATGAAAGAATCCTTGATAAGTTGATTGTAGTTTGAATTGGAACTGTGATGAAGCCTAATCTCTTATATAAGTTAGTGTTGAACTTTAGAAGAAGGACTGAAAATATGAGCAAAAAGCCTGATTCGGGTCATCTTGATGATCTTCCATCCCTTGATGATCTTGAAGATACCTCAGTGCCTGATGATGAACCCACCCAATCTAAAACAAAAAAAACCAGCAAGGAAAATAAACCGAAAAAAGCACCTAAATCCAAACTTAAACCATCTCAAACCAATCTACCACCACCACCTATATCTCGCAAAACAGCTTTTCAAGCACTTAAGCCCAGAAGAAGCCCTAGATTTTCCCCTATTTTAACAGTAGAGGCCCAAAATTTAACACTTCCTGAGCAGTCTTTGTTTGCTAAAAAAATACCAAAAACCATAGCTAGAAGGAAAGGATTATCAACAACAGAAGAAGTGTTAAGTGCAGTTGAAATTCCTACTGATGATGTTTGAGCTAGATTTGAAGAAGGGGAAAGTAGTAAAGGTAGAAAGAGTGCTAAAAGAAGGGTAACGATTGATGAAGAAGCCATTCCTAATGATGATATTGAAGCTACACAGAATGAAGAGATGGATAATCATTTTTCTGATGAGGAAGATAGTACTGGGTACATAAAGTGAAGGACTACTGGAAAGCTGATGAATGGCTGGATTTTTTTGATGATGACAATGATGAGAACTACTACCAGAGACTGTACAAGAATGGAAAAATCTATGAAAACAAAGAAATTGGGAAGATTGTTTATTCATTCTAATGCATTCTAATGTTATTGTCAGTGAATTGATCTTGCTCCAAAGCATGTCTGGCCCACTGCTAAGAGAAGGTATTGTTGCAAACATCTTAGTAGAAATTACAAGAGATAGTTTTCTGGACCCTTAATGTATATCTTGTTTTGGAGGGACTTGCAATGTCACATCTCAGTTCACATTTAGGAAATCCATGGAGAGACTTAAACTTGAATGAGGTGACAGGGTGATGGAATGGTTTGCTCAACTAGGGGATGTTGCAACTTGAAGTAATCATAAGTTTGATCCAAATGTTTGCAATGACTCCAACACAAGCAATTTTGTGGAGAGCTTCAATTCCACACTTGGCATTGACAGATGTAGGCCGATTATGACTTTTCTTGAAGGTAACTTTCTATACATTTGCATCCATATATTGAATTCATGCACTTATGCAAACATACATCTCATTTGAATACATATGTTATAAATAGGAATTAGGAGAGTATGCATGGTCATAATTGCTTCAAGACATGAAAATGCACTTACATGGAATGATGATGACCTCAGCCCAAAAATTATGAAGCTTGTTAAAAAGATTGGGAAGGATACAATTAGCTGCAAGGCTTATATGTCTAGTCCTGGAGAATATGAAATTCATGAGGGTAAATCCCAATTCCCCTTGTCTTTAAATAACAAAGTTTGTACTTGTGAGGCTTAGCAGATATCTGGTATCCCTTGTAGGTATGCAATTAGGGCAATGCTTCATGCTAAAATTGATCCCCAAAAGTGTGTAAGTTCATGGTACCATGTTAGGACGTACAAACAAATTTATAATTTCAAGATAAGTCCTGTTCCAGACCAAGAGCAATGGCCTCAACATGATGATGAACCTATAATTATGCCTCCAACTATGAAGAGGGGGGTATGAAGACCATATAGGAATAGGAAAAATGAAGAAGGAGAAGATCAAAAAGGTAAAAGGGCTAAAACTGTGAAATGCAAGAAGTGTGAATGTTTTGGACATAATTCTAGGACATGTAAGAGAGGATTATCTGGGAAACAAATGAATGAAATGAAGGCTAGTGGTGTACATGTGGTAATCAAACATCCTAGAAAAAAGGATCAGTCAAATGCAGCCAAAACAGCAAGAGCATCAACCAATGCAGGAGCTTCACAAGCATCCATCAATATGTCACAGGGGCCCACATCCCAATCTCAGCCATGATGCATCTATTTTACTTTAACAAATTTTCTATCACGAGCTTCTGATCTATTGAAAGATTATGATGATGTGTTTGGACTGTATTACTAGCTTAGACCATTTTTTGTATTATCTTTTGATCATTCTATTTCACTTTATGTATCAGAATGTTGTAGTTGCTCAAATTGATGGAAATTATGTGTTTATGGCATTTTTGTCATTTCTTAACAGTTTTACTAATGTTTTGCCTAACAAGATGTTATTATTAGCTTAATCAATTAATTAGAGGGTATCGTCCGTAAGACCAAAACATGAAATGGCACCATATGGAAAAATCAATTCTACAAGGGCACCAATGAGAATTTCCCTATATAAAATAAAGCAATCACATAGTAAGTCTTCTTTCAGTATTATTTTACTATATTGATCATTAGGTACATCTTGTCTTTCAACATAGCGCTTACATATCTGCAAAAAAAGTATTAGTATTATAGTCCATAGACATGTGAGGCAGCTCTAGAGTACAAATATTTTTATCTCACCTTCAATTTCTGCCTCTTAGCAGACTGCTCAGCATGTGCAAGCTGGTGAAAATTTGTTATCTTATCTGTGTTGAATGAAGTTTGAAGCTTTGCTAGACCATGTTCAAGAAGTGTCACTGCCACATTAGACTCTAACACCCATAAAGAACCTAAGAAAGTCCCAGACCTATCAACAGTTTCCACTTCAATATGGGGACAATCCAAGAATATGGTTAAATAACAAACATCGAAGTAAATGAAGATATTGACAGACATGTGTTCGTTACAAACCAAAAGAAATACCTCAACATCACTCTGCATAATTATGCTTCTCGCTAGCTCAGTTGCTTCACTAAAAAACGGGGCATCTCGTCCAGGACATCTAACCTTTGAAAGAGAAAAAACAATGTAGCATGCCTTTTGTGATATATACAGTTTATAACGGTGACCACTGAACACATATTCCACAACAAAATTTATCTTCCTATCCTGTTGTAGTTCGGGGAAGAAATTACTGGCTTTCTTGGATTGTGACTGGAATAAAAAATAAGAGTACGGTCAATTACAAAAGAACTTTATAAAGCCTTTGTTAAAATAGTTTAGGATGTAGAATTTCTAACCCTTAGAAAGTTTGTGATCACTGGAGCATCTTTGCCAAAGTGCATTCCTTTCCTTGCAGCTCTAGAATGAAATTCAACAACAAAAAGTACTTCATAATGATTTGATCTAGCTTCGTAATACTTATGTCTAATTACTTCATCAAATCCATGGGCAACCGTCACTTGAGCGATGTTTGTCATATAATGTTGTCTGTCAGCAGTAGATGGAGCCGGTGGGGAATCCTCAACATTCCTTGATTGCGATTCAACAAAGATTGATCCAAAATCTAAAGGTGATGAGGAAGGGTGAGCAAAAATTTCAGGTTAACCTCTTCAGCTTCATAATATTTATCATGAAGCTACAAATCATTTATCAGTTTATTAAACTTCTCAAAAACCTCAGCCATTCCTTCCTTTTGGTTTAGCCATAAAACCTTCATACTGTGAAACTAATATTCTTCTTTTATTTGATCTAATCTCTTCTGTTGCCCCACACAGTATCTCTATTTTTCTCCCAGATTTTTTTAGTTGACTCACATTTAATAATGTTATTGTACATTACATTATCAAGGGATTCAATCAATATGAGTTGTAAGCCACTATCCAGTGAAACCTTTTCCTTTTCTGGCTTTGTGTAGGTTGGGGGTCTTTAGGTGCAAAATATGCAGGTATGATCATATCTCCATCTGTTCATTCAAGAACCCTTTCCATAGGAATGAAGTGTCCATTCTTGAGAATCAGAATGTACACATGGTTGTCTATTCTTATGAACAACATCATTTTCTTCTTCCATAATGTGTAGTTTATCATATCAAAGACAAGTATCTTGATACTGCTTATTTACTGAGCACTCATTCTTCCAAGATCTTTATCTGTTTACTTTCATATTTTTCTCTGATACCACTTGTTAGATATTGAGTGTCGTGAAATATGACATAGAGGGGGTGAATGTGTTTCTTTGGATTTTAATTTCTTTTCAAAATGTTTGGCTCGTGAATGAACAACGCATATATAAACTTGTAGAGATAAATTGTTTAATTGTAAGCACACAAACAAAATATCAAAAACTCATTTGATTGTATTAATCAAATTTGTTTTGCTACAAATATGTGTTCTTGAAAATAAGAACTCAACTACAAATCTTGAGAGAGAATACAAGATAATTTCTAGATCTGTTTAATCATATCTAAACTAAGGGCCCGTACATGCTTTATAGGTGAACAACACGAGTTTAGAAAACTTGCACTAAAATGTAATAACACAGTTTCTAAAGCTATCTTGCATATTTCCGTTTCTGGTGTTAGCAGATCTGTGTAGAATCTTGTAGGTCTGTGACCATCCTTTGTCCAGTGAATCTTGGCCCTTGATCATGTATTCTTCAAGCTGCTTTTGTAGACTTTCCAATTCAGTGATAAAATTGTTTGTTGATTGATAATCTTGAATCTTTAACTTGTCAACACTTTGAATTAATGAGTTGCTTGTCGAGATCTCTTTTTGTTCTATAGAGATATCACATATCGATAAGTAAAATGACTTATCGATATCTTGAGATCTCTACATGTGTTACTGACTTGTCGAGGTCTCCTGTTCTCTATACGTAGAATGACTTGTCGACATCTTCAATTCTCTACATAGACTTGTTGATATCTCTAGTTCTCTACATGAAGATTTAACTTATCAATATCTCTAGATCCCTACATGTAGCTTTGACTTGTCGATTTCTCCATTTCTCTACATAATCATTTTGACTTGTCGATATCTGAGTTATCTACATGTAGAATGACTTGACAATATCTCTTGGGACTTCTCTACAAGTCAATTTGGACTTCTCGACAGACTTCTCGATATTACTTGATCTGTGACTTGTCGATATCTGACTTAGAACATTTTTCCTAGAACAGTATTATTCAAATCCAAGCTGCCACACTTCTCTCTAAGGCATGATCACGATGTGATCTTCTTCAAGAGTTTATTCTTTAGCTTGAACGTTGTTCACAGAAAAATCCTCCAGTCTAATCTACTTAACATTTTTACAAACTAAAGAAATACAATTACAGGATACAAAATTAGATTACCATACAATTTATCCTTAGACCTGTCATTATGACTTAGTCTTGTTATATACAGGCAAGTCTCAATAAAGCATAAAAGGGATTCAATCCAAATTATTGGTAGTTCTGGTCCATATACTACCAATTTATTATGGACTGTTTGTGATGGCCTCAAGCCCGGGGTCAGGAGTAGACGTCACGAACAATAATAAATCACAAATATAATAATACCAAACTTATTAATATTATAACATCACGACCCCCTTCCCAAGATCTTTACCAGGTTTAAGTATGATATAGGCTACTCAACTACTGCAACATCAACTTATCCAAATAAGTATGACTCAATTATCTTATTACTGCAACTCAACAGACCTACATCAGGTCTGACATAACTACCTCATAGGAACCTGATAGAGGAGGAGCTGGAACTCTGCTCTGGCTATGACAGATAGGTCTTCTGGGCATCTGCGATGTATATATAACATTTTACAAGGATGAGCAATCAATTCCTCAGCAGTATAGATATATGAATAACAGAGTAAAACATGCTATGATAAACAGTTGTAGGAACATAAATCATAAATCATTTATGAAAACAAGTAAAATAGGTAAAAACTGATAAAATTCTGTAAAACTGGATATCAATAACTAGCATGTTCTTTAAAACGAAACATCGATCATTTGTTGTATGAATACCAGAGTTCAATTTTAGCATGCTATCTACATTTACAAATCATCTGTCTAGAACCACTTATTCCGTTACGGGAACCACAAAACCAAATCAAATATATATTGGACATTCAAAGGTGAAGATAGTTATCAGGCCATCAACACTGAATAGCTCTCCTGGCTATTCTAGAATACCTGTTCCGGAACTCAGAGACTAGCTAGGTCTCTGTCATGTTGGACTAGTCGGTTAAAATAATGCGCGCAACCAAATTAGCCTCTTACGCCACTACGCTGGACCCTTACGGGCCTCTTACGCAACCTTTTCCAATATCTGATTATTTTTATCCAGTTTCAAAATCATTTATACATATCTCTTTTTATAAGAGCTTATAACACAACACACTTCAAAACCTTTCCAATATCATTCACAGTTTAGAGATGGCCATTTTCCGAAGTTACTTTCTGTTAGGTCCCAATGTGTTTGTAGAAGGGGGGGTTGAATACAAACAGCTCCGAATAATCGATAAAATGCGGAATAAAAAATATGAAACAAAATTCAAGTTAAATAAGAATATTATTAAACTTGAAAGGTGTTACAACAACTGTATCGATTACAAGGAATTAATCTCAAATTAATTATCACAAATTTAGAATAAATTCGACATGAACTTTTTCTATTTTTGTAATAATTAGAATCAAATGCTAAACGCGATTTGAGATTAAGTTCTAGGGATTTTGATCCGCTAGATTGTTACACAAGAACAAGATAAATAATTCTAGTGGTTTGGATTTAACATTAACAAACTAGAAATTAATCTTGAATTAAGCAGATGAAGAATAATATGTTTCAGAGGCGGCTGCTTTCTTTTGTTCTTGAATAAATGAAGTGAATGAAAGTCTTCTGCTTCTTTTTTTTTTGTATGCAATCCAGCAGAATTACTTGAACTGTAATGACAATCGGTAGGACAATTTCTTTGGCTCAGCAAGACTTTCGGTAGGACTTTCAATTGTACTAGCAAGACAATCTGATTGAACTACAATGACTATCGGCATGACAATCAGTTGAACTAGCAAGATAATCTCCTTCCAAGTAGAACTTTCAGTATGACAATTGAAATGACTTGGCATGACAATCGGTATGACAATCCAGATTGTTATGCTAGTTCATTTTCAATTGTCTTGCTGATTTAAGACTGTTTTTAATCCAATTAAACTTCTGAAAATTCTTAATATTAATTCAAAATTAGTTAATCAATTAATTCAATTAATCAATAAATTAATCTTTGCAGATATAATTTATTTTCTTAATTAAATTATATGACTTAATTAATTAATAGAGAATTAATACTAATCTTGAGCAGCATCCATTCTTCTGTAAATCTTCTGAAAATCACTGAGAATTATGAATCAATTCCACCACTTCAATATTGACACTCGATGTACTGTCTGGTTCATGAGTGACTAACTTCCGTGACGTTTCTTCATGTCTTGACTTTGATACTCTGATTTTCTCCAGATTAAATCCTTGTAATTAATGATACTCTGACGAGATCTCTGTCACTTGATTAATTCCACAATCTTGATTTATATCACTGAGGCTTGATCAATTCCTTAAGCTTCTTCCAGTGAAGTACTTCGTCAAGTCTGTAGATGAACCTTGTTTCTGAATCCTCTGACAGATGTTACGTTGCGAGATCTCTCTGACGGTCGATCCACTATTTACTTATTACATTCTTATTTGAGTTGAGTTAAATCCTCGAATATACAAATAGGCTATTACATATGCCTTTTAATCTCCCCCTATTTGTTTGTTAGACAATAACACACAAATACCTAGAGGATAACTCAACTAACAAATAAGAAAAAGATATAAAAAGAAATGCAAAGTAAACAGCAGAAAATTCTGGAATAAATATAACATTTTCCATATTCCAAAGTAGATGTTCCTCTAGACTGAACATATCTTCAAGTAGTTCCATCTTCATTTGTACAACCACTTTTCCTGTTGAGAAGCACATATCTCTCTTGCTTCTCCCCCTATGAGAATCAACTTCTTAAAGGAAATCACCTTATTTTTACCACCTCTCCCATACAATAGGATCCATAGTTATAAACAATGGTGTGGTGTAGTGTACATGTTCTTTTACCTTTTTCTTCTTCCTGCTATTTCTCCCCCTTAGTTGAGGAATCCTCCAAACTATTACTTAAGCTTTTATCTCCCCCTTAATGAAGGAATGTATGCCGTCGTCTGAAGGAGTTCTCATATTTCACTTGGTTGGAAAAGAAATAACAAGTAGTTTCTTTCCTCACTGTGAGTGTGTGATTCGTTTTGTGTACCTCACATGTGTTTCACTCTTCTCTCCACTCGTGTTTACACTCATTCTCACAAGTGTATCACTCCTCTCATAGCTTCATAATCCAGCTGTACCTGCAAGGAAAATCACCTTAGCCATCCTTAAGGAGGTCACCGGTGGTGCAATGGGAGTTCACAAATCCCCATCCTTGTTAAACTCGTCAGATGAATCTGAGTCATAATTTACAAGTTGCTAGTTTCCCTTTTAGGGTTCCAGATTTGAATTCTGGGAAGGTAAACAATGATCCAACGAATTTAGCATAAAGATCAAAGTTCCCTTCTAATGTCTGTGAAGACATTTCCTTGTGACTCATCAGGTAATATCTGAATCATTGTCAACAAGTTGCCGATCTGCGCTTATGTCAGATCCATTATCCGCAGATGCATCCAGGGGATTTAAGCCTGGGGAGGTAGACACTGACCACTGACATATGGCTTTTGGATCAGTATCCTCTCCTAACACCTGTAAAGGCAATTGGTCCATTAACGAACCTTGAACAATCGAATCTGACCTTAAAATGGTCGAAACTCTTGTTTCCGTCAACTCATCCTTTGTGTGTGTAACCTTTCCTTGTGCATTAAGAATTGTTTATGTTTAAGGTGGTGACACTACATAGGATACCCTGGCAGACAGGCAAATTTCAATAGATGCACCCTGTTGAGAGAATGAATCTAGTAACTGTTTTTGTGCCTTTTCAACCATCACATCTTTTTGAGAAGATGTATGAGGGTTAGCAGTTGTCTCGGTTTAAATACTACTCATCTTTGTAGGAGACAGAGCTACTGGGTTGACTACAGAATCTTCCTTATGTGGTGCACTAAGGCACTATCTCCCTCACGCTCATTCATACAACATTTAGTGGTAAGAGAGTGTTGGTTGGTTCTGTTTTTGTGTTTGTCTTTACAGTCTGGGATAAATGTTGTGGGGTTTCAACCTCTTGACTGTCAGTGAAAGAAAGTCATTGGAGACTGAACCTGTAGCACAGAATTATATGGCACTATAGAGAAAATGATGTATAATAGTGATTTCAAAGGATTTTACATGAAATAAGAAATCACTAATTGTAGAAAGAAGTTTGATTTTGTTTTAAAACTCACTGCACATATATAATAATATGTTTGTGCCTAGTGATAATAGAGTTATTAATATGACGATTGCTTGAGCAGTACATTAGTTCATACCATCCTGAAGTGAGATTGTGAAGAAGAGATTGCATAGTCCAATAGATCTGCAGCTGCAAAGTCCATGAACTGTGGTGCACTGACTTCCTCTTTTGACTCACCAACCAGGAGTACACTTGTACACATCTTACTAGAGTACAATTCCAAGTGTAATGTGCAGCAGGTGCCTGATATGTCGTAATATTCTCAAGTCTCGTCACTGGTGCTATATGTTAGATACTGCTTCCTGATAATAACCTAGCACAATATACAAAATTTCACTGATAACATATCCAGCTTGCTAACAGCCATATCCCTCAGATACACCTTTGCTGTTATCTCCAAAGGCAACCATGGGGCTAGCTTTCTCAATCCACATTTGATAGCAGGGCTCTATCTCCGGTCATATGTCTTGATGATCCACTATCAAGAATCCACACTCCCGGTTACACCTGTTTAATGCCCTGCACTACAAATGGATTAACCCTTCTTCGAAATCCAAGCTTGGTTGGGCCCGTCATACTTGTAGAACTGACCTTTATCAGGCAAAACAACATTTTTAATTTTAATTGTCTCAACTTTCTCACTGACTGAACATTTGACCTTGTAAACAACATTAACAAACTTCTGTTTAGGCTTAGGCACAAATGTCTCCTTTCTAGCCTTGGAAGGACTAGCAGTCTTAGACCTATCATGCTTTCTATTATTCACATGCTGACGAGGAGTAGTCTTATCACTAGAAACATGCTTACCATTAAAATAAGCATACATCAAATTAAAAGCACAAGACATACAATTATAAACACCACATGCTTTATGAGAGTGATTAATAGCAGGCAATTTATGCATGGCAGACATGACATTTTTGTTATCCAACTCATGTGTGTCTGAGTTAGTCTTAGTTGCTTTCACAACTTTGACTGGGACTTTCGACTCACTTTACTTGGAAACAATCTTCTCATTAGCATGATCCTCAACACTTATTTCTTCTTGAATAACAGAAGAGGTCACATCAAATGGTTTAACAATTGATGGTTTATAGAGGGGTTCATCAACACCCTTAAGCACATGTGGTACTTCCCTCCCTTTAGCACAGACATGAGGAGGGGAGTTTATGCCTAATTCTCCAATAGCAACACTGTAATCATAACCTGTTCCAGATGTTTTATTAACAACTTGCTTACTGTAGAACTCTTTAGCCTTCGAACAAGAATTGAAGTAGGCTCTAACTTTAGTCTCAAGACCGGTGATCTTGTCTTTGAGAATAGTTTCGAGTTTTATATAACAATTAACTCTATTCTCTAGAAAAGACACTTGTTCTTTTACTTTGTCTTGATTAGTATGCACAAGTCTTAATTCATTGACCTCTTTCTCAAGGTCTGTGACATGTAAACTTAACAATTCATTATCACGACGTGCATTCTCTAAGTTACCTCCTAGATGATATACTAATTCAGCATCAGTATATTTTACCTCTTTTCTTGACGATGAAGCTTTTCCCTCAATAGCCATAAGAGCAAGATTCCCTTATTCTTCATCTTCATAGTCAGTATCATCCCAACTTCTTCCCTTTGCCAGATAAGCCCTTTCAGAGTTACTCTTCTGATTGGAATCATAAGAGTTCTTCCTTACTTGCTTTGGCTTCCTGCATTCTGTGGCAAAGTGTCCCAACTCATTGCAGTTATAGCATCTAATGGTGCCCCGATCAACCATCCCTGTTTTGTATCCACCACTGCTGGTGTTAGAGGATGAAGATCCACCTTTCTGGAATTTGTTGTAGTTGGACTTGTACTTAAGCTTGGGATTCCTCCTGAATCTGATGTTTGAGAATCTCTTGACAATTTGGGCCATTGACTCATCTTCTAATTGCTCCAGCTCTTCCAAGGAATAAAAATCATCACTTGATTGATTTGTAATAGGAGGATCATATTCTGCTACTAACTCATTTTCCTCACCCTTGGAAAACTGTCCCATTCTCTCTACCTGTTGAGATTGTTGTTGTTGTTGACCTTCAGCTACAAGTGCAGTAGATGTGCTAACCATTCTATCCTTCCCATAGACTTCCTTCTGTTGAATCTGCTCCAACTCATAGGTTTTTAACACTCCATAGAGCCTGTCCAAAGAAATCTCACTCAGATCTCTAGCTTCTCTAATGGCAGTGATTCTATGTTCAAGATGAGTTGGTAGTGTTAAAAGGAACTTTTTGTTGACCTCCCTGATTGAATAATACTTTCCATTTATGTTCAGGTTGTTGATCAACGCATTGTACCTCTCAAACACTTCAGTAATTCCTTCTCCTGGATTTGATTTAAAGTGTTCATATTCAGAGGTTAGGATCTCCAACTTGTTCTCCCTAACTTCCTCTGTGCCTTCATTAATTACCTCAATAGTTTCCCACATGTGTTTAGCATTTTTACAGTTCATCACATGTCTGTTCATCAAGGGATCAAGGGAATCAATTAATATTAATTGAAGGATGGCATCCAAGGAGGCTTCTTCCTTCTCAGAAGGAGTAAAATCTTCAGGATCTTTTGGATAGGTTCTGGCTTTGGTGATCACTACATCATCTACTATCAGCTCCGGTTCAATACCCATCGGAGTTTTTATACCCTTCTTTAACAAGTTTGAATATTTGGGATTTGCCACTTGTAAAAACAAGAGCATCTTCTTCTTCCACATAATATAATTCTCTTTATCAAATTATGGAATTTTAACGGTTCCAACTTTTTGTGAAGTCATTATGAATTTTTGAATGAATAAAAATTAAAAGAGTTGAAAAATCACAAAAGTCTAGGATCTTGATTTATTCGTTAATCAGAAGGCTCTGATACCAATTGTTAGGTCCCAATGTGTTTGTAGAAGGGGGGGTTGAATACAAACAGCTCCGAATAATCGATAAAATGCGATAAGTGAACCATTAAAGATATGGTCAGAGGTACTTGCATAATAGGGTTTAAAGAAAACATCACTTGAACGATAAGTGAATATAGGGATACTTTCCTTGCTGAGCTTTATCGACCGAACACTAGGTTGACTTTAGGCCGACTTCAACGCTCGGGTCTTTCGACTAGGACCCAAAATAAATTCTAATCACCCCAAGAGATTATCTGATGTCCGAAAAATATCTTCAAAAAAATCCAAAATTAATAGCCATAGATATACACACGCTGAAACGCCATGTGGAGTAATCAACACCGTCAAACTCCTTTTCTATGCCCCGAAAATAAATTAAAACGGAAATATACTCCGTAATTTTTTTTCTCAAAATCTCGCAATATATATACCTATGTGTAGATATCGAAACACTAATCATTTTCATATATAGCAATTGAAATTTGGAAGGACGGTTTGGAAGATATGATTTTTTGAAATTAGAAGTAAATAAATATACGAAGAAAAAGAGAGAGAGAAAAGGAGAGTAGAGAGAGAGAAACAAAGGGAGTAGGGTGACGAGGGAATGGAAGGTTGAGTGGCAAGGTGGGAGGGGTGATGATGTGCGTGCGTTTATCTGTTTTTTTTAATGCAACACGTAGACCGGGAGTTGCTAAACAACTGCCGCGTATCAACTAACTAACAGGGATACAACACGTGTAATCTGCAGCTCCTGGTAGCTTGGGTTTCTCCCGCGTTTTACGTTTTAACGAACAAATTTGCGGGTGAAAATAACCCAAAAATTTACCAAAATAATTTTAAAATTCCCAAAATAATTAAAAACTAGTAAAATAAAATTTCATAATTTTTAAAACATTTCTGAATTTAACATAAGACCCACATTTTACGATTTAACGAACAAATGTGCGGGTAAATATAACCCGAAAAATTTCTGAAATAATTTTAAAATTCTCAAAATATTCAAATACTAATAAAATATAATTTTTATAATTTTTAAAATATCCTTGAGTTTAATTTGAAATTCACACTTAAATACAATCAAAAAATCATTTAGTGATAAATAATTGATGAAATATTACTTTATAAATTTTATAAATTCCTATAAATACTTATTGAAATTATAAAGCCATGAAAACAATTTTAAAGATAATTTAAATATTTATGAAAATAAATCTTCAGTAAAATCACTTTTAAAGACAAAAATAAAATGATATAACTCTGCAATTAATAATATAAATAATTCTCGTACACCACTGAGCCACACACAATTGATATTAACACAACACTTAGCTGACAAAAGCATAACATACTTTTATTTTATTTATTTAATAATTACACTTTTATTAATACAAAAGTACGAGTCGTTATAACCTTTCCTCCTTAAAAAGATTACCTTTCCTCCTTAAAAAGATTATGTCCTCGGAATCTCAACTAACCAAATAAGTGAGAATATTTGTCAAACATATCTGATTCTAACCCCCAAGTAGACTCTTCTACTCGAGGATTTCTCGAAAGCACTCTCACTATTGGAATCGACTTATTCCTAAGACTCGCTTCTTATGATCTAGGATCTGGAATGGCTCATTGAAAGACATATGTCATAGCCTATTTGTTTATTCGAGGAATTAACTCAACTCAAATAAGAATGTAACAAGTAAATAGTGGATCTATCGTAAAAGAGATCTCACAAAGTAACATATGTCAAATGATTCAGAAACAATGTTCATCTACAGACTTGAGGAATTAATTCACTGGAAGAAGTTCAAGAAATTGTTCAAGCCTCAGTGATATAAATCAAGATTGTGGATTTAATCAAGTGACAGTGATCTTGTTAGGGTATCAGATAATTACAGGGATTTAATCTGAAGAAAATCATGTTATCAAAGTCAAGACATGAAGAAACGTCACAGAAGTTTGTCACTCATGAACCAGACAGTATATCGAGTGTCAACATTGAAGTGGTGGAATTGATTCATAATTTTCAGTGATTTTCAGAAGATTGTCAGAAGAGTGGTTGTTGTTCAAGAATAATATTAATTCACTATTAATTAATTAAGTCATATAATTTAATTAAGAAAATAAATTATATCTGCAAAGATTAATTTATTGATTAATTGAATTAACTGGTTAATTAATTCTGAATTAATATTATGTATTTCCAGAATTAATTTTGAATTAATATTTAATATTAATTCAACAAGACAAACAATTGAACTGGTATGACAATTTAATTGTCATACCGAAAGTCTTTCCAGGTCAGTTAAATTGTCATACCGAAAGTCTTTCCAGCTCATTCAATTGTCTTGCCGATAGTCTTGCTAGTTCATTCAATAGTCATTCCGATTGTCTTGCTAGATCAACGGATTATCTCACCGATTGTCTTGCCAGTACAATTCAATTCTATTGATTGAATTACAAATGTCAACAACAACAAATCATATTCATAACGATCACATTCAATATTTAACCACTCAAGAACAAAGAAAAGAAAGCAGCAAAAAACTTATTATCTTCAACTGCAATATTTCAGGACATTAATTTCTAGTATTTATTGTTAAATCTAAACCACTAGAAATCATTCTCTTGTTCTTGTGTAACTATCTAGCGGATCAAAATCCCTAGAACTTAATCTCAAATTGCTTTTAGCATTTGATCTTTTTATTTCAAAAATAGAAAAAGTTCATGTTGAATTTATTCTAGATTTGTAATAATTTATTTGAGATTAATCCCTTGTAAACGATACCGTTGTTGTAACACCTTTCAAGTTTAATAATAGTTTTATTTAACTTGAATTTTGTTTCACTTTTTATTCTGCATTATATTTGATTAAACGGTATAGTTTGTATTCAAACCCCCTTCTACAAACATATTGGGACCTAACAATTGGTATCAGAGCCTTCTGATTAACGAACAAATCAACATCCTAGACTTTTGTGATTTTTTCAACTCCTTGAATTTTTATTTCTTCAAAAATTCATAATGACTACACAAAAAGTTGGAACCGTTAAAATTCCACTGTTCGCTAAAGAAAATTATATTATGTGGAAGAAGAAGATGCTCGTGTTTTTACAAGTTGCAAATCCCAAGTATCTGGACGTGTTAAAGAAGGGTCCAAAAATTCTGATGGTTATTGAACCAGAGATTATAGAAGATGATGTTGTAATTACCAAAGCTAGAACCTATGTAAAAGATCCTGAGGATTTTTCTCCTGCTGAAAAAGAAGAAGCCTCCTTGGATGCCAGCCTTCAATTAATTTTAATTGATTCCCTTGATCCCTTGATGAACATACATGTGATGAACTGTAAAGATTCCAAACACATCTGGGAATTTATTGAGGTGATTAATGAAGGAACAGAGGAAGTTAGGGAGAACAAGTTAGAGATCCTAACCTCTGAGTATGAACATTTTAAATCCAATCTAGGAGAAGGAATTACTGAAGTGTTTGAGAGGTACAATGCATTGAACAACAACCTGAACATAAATGGAAAATATTATACACTCAGAGAGGTCAACAAAAAGTTCCTTTTAACACTGCCAACTCATCTTGAACATAGAATCACTGCCATAAGAGAAGCGAGAGATCTGAGTGAGATTTCTTTGGAAAGGCTCTATGGTGTGTTAAAAACCTATGAATTGGGGCAGATTCAGCAGAAGGAAGTCTACGGGAAAGGTAGAGTGGTCAACACAGTCTTCAATAATATCTACTGATGTTGTATATCAGTAATATCTACTGATGTACCAGTATCCTTATCCAATTTTGTTGCAGTGGCCATGGGAGTGGATGCACTTGAACAGTCTTGCATTCCAAATTTCTTCAATAAATTTCTGGTGTACTTAGATTGACAAATAAAAGTTCCTTCTTCATTCTGCTTGACTTGAAGGCCCAGAAAATAACTAAGTTCTCCCATCATACTCATTTGATATCTTGACTACATTAGCTTGGCAAACTTCTTACAAAGTCTGTCACTTGTAGAACCAAAAATGATATCATCTACATAAATCTGTACCAAAAGTAAGTCCTTTCCATGGTTGAGATAGAATAGAGTTTTGTCAATAGTTCCTCTATTAAATCCACTTTCCAGAAGAAACTTAGCTAGAGTCTCATACCATGCTCTTGGAGTTTGCTTAAGGCCATAAAGTGTTTTATCAAGTCTGTAGACATAATTTGGAAATTTAGAATCTACAAAACCTGGAGGTTGTTCAACATATACTTCTTCCTCCGATTCTCCATTAAGGAAAGCACTTTTTACATCCATTTGAAAGACTTTAAACTTCTTGTGAGCAGCATAAGCCAAAAATATCCTTATGGCTTCCAATCTAGCAACTGGTGCAAATGTTTCATCATAATCAATTCCCTCCTGTTGAGAGTATCCTTTGGCAACCAGCCTTGCTTTATTCCTTGTAATTATGACATCACTGTCAGTTTTGTTTCTGAACACCCATTTTGTACCAACAACATACCTAGTAATACAACAACAACAATCTCAACAGTCAGAGAGAATGATACAGTCTTCCAAGCCTGTTATTAGGAATATCATATTAATACAACTAGTCTTCAATTACAGACCTAGTAATACAACTAGTCGAAATTTTAATTAATACGATGAAAGCCTAGCTAATCGTCCTAGCTAGTTGCTATGGGCCAAACCAATTATACTGGCCATTTTCTTAGCCGGCTGATAATATTGCTTGATATGGACTAGTTATTATTTTGCTAGTTCCACTTCCAATCAAATTTTTATTATTCCATAGTGCATTATATATGCAAAATTTAATTGTTGATGAAATTTTCAAAGAATGATTTAATTGAGACCTAACTAGGTCGCCCACTCAAACGAGGATTCATATTCAGTTTTATGAAATATTTTGTTCATGAAATATTCTATTCTTTTGTTTATATAAAGAATATCCAATAAAAATCATAAAGTGATTGAAGAACAATATACTTCCTTATTTGTTAATCATTGAATAAAATTCCTTACTTCAAAATAACATCATTTTGAAACCTCAATGGTTAACCTTTGGTTGAGAATGTTATTTCAAATTTCCTTCATTATTCGAAAAGAAAAGTATTCTTTCAATGGGAAAATCTTACAAGTATCATTCATATGATGTTATTATTCAGCAATCATTGCTTTCAATGGATATTATTAAGAATATCATAATATTATTAGGTTTATTCCTTGTAATAACATATTCCATGTTATAATGAGACCTAGTAATAGTAGCTGAAGGTTAACAACAACAACATCATCAACAACAACAACAATCTCAACAGTCAGAGAGAATGGTACAGTCTTCCAAGCCTGAGGAAAATGTGATATTAGCATAATATGATCCTCCTACTACAAATCAATCTGGTGATGATTTTTACTCCTTGGAAGAGCTGGAACAATTGGAAGATGAGTCAATGACCCTGATTGTCAAGAGATTCTCCAATGT
Source organism: Apium graveolens (assembly GCF_009905375.1). Classification (NCBI taxonomy): domain Eukaryota; kingdom Viridiplantae; phylum Streptophyta; class Magnoliopsida; order Apiales; family Apiaceae; genus Apium; species Apium graveolens. Next base: position 1,448,205 of record NC_133650.1, read on the forward strand.
CAGATTCAAGAGAAACCCCAAGTTCAAGTACAAGTCCAACTACAACAGATTCCAGAAAGGTGGATCTTCATCCTCTAACACCAGCGGTGGTGGATACAAAACATGGATGGTTGATCGGAGCACCATTCGATGCTTTAACTGCAATGAGTTGAGACACTTTGCCACAGAATGCAGGAAGCCAAAGCAAGCAAGGAAGAACTCTTATGATTCAAATCAGAAGAGTAAATCTGAAAGGGCTTACCTGGAAAAGGGAAGAAGCTGGGATGACACTGATAGTGAAGATGAAGAAGTTGATAATCTTGCTCTTATGGCTATTGATGGAAAGACTTCATCGTCAAGAAAAGAGGTAAAATTTACTGATGCTGAATTAGTTTATCATCTAGGAGGTTCCTTAGATTGTGCTCGTCGTGATAATGAAATGTTATTTCAATAGAACAAAGACCTTGAGAAAGAGGTCAATGAATTAAAACTTGTGCACATTAATCAAGACAAGTTAAAAGAACAAGTATCTTTTCTAGAGAATATAGTTAACTGTTATAGACAACTCGAAACTATTCTCAAAGACAAGATCACCGATCTTGAGACTAAGGTTAAAGCTTACTTTAATTCTTGTTTGAAGTCTAAAGAGTTCTACAATAAGCAAGTTATTAATCAAACATCTGGAATAGGTTTTAATTACAATGTTGCTATTGGAAAATTAGGCATAAACTCCCCTCATCATGTCTGTGCTAAAGGTAGGGAAGTACCACATGTGCTTAAGGGTGTTGATAAACCCCTCTATAAAGAATCAATTGCTGAACCATTTGATGAGACCTCATTTATTATTCAAGAAGAAATACGTGCTGAAGATCTTGCTAATGAGAAGGTTGTTTCCAAGTCAAGTGTGTCAAAGGTTCCAGTCAAAGTTGTGAAAGCAACTAAGACTAACTCAAACACACATGAGTTGGATAACAAAAATGCCATTTCTACCATGCATAATTTGCCTATTGTTAATCCCTCTCATAAAGTATATGGTGTTCCTGATTGTATGTCTTGTGCTTTTAATTTGATGTATGCTTATTTTAATGGTAAGCATGTTTCTAATGATAAGACTACTCCTCGTTAGCATGTGAATAATAGGAAGCATGATAGGTCTAAGACTGCTAGTCCTTCTAAGGCTAGAAAGGAGACATTTGTGCCTAAGCCTAAACAGAATTTTGTTAAGGCTGTTTACAAGGTCAAGTGTACAGTCATTGAGAAATTTGAGAACATTAAAATTAAGAATGTTGTTTTGCCTGACTAAAGGCCAATTCTACAAGTATGCCGGACCCAACCAAGCTTGGGTTCCGAAGAAGGTCTAATCCATTTGTATTATAGGGCATTAAATAGGTGGAACCGATAATGTGGATTCTTGACAACGGATCGTTAAGACATATGACCGGAGATAGAGCCCTGCTATCAAATGTGGTTGAGAAAGCTGGCCCAGTGGTTACCTTTGGAGATAACAGCAAAGGTTTAACTGAGGGATATGGCTGTTTGCAAGCTGGAAATGTTATCATTGAAAATGTGTATATTGTGCAAGGACTTGAACACAATCTGCTTAGTATTAGTCAGTTCTGTGACAACGGCTACAATGTTTTATTCGACAAGCTGAAGTGTCAGATTCTGCACAAGAAAAGTGAAAAACCCTCCTTGATGGGAATCCAGAAAGGAAATCTGTTCGTAGCTGACATGAACTCTGGAAGCAATCCTGAAGTCAATTGTTTCTATGCAAAGGCATCTTCTAATGAGAGTTGGCTATGGCACAAGAGACTTTCCCATCTCAATTTCAAAACATTGAATTCTCTTGTCAAGAGAGAATTGGTCAGAGGTCTGCCTCAACTGGAATTCTCCCCGGAAGGACTGTGTGAGGCTTTCCAGAAAGGAAAGTCAAAGACAGCAAGTCACAAAGGCACTGACACATCCTCCATAACTGGTGTTCTTCAATTATTGCACATGGATTTATTTGGACCAATTAATGTTCTTTCTATGTCAAAGAAGTGTTAATGTCTGGTGATAGTTGATGACTATTCCAAGTATACGTGGGTGTTATTCCTTCACTCTAAGGATGAAACTCCACAATTTGTGATTGATCATATCAAGTTGATCGAGTTAGATTCTAATGTCCCTGTTAGAGCAATAAGGTTAGATAATGGAACAAAATTCAAGAATTCACTTCTCAGTGGATTCTGTACAGACAAAGGGATTACCAGACAATTTTCAGCTCCTAGAACCCCTCAGCAAAATGGAGTGGTAGAAAGGAAGAATCGTACATTGATTGAAGCTGCAAGAACTATGTTAAGTGAATCAGGTCTTCCAATGTACTTTTGGGCTGAAGCTGTCAATACTGCATGTTATACTCAGAATCGAACTCTAATCAACAAAGACTTCATGAAGACTCCTTATGAGATTATGAATGAACAGAAACCTTCTATCAAATACTTTCATGTATTTGGTTCCAGATGCTTTGTGCTCAAGGATGGAGATGATCGTCGTGGCAAGTTCGAGGCAAAGGACATATGAGGGTATTTTTGTTGGTTATGGAAGAAGATCATACAGGGTGTATATCATTGATCAACACAGAGTAACTGATAGTGTCAATGTTACATTTGATGACACTAAACTCCCAAGTATCAAAACTGAAGATCCTTTTGAGAAACTGAAGTTTGATGATATGTCAGATTCAGAATCAGAGAATGATCAAGTACCTGAGGTTGTTGTTGGTGAAGAACCTGTTAATGGTGATGATACCCAAAGTAATGGTTATGGAAACATTGACAATAATGGAGATACCACTGGTACTGACAGAGAATCATCAAGACAACCTAGCAACAACTCAGGGGAAGATGCTGAAGGATCAACTAGTAGGACACAACATCCCAATGTATTTCAAGGTGAATCATCAAGATCAAATCTTCCAAGACAGACTGTCCGAAATAAAGCTCATCCTTTTGAGTTGATTATTGGTGATCCAGATGTTGGAGTTAGAACTAGACGTGCTACTCAAAATGAATGTTTGTTCTCAAGATTTCTTTTTGAGATGGAACCAAAGAAGATTGAGGAAGCACTGACTGATCCAGATTGGGTGATTGCTATGCAAGATGAACTCAATCAGTTTGAAAGTCAACAAGTCTGGAAACTGGTACCTAGACCTACACACAAGAGAGCTGTTGGTACTCGGTGGGTATTCAGGAATAAACTAGATGAAGATGGTGTGGTTACAAGAAACAAATCAAGACTGGTAGCTAAAGGGTATTCTCAAGCTGAAGGCATTGATTATGATGAAACCTATGCTCCTGTGGCTAGACTTGAGGCCATCAGGATATTTCTGGCATTCGCAGCATTCTCAAACTTTAAAGTTTATCAAATGGATGTCAAGAGTGCCTTTCTGAATGGAAAGCTGGATGAAGAGGTGTATGTAGAGAAACCTCCTGGTTTTGAAGATCCAGATCATTTGGATTTTGTCTACTTTTTTTTAAGGCTATCTATGGTCTCAAACAGTCTTCGAGAAAATGGTATGACACTCTCTCTGAATTTCTTATTGAAAATAGCTTTATTAGAGGTGTCATAGACAAAACTCTCTTTTCTAAAAAGCATAAGAATGATACTATATTAGTCCAAGTCTATGTGGATGATATAATATTTGGGTCTACTAATGATAGTCTCTGTAAGAGATTTGCTAAGTTAATGCACAACAAATTTGAAATGAGCATGATGGGCGAGCTGAAGTTCTTTCTTGGATTACAAGTAAATCAAAGGTTAGATGGAACATTTATTTTTCAATCCAAGTATCTCAAGGAACTCCTTAAAAAGTACAATCTAGAGGATTCTGCATCAGCAAGGACTCCGTCAACTACAGCTGTCAAGCTTGGACCATGTGAAAACTCCGTTAAGGTAGGTGTCACAAGCTACAGAGGTATGATTGGCTCATTACTCTATCTTACTGCAAGTAGACCAGATATTATGTATGCTACATGCTTATGTGCAAGGTTCCAAGCGGATCCTAGAGATATTCATCTCATTGCTGTAAAACAAATCTTGAGATATCTTAAGGGAACACCAAATCTAGGTATTTGGTACCCTAAAGAATCTGGTTTTAACCTTGTTGAATATACAGATTCAGATTACGCAGGAAGTGTTGTTGATAGGAAAAGCACCTCAGGGAGTTGTCAATTCCTAGGTAGCAGGCTAGTCTCATGGTATAACAAGAAACAGCAAACAGTTTCCAACTCAACGGCCGAGACTGAATATATTGCTGCTGGAAGCTGTTGTGCTCAGATCTTGTGGATTAGGAACCAGCTACGAGACTATGGCTCTGTATTGAACAAAATTCCTATTTTATGTGACAATACAAGTGCAATAGCCATCACCAACAACCCTGTGGACACGAGGACCAAGCACATTGACATCAGGTATCATTTTATTAGAGAGCATGTCATGAATGGTACTGTTGAACTATTTTTTGTTCTAATAGAAGAACAAATAGCATATATTTTCACTAAATCTCTTGATGAATCCACATTTACCAGATTAGTTGGTAAATTGGGTTTGTTGAATAGTTTTAGTGATTAAACTAGTTAATATCTGAGATCGGTTCTTGAATGAATTTACAAATGAATTTTTCATGAATGAAAAATTCATTTGCAAATTTATTTTATCATTTTACCATATTTCTTGCTTATCTCTATGTATTTTTTATTATCTTATCTTATTTATTTATTCAACTTGTTAATTTTAATATCTCAAAATATTTTATTTTCTCTAAAAATATTTTTCTATGAATTTTATTTGCTAAAATTCAAGAGAAATCTATTTTTGGACGAAAATATAGTTATTTCTGAATATTTTGATGTGTAAATATTTTCTATTTTTTTATTACTATTAATATAAGTCTTTATTTCAGTTTTTAGTAATTGATAATATATTTTGTATTACTATTAATTGTTTTTGTAACTGCAATGACAATCGGCAAGACTATTACAATTGTCTTGCTGAAAGTCATTCCAGTTTATCTGTGTTTATTTTAAATATTCAGTATAGTTTTATACTGGCATGACAATCGGTATGACAATCAATTGTCATGCCAGTTATAAAACTTATATTATATATTTTGCTATTTGCATTTTGTACTAGAATGACAATCGGTATGACTATCGATTGTCATTTCAGTTTATTCGTTTTATATTCCTGTTTTGCCTAATATAACTATCGGTATGATAATCCCGGATTGTCATACCAGTTATACTACTTAGTCTATTTTTTGTTTTGTCTTGTTAAGTTTACATCTCTCTCTTCTGCTTAAACAAAACAAATCAATCGCCTGTCTCTCTCTCTCTCTCTCTTCGATTATCCAACAGTCACCGTTGTTCTTGCTCGAGTTTTTACTCAACACACTCTTCTGATGTATACATACACTTGTATACATACAGAAGTGGAGTGCTGCCGATTTTTTTTTGTTTATTTCAGTTCTTTCTATCTTCAAAATCGAATCTGATTGTTTTTGTGTCTTGTTTTTGTGTCTTGTGTTTTTATATATCAATCTGTTTTTGTGTCTTGTGTTTTTGTATTTCAATTTGGTTTTGTGTCTTGTGAGTTTGCAAATCTGTTTGCTTAACTGATTTTGTGGGTTAAAAAAATTAACAAGATACATTTCTTTCTAATTTTTTTGGATATAATTGAATTAATTCGAATTATTAATTTTTTTTAATTCGAATTTTCTTAATTTAATTCTTAAAATTCTGAAAGTGTGTGTTTTATTGAATTTTTTTATGGCTCTCAATTTCCAGATTATCTCGCATAATCATGTTGGGTTTTTTAATCCAGATAATTGTAATGTTGAAAAATTTAAGCCTTGGATTCGATTTTTAAACGATCATTCGATTGTTAGCTCTGCTCTTAAATCAAATGTTCAATTAAATGTCGATTTACTTAGACTGATTTGCACAACTTCTACTGTGTCCACTAATTCAAATTCTTTTTCATTCACCGTGGTAAATACACAATATGTAGTTGATGAAACAGTTTTCAATAGGGCTTTAAATTTTCCCATGGACAATTTTGTTAATTTACCCACTGATATTGAGATTTCAAAATTTTTCAATGCCATTCACTATCAGGGGGTGCTTAATTTGACAAAGCTGTCCAAGTCAAATCTAGTCTCTGAATGGAATATTTTTTTCGATACAATTTCCAAAGTGTTTGCCAACTGCACTAAATCCAATTTTCACAACATCACTTCCACTCTGCAGTATATTGGTCTTGCGGTTATTTTCAATCAAATGATCAATTTTGGCAAATTACTTTTACCCATTATTCTCAGACGTCTCACTGCAGCCAAGCGCGATCATTCAACGGATCGTAGGGTTTCTTGCTACTATGCTTGATTTCTTATGCTTATAGCTGAACACCTTCTGACCCCTGAGCACAAGGCTCTTTTTGCTAACTCATCAGTCGCTGAACCACCTCCTATAAACAAAAAGATCTACACACGACAAGACACAACCTTTAAATTCATGTAAGTTCCTGTACTTGTATCTGCTTTCATGGCCAACTTCATTCCTTTACCAGTTTTTGTTCTTCCCGGTCATGAAAAGTAACCTCAACCTCCAGTGGTACAAGCCACCCAAGCACAGACTTCAGTTGCTCTTCCACTACAGGTAATACTTCCTGAATCACATACTATTTCTACTTCTGATGTGAGACCCCCAGTGGTTGATAGGACTGACCATGAAGTTGTAGAACCACAGCTTCAATCCCAGGTCATAGAGCCAAACACAGAAACACAACCTATCTCAAACACTCCCCCACTGTCAAAAATGTTACCGAGAAGGTTAGTTGGAAGTAGTGTGTTTTTAGAAGTGAATGAACCCTCAGCTCTGCCTCCTCCCAAAAAGAAAAGAACATTTACTGAGGCATCTGAAAGCCCATCCCTGTCCTCCCAACAGGACATGGACTTTGAAATGGCCACTGAACAGTTACTAGAGACATCCTCTCAACAGGATGAATCTATTGAAATTTGCCATAGGGCCATGACATCTTGTACTGAGTCAAGCACACTTCCATTACTCACAATGGAAGTAAACATACCATTAGATGACACTCAGGACACAAAGAGAGGAGGGCACATTGAGTCTGTTACAGTGTCTGCCATAGTTACGGCAGAAGAGCAGTCACATGCTTCAGAGGGAAAATCTGACTCTCAGCCACCTCTAATAGAGTCATTTTCTCCCCTCCCAGAACCATCACCTCTGGTTCCCTTATGGGATTCTCCACTCGCAGATTTATCTGGAGAAAGTGGAGGGCAACTTGGTCAGTCTATCCCTGAAGCAATTCAGACATCTATTTAAAATGAAAAGATAGATTTGGCTGAGGATCGGGACTCACGAATTCCCATTGCACCACCACTGACCTCTCTTGAAGAGGCTAGGGTGATTTCTCTTGCAGGTACAGAAGACCAGCACCAGGATGGCTCCTCACGAGCAATTATACTGAGAGAAACACAAGCACGTGAGTTGAGCGAAATAGAAATGATATTTATTCAAGTAAGCGCACACACAGACATAAACACTGATAACCTGTTAGCTCAGATTGTTGCTCTAAAGGAACAACTTGCTGAAAGTCAGGCTGAGGCTCAGAAATTCAAAGCACAAGTGGTTGAACGGTCTTCTTCTTCCACCTCTGTCAACAATCAGCTGGGATTTATTAGAAATGATATCTCAGATTTGAAGACCACTGTTGTACCCAAGCTTAACTTCATTCAGGAAACTCCTACTTTGACAGCCGAGGACATTTCAAACTACTGCTCTATCCATACTAGAATGAATTCTCTTGAAGATATGATTGAAATGAATCATTCACTCGACTCTTCCAGATTCTTGAAGATAGAAAAGGGCATGGAACATCTCAACGGGGATGAAGCACTTATATTTCATGATAAAAAATTCTCACTGTCCTAATGAAAAGCAATTGCATTTCTTTGAAGGACCGTCTGGTGAAGGCTCAGGTTCTGGAGGTAATGGAGGTCATGAAGGGTCTAAAGGAAATTCTGTAGAGGATTCCTCAACAAGGGGGAGAAGCAAGGGAGAAGTGGAAAAGGTAAATAAAAAGATTCTTTTGCTGGAGAGACAGTGAAGGCTGATGATGTCTACTATAGTGGAGAGCAAGATGACTTTGATATTCTTGATGTTCTCACTGAACCAGTCATGCAAGATAAAGATGGTATCTTTGAAGCTGAAGAGGGGAGTAATTTTGAAGACTGGGAAGAGAAAGCACCAGTGGATCCTGTCTTTGATAAAGAGTTCCAGGCACAACAGTCAGAGTTGAAGAGAAAAGAAGCTGAACTTAAAAAGGTGTCTCAGATCATTGATAAGAGGAAAGAAATCCAGAGAAAAGAAACTCTTGAAAAGCAACGTCTTCATAACATTAAAGCTGAAGAAAGAAGAAGAGATGTCAATCTAAAGATTGGTGTTAAATGGGATGAAGCAAGGAGAGTACTGGATATACCTCAGCTGAGCATAAACAATGATAGGGAGTTTCTACATCTTCTCGACAGACTGGAAATTGCTAATCCAAACAATGATGTGTACATGGATGCTATCAAGACTGAAATCTCAAGGATCTCAGCTGCTTTTGACAGAACATTAAATGATATGAGCATCTTTGTATATTGTCAGAGTGAAGGATCCTTCAAGGTATCACTTCACATGTTTAAGAATTGTTCTTTATCAGAGATTTGGGTTCTTCTCAACAAAGTCAGAAGAAGCTCAGAATTGAATGAAGTCCTTTGTAAAAGGCTAAAAGAGTTTGATGGTAGAGCTAGTCCTCAAGTGGTCAACTTCCCCTTTCAAGTAAGATTCTTTAAGTTTGACTGTCTTCAAATCTGCCATCTCGATTCACAATCTCTTAAAGACTACTCTGCTAAGCATCTTGTCTGGATGGAACATCATTTAAGAACTGCTGGATACTCATCTGAGTTGAAAAATCAAGCTGCTGATCTGATTCAGGCTTACTGTGAAAAGAACATTAAAAGGTACAATCAGTTGAAGAATAAGCTAAAGACAGTTAGGGTTCAACCAGTTAGACCAGTCAGTTTCTCTTCGGAAAAGGATCGTGTCTTTGACAAGGAGTTGCTTCAAGATTTGGCAGAAGGTGAATTCGGAAGTGAAGACAACTGAATTCAATTAGCTCAAAACTTAATGTAATATGCTTAAAGCTTTATGAATCAAGATAGACAAATGTAGTCATATGTTCAGTCTAGAGGAACATCTATCTTGTATTCACTTGTAAATTTCTTTTGGAATCTGGAAAATGTTAAATATAATCCAGAACTTTTCTGCTATTTACTATGCATTTATGTTTATATCTTTTTCTTATTTGTTAGTTGAGTTATCCTCTAGGTATTTGTAGTTATTGTCTAACAAACAAATAGGGGGAGATTGAAAGGCATATGTCATAGCCTATTTGTTTATTCGAGGAATTAACTCAACTCAAATAAGAATGTAACAAGTAAATAGTGGATCTATCGTCAAAGAGATCTCACAAAGTAACATCTGTCAAAGGATTCAGAAACAATGTTCATCTACAGACTTGAGGAATTAATTCACTGGAAGAAGTTCAAGAAATTGTTCAAGCCTCAGTGATATAAATCAAGATTGTGGATTTAATCAAGTGACAGAGATCTTGTCAGTGTATCAGATAATTACAGGGATTTAATCTGAAGAAAATCATGTTATCAAAGTCAAGACATGAAGAAACGTCACGGAAGTTTGTCACTCATGAACCAGACAGTATATCGAGTGTCAACATTGAAGTGGTGGAATTGATTCATAATTTTCAGTGATTTTCAGAAGATCGTCAGAAGAGTGGTTGTTGTTCAAGAATTGTATTAATTCTCTATTAATTAATTAAGTCATATAATTTAATTAAGAAAATAAATTATATCTGTAAAGATTAATTTATTGATTAATTGAATTAATTGGTTAATTAATTCTGAATTAATATTATGTATTTTCAGAATTAATTTTGAATTAATATTCAATATTAATTCAGCAAGACAAACAGTTGAACTGGTATGACAATTTAGTTGTCATACCGAAAGTCTTTCCAGGTCAGTTAAATTGTCATACCGAAAGTCTTTCCAGCTCATTCAATTATCTTGCCGATAGTCTTGCCAGTTCATTCAATAGTCATGCCGATTGTCTTGCTAGATCAACGGATTGTCTCACCGATTGTCTTGCTAGATCTGGGATGCTTTGGAAGTAAGATGCGAGAGAACCAATGCTATCAAGAAGAACAGGTATACTATACTCACACAAGGGTATGAGCACTTTGACTCAAAGCCTGATGAGTCATTAACTGATATATATGACAGATTTTCCAAACTCTTGAATGATCTGTCACTGGTGGATAAGGAATATGATTTGGAAGACTCTAATCTAAAATTCCTTTTAGCTCTTCCTGAAAAGTGGGATTTGAAGGCCACTACCATTAGAGACAATTATGAACTTGTTGAGATGTCTCTTGATGAAATTTATGGAATGCTCAAGACTCATGAACTTGAGATGGAACAGAGAAGCAAGAGACATGGAGGAAAGTCAAGGACAGTTGTTCTTAAAGTTGAGGAAGAATCTCCTAAAGTAATTATCTCAAAGAAGGCCAAAAGAAAAGCTCTTATCACAAATCTGATACTGAGTCATCAGATCTGATGATGACTTAAACTCTGAAAATTCTTCTGACTGTGATAGTGATGCTGAGATACTGCAACTTGTTGCTCTAGTGGTGAAAACATTCCACCTTTGTCACAACTCTTCAACTGAATCCCTACTCTTCCTTATTTGTCAAGCTTCTTGTTCTGTTGTAGCAAAACCCCTGATAGTTACTTGACACATATTTCTTGTCATAACTGTAGCTATCAAATCTTGTATATGTCCCAATCTCAGTCTTGTAATCACCTCTTGAACTGAATCTGTAAGAGTCTTTGCTTCGGAATAGATAGGTTTGATCCTTGGATATAGTTTAAGTATACCTTGTGAATCTGATACGACCAAACTTCCCTGACAAGTGAAACACTGCCCTGACGTCCAGTCCCTCAAGTACTTCTACCTGAGCTTCTTCTGATTCAGCTATCAGTAATTCTTACATTCTATCATGAGGTTCCAACTTTAATGTATGTAACTGAGATATTTGTGCATCCCCACTATTCTCTCTGACCTCCTCATTTCCTGCCTATCTGATCTCTGTGATTCCCAGATAAATGTAGTATTGGTACAGACCACTGTGTGACTGTACAATCTGGAATCATTGAGTTGTCTTAAAATCTTCGAGAAAAATTTGTACCCGTAGAAATTTCATTCCTTTCCTGCGTCTGAAAACCCAGTGGTATCCTATGGAGTAAGCCTTTGAGGAAGATCCACGATTTTCGTCTGTAGGTCTTGAAATCATTTTCTTTGGAATAAGAAATACATTATCTATAATTTCTGTATTCGGGAATTTTCCGTCTGAATAGCACATGGTCTTCGTTTTCTTCGAAAGATTAAAATCCACTTTAAAAGCCCGGAGGAATTTTGAGTCTACCAATCCTTCAGTACCCTTAATTTAATATTTAAGAGAAATTTAAATTTCCAAAATTTTTAATTTTCTTAGAAAATAAATTAATCAAAAATAAATATTTACGTAAAATCTAATTTTCAAGAATTTCAAATTTTCTTAAAAATTAAATAAAACGTAAATTATTATCTAAGAAAAAAATTAAATATAAGAATTTTAAAGTTTATAGAAAAATAAATAAATTAAAAATAAAAATTGGGGCTCCAGAAATTTTAACTTGTCACAAGTTATGCCTTAGCAAAAATGTTAGCAACCTACAACGCTCAACTTGCGACGAACAAATTTTACATGTCGCAGGTTGCTACTTAGAAAATTTCTCTTCTTCCAACCTGCGACAATTAAATTGTATGTCACAGGTTGCTACTTAGAAAACTTTTCAGCTTCCAACCTGCGACAAGTAAATTGTATGTCACAGGTTGCTACTTGGAAAACAATTTTCATCTTCCAACCCGTGACAAGTAACTTGTATGTCGCAGGTTGTTACTTAGAAAACTTTTCATATATTTCATCATGCGACAAGTAGTGTTCTAGGAGGCTAATTTTGATTGGTTAAACAGACTAAACAAGTGGCAGTTAAATTGACCAGAAAATAAATTTAAATTAAAAATTCTATTTATTAAAATTTAAAAGATAATTTCAATTGAGTCAAATTTATAAAATAAATTTATTTAAATCAAGTTCATAAAGTAAACTTATTTAAATTAAATTTATGAAATAAATTTGCTAAATCAAATTTAACAAATAAATTTATGTAAATTCAAATTAATAAAATAAATTTATTTAAGGATCCTGATTTGTGTATCAATCAGTCAGCTCTGATACCAATTGTTAGGTTCCGAATTATCGTAGAAGGGGGGGGGGTTGAATACGATAATCACTAAATAAAAATTCTTTCGAATCTTTAGCGGATAAAATATTTAGTGCTCGGTTAGAGGTTTCGTGTTCTTGAGAGGAATTGTATTTGGAACAATAAAACGAGGAACACAAGATATTCGGGGAAGTATATATTCGTATATAAATCCTCGAGGGGTGTTGCTACACTCCGGTAAATAAATTACCGACTACAATCCAAGAACAATAATGTTCTTGCTTCTACAAAGATCAACAAATTAAATCTTATACAATGATCTAGCTTTTGTTTGTTTAAGGATTTAATTACTGGGTAACGATTATAATGCCCCTATGAATATACAAGAGTTAAACCGGGCATTATAACGTTACTCCGGTGAGAAGTTAAACGGATATTCAAGGTGATTGAGCTTCTCTGAAAATCTTTGCTTCTACTATCAGCTCTCTTTGTTGGAGAAGAAGATAAAACAGAACTCCTAACCTGCTTCTTGTGTGTAAACTTTTTATTCAATTAAAATGTGTGGTTGAAATTGAACTACACAAATTAATTGAATGTATCAACAAAGATGTGGCTGAGGAGAGAGGGAGTAACCTGTGACAAGTAATTCAACCTGCGACAAGTAAACTCAATCTGCGATATATAATTATTTCTATTCTGCAGCTAAGTCCCAACCTGTGACATAGAACCAACATGTGACATGTTAATGTCAACTACGTTTCTATTCTGCAGCTAAGTCTCAACCTATGACATAGAACCAACTTGTGACATGTTAATGTCAACTATGTTTCTATTCTGTAGCTAAGTCCCAACCTGTGACATAGAACCAACCTGTGACATGTTAATGTCAACTATGTTTCTATTCTGCAGCTAAGTCCCAACCTGTGACATAGAACCAACCTGTGACATGTTAATATCAACTATGTTTCTATTCTGCAGCTAAGTCCCAACCTGTGACATAGAAACAACCTGTCACATGTTATCAACCTGCGACATGTTGTTGCCTTAACAAAATTTCCTTGTCTTTAGAAGCTGTATACCCTGCGCACCTCTTCTTGTACTTTAACAAATAAATGTTCTATCCAAGTACGTTCCTCAACTTAACAATTCTTATATAAATAATACCCAGATTCCTTTCATGAGTTGTTGACGCCTAGTGCAACTAGTCTGGTTCACAGACGACTAACCCCGATTCAGGTCTTCGTATTATAGCCTTGATTACATTGTTAAGCTTGCCTCAACTTTATTGCTTCGAACACTAACTGTCAATAAACAACTGTACTTTCACTGGAATTCTTTCTGGTACTTTAGACAATGTCTTCAATGCTATTACAATCTTGAATACTTCATTCACTGTTCTTCATCGACGCTTGAACATATAAATGAACTCCTGTCAGTGAGTATAACTTCAAGACTGTAGTTATCTTCTTTAACCTCTGTCTATACCCTGTCTTCAATTCTTCAGATTCCTATGCTTCATACACTGTCTATCTTCAACCAATGCCAATACACTGAAATCTTCTGGTAGCATATATATACCGAATCTTCAACATTTCTGAAACCTTGAAAGTCTTTAACCTTCATTCTTCACTGAGGCATGAACATATTAATGAGCTTCTTTCAGTGACCTGTAAACAAACTTCAAGCTTTCTTCTAATCTTCTAATTCTTTATATTGGCCTTGTCTTCATTTTTCTTGATTTTTTGTGTAGACGTAGTATTATAAACCTGTCATATTCTAGTGTTGTTATCTTGATGAGTTATCACGTAACTGTTCATACAGCTACGCAGTCTCACCACACTAAAGATGCATGGAAGAGTCTATCAAACCAAAGATTCAAATCTCAAGTTTCTCAGATCCTTACCAAAGGATTGGAAGCCCATGACAGTCTCATTGAGAAACTCTCAAGACTATAAAGAATTTACCTTAGAGAAACTGTATGGAATTCTAAAGACCTATGAGCTGGAAATGGAATAAGATTAGAAGATTGAGAAAGGAAGAAAGAAGATTGGAACCATTGCACTAGTTGCTGAATAGGAAAGGGAATTGAAGATAGAAGTTGTTGAATCTGCACCAAACCCTAGGGTTTATGAAGGAAAAGGGAAATGACTGGTTGCTGATCTTGAAGAGCAACTTAGTTAACATGACATGGAAGACATAAATGAACATTTGGCATTTTTGTCCAGGAGATTTGTAAAGCTTAAATTCAAGAAAAATTTTGCTGCAAACAAACCAAGCAGGAACATGGTTGATAAATCTAAGTTCAAATGCTACAACGGTGGTTTGAGTGGTCACTTTGCAAATGAGTGCAGAAAGCCCAAGTCAGAAGGAAAGAAGGTTGAGACAGTTGATTACAAAAAGAAATATTTTGAACTGCTCAAGCAAAAGGAAAGGGCTTTCCTGACCCAAGAAAGTGATTGGGCTGCAGATGGACTGGATGAAGATGAGGATGTAAGTTATGTCAATCTTGCCCTTATGACCATTTCAGATGACGCAGAGGTCAGCTCATCAAGTAATCAGGTAATCACTGCAAATCTAGCACACTTGTCTAAATCTGAGTGTAATGAAGCTATAAATGATATGTCTACAGAATTATATCATTTGCGAGTCGCTCTTAAATCTCTCACTAAAGAAAATGCCAAACTTAAAGAAAACTATGTGTTTTTAAGTGAAAGAAACAATGTGTTAAAGTCTCAATTCATAGAATTTGAGAAACTTAGAATTGAGTGTAAGATTGCTAAGGATGAGTTCACTGAATCCTTAAAGAAAGAAGAAATTTTAAGGAAACAGTTGGATCGTGAACAAGAGGTAATTAAAGCATGGAAATCATCTAGAGATATTCATGCTCAAATTACCAAAGTTCAAGGAATTGAGTATTTCTGTGATGAAGCCTGGAAAAAAAACAAGGAGAAACTAGAACCAAGACAAACAGATTGCAACTCGATGGATGTTGAGCCGATGGATGATGAGGAACATCCGTCGGATGGTCAAAAGGATCATCCGTCGGTAGTACAATAAATTCATCTGTCGAGCCAAACAAAGTCAGTTAGCAAATCTAAGTTGGCCAAGCTTAATGACAAATATGGCTCAGTTTCCAAGAATTTTGTTCCAGGAGAAGCAAGTCAAGTTAAAAAGGAGAAAAGAGTCAATGTAGGTCATTTATCAGTCAAGCAATTGAGTGACATATTAGAAAAGATTGAGGTGAAAACAGAAGCTAAAAAGAAAAACAATAGGAATGGGAAAGTAGGAATTAACAAACATAACAACTACACACCTGATAAGTATGCTCCTAGAAAAATCTGTGTTAAGTGTGGTAGTGTTAATCATTTGTCTGTTAATTGCAAGATTGCTAAACCTGCACCCATGTCT
Organism: Apium graveolens; assembly: GCF_009905375.1. Taxonomy (NCBI): domain Eukaryota; kingdom Viridiplantae; phylum Streptophyta; class Magnoliopsida; order Apiales; family Apiaceae; genus Apium; species Apium graveolens. The sequence continues at coordinate 1,464,043 of NC_133650.1, forward strand.
GCACCTCCTTCTTTTCCTAACATTCCTACCTTGCCTGCCATGCTAAAAAATGTTATGAATATCATGCCTACACAGAATTTGAATGCACAATTTGCTAACATGCCATTTGCACCTAATCCTTACTATGCTGCATTTAGTATGCCTCAAGTGCCATTTAGCATGCCTTATTGGAATAACATGTTTACACCTAGTATGCCTTTTAACGTTAACCAATCCTTGCATGATAATTTTGCATTCATGAATGGTTTCAGTGGTACTACTCAATTGACTAAGGAAATATCATATATTCCTAAGTCAAATGAGGACATATCTAAGAAACCAAAGAAAAGAGCTAACAAGGCAGGACCCAAGGAAACTTGGGTACCAAAATCAACTTGATTTGATTTTGATGTGTGCAGGGAAACATAAAGAATCTTTGGTATCTGGATAGTGGGTGCTCAAGGCACATGACTGGAGATTCTACCCTGCTCACTGGTTTTAGGGAAAAAGCTGGCCCAAATATCATTTTTGGAGATGACAGCAAGGGTTATACTGTGAGATATGGCTTGATTTCAAAAGAGAATGTCATCATTGAGGAAGTTGCCCTAGTGGAAGGTCTCAAGCATAATTTGTTGAGTATCACTCAGCTTTGTGATAAGGGCAACTCAGTAACATTTAATTTTGAAGCTTGTATAGTCACCAACAAGAAAAGCAACAAGGTGATTCTCACTGGTGTGAGAAAAATAAATGTGTATTTAGCTGACTTCAACTCTTCAACTGTGGATTCTATACTTGCCTTTTCAATAAAGTAAGTCAAGATGAAATTTGGCTATGGCACAAGAAGCTATCCCATTTTAACTTCAAGACAATGAATGAATTGGTCAAGAAGGACTTAGTTAGAGGAATTCCTCAAGTTGAATTCTCTAAGGATGGACTGTGTGATGCCTGCCAGAAAGGGAAGCAGATCAAAGCATCATTTAGGAAGAAGCTTGAATCAACCATAGAAGAACCTCTATAGCTGTTGCATATGGATTTATTTGGACCAGTCAATGTGTTGTCAATTTCTAAGAAAAGGTCTTGTCTAGTAATTGTTGATAATTTCTCAAAGTTCTCTTGGACATTTTTCTTAAAATCCAAAGATGAGGCTAGTGAAATCATCATCAATCACATAAGGCAAGTCAACAACCATCCTGATCTCAAAGTTAGAAGAATCAGGAGTGACAATGGAACTGAGTTCAAGAATTCAGTATTGAGGATCTTCTGTGAAGATAATGGAATCCTGCATGAATTCTCAGCAGCAAGAACCCCACAGCAAAATAGTGTTGTGGAAAGAAAGAATAGGTCACTTATTGAAGCTACAAGGACAATGCTTGAAGAATCAAGGCTGCCAACTTATTTTTGGGCAGAGGCTATTAACACAGCATGCTATACTCAGAATATCTCCTTGGTTAATCAAGCTAAAGGCATGACTCCATATCAGTTGTTCAAGAATAGGAAGCCAACACTCAATTTTCTTCATGTCTTTGGCTGCAAATGCTTTATTCTGAGAAATCAAACTGAGCAGCATGGAAAGTTTGATGCCAAAGCAGATGAAGGAATTTTTGTTGGATATGCTGTTGGAAAAGCATTTAGAGTCTACAATCTTAGAACAAACATTGTCATGGAATCTGTACATGTTGTGTTTGATGATAAAAAGATTGAAGGACTGAAAGATGAAGGTTTCCATGAGAGTCTCAAATTTGACAATATTGAAATGATCTATGATGACAGTGATGATGATAGTGATCAAGAAGTAATTGCCAAGGATAATGCAGAAAAGACTATCTTCATTGGTGCACAAAATTCAGCAGCTTCATCCGTCGAAATACAAAGTGCATTATCTATCGAGAGGTCAAATGCATCATCCGTCGAAAGACAATCAGCTTCATCCGTTGGAGCACAAAATTCAGCATTCGTCGGAACATCAAGAGAAGCTGAAAGTCATAGCAGATCATATGTAGATAGAACCCCTTCTTTAACTCAAAGATTCACAAACTCAGGGGGAGTTTCTGCCAATCAAAACTCTTTCTCACATTATGACAATGATGAGGCCTCTTCATCTAGAGCTAATCTGCCACAACAGAGAAAGTGGACTAGAGATCACCCTTTGAATTGATTATTGGTGATGCATCTTCTAGAGTGCAAACAAGGAAGGCAACTCAAAAAGAATGTCTTTATAGCAGCTTTCTCTCAAAGGAAGAACCAAAGAAGGTGGAAGAAGCTCTGTTGGATCCTGACTGGGTTTTAGCTATGCAGGAGGAGCTAAACCAATTTGAAAGGAATAAAGTATGGAGGCTGGTACCCAAGCCTAAAGGAAAAACTCCAATTGACACCAAGTGGGTATTCAGAAACAAGATGGATGAAAATGGCATAGTAGTCAGGAACAAAGCAAGATTAGTTGCCAAGGGCTATTGTCAACAAGAAGGAATTGATTTTGATGAAACTTTTGCTCCTGTTGCAAGACTTGAAGCCATCAGAATCTTTCTAGCCTATACAGCTCATGCCAATTTCAAGGTCTATCAGATGGATGTCAAAAGTGCCTTTCTAAATGGAGATTTGGAAGAAGAAGTCTATATGAGTCAACCTCCTGGCTTTGAAGATCCAAACTTTCCTGACTTTGTCTACTATTTACTGAAAGCACTCTATGGATTGAAGCAAGCACCTAGAGCCTGGTATGACACTTTGTCTAAGTTTCTCTTAGAAAACCACTTCACAAGAGGTACGGTTGACAAAACTTTATCTTATAGAATTGTTAATGGCTCTAGTATACTTGTTCAAATTTATGTAGATGACATTATATTTGGATCTACAGATGAAAAACTTTGCAAAAAGTTTGCCAAATTAATGCAAAGTAAATATGAAATAGGCATGATGGGAGAACTAACTTACTTTCTTGGTTTACAAGTTAAGCAAGTTAGTGATGGAATTTTCATTAGTCAAACCAAATATATTTATGATATTTTAAAGAAGTTTGACTTAATGGATTGTACATCTTCAAAAACTCCCATGGCCACTGTCACTAAGCTTGAGTTAAACACAACTAAAAAGTCTGTGGATATCTCAAACTATAGAGGCATGGTTGGCTCACTTTTATATTTAACAGCCAGTAGGCCTAATATAATGTTTGCTACTTGTCTTTGTGCTAGATTTCAGGCTGATCTTAGAGAATCTCACTTGATAGCTATTAAGAGAATTTTCAGATATCTCAAAGGAACACCAAACCTTGGCATTTGGTATCCTAGAGATTCTGATTTTGATCTAACTGGTTATTCAGATGGGATTGATAGAAAAAGCACTACAGGAACCTGTCAATTTCTAGGAAACAAGCTGGTGTCCTGGTTCAGTAAAAAGCAAAATTCAGTCTTTACTTCAACAACTGAGGCTGAATATATTGTTGCTGGTAGTTGTTGTGCACATATTTTATGGATGAAAAACCAATTGTTGGACTATGGTCTACAAGTGGAGAGAATTCCTATTTTCTGTGATAACACCAGTGCAATTGCCATCACTGAAAATCCAGTTCAACATTCAAGAACAAAGCACATTGACATCAAGTACCATTTCATAAGGGAACATGTGATGAATGGTACTGTGGAACTCCATTTTATTTCCAGTGAAGAACAGCTTGAAGATATCTTTACCAAGACTCTTGATGAATCCACCTTTACAAGGTTGGTAAGTGAGCTAGGTATGCTTAGTTACTCATAATTTTATTAGAGATATCCTTGCTAGTTTATTTTGTAGCCAGAAATTTAATTGATTTATCTGTTATGAATGAAAATTTTGGCTAAGTCAAAATTTCCATTTCGACGGATTATCACAACCCGACGGATGTTCATTATCCGTCGAATTGCTCATCTGTCGAAGCACAATATCAAGTTGGTTATTTTTCTGGATTATTTATTCATCGACGGATGTTGTCTTAATCATTATCCGTTGAGTTGTCCTAATATTAGCAGTCGAGTCATGGCTTTATTCATCATAAATACTTACAGTCTGTAAGTATCCATCGATGGATAAAACCATGAATAATAACCGTTTATTTTATTTTAAAACGGCTATTTTGGGTAGTTTTTATTGGTCCTTTATTATTACTTTTCACCTTTAATCATTTCAATTCTTGAAAAGTATAAAGACATTACTTTTATTTCAGTTTATTTTTCATCTCACTCTCAAGCAATTATTCACTCCCTTCTTCCTCAAAGCAAAAACCCATTTCTTCTCTGCAACTTTTTCTCAACTAAAATGGCACCTGTAGTCAAAGTGATGTCTCAATCTGGTTTCATCTATGTGAAAAACAACTTTGTGGCACTTGTGAACAAGGAAATTCCTTCTTCTCAAGCCTACCACAAGATGATGGATTTCGTCAAGGATTGCAAGCTTAGCTATGCCATGTTGGAATCACCAACCATTTACTGTGAAATTATGGAGGAGATGCGGGCAACTGCAATTTTCAAACCTGATGACAACACAATAATTGTCTCCATCAAAGGTAAGGAATACTATATCAATAGTGATGTTATACAAACATGCTTTAAGATACCTGAGAACAACACTACTGTACCACACACAAACACTAATTGGATTAACATGCTTAATTCCATAGGTTATGCCCTCTCTACTGCTAAGTTGAGTGAAATTAGGAGACTAGGTCTTAGAAAGGAATGGAGTTTCTTATGTGATGTGGTTATAAAAGTGTTTTCTGGTAAAGTTAGCAACTTTGATTCTATTAATTATGCCATGCTTAACATGCTCTATATGTTACTTTCTGATAAGTATTACAATTTCAGTGATGCTATCATTATGGAGTTAGGTTATAAATTAGGGGAGATTAATAAGAGGTCTAAGAATGTTTACTATGCAAGATTTCTCATGATAATTGCTAATCATCTGTGTGAGAATTTGCCTATTATTAACCCATCCAACAAAAGGGAATGTTGGGTGCAAGAAAGAAGAATACTTGTTGATCTTAAGAGGGCTGATCACAACAAAGATGTGCCATTGGTCTATTTACCAATAATGGAAATGCCTCAGGTAAGTGAGGTAAATATTTCTATCCCTGCTCCTTCTAACCCCACTATTTCTTTGCCTTCAATTGTGGCAATGACATCTGTGTCAATGACCCAACATATGCCTACCCAAGCCACTCAAACTAAAATTTCTAAATCAAAAACAAAGAAACCCCACTCCAGTGTCTCTCAAAAGATACCAGTTTCAAAATCTACCAAACCAACTGTGGGGAGTGCTAAGGGTAGTAAGGCTGGCGAGGGAAGGGGTGAAAGTAAAAGAAACCCCAAGGATAAGGTTGGAGAAGTTAGTGCACCCAAACCTATCCACACCACAGTTTGCCAACAAACTGTGGTGATTAATGAAGAATTAAGCTCATCCCTAGTTTCATCCTCCCAAAAGGATGTTATTATTGAAACAAGCTCTCAACCAGGAGCACATGTCAAGAGGGGAAGGGACACTGAATCATCACAAACCTATACCAGAAAGAAGAAGAGTAGAAAACTTGAGGATGCACAGGGTACACATACTGTGCAAACTGGTGCTAAAGACCCAGTCACTGCACCTTCACAAATTCATATTGATGTGGCTCCAGTAAATGTGGAGTCACAGCCAAAATCATTAATCATCTCTCACACACAAGAACTCAAAACTCACCAACTCCCTCTCTGGATGTGGATATGATAAACACATCAATTCTTGATTCCCCAACTTTAACTCTGTTGGGGGAGCCAAAATCTAGTGCAAGTGTGCATCATCTTTTAGATGATTTGTTGGCTCACTTGCCAATTCTTTAAGGATCTACTGGAACTTCTGTGCCTAAATTTTCATCAATCTGCATAGAGTCCACAGTAGTTTCCACTCTTAACCCACTCATTTCTTCCTCACCGACGGATATTGTTCATCCATCGGTAAGTGATTGTATCCCGACGGATGTGCCTAACAACAGTCATCTGTCGGTTACTCTATCTACTACCCCGATGGATGTCAATTATCCGTCGGTAATCACTACACACACTGAAATTTCTACTGTTGTAACTAGTGTAGATGAGTTGGTAGTAGTACAATCACTCTTAGATTTGAGGGAAGGGAGTGACTTGAGTGAGAGGCTGAGTTGCTCTCAGGCAAAAGGAGAGGAAAAGAGTGATCAATTACATGCTATTTCTTCCATCATGGTAAAAGTGAGTGAGAGGAGTCCCACCTTAGATGGTGAAGGTGAGGGTGTGAGGGTGGGAAGCCAAGGGGAGCCCTTGATGCAAAAACAGAGAGAACATTAGAGAAAAACAGGTACTCTAGATGTATGGGAGGAACCCATTGTAAGTGATTTAATGGATGCCAGTGAGGCTGACAAGGAACAGCTAATTCAACAAGAATATCAAGCTGTTTTAGACTCTGTTTCCTTTGATGCTGAGACATTTACTCACCCTAACCCAACCTTCCAAATCTTGGCTGGGTAGGGCAATGTGGAGGCAGAAAGGAGTCTGAATCTTGTACACACCACAGCCTCAATGCAGAGGGCCAAATATGCTATATCTAGCTTGCCTACAAAGACTGGTGAAGATTCTGACTCCTTCAATGAAGAATTTGGAGATGAAGATGATGAAGATATTGAAGGAAAGGATGTCATGGATGTAGGGGGAGAAGCTGGTTCAAGCAGAAGTGCACAAAACCATTCTTGTCTATATCGCAAAGACTGCAACCAACACTACTTCAACACAAACATGATGTCTCAAGTCAAGCAAACTGTCAAGGCACTTCAGACAACTACAGATCCCAACATCAAGCAACTACTGGAAGCTCATCTAAATTCCCTCCAGCTGCACAAAATCTCAAATCTAAAGCATACTCAAGAGGTTGAAGCTCTCAAGGACTCTATAGCTTCCATGAAAAAGGATGTGAATGATAGCTTGAATTTGAAGCTTTCAGCCAGTACAATGAGAGACATCAACAACAGGCTAAAGAAGGACTCATATACAAATATCAAGCTTGACACCATGAGTAAAAGAATTTTGGACATTGAAGGTGAACTCACCAAGATAAGGCTCAATCAAGCTTATCATACCACTCTTCTCCAGTCAATTGCTATTGCAGTTACACCCAATTCAACACTGCTTGATGCTAACAAAAAGGGGGAGAAAGAGAAGGGTAAAGATACAACTACAACTGCAACCAGTAAGGGGGAGACAAGTCTACATATCAATATCAGTAAGGTGCTAACTCCAGCACTTACTTTCTCAAAGCCACCATCTATGGACATCATAGACTTGATCAACTCCAAAGCTGCTGAGCTTAATGCCAAATGGGAAGAATTGTGTAATATCCCATATTTTCAGATATTACTTTTATAATTATTTGGAATTGTTTATGTGATTTTATGTGAATTTTTGTGAATTATCTGGTAATTGGAGTGATGTTATGGATGTGTATATGTGATATTCTTTAAGTATATTAATTTTTATATGTCCAGAATAAAATATAGATAATTGTGATATTTTCCTGGTAATTTTTGGACTGTTATATGATTTTATAATAATTTATGAATTATTAATTATATTATGAGTAATTACAAAATTATTTTATAAAGCCGGGAATCTTCCGACTTCAACCATTTTTACGTTTTTATAACCCGAAACTCTTCCGAAAACTCCTTCCTAACCTAATCTGGTAATTCCGGATATTTTCCGTGTTTTGACTTTTTCAATCCGGATTACGGTTTGACCCGTGCGCGTCCTGGCGCAATATTTTCGATACGATAGTTATTTCGGTAATCAACAAAACCCGTATTCTCGAGAGACGGGATATTTTTACGTTATTTTCGTATATAGTGTTTTATAAAAAGCTCGGTTTTGATGATTATCCAATTCTGGTATTTAATTGTATCGTTTTTACAGTTACTTAGCGGCTAAGTAATCTATTTTTGGATCATTTTATAGTTACTTAGCGGCTAAGCAACTAATTTAACGATCCAAAATGATCCAGAACGATCCAATACTCCATAAATATATATAGCCTATTTCTTATTTCATTTGTTTCGTTTATTCATTTGCAATCAGTTAAAATACCGTAAATACAGAGAAAACCCGAGATAACCGAAACGTTCCTGAGAATCAAACACACGAACGAAGGCGTTATCGAACTCCGATTCGGGCGTGCAGCATATCAAAACGAAGCTCTCGAAATCTTCTTTCTGAATCAATCATCAGTTTTTACCGAGAAATCATGGTAATTTTCTTATTTATTTATTTATATTCGAATTATTTAAGAATTAAATTATGAATTTTTGTTCTTGATGTTGTTGATGTGATTTGATGCTATAATCATGTAGATAATTTTCTCCTGATCAATTTGGTATATTATATGTCAAAAACCGAGTTCAATAACATGTCCAAATGATGGTTTGATTCTCGAATTTGTAAATTAGGGTTTTGAAGCTTTGAATGTTCTTAATTGGATTTAGGCGTTTTTGCTGTGAGGGTTATTTGTTTAAATTGATTGCACCATTAGATAGATCGTTGAACAAGGAATCAATTGATATTAGTTTGGAGAACAGAGGGTAAGTATTCGAGCTCGCCGGAAAATCGACGGCGGAGGCGGCGTTTTCTTTAAATCGACGTTGTGGCCATTTGGCCATGATTTGGATAGAAACAATTGCATATTTGTGTTTCTAGACACTAGAAGAACAAACCCTGCAAATTTGGAGTCATTCTGGGCCGTTTTCGGTGGACGGAAAAAAAAACTCCAGGCGGCGGCTATGGCTGCCGGCCGCCGGAGTCGGTAGGAGGAAGAAGATGGTGTAATTACCATTTTGCCCTCCTAGTTTGCAGAATCTTATAAATCAGTCCCTGTGGTTTTAAAAATTTACAAAAATGATATTTCTGTTTCCAAAACTTTCAAAAATTATATTTTCTTTTTATTTTTAGAATTTTTTTTTTATTATTTAAAATTCCAAAAATCATTATTTTATTTCTGAAAATTTATTTTAATTCAAAAATAAATCCAAATTATTTAGTTAATTAATTTTAGTTGATAATTAATTATTTAATTAGTCAATTAATTTAAATATTAATTGATTAATTAATTTAATTAGTTATTAATTAATTTTAATTGATTATTTAATTAGATTTAATTATTTATTATTGATTTAAAAATTCTGAAAAATAGTTTCGAGCTTTAAAATATTATTTTAAATTATTTTCCAGGCTCGATAAATCTTATAAAATTATTTTAGGGTGTTCGAACCCTATTATTTTATTATAAAATGATTCGGAGACCCGTTTTAATTCCGAAAAATGTTCAAAAATTCATATTAAATAAACCGTTCGTCCGTTTAATACGAAACGAACGCGTATAAACTCAGAAAAATATTCCGCTTTCATTAAAATACTTTCGAGGCCCAAATCCTTTTTGTTTCGAAAGGTCGCTTATTTTACAAGTTATTCTGAGTCGATTATTGATCGATAAATCATGTTATTGACCCGATTTCAGTTTTAAACATACCGAGTCGAATGTTTTGACGAGCCGAGTCATATGTGATATGAATTATGTGATACGTGAGTTACGTGTTTATATGTTATGTGAATTATGTGCGTACGTGGGTCAAGAGTCCTGTGTTTGACTGTTATAGTTATGTGTGGGTTATCGTATGGGTAGACGATAAGGTATTGACGAAGAGTTCGTCGAGTGATTATCGATTAGACGATTAAAGTTCTATCTTTTAATTATAGATGTGGATCATTCGAGTTGATCAAGACAAGACGTTGGATAAAGAATGAGATGGAATGGTATTGGATATCTGGCTTCTAGCAATCGCAGGAGCAGCATATCAGTAAAGTGTTAAAAATAAAGACGGTGATGTCTTGAGACCGAATGTCAGAATAGATGCGATGTTACGAGTGTGACTAACTGCTAAAAATCTCAAAGGCAAGTATCCCTATCATCACTTATTGTTCAAGTGATATTTATTTTAAATCTTATCATGCAAGTATTGCTTTCCCTATTCAGTTCGGAATAGATAAATGTTTTACATATCGCTGAATTAAATAATTCTGTTTATGCAAGTACTCTTCTGCTATTCTATATTCAGAATAGGCAAGTGTTTTTACTTATCCAATTATCGGATTTATAAATGTTTTGGATTTTGAGAAAAGTGATTTGGTTGCGAATATTCCTACCCAAGAATTGGGGGAATAAAATTATTTCGGGTGTCGAGTATTATGACCCCTTTTTAATAAAAGGTTTTGAGATTGGATGGTTACTGGTTGCGTAAGAGGCCGAGGCACCGGTCCAGCGTGAGCTATTATACAGAAGTGTAATATCTTACAAGGCTAGTTATGCCTTTTTCTGGCGCCCTATATGTACCGTATGTCTTCGGGATACGGGTAGTACCTATATTTACGGTATACTGCGGGATACCGGTGTTGTTTCATGACTGATCATCAGGAACAACATAGTGCATAATATGGTTCCAATCTAAATAAGATATCTAAAATTCTTTATTGTTTTGATAATCATAGAATAAATGATTTATCAACTATTCTGTTTTAGATTAAAGTTATTCTTTCTTAGCACTCAGTTTCGGGAAATTACAGTGTTTATAAATGAATTCGAAGTTCAGATTGTTGCTGCAGCATTTATTGCTCAGTGATAATTAGAATCTTGAATGAATTGGGATCTTCTTAATTATTCAACCCGTCCTTATCAGGCTGGTTTAGCAGGCTAAGTCTATGGAAACTTAGTCGATAATGATGGATACTGAATAGTTAGGAATTTCTTGAACGTTGATAAGTCTTAATTTCAACAGTTCGGTTTTGAGTAAAGTTTATGATTCAATCCATAATCATTGTTTCATGTTAGTGTGGTTTACGATATTTCCGTAAACACGGTTTTACGAGCTTTGGTCTCATCAAGATTGAAAGTATTGCTGAAGCATTTCGCTTCAAAAATATCAAAATGGTTTGAATACAATTAAGGTATCAATTCTGGGATTCCTCAACTATAAAATTTTATGATTCAGCAATTATGATTTTTAAATGTTATGCGCTGATGCAGATGTCGGTTTTATATCAAAATGACCCTATATATGTCATAATGATCTTGTTGAGCATTTCTTTCGCTCATACTTGCCTGTTTTTAAATTTAACCTCCAGTGAGGATTAGCTTGCTGTTTAGCTGCGTAATTCGAGGAAGCAAAGAAGAAGCTTTTGGAAGGTGATTATTCCAGGGTTTGCGGACTAGTGTAAGTTTTATTGTGTAAAGTTGTTTATATTATATTATATTATAGTTGTGTATTTTATAGTTGGGCCTAGTATACTTCTTTTAGAAGTTATACTAGCGGGTTAAGTTTTGAGATTGAGAATTATTGAAAAGAGTTTTAAAAGAAAGTGAAAAATTTATTTGTGGAATTTGGATATCTTGTTTCTAGAACTGTAACCTTAAAAGATCTTGGTTTAGTTTGGGGTCATTTATGATAAATATCTTCCGCTGGCATTTGTTTATTAATTAAACAGGTTAATTTGGATTGAAGTTTTATAGTGACGACCAAATCCTCTGACCCCGGATTTGGGGGCGTTACAAATTGGATAAAAAGATAGAAAAAAAATTTGGCCCAAAGGAGAAGCCAGACAAAGTCACTCATCACAGCTATCAAATCAAGAAAATCTCAGTCAATGAGATGAGTCTGGGGAATCTGGAGATAGGTCAACCTTCTTATATCACTTCTCCAAAAGCGGTCAAAGCCTTCAAGCCAAGGAGAAACTATCCCAAATCATCTGACAAGAATCCTTTGGATCTTGTATTTGAAACTCCAAAACCTGATGAGAAGAAACTCTTGGCAAGATCAATTGCTTTCTACAAGGATCCCAGTGATTCTGTACTCAAAAGAAGACTAGCAAAGATCTTTAGAAATGGAAAAGAAACAAGCTACTTTGAATGCTAAGTGTTAGGTCACACACACTGTAGAAGGGGGGTTGAATACAGTGTTTTATACAATCAAATCGATTTAACACAAGTAACAGAAAACAGATGTATTTGATATAATAAAATTTGTTACAATGAAACTGTTCTCTCTCAGTGATGAACAAATATCACGAGAGCTGCTAGGGTTACAATAAATAATATTCTCGATAATGATAACTCTTATAGTATAAACCCTATGTCTGTGTTTATATAATACACAGTTACAAGATAAATTCTAATCGATATGGAATATAATTCTGTATCCTAAAATATATCAATTAGTTATCTTTTCCTCCAAGTCTTCTATTCTTCATAGAATTCTTCTCCATGCATATCTCTTCTTGTATTTGTCTTGATCTTCTTTTCTTTCAATCAGCCGCCTTCCTTATCTGAAAGTCTTCTTAAGTCCTGATATTATCTCCTGATAAATATCTTCTGATATCTTAAGTTCTGATAACTTAAGTTCTGATATCTTAAGTTCTGACTTCAGTATAAGTACTGATTTCCAGTTAAGTCCTGATTTGTCCTGTTAGTCAAGATCTGAAAACTAAACACAAATCATTATTAGACATGACATCACAAATATATCTAACAATCTCCCCCAACTTGTAAATTAACTTAATATACAAGTTCAAATAGATATTTGATGATGTCAAAAACATTAAGTACAAATGCATATGAGAATTTGACTAAGTAACTACAACTCACAGTCCTTTTAGCTTTTACCATCCTTAAAGTTTGATATCAGCTTTAGCCTGTATATCCTTCAAAATTTATCAGTTGTAGTTCTTGACTTGGCTTCAGTGTATGATCTCTTTAATATCAGGAGTTGTTCTGAGATAGTTCTTCAACAGACATCTCTCAGCATATTCAAGTTCATTCTGCATCCTCCTTTTTGCATCTTTAAATTCAATTGTATCTTCACCTGTCTGAAAGATAGCAGCCCTGAGATCATTTATTTTAGCTTTTCTTATATCTTGATCCAGTATGATCAGATAAGCTTTATCAGACTCCAGATTGAATTCAAGAGCCTTAATACCAAGATATGTATTGATTTTGGCGGTGTTAGGCTTCATTTCAATAATATCACCATTGTGATCTCTGTACTTAGGAAAGTATGGTATGTCTGACTTTACAGAGTAAAGTAACTTTTGCCTTTGAATATCAGATATTAAATAACTGGCAGCACCATTTGTTGATTTGTGCTTCACTTGAAGTAGGAATAAAACATATTCCATTTCTTCAAAATACTTCAATCTAATACATTCTTCCTGATCTGGAATACCCTCCCATCTGTCATAAAATATAACATGATATATTCTTTCAAAAAAAAGTGGTAAACTATCTGTACATATTCAAGTTGATTCAATCTTTCAGGAGTTGCTCCTACTCCTGGTTCACTTAAGGAAGTTGGATCATTGGTAGTGTTGTGTATTCTTCTTTTATCAGAACTACCCAATCCTGATTTGTCTCTTGCTTCCTTTCCTTCAACAACTCTTGCTTCAAAACCACTTGATTTAGTCTTCAAAGGTTGAGTCTGTTGAGCTTTTGTGAATCCTGGTAGTAGTAACTTTGAAGGTTGAACATGAGCAATGTCAGAGGTTTCCCTTTTTTTATCTTCTGATATCAAGCCAACTTGAGCTATGTCAGAGGTTGCTTGCTTCACTGTAATATCAGATTTTACTAAGTCCTGATCTTGAACAATATGAGCTCTGTCAGAGGTTGTTTGAATATCCTTTTTCTTCAAAATCAGACTAGTATCTTCTTCATCAATTATTTCTTCATCCACGATTGGCATGTATACCTTTACAGGTTCATCAATTTTTGCTTTGCCCTTGGATCTTGGATCAATTTCCACTTGTGATTTGGCTTTGGTTGCCTCAGAATTTGTCTTCTCCTTAATCACAATACCCTTAGGCTTTGGAAGTTTCTTTTCAATAATAGAAGCTTTAGACTTGGATTTAACATTTTCTGCTTTAAGTCTGGCTTCTTCTTCCTTTAGACTTTCAAAGTCCATTCCTGGATTTTCTTTGAGAAATAATCTTTTTGAAATTTCTTCATCCAGCTTTTGTAACTTAGGGTCTTGATATTACTGTTGTTTCCTTCCCCTTAAACTTCAATGTCTGCATAAACATCTGTGACTCTTGACTCTCACCCTGTATTTGAACATCAGGTTTAGTCAGAACTTGTTTACCATAACTTATTCTTCTATCAGCATCAGAGCTTGATCTCTGTATAGAAGTTCCTTCTTTTCTAGATGAAGAATCTTTGCCTTGACCATGACCTCTACCCTTTTCAAAATTTCCCTGGTCATCATTTTCATCATCATACCCTTCAGTGGTTGAATAGATTTGTATTTGGACTTAATCACTTTCTCCCCCTTTTTGGCATCAGCAGGTAGAAGAAGAGAGACAAGCAATTCCACTGAGGATTGGATCTCATTGAGTTGAGTTTGCTGAGAAGCTTGATTCTTTAGAATTTCAGAAATCTGAGCTTGTTGCTTCTCCTGAGTCTTTTCAATATACCCAATGCGGTCAAAAGCTGGCTTGAAAAATCTGTTCTTTTCCAATTTATATTCATATCTTGCTGAATAAGATTTTCTTGAATTTTGTTCACCTTGGCATGAGTTATTGAGTGTTGACCTTGTAGATGCCTTGTACTCAATGCAGTAACTCTCAGCTGTGCCTTGAAATCATCATTTATCAGCATTTCATCAGCTTTAGCCAGATGCTCAGCAAGAATTTTTTCAGTAGGAACAAAATCAACTTTGTTCCACTCCTTAGTCCACTCCGGATGTACAGGCTCCTCCACTGTTGAGAATGTACAGTCTTCAGGTAAATGGAGAGCTTTACGAACAGCCAATTTAGTAACCACATGCTCGACATCTCCGGATGTGAAAACTATGCTTGGAGAACCAGCACCACCACCATCATCATATAACCCAGTTTACCAGAATGTCAGCACTTATTTGGCAGAAATAGATTGAGGTTGGGTCAAAGCATACCCAATCTCACTATGACTAATAAATCTTGCACAAAGTGCAGATCTGATGGAGCTTCAGCCTTGTTCAAGATTGCCGCATAATTATTTGGTACGAACTTGGCTCCATCAACAATTAAATTCTTGGGCGCCATCGAAATAGGTGAGAAATAAGATTTCCTGAAAAGTGTTTGATGAAATGTCTGTATAGAAAACCGTCAGAAAATGTGAGAGAATAAGAAAAGAGAGAGAGAGTGAATAGAATAGTAATGTGAATAAAAGATTTGAAAATCTTTTATCTCTTTTACTTGAACATCCCACGTGACAACAGTTATTGAGAAGTGGAACAGACCTTTACACATGTCAGTCATGCAGTAGTTAAGACAAAAGTTAATGGGCACAGTAAATAAGTAATGATTACATTGCACGTTCAGTTTTTTTTTTAAAAACTGTTCCCACTAAACAAATGATTATTACTGCCGTATCTCACATAAACCAATATTCTGAAAAATATAACCGTTTAAGTAATGACCAAAAGTAAATCAAGTAAATAAATACTGCCACGTCAGCATCAGAACTTGATTATTCATCAGAATTTAAAAGTCATCAGAATATGGCTTTTGTACTCAAAAAGTGAATGTTTATTTCTGTAATTCTTCACACAAATACTGATATGGTTTCCTCAGAACTTAATCATCAGAACTTCCATCAGAACTTGTCCTCAGAATTTATGCAACTGACACATAAACTGTTCAACTAAGACAACATTGATCACCACAGTAATTTTTTATCATTCATATGGAGTGTATGTGTGTGCATTAAGCTAAATATCAGACAAAGAGTAAAGTCTGATTCACTTCAGTACATCTTAAAAATAAGGCATAACTAAGAATTTTGCTCAAAATCTGTCATTATTCTGAAGTCTACTATAGGATGAGTTCATGCATGATTCCACCTCAACTGTTTTGTGCTCATTTTATGCATCTTTTGAAATTTCTTTTTACAATGGCTTCTCAGTGTAAGTGAGTCACGACTGCTTATCATAATTTATGCTGTTTATCAGTGTATTTCTCCAGTAATCATAGAGTGTGAAAAGTCACCAAGAATTTTTTTTGCTTTTCTAATGCATATTACTTAATACCAGCAATGCACTTGGGTCTTCCCTTCCACATATATTTTTCTCTAGATCTCAAAGGAGTACCTGATTTTTATTTCTTTTCTTTATTTTCTTCTTTTGATAAGTGAGGCTTATCAGCACTTAGTACATCCATAAGATTTACCAACATCAGAAATTAACAGATAAGAAGCACTATTCTAGTTTTTGACTTAGTAATAAGATACAAAAAGTAAACCTAACCAAGCTCAATATCAGAATTTGCTTGTGTTAAAAGATTTCCACATAGACAATTACTTCAAACATGGGATCTTTAGTATATTAGAGACTACTATGTCAGCATCTAGCACAGTTATCCTCATTGGATTGAATAATCACAGAAACATTCATATCACTATCAGAGTTTAGAAATTCACATCAAACAACAATCAACACTTAGAAAAATTTCAATTTAAGCACAGATTACATAATGATAGTAATATCTGTAAATACTGATCATAAAGTCTGATGTATCAGAACATAAACTAAGCAGATTTAGAGAAAGAACCTGAAACCATTCCAAGTTCATTTACCAATCTTGTAAAAGTAGCTTCACACAGTGGTTTTGTGAAGATATCTGCTAGTTGTTGATCTGTTGGAACAAAATGCAATTCCACTGTACCTTCATCCACATGTTCCCTTATGAAGTGGTACCTAATGTTGATGTGCTTTGTCATGGAGTGTTGAACTGGATTACTTGTCATAGAAATAGCACTTTGATTGTCACAGTAAATAGGGATTTTAGAAAATGTTAACCCATAATCCAGTAACTGATTCTTCATCCAAAGAATCTATGCACAACAGCTTCTTGCAACAATATATTCTGCCTCTGCAGTTGATGTGGAAATTGACTTTTGTTTCTTGCTAAACTAAGAAACTAATCTGCCTCCAAGAAATTGGCAGCTTCCACTTGTGCTTTTCCTGTCAATTTTGCACCCTGCAAAATCTGCATCTGAGTAACCTATTAGCTTAAAGTCTGATTCCCTAGGATACCACAATCCTAGATCAGCTGTACCCTTAAGGTACTTGAAAATTCTTTTCACAGATGTTAAGTGAGGTTCTCTTGGATCCGCTTGAAATCTTGCACAAAGATAGGTAGCATACATGATATCAGGTCTACTTGCAGTTAGATAGAGTAATGAGCCAATCATACCTCTGTAATCAGTGATATCTACTGATTTACCAGTATCCTTATCCAATTTTGTTGCAGTGGCCATGGGAGTGGATGCACTTGAACAGTCTTGCATTCCAAATTTCTTCAACAAATTTCTGGTGTACTTAGATTGACAAATAAAAGTTCCTTCTTCATTCTACTTGACTTGAAGGCACATAAAATAACTAAGTTCTCCCATCATACTCATTTGATATCTTGACTGCATTAGCTTGGCAAACCTTTTACAAAGTCTTTCATTTGTAGAACCAAAAATGATATCATCAACATATATCTGTACCAAAAGTAAGTCCTTTCCATGGTTGAGATAGAATAAAGTTATCAATAGTCTCTCTGTTAAATCCACTTTCCAGAAGAAACTGAGCTAAAGTCTCATACCATGCTCTTGGAGCTTGCTTAAGGCCATAAAGTGCTTTATCAAGCCTGTAGACATGATTGGGAAATTTTGAGTCTACAAAACCTGGAGGTTGTTCAATATATACCTCTTCCTCCAATTCTCCATTGAGAAAATCACTTTTTACATCCATTTGAAAGACTTTAAACTTCTTGTGAGCAGCATAAGCCAAAAATATCCTTATGGCTTCCAACCTAGCAACTGGTGCAAATATTTCATCATAATCAATACCCTCCTGTTGAGAGTAGCCTTTTGCAACCAGTCTTGCTTTATTCCTTGTAATTATGCCATCACTGTCAGTTTTGTTTCTGAACACCCATTTTGTACCAATAACAGATCTATTCTTTGGTCTTGGCACTAGGGTCCAGACTTTATTTCTTTCAAATTCATTTAACTCTTCTTGCATTTCTTGCACCCAATCAGCATCTTGAAGAGCTTCTTCCACTTTCTTTGGTTCAGTCTGAGATAGAAAGGAATGATAGAGACATTCATTTGATGTTGCTGTTCTAGTTCTGACATGCTTCAGGATCTCCAATAATCAAGTCAGGTGTATGTGCTTTAGTCCACTTCCTTGCAGATGGAAGGTGATCTGTCGAACTGGATGCTCCCCCATGATCCATGCTGTCTCCATCAACATTTTCTAATGCTCCCCCTGAAATTACGCCCTCTGAGATGGATCCTTCAGAATTTAAGTTTCCAGAATTATCAGAACTTGGCTCATCAGGACTTGATGAATCAGAACTTGAAGGGCCTGTTCTAGGTTCTGATGCTTCTTATGATGTGGTTGGATCTTCAATATGCTACCCCTGCACAGGTGCATTTCCCTTTGTCGTAGTCACCACAGTTTCAATAACATCAGAGTTTAATCCATCAGAGTTTACAGTATTAGGATTTAGACTATCAGAATATACAGAATCAGAATTTAAGACTTCATTCTCAAATCTCAGCTGATCATGATCATTGAAATCTTCAAGTCCAGTAATCTTCTTATCATCAAAAGAGACATTGATAGATTCCATGACAACCCTTGTTCTTAAATTGTAGACTCTGAAGGCTTTTGTGGAAAGTGGATATCCAACAAAAATTCCTTCATAAGCTTTTAGATCAAATTTGGATAGCTGTTCAGGATGAGTCTTAAGAACAAAATACTTGCATCCAAATACATGAAAGTACTTTAGATTTGGCTTCTTTTTCTTCACCATCTCATATGGTGTCTTTCCATGCTTGTTAATAAGTGTTGCATTCTGAGTAAAACAAGCAGTCTGCACAGCTTCAGCCCAGAAGTAGGTTGGTAACTTTGCTTCATCAAGCATAGTTTGTGCAGCTTCAATATGAGTTCTATTCTTTCTTTCAACAACTCCATTTTGCTGTGGAGTTCCAGGAGTAGAGAATTCCTTCTTTATTCCATGGTCTTTGCAGAACTCTTCCATGATCAAATTCTTGAACTCAGTGCCATTATCACTTCTTATGATTTTCACAGAGTCTTTGACCAATTTATCCAGTTGTTTGACATGATCAATCAAGATAGATGTAGTTTCACTTTTTGTGTGCAAGAAATATACCCATGTGTATCTGGTAAACTCATCTACTATGACCATAGCATATTTCTTCTTTGCAATAGACATGACATTCACTGGACCAAATAGATCAACATGTAGTAGTTGATAAGGCTCAAGAATTGAAGATTCAGTCTTGCTCTTGAATGAATATTTTCTTTGTTTTGCCTTTTGACATGAATCACAAAGGCCATCAGGAGCAAATACTGATTTCGGAAATCCTCTCACAAGATCTTTCTTGACTAGTTCATTTATATTGTTAAAATTTAAATGAGAGAGTTCTTTGTGCCAATCCCAGCTTTCTTTAATTGATGCTCTGCTTAAGAGACAGATTGCAGAGCCATCAGAACTTGTTGAAAGCTTGGCTTCATAAATGTTACCATGCCTGTATCCCTTCAGAACAACTTTGCCTATAGATTTGCCTACAACTTTACAGTGTTCTTCAAACAAATCTACATGATAACCTCTATCACAGATTTGACTAACACTCAGCAGATTGTATTTAAGTCCTGAGACTAGAGCTACTTTTTCAATGATGACATTCCCAAGATTGATATTGCCATATCCCAGAGTTTTTCCCATGTTGTCATCTCCATAAGAAACAATTTATCCAGTTGTTTGACATGATCAATCAAGATAAATGCAATTTCACTTTTTGTGTGCAAGAAATATACCCATATGTATCTGGTAAACTCATCTACTATGACCATAGCATATTTCTTCTTTGCAATAGACATGATATTCACTGGACCAAATAGATCAACATGTAGTAGTTGATAAGGCTCAAGAATTGAAGATTCAGTATTGCTCTTGAATGAATATTTTCTTTGTTTTGCCTTTTGACATGAATCACAAAGGCCATCAGTAGCAAATACTGATTTTGGCAATCCTCTCACAAGATCTTTCTTGACTAGTTCATTTATATTGTTAAAATTTAAATGAGAGAGTTTCTTGTGCCAATCCCAGCTTTCTTCAATTGATGCTCTACTTAAGAGACAGATTGCAGAGCCATCAGAACTTGTTGAAAGCTTGGCTTTATAAATGTTACCATGCCTGTATCCCTTCAGAACAACTTTGCCTATAGATTTGTTTACAACTTCACAGTGTTCTTCCTAGAAATCCACATGATAACCTCTGTCACAGATTTGACTAACACTCAGCAGATTGTGTTTAAGTCCTGACACTAGAGCTACTTTTTTAATGATGACATTCCCAAGATTGATATTGCCATATCCCAGAGTTTTTCCCATGTTGCCATCTCCATAAGAAACACCTGGGCCATCCTTCTCCACAAAGTCTGATAGCAGGGCTTTATTTCGAGTCATATGTCTTGAACATCCACTGTCCAGAACTAGAATATTCTTCCTATTGCCCTGCAATCACAAAAACCACTAATGGTTAGTTTTAAGGATCCAGACTTGCTTGAATCCTTTGGCTTTATTAAGTTTGTTATCATTTGCAGCGGTTTTAATATCAAAGTTTATGCTAACATCCTGCTTATCAGAACTTATATCAGACTTTGCATCAGAACTTACACTAGAAGGAATAATGCTAACTTTCTTTAAAGAAGGTTTTATTTGATAATAATCATAGTACAAACTATGATATTCCTTACAAGTATAAATGGAATGCCATAAACTACCACATTGAAAACAGGGATTTTGTGGTTTAAACCTAACAGACTGACTCTTAACTCCTGATTTTGAAGGTAAAGAGTTTATATTCTTATTCTTCCTGCAAAAAGAAGCTAAATGGTTAGAATTTCCACAATTATAACATTTCTTTCTAGGAACATTAGGAACAGGCATATAATTATTACTTCTATTCACACCTTCCTTTCTATTCCTATTTTTCCTAGGTGGCTTTACCTTGTTTACATTCTTAATCTCTTTCAGCTTATGCTTAAGCTGCTTCTTTGTCATTAAGCCTATTTCAACCTCAGTTGGCTTAACCTGTTTTGGTTTGTCAGAAGTTAATTCCTCTTTAATTTCTGATTTATCAGTATCAGACTTTACAACTACAAACTTAACAGATTTTACCTTTGGTTTAGCAATTTGTTTATTAACAACAGGCTCAATTTCTACAATTCCTATTTCACTTTTATCATCTCCATAACCTAATCCCTCTTTCTAGTTTCCACTACTTAACAAATTCTGAGTTGTTCTGCCAGAGTTAGTCCAAGTCCTGATAATCTCTCTTTCATTTTCTAACTCAATTTTTAGAGATTGATTCAATTTTAATACTTCATCTCTAACATAAAAAGCATCATCTCTTTTTTTCTGAGTTTGATGGAACATAACTAACTCTTTTTCTAAATAATCATTCCTTTTCTTATAAGCAAGATTTTCAGAAGTTAATCTTTCACATGTTAAAGTTTGATCTCTATAATTAATAAACATGGTTTTAAGATATAATCTCAACTCAGTAATATCATCAGTATGAAAAGCATAAGTTGTTTGAGGTACCTTTAACTCAGCAACATCAGAACTGCTATCAGCATTTGCCATCAAGACATAGTTCTCCTCATCTTTAGAATCTAAAGTGTCTGTCCAGCTTTTCTTCTTTGTGACAAGAGCCTTGCCTTTGTCACCTTTTCTTTTCTTGCAATCAGGAGATATGTGGCTTTTCTCACCACAATAATAGCATTTAACATTTGAGTAATCTCATTTGTCAGACTTTCCTCCTTTGCCTTCAGACTTTCTGAACCCTTTCTTATCAGCACTTACACCTTTCCTGGAAAACTTCTTCCCTTTTCTGAATTTCCTGTAGGTTATCTTTGTGATACCCTTCACCATAAGAGCACAAAATTTCATCATCTCTTCATCAACATCCATCTCAGATAAACTTTCAGTTTCTGAATCCTCAATATTATCAGAACTTGATGAATCTGAATCAGACTTTATGATGAGAGCCTTTCCTTTGCCTTTCTTTGAGGCAGCCACTTTGGGGGATTCCTCCTCAGCCTTAAGAGCAACTGTTCTTGACTTTCATCCATGTATCTTGCTCCTTTGATCCATCTTAAGTTTATGAGTCTTGACCATACCATAGATTTCATCAAGGGTAGTTTCTTCAAGAGCAAAGTTGTCTCTTAGAGTAGTTGACTTCAAATCCCAACTTTCAGGAAGAGCTAACAGGAATTTTAGATTGGAATCTTCAAGATCATATTCCTTATCCACCAGTGACAGATCATTCAAGAGTTTGACAAATCTGTCATATAAACTAGTTAATGACTCATCAGGTTTTGAGTCAAAGTGCTCATACTCTTGAGTGAGTATAGTCTTCCTGTTCTTCTTGATTGCATTAGTTCCCTGACACCTTGTTTCCAAAGCATCCCATATCTCCTTTGCAGTCTTGCAGTTAATTACCCTGTTTGACATGATATTATCAATGGCACTATACAACAAATGCCTTACCTTTGCATCCTTGGTAATAGATGAGATAGCTTCTGCTGTATACTCACTTTTCTCCTTTGGTATGGTTTTTGCTGGCTGATCTGCAACTACAACAGAGAGCTTAGTTGGCTTATGTGGTCCTTCATAAATTATGTCAAGGTATTCTGGATCTGTAGCTTCCAGAAATATAACCATCTTTACTTTCCATATGGAATACTCAGAAGGTCTCAGTATGGGAACTCTAATAGTCTCATATCGACTGTGGGTTAGAGTCTCTGTAGTTTCTTCAGTTTTGGTGGGCTTGGTTGGAGTTTATGCTTCTTCAGACATGATTGTTTTTGGATCTTAAACTATTTGTGTGTTAACAGATAAGCTCTGATACCACTTGTTAGGTCACACACACACTGTAGAAGGGGGGTTGAATACAGTGTTTAATACAATCAAATCGATTTAACACAAGTAATAGAAAACAGATGTATTTGATATAATAAAATCTGTCATTATGAAACTGTTCTCTCTCAATGATGAACAAATATCACGAGAGCTGCTAGGGTTACAATAAATAATATTCTCGATAATGATAACTCTTATAGTGTAAACCCTATGTCTGTGTTTATATAGTACACAGTTACAAGATAAATTCTAATCGATATGTAATATAATTCTGTATCCTAAAATATATCAATTAGTTATCTTTTCCTCCAAGTCTTCTATTCTTCATAGAATTCTTTTCCATGCATATCTTTTCTTGTATTTGTCTTGATC
This sequence comes from Apium graveolens, assembly GCF_009905375.1. Classification (NCBI taxonomy): domain Eukaryota; kingdom Viridiplantae; phylum Streptophyta; class Magnoliopsida; order Apiales; family Apiaceae; genus Apium; species Apium graveolens. The sequence goes on from NC_133650.1 coordinate 1,487,432, forward strand.
TTCTTTCCTTTCAATCAGCCGCCTTTCTTATCTGAAAGTCTTCTTAAGTCCTGATATTATCTCCTGATAAATATCTTCTGATATCTTAAGTTCTGATAACTTAAGTTCTGATATCTTAAGTTCTGACTTCAGTATAAGTACTGATTTCCAGTTAAGTCATGATTTGTCCCGTTAGTCAAGATCTGAAAACTAAACACAAATCATTATTAGACATGACATCACAAATATATCTAACACTAAGAGGCTAAAACAGAAGAAGGAACAAGAAGCAATACTTGCAAAACTCCAGGCAGTGAAAACTGCAAAAATAGCTCCTGAAAAACCATCCTTGCCAACTGAAACTCAAGAACCAATAGTGCAAGAGAAACCTCAGAAGGAGAAAAGCCAAAGATATAAGCTGAAGCCAAAGAGAAAGTTGGATTTTGATGAAGAAGAAAGCAAGCCAATCCCCCAATCTACAACAACAAGTCAAACATCAGTGCCATCCAAGGAATCTGAAGAATTCAAGGTAGATCCAACAAGGAACTTTCATGATGAACCTATCATTCCCAAAGTTGAGCCAATAGATTGGGACAACTTGTCTTTTCCTGAACTCAACATACCACTTCTCAGCAAGAAAAGAAAAACCAAGTCCAAAGCAATCAGGAAGGATAGGCCAAGCAAGCTCAAAATCAAAACCCCGTCCAAACCTCAACTCTCAGTCAACAAAGGAGACTTGATGTACATCTGTGACATCAAAGAATTTTCAGATATCAATCTCTACATGGATGAACTGGAGGAAGTGAGAGCTATTGATGCATACAGGAATCTCCCTGAGAGACTTGTGTTCAGATACAAAGGTGGAAAGGAAATAGTGTGGCCCCTTTATAGAATTCTAAAAGAAAGCTGTTCTGTTCTGATGAAAATCTTCTCAAGCTTCAAGAAAAACTTTAGATACAACATAGCAGCCAGGAGAATGGTGCTAAAGAAGATTGAAGAAATAAGGAGTAGTTGGAATGCTCCAGGTGCACTCCCAAGAACTCTAACAATCTCCTTCACAGAGAGTAGAGTACATCTGAGACCATATTGGCTGATGGAATTCAAGGATGACAAATGTGTAAGGAGATTCTTCAGATTGGAGGACCAATTGAGTATCTCTAGCAATGAGACTCTTTTGGAAATGCAAGAGAACCTAGCCTTATCAAATCCTGAAGAACTTGAATTCCACAGACAACTACAAAATCAGATAGAGGAGAACAACAAAAAGCTTGGAAGGAAATCTAGATACTCAAGAAGATAAGCTAAATCTGCTCAGCGTAGAGGAGCATCTTGAGAAATGATTGTGAGAAATTTTTATACACTTTTCTTGTTTTTAAATTCAATAAAATGTAGCACTTGTATGTATTATCTACTTTATTCAATTCTGTATCTTTAGGGGTGTTTTGTTATCATCAAGCATCTACTAATTTATGGCTACAATTCCAGTAGACATAAATTGGGGGAGATTGTTGGATCAAGTGGAGATCTTGATGATTAATTTGACAAAACACCCAAGTAGATTTTACTTAGTGATTTTGTAGCTCTCGACGGATGCTTTAATATAGCACCGACGGATGCTCTAGAGTAATCCCAACGGATAATTCATATAGTCCCGACGGATGTCCTTTAAAGCTTCGACGGATAACAATTTGACATTCGTCGAATAGTGTAACTTATGTAATAATAAGTAGTGAAGCACATTTCTGTATACAAAAAGTCGTAGTAGAAGTTGTAGGATTTTTAAGTCATGTTGACTACTAGATTGATATACAGAATAGGTTGATCAATTGTAAATAGATGATGTCTTGTAATTCTCTATAAGTGAAATGGAGTTAAGTGACAAAAAGACTACTAACGGATGTTCTACAAAGCTGCCAACGGATGATCCTTAAATCTCCAATGGATAATCATCCAAGCATCGACTAATAAGCATTTTCAAATATCAGTTGACAGTGACAACACAGTCACATGCGTCGAGTGTATATAAAAGGAATGTGGCAGCCCTTTGACAGGGTTTTAAGAACAAAGAAGCATTACCAATTCCATGCAATTGAAGATCTTGGAAAGAGTAATGAAGCAGCATGAGATCAGACAAGGAACTAGTTTTTGTTTTATTAAGTTTGTCTTTTATCATGTAACTTGGTAATATAAAAACCAAGAGTAGCAAGTTGAATAGGTGTGAACTTCATACAAACAGAAAAGCAAAATCCTTGTAACTTGTTCAACTTGTAAGCAGCTGTGTGCATCTTTGCATCACAGAGTTCTTGATAATATATACATCTCTGGTGGATAAGTTCAATCCACCAGAAAATTTTTAAATAACTGTTATTTAAATACTTTGTGTTTGATTTTAATCCATTCTTATTCCGCACATTTGCAAAATCGACATAGTAATATATAGCCTCAAGAATTTAGTTTGAAAAAGATTTTTCAAATTTGTGTAAATTATATTCAACCCCCTTCTATAATTTACTTGTTAGATTGTTAGGGAAAAACATAACTTAGGAAGAACAGGAATGGAAAAGTAGGTATAAATAAAAGCAATAACTATATGCCTATTCCCATGGCTCCTAGAAAGAGATGCCATAACTGTGGAAATCCTAACCATCTTGCTTCTTTTTGGAGGAAAAATAAAAATATAAACTCCTTACCTACAAAATCAGGAGTTAAGAGTCAGTCTGTTAGGTTTAGACCAGAAAATCCTTGTTTTCATTGTGGTAGTTTATGGCATTCTATTTACACTTGCAAAGAATATCATAGTTTTGTATTATGATTATTACGAATTAAAACCTTCTTTGAAGAAAGTTAGTATTAATCCTCCAAGTGTAAATTCTGATATAAAGTCTGTTAGCATAAACTCTGATAAATCATCCGCTGCAAAAGCTAACATACTTAATAAGGCCAAAGGATCCAAACAAGTATGGGTCCTTAAAACTAATCGTTAGTGGTCTTTGTGATTGCAGGGCAACAGGAAAAACATTCTAGTTCTGGACAGTGGATGCTCAGGACATATGACAGGAAATAAGGCCCTGCTATCATACTTTGTGGAGAAAGCTGGCCCAGGTGTTTCTTATGGAGATGGAAACATTGGAAAAACTCTAGGATATGGCAATATTAATCTTGGGAATGTCATTATTGAAACTATAGCTCTGGTCTCAGGGCTCAAACATAATCTGCTAAGTGTGCGTCAAATCTGTGACAGAGGTTATCATGTGGATTTCTTTGAAGAACACTGTGAAGTAGTCAGCAAATCTACAGGCAAAGTTGTTCTGAAAGGTTACAGGCATGGTCGTATATATAAAGCCATACTTTCAACAAACTCTGATGGTTCTGCAATTTGTCTACTCAGCAGAGCCTCAATAGAAGAAAGATGGAATTGACACAAGAGACTTTCTCATCTGAATTTCAATAATATAAATGAGCTAGTTAAGAAAGATCTTGTGAGAGGATTTCCCAAATCAGTTTTTGCTCCAGATGGCCTATGTGATTCATGTCAAAAGGCAAAACAAAGAAAATCCTCATTCAAGAGCAAGACTGAATCCTCAATTCTTGAGCCCTATCACTTGTTGCATGTTGATCTATTTGGTACAGTCAATATCATGTCTATTGCTAAGAAGAAGTATGCTATGGTTATAGTTGATGAGTTCACTAGATATACTTGGGTATATTTCTTGCATAAAAAAATGAAACTGCATCTACTCTAACTGATCATGTTAGACAGCTGGAAAAGATAGTCAAAGACTCTGTTAAAATAATTCGAAGTGATAATGGCACTGAGTTCAAGAATTCAAAAATGGAAGAGTTCTGCAAAAAGAATGGCATAAAGCACGAATTCTCTGCACCAGGAACTCCTGAACAAAATGGAGTTGTAGAAATAAACAACAGAACTCTGATTGAAGCTGCACAAACTATGCTTGATGAAGTAAAGCTACCAACTTATTTCTGGGCTGAGGCTGTGCAGACCGCTTATTTTACACAAAATGCAACACTCATAAACAAGCATGGTAAGACACCATATAAGATGGTTAAAAAGAAGAATCCAAATCTGAAATATTTTCATGTATTTGGATGTAAATGTTTTGTTCAAAGGACTCATCCTGAACAGCTACCCAAATTTGATCTAAAAGCTGATGAAGGTATTTTTGTTGGATATCCACTTTCCACCAAAGCCTTTAAAGTCTATAACTTAAGAATAAGGGTGGTCATGGAATCTATTAATGTCTCTTTTGATGATAAGAAGATAACCGGACTTGAAGATTTCAATGATCATGATCAGCTGAGATTTGAAAATGAAGATGCAATCTCTGATCTTGTAAATTCTGATATAGAAATCTCCGATATCTCAATCTCTGATATTTTAGAAATTGTTGTAACTGCTCCAAAGGAAAATGCAAATGCTGAGGGGGAGCAAATAAACGATAATGCCACTTCTCAGAACTCTCATGAAGTGTCCAAACCAATTACTGGTTCGTCAAACTCTGATTCATCAATTTCTGATGAATCAAACTTTGATAATTCTGGAAACTCTGAGAGCATGACATCATGGGGAGCATCAGATAATGCTCAAGAATAAAGCATGACTTCCGAGGGAACATCAGACAATGCTCCAGAAGAAAGCATGGATCATGGGGAAGGATCCAGTTCTAGAGATCAACTTCCATAAGCCAGGAAGTGGACTAAATCACATACACCTGATCTGATAATTGGAGATTCAGAAGTAGGTGTTCAAACTAGAACTGCTACAACCAATGAGTGTCTCTATCACTCTTTTCTATCTCAGACTGAACCAAAGAAAGTGGAAGAAGCTCTTCAAGATGCTGATTGGGTACAAGCTATGCAGGAAGAGTTAAATGAATTTGAAAGAAATAAAGTCTGAACTCTAGTACCAAGACCAAAGGACGGGTCAATTGTTGGTACAAAATGGGTGTTCAGAAACAAAACTGACAGTGATGGCATAATTAAAAGAAATAAAGAAAGACTGGTTGCTAAAGGGTACTCTCAACAAGAAGGTATTGATTATGATGAAACATTTGCTCCAGTTGCTAGATTAGAAGCCATAAGAATCTTTTTGGCTTATGCTGCTCACAAGAAGTATAAAGTCTTTCAAATGTATGTTTAAAGTGCTTTTCTCAATGGAGAATTAGAGGAAGAGGTATATGTCGAACAACCTCCAGGCTTTATAGATCCCAAATTTCCTAATCATGTCTACAGACTTGACAAAGCACTCTATGGCCTTAAGCAAGCTCCTAGAGCATGATATGAGACTTTAGCTCAATTTCTTCTAGAAAGTGGGTTTACCAGAGGTACAATTTACAAGACTCTATTCTATCTCAATCATGGCAAGCACTTACTTTTGGTGCAAGTTTATGTTGATGATATCATTTTTGGCTCTACAAATGCTAAACTCTGTGAAAGGTTTTCTAAGCTCATGCAGTCATGATATCATATGAGCATGATGGGAGAATTAAGTTATTTTCCGGGACTTTAAGTCAATCAGACTGAAGAAGGTATCTTCATTAGTCAATCTAAGTATACTAGAAATCTACTTAAGAAATTTGGAATGCAAGACAGTTCTGCTGCATCCACTCCCATGGCCACTGCAACCAAGTTAGATAAAGATACTGGAGCACCAGTAGATATTACTAACTACAGAGGTTTGATTGACTCTCTTCTCTATTTGACTGCAAGTAGACCAGATATCTTGTATGCTACCTGTCTTTGTGCAAGATTTCAGGCTGATCCAAGAGAACCTCATCTTATAGATGCAAAAAGGATATTCAAGTATCTCAAGGGTACGGCTGATCTAGGATTGTGGTACCCTAGAGAATCAGACTTTAAGCTAATAGGTTACTCAGATGCAGATTTTGCAGGATGCAAAATAGACAGGAAAAACACAAGTGGAAGCTGCCAATTTCTTGGAGGCAGATTGGTTTCTTAGTTTAGCAAGAAACAAAAGTCAATCTCCACATCAACTGCTGAAGTAGAGTATATTGCTGCAGGAAGCTGTTGTGCTCATATTTTGTGGATGAAAAATCAACTGCTGGATTATGGGCTAAAATTATCTAAAATGCCCATTTACTATGATAATCAAAGTTCTATTGCTATGACAGGTAATCCAGTTCAACATTCAATGACAAAGCACATCAGTATCAGGTACCATTTCATCAGGGAACATGTCATGGAAGGCACTGTGAAGTTGCACTTTGTTCCAACAGATCAACAACTAGCAGATATCTTCACAAAACCTCTATGTGAAGCTACTTTTACTAGATTAGTGAATGAACTTGGGATGATTTCAGGTTCCTTCTCAAAATCTGCTTACTTTTTTTCTCAAATATTCTCATATGTCAGACTTTATTATCAGTGTTTACAGATTTTATTACTATTATTTAATCTGTGTCAAAATTTGGTAATTTCACAAACACTGTTTATTCTCTGATATATTATGCTCTGATGGTGTGATGTTTTCTCTCTAACTATTCACTCCAATGAGGAAAATCTTGCTAGATGCTTACTTGGTAAACTCTGAACAATTTATTATCTCATGTTTGGATTAGTTATTTATGTGGAAACTTTTAACACTAGCAAAATCTAATATGGATCATTGTCAAATTCACTTCTTATATCTTTTTACTAAGATAAGAACTAGATTCTTGTTTCTTCTCTTTCAAATTTTTGAAGTTAGTAAATCTTAAGGGTGAACTAAATGCTTGTTATGCCTCTATTTTTCAAACAGAAGAAAATAAATTTAAGCCAGGTACTCCTTTGAGATCTAGAGTAACTTATGTGAAAGGGATGACCCAAGTGCATTGCTGGTATTAAGTAATATGCATTAGAAAAGCAAATAAAATTTTCTTGGTGACTTTTCACATTCTCTGATTACTGGAGAAATACTCTGATAATATAATAAGTAAATTCTGAGGATCGTTGTGACTCACTTACACTGAGAAGCTTCTTATCTAAAGAAATTTAAAAGATACACAAAATAAGCATAAAAAGTTGAGGGTGACCCTTGCACAAGTTCATTCAATAGTAGATCTCATAAGCTAAGAGAGAGTTTAAGCATTTTTCTTAGTTACTACCTTATTACTAAGAATTTAATGAAATTTATCAGTCTTTAATCCTCACCTGATTGTTTGCTCTCACACACACTCACATTCCATATAAATAATGAAAATTAATGTGATGATTTATTTGTCCCTGATGAAAAGTCGAGTGTCATTTGCATAAATTCTGAGGACATACTCTGTTTATATTCTGAAGTTAAACTCTGAAGAATGTAGTCATAATTTGCACAAAATGTCACAGGAAAATCATTCGCGCTTTGAGTTCAGGAGTCATACTCTGATAACAGTCAAACTCTGATAATAGTCATACTCTGATGCTTACGTGTCATATTTTAATTGCTTGACTTATTCTTAGTTTGTACTGTAATGGTCATGTTTTCAGAAAAATAATTAAATGAGATAAAATAGTAACAATCATTATGTTGTTTATTGGGTTGCGTGTGTATCTTGTTAATAGCATGTGTGCAATTATTACTACACAATTACCGTGATCATTAACATCTTTTGACTGTTTACATGCTACCAGGTGTCCCACTAGCCGTTGTAAAAGGTGGAGAGTATATAAACGAGAGTTAAAAGATTTTTTAATCTTTTAACTACTTTCTAAACTCTTTCTTATTCTCTCTTAATCTTTCTCTAACGCTATTTTCATTCGCGCATTTTAACAAACACCTTCTACACATTATCTTTTCTCACTTAATTCTTAACAGAAATGGCCCCAAAAGATATTATCTATGATGAAGTTAACTTTGTTCCTAACAACTATCTCTCTATTCTCAATAAGGACGGGATTCCTTCGGATCTTTACTTCGTTCAAGATCTTCTTGCTCACAGTGAAATAGGGTATGCTCTGACTCAACCACAAGTTATCTCTGGGAAACAAATTCTGGAATTCTGGAGGTCATGGACTTATGATGATGGTGGTTCTGGTGGGTCTCCAAGTTTCATATTCACAACTGGAGAAGATGAACATGTGGTAACTCTGACCACAATTCGTCAGGCTCTGCATCTGAAAGAGAACTTCTTCTACAATACTCTGATTGAGGATACATTCATTCAAAACATGATGGCAAGCACTGGGTATGAAAAATCTTTATCCAAATTGGGAAAGCTGAAAAGGCCATATCTTCGCAGAGAGTGGAGTTTCTTCTTTGACTACATCAATCGAGCCTTTGCCAACAAATGCTCAAACTTTGATGCACTTCCCATTCTCTCTCAACAAATTGGGTATGCTCTAATTCATCAATCTAATTTTGATTTTGCTAGAACTATAATGGGCTTTATTGGTGATCGTATGGAAAAGGATAGCAATGTAGTTTATTTTGCTAGATTTTATCAATTAATCTATAACTACTGCTGTCCTGACACACAAATTGCTGATACTGAAATTATCAAACCCTTCCAACTTCACAAAAGAGATTTTACTGACTTATTATCTAAGGATAATAAGAAACTTGTACTAAGACCTCTTTTTATCCCTGCAACTGTTAAACAGTTTTTGGTAAAATCTGACCCAAACACATATAGGGAAATATACTCTGATGTTGCTCCAAACCAAACCTCTACCTCACAGCCTTCCCAATCCACCTCTGGTGCCTCCCAACAACTACCAGTTGTAAAAACTTCAAAATCCAAACCTAAAACACCCAGGTTGAAGTCAGTTCCACAGTCTCCACCCAGGAGAAAGAGAAAACTCATCGTAAGGGATGAATCGGATGATGAAGTTCAGGATCATATTCCTTTATCAATTCCTACAGAGACAGAAGCTGAGGTTTCTAAACCTCAGAGAAAAAAAGTGCCAGCCACTGAAGTCATTGACTTCACAGTAGAGCCTCCAAACTCTGAGGCTGCTATACCCACTCCTACTCCTAAGAAACACACATACCTTATATACATAAACCTGCTTAATAATAAAGAATAATAATAATATGCAGTGACCCTAGTTACCGTTATCCACGGATCGCAACAGGTTAAAGTATGCACACAAGCCACAACCACACTTTTATATTACAAACGTCCAAATCCCAACTATTTAAACTTACAAACGTGTATCAAACATGTTTACAAAAGTCTTTAACTATCACAAAAGTCTTTAACTATCACAAAAGTCTTTAACTAGCTGATCCTGCTCAACATGGAATTCTAGCTCGAGCACTTGACTGGGGATCCTCGCTACCAACAGCTTCCTTTTTAACTAGAAAGAACATAAACAGAATCGCAACAATGAGCTAACTAGCTCAGCAAGTCATATTGACAACACTGAGGATAAACAATGATCAATGAAAGAAATTTTAAGTTATCAAGTTTCTTTGCCAACAATGATTAGAATTGGATATTCATTTTTAATTTAAGAAAACCAAGGTTAGGTTGCTGATCAGTCACGCACTAACCACGAGCAAGGCATATAGCTTTGCTCTAATTACTGGATCCAAGGCACACATTGGCCTAACATGACCACCAATCTGGTCTGACCACGAATCTGGTCCACATTTCATAAAACAATCAATTCTATAGCTATAGCAGTATAAATAACATAAAGCAATAAATAGGATGATAAACAACATGCATACTCAGGTCTAAACTGAATGACAATCATAAGAAGGGTATGTCAATTGATCGAGAATAATTGAAAAGGTTCAAGTTTCAAAGGTATAAGAATCAACAGTCTGGTGTATCCAGTAAATAGGGGTATATGTTTAACAAACTGTATTCAGTAGATCAGGTTTAGTTTATATGTATTTGTGGAGTAGTATCGTATATTTTTTGTAAATAAAAATCAATGGTTTACAAGAAACAAGGCTTACAACTCAAGGTTTGATAACTGGAATCAAGGCTTAGGGTTCAGTGCTTCAAATCACTTGCAATATAAAACAGACTAACAATCGTATCGTAATATTTCTCAAGAAGGTTCAGAGTACTTACCTTGATCTGACGCTTTCACATGCACTTGCTCTCAAAGTCTTAACAATACTCAACAGCTTTCTGCTTTCCTTTCCTACACCTTGCCTCTTCTGATAGACATCACAAGTATCTATCAATACTCATTTCCATTTGATTCTATTTGATACTAGCTTCTAACTACCCTTCGTTTTGCCCAAATCTGATATACGGATTGAAAGTTACAATCAAAACAGTCAAACAATGCACATACGGTCATTTTATACATCAATCACACCACATATAACACATAGAGTGTAAAATATTTAATTAAAATAATTATTCCAAGAAGAATCGAGGTCAAAATGATTTTTCAGGTATTTAAGATAAATTTTTGAACATTTTTCGGAATTAAAACGGGTCTCTGAATCATTTTATAATTAAATAATAGGGTTCTAATGCTCAATTCGAACTTAAAATCATTTAATAATAATTACCGAGCCTTGAATATATTTTAAAATAATATTTTAAAGCTCGAAACTATTTTTCAGGATTTTTAAATCAAATTAAATAATTAATTAAAATCAATTAATAAAAAATTAAAATAATTAATCAATTAATATTTAAATTAATTGCCTAATTAATTAATTAATTAAAATTAATTAAATAAGTAATTTTGATTTATTTTTAATTTAAAAATAATTTTTAGAATTAAAATAATCATTTTTGGAATTTTTGGAAATTAAAAACAATTTCTGAAAATAATTTATAAAAGAAATCCACTTTTTAAAAGATTTTAAAACAAAAATCCAATTCCTGAAAGTTCTGGAAACTTTCAAGTACTAATTTGTAAAAATGCCAAAAACAACTCTGTTTTAGGATAATTTTGGATTAAAACCAGGTCAAACCGGGTCGAAATCCGGGTCACCAAGAACAGAAACGGGTTTTTCATGAACCCATATTCCGATGACCGGAAAACGGCTCCGGCGAGCCCCGAGTCGGCCAAAAACAGGATGGTTTGACAGGATTCAATTGGGGTTTTCGTTCTAAATCACTCAGGATTCGAATCAAGCAGCAAATGGATCAAACGATGTATGGAAATGAAAATCCGGCCAAAAGCTTCAAGAACACCGACAAAACATTCAAGAGATCGATTCGCACAATCCAGGAATCATTTGTTAACTAGCTATATATGAATCGATTGCAATTTCAACCAGGAACATAACCCAACCAACCAAATCGACTAATAACCCCTAGAACAAAAACGCCTAAATCCAATTAAGAACATTCAAACGAATATAAACCCAAATTCATGAATTCGAAAATCAAACAACAATTTCTATATGATGAGGAACTCCAAATCAGTCATATGATATACCAAAATCTTAAGAATGAAGAGCTCTATAACATGCAAGCATCAAATCACACAAACCATGGCTCGAACAAAAATTCCCAATTTAATTATAAATAATTTTGAATTAAAACAATTAATTAGGAAATCACCTGATGTTTCTGGGTATATTTTGATGGATGATTATGATTCTTGATTTCCAGAGCTTCGATTCGAGTATAAGAGCGTCAAAATCCGAGACCGGTAACGCCTCCGAATTTGTGTTTGATTTTAAAGAACGGAATATAATTTAGGGTTTTTTCTGGATTTTACAGGATTTTTACTGTATATTATGATTATCTGTACCAAAAATAGATAATGTACTGGCAATTTATATTTACAAAAAATTAGTATCCCGTTGGATCGTTCTGGATCGTAAAATACAATTCTTAATAGCTAAGTATTTAAAAAGTTGATCTAATCGGTACTGATTTTTAGGATAATGATCCAAAAACGATATGTTTTGTATCTGCGGTCTTGGTCTCAACACCCAGGTACACGAATTACGAGAAGATACTATAATAGTTTAATAAAAGATCCCGGTTATCGAAAATACGGGGTTTATTGATTTACCGAAACGAATATTGTATCGAAAATTTCGCTCCGAGTCCCGCACAGGGAAAACCGTACGCCGGATTGAAAAAGTCAAAATATGGAAAATGCTCAGAATATTGCAATTAGGTTAGGAAGGAGGTTTCAGAAGTGTTTCGGGTTTTAAAAACGTAAATACGGTTGAAGTCGGGTGGTTCCCGATTATACAAATTAGTTTTTAAGGACTCGGAAAAATGATTTATAACTTTCATAAATCCTTTATAAAATCATATAACCACATAAAAATTAATATAAAAATACTACAATTATCTATAATTTATTTTACACATATAAAAATTAAAATACTCAAATTTTATCATTTTTAAAGATTCAACCACATATCTCACTTAGCAAATAATTCACCAAGATTCTCAAAATATTACAGAACATTAATTTATTAATACAAATAATTACACATTATATCCCGGATATTACATACTCCCCCCCTTAAAAGGATTCTGTCCTCAGAATCTATTAAGAAAACAACTGAGGGTACCGTCTTTGTGTTAGATATATTTGTGATGTCATGTCTAATAATGATTTGTGTTTAGATTTCAGATCTTGACTAACAGGACAAATCAGGACTTAACTGGAAATCAGTACTTATACTGAAGTCAGAACTTAAGATATCAGAACTTAAGTTATCAGAACTTAAGATATCAGAAGATATTTATCAGGAGATAATATCAGGACTTAAGAAGACTTTCAGATAAGAAAGGCGGTTGATTGAAAGGAAAGAAGATCAAGACTAAAAAAAGAAAAGATATGCATGAAGAAGAATTCTATGAAGAATAGAATACTTGGAAGAAAAGATAACTAATTGATATATATTAGGAAGCAGAATCATATTCGATATCAATTAGAAGATTATCTTGTAACTGTGTACTATATAAACACAGACATAGGGTTTACACTATATGTGTGTTATCTTAATCGAGAATATTATTCATTATAACCCTAGCAGCTCTCGGGATAATTTGTTCATCAATGAGAGAGAACAGTTTTATTGTAACAGAGTTTATTATATTGAATAAAATCTGTGTTCTGTCACTTGTGTTCTTAATTCGATTTGATTGTAGTAAACACTGTATTCAACCCTCTTCTACAGTGTGTGTGACCTAACAAGTTGTATCAGAGCTTATATGTTAACACATAAAAAGTTTAAGATCCAAAAACAATCATGTCTGAAGAAGCACAAACTCCAACCAAGCCCACCAAAACTGAAGAAACTCCAAAAAATCTAACCCACAGTCGATATGAGACTATTAAGGTTCCCATACTGAGACCATTTGAGTATCCCATATGGAAAGTGAAGATGGCTATGTTTCTGGAAGCCACAAATCCAGAATATCTTGAAAGAATTTATGAAGGACCACATATGCCTACCAAGCTCTCTATTGTAGTTGCTGATCAACCAGCAAACACCATACCCAAGGAGAAAAGTGAGTATACAGCTGAAGATATCTCATCTATTGCCAAGGATGCAAGGGTAAGGCATTTGCTACATAGTGCCATTGATAATGTCATGTCAAATAGGGTAATTAATTGCAAGACTACAAAGGAGATATGGGATGCTTTGGAAATAAGGTGTCGGGGAACTGATGCAATCAAGAAGAACAGGAAGACTATACTCACACAAGAGTATGAGCACTTTGACTCAAAAGCTGATTAGTCATTAACTGAATTATATGAAGGGTTTGTCAAACTCTTGAATGATCTGTCACTGGTGGATAAGGAATATGATCTTGAAGATTCAAATCTTAAATTCCTTTTAGCTCTTCCTGAAAGTTGGGATTTGAAGTCGACTACTATAAGAGACAACTATGCTCTTGAAGAAACTATGAAATCTATGGTATGCTCAAGACTCATTAACTTGAGATGGATCAAAGGAGCAAGAGACATGGAAGAAAGTCAAGAACAGTTGCTCTTAAGGCTGAAGAGGAATCCCCCAAAGTGGCTGCCTCAAAGAAAGGCAAAGGAAAGGCTCTCATCATAAAGTCTGATTCTGATTCATCAAGTTCTGATGATGATGAAAATTCAGAAACTGAAAGTCTATCTGAGATGGATGCTGATGAAGAGATGATGAAATTGTGTGCTCTTATGGTGAAGGGTATCACAAAGATAGCCTACAGGAAATTCAGAAAGGGGAAGAAGTTTTCCAGGAAAGGTGCAAGTTCTGATAAGAAGAATTTCAGGAAATCTGAAGGCAAAGGAGGAAAGTCTGACAGAGGAGACAACTCAAATGTCAAATGCTACAATTGTTGTGAAAGAGGCCACATATCTCCTGATTTCAAGAAAATAAAAGGTGACAAAGGCAAGGCACTGGTCATAAAGAAAAAAAGCTAGGCAGACACTTCAGATTCTGAAGATGAGGTAAACTATGCCTTGATGGCAAATGCTGATAGCAGTTCTGACACCGCTGATTTGAAGGTACCTCAAACAACTTATGCTTTTCATACTGATGATATTACTGAGTTGAGAAGATATCTTAAAACCATGTTCATTAGTTATAGAGTTCAAACTTTAACATGTGATAGGTTAACTTCTGAAAATCTGGCTTTTAAGAAAATGAATGACTATTTAGAAAAAGAGTTAGTTATGTTCCACTGTTAGATATATTTGTGATGTCATGGCTAATATGATTTATGTTTAGTTATTTCAGATCTTACTTAACAGGAAAGATCAATACTTAATTTGAAATCAGCACTTATACTGGAGTCAATACTTAAGGTATCAGAACTTAAGTTGTCAGAACTTAAGATATCAGCAGATATTTATCAGGAGATAATATCAGGACTTAAGAAGATGTTCAGATAAGGGAAGCGGCTGATTGAAAGGAAAGAAGATCAAGACGAACATAAGAAGAGATATGCATGAAGAAGAATTCTATTGAAAATAGAAGACTTGGAAGAGAAGATATCTGATTGATATATTTTAGGAAGCAGAATTATATTCCATATCGATTAGAAGATCTTGTAACTGTGTACTATATAAACACAGACATAGGGTTTACACTATACGTGTTATCATAATTAAGAATATCTTTCATTATAACCCTAGCAGCTCTCGTGATAATTGTTCATCACTGAGAGAGAACAGTTTCATATTGTAACAGAGTTTATTGAGTTAAATAAAATCTGTGTTATGTTACTTGTGTTCTTAAATTCGATTTGATTGTGCTATACACTGTATTCAACCCCCTTCTACAGTGTGTGTGACCTAACAAGTGGTATCAGAGCAATCTGATAACACACAAACAGTTAAGATCCAAAAACAATCATGTCTGAAGAACCAAAAACTCCAACCAAGTCCACCAAAGCTGAAGAAACTCCAAAGACTATAACCCATAGTCGATATGAGACTATTAGGGTTCCCATACTGAAATCGTCTGAATATCCCATCACTACACCATATATGACCTCTCCCAACACTTTTTTTGGTGTTACAAGCAAAAATGTTACCTTATATCCCCCAAAATTGATCTAAGCTAACATTTTGATTTTGCGTTGCAGTAGAGATGATAAAGTGTTACCATAGACAGGAGCAAATCGCTATTGTAACATAAAAAAAATTGTAACCATTGATATCAAAAAATATGTTACCATAGAACTGAAATTTTAGGCGGTTCTTTTTTTTGGGACCAAAATTTTGGGCGGCCCAAAACTAAATAACACCCCGCTCATTTATTTTGTCTAAAAACACATCTGACTCACTCAAAAACTCTCACAAACACATCTCACAAACAGCTAATCAGAAACACATCTTCATCTCACTCAAAAACACATCTTCATCTCACAGCTGAAGATGAATTACGGTTTGAGCTTTTCAGAGCTAATCAGTTGGGTTCAGAGCTAATCAGTCGGGTTTAGGGTTTCTTTTCTTTTCTCAGTCAAAAATTGGGTTTATTCAATCGGGTTTAGGATTCAGAGCTTTCTTTTCTTTTCAATCGAGCTTTTCAATCGGGTTTATTCAGGTATGCCCTTATTTTCTTCTCTTATTTGCTTGTAATTAGGTATTTAGGGTTTGATTTTCTCTTGTATGCCCTTATTTTCAGAGCTAATTTCTTCTCTTATTTGCTTTTTTTTTGTAAGCATGCATCTTTGCCTGGTCAATTTGTGATTTTGCCTGGTCGGTTTGTGATTTTGCCTGGTCGACATGATGCAAAATCCATCTTGTCTTTTTTTTTTGAGAATACAAGGGGTGTTGTAGATTATATATATTAGTGAAGTGATGATGTGTTGTGTTTTGCTTATTTATGCTCTTGTATGTTTGTGTTATATACTTGTCTTGTTCTTCACTGTAATTATTATTTTTGCTTGGTTTATATTTGGGTTTGTTATTTTTGTTCTTCACTGTAATATTCAGATGCATTATCTGAATATTAGTTCTTTGAATCATTAGTTCAAAATAATTTAGAGTTTGCTTTATAAATGTTAGTGGTCAGTTTCAAATAATTAATTCACTGTCTAAAATAATTGGTATCATGTAATAGAAATATATGCATGTAGTTGGTTAGCCTGTTTTATATATTTAACATGGTAGTTTTAGATCATTTTTTAAATTTACATTATTGTAGTTTTTATTTCTCTCCACCTTGTTACCTGGTAGTTTCAGATTATTGCAGTTTTTTTTATATCTCTAACATGTCTTTATATTTTTATAGGATGACTGATTCAAGATATACCATCCACTTGCACCATACCGGAGATTTCAAAAGGACTAAATACACCAGTGGCTCACATGTCACATATGACACGGATGCTGACAGATTTTCATATTCTGTACTCATGGATTGGATTAAAGAAGATCTCAAGTATGATGAAATTGGGGGAGTATATGTCAAAAAAGGGAAGGGAGGTGGCTGGACATTGATAAGAGATGATAGCAGCATGTTTCGGTATATTCATGAAAGTAATAGTTCAGAAGTGAATTTTTTTGTTGACTGCATTGTTGACAAAAGAATAGCCCCAATGGCGCAGATGCAGCCGTTTGTGATTGTAAGGCAAAGAGCATGTATTGTAGAGAATAATGCAGAACAGCGTAAATTTGTGACCTTGAAAGACATCACTGATGAGAAGGAACGAAGGTTAACTTCAAGAAAGAAACTACAATTTAGTTCTACTATTCCGAGTGTTGTTCCAAGTGCTACAAAAAGGGGAACAAGGTCAAAAGCTCTGCTGGAGGATGTAGAAACAGGGAAAGTGGTAGAAACAGAGATGTTGGTAGAAACAGAGAAGGCGGTGGAAACAGAGAAGGCGGTGGAGACAGAGGACAATAGTGAGCTGATAGGGTTGGGAGAGTATTTGAGGAGATGGGAAATACCTGCAGAAGATACAGTAGACAATGTTGGGAAGCAAGCACTGGCAAAGATTACAGTTGAAGATGAAGATGTACCGAATATGAAATTAATCGAAACAAGAATGTTGCGGAACTTCAGAAAAAGGTTGATGAACTCAGACTAAAGCAGATGGAAGCTGACATGTTTAAAAAGAACCCTCAGCAGAAAAAGAAAAAGCTACTGAGTGCTCGAAGTGGAAGTGAATCATGTTTTCCAAATCCAGAGGTCGGACCAGAAAATGATGAAGCTGACATTGTCACATCAAAGGTAGAAATTCTAGCTTTATTTCTAATTCTTCTAGCATCGTATAATTTATTATAGTCACCTGCTCATTAGCTGACTTCTACATTTTTAGAGATAAAAAAGGTGCATATACCTGAGGTCGGAGCTGGCCCAAGAACTCGTTCCCGCGCTAATAAAATTGCAAATGTTCCTGAGAAGAACGTAGTTGGTGGTTCAGTTGCTACTGAGGTATTATTATTTTTTTGTCTTTAGTTTTTTAAAAATATTGTATTAAATCTTGATTCCAAGACTAAAATATTGTAGGTTAATTATTTTAGGAAAATAATTGGGAAAAATAAAAAAATAGAAAAATATTGCTAAGTAGTTGAAATATTTATATACACGTGGTAATTTCTCTTTAGGAAAATGAAGAATCACCAGTTCCTCTTGGAGAAAAGCCGAGGCAGCTGAAAACTGCAACTCCTGGTTCAATGGAAGCATACAACGTTCTCTGAAAACGTCAAAAAGCTCAAGAGGAAATTGAGACTATCCATTCACAATCCCAGTCGGAGAATTTGCAAACACAAACTACTGGTTTTCTTGTTTTCTTCTTACATATCAATTTCTATTTTAATTTTACACCAAGGACATTAGATTTATGTATCGTTTGGTTGGACAGATGCGCCTCAAGAGTTGATAGAGAAAAAAAGGAAGAGGGGAAAGACAAGAATGGATCATGTCCATACAAGAAAGGAGAAAAAAGTGATTACAGTGAACAACAATTTCCAACCTATATCAACTGATGACAAGTTATTATCTGAGTTCAGCCACTTTCTAGGGACAATGGTAAGGGATTATGTCTCACTAACTTGTGTTAGTTGGACTAAAGTTCCTAACAAAGAACTCATGTGGGAGTATATCAAGGTAATTTGTATAATCATTTGTTGTATTTTTAAAGTAGTTCATAAATGTTAATTTGTAAGAATTTAATTTAAGAATCGTATATTTTCCTTAGGATAAATACGTTGTTCCTGAACATTGTAAGAAATGGGTATTTAGAGGAAAGGCTGACCAGTTTAGGACGTACAAAAGTCGCGTCAAGGCTACCCATTACACTACTTATGCATCAGATGAAGAGAGATTGAAAAATAGGCCTGTGGAAATTCCTCTTGCTAACTTCAAGATACTTTTAAATTATTGGGCTGATGAGAAAGTGCAGGTAATAATATTGTTGTTAATAATGTCGGTTAAATTATTTGACTGATCAACCAACAATCATTGTTAATGCAGTAAGCTTTTAATCATTTTTTGTAGGAAAAGGCTGAAAAAAATAGAAAAGCGCGAAGCAAGGTTGAAGACACACATACTACCGGTCCTAGGAGTTTCGCCCAAATTCGAAACAAAATGGTAATAAAATGCTATAACATTTATTTTATTTTGTAATTCTGCTATGCTTTTACATTATCTATGTCATTATTTATGCAAGGTACTTGAAAAGGAGGCGGTGGAACCTCCGAATCCGGTTGATTCTGAGAATACTGATGAGGAACCTCCAACGCCGATATCTGATGCTCACCTTTTTATAGAAACCCGCAAACGGAACCCCAAGCGTGAGTACAAGGTCCCTGCTGAGGCGGTTTGGAAAAAAATTGTAAGTAAAAATTTTAATTTTGGTTAGGCCCTTTGAAATGTGGATATATATTGGTCTGGTGACTAATTAATGTTATTACAACATAATTGGGACGGGATTATACTACATGTATTTAAAGATAAATAAATAAAAAGGTTATGTAAGTAAAATGCATGTTTGTGAATTGTTGTGGTAAAAAAAATTAATTAAGCGATTAAGGCACTGAATTGTTGTTTAATATTCGACTGCTTGGCCGTAATATTTTGAACTGACTTGTTGGTTAAGGCACTGAATTATTGGTTAAGGCACTGAGTTTCACATTTGCTTGGCCGTAATATTTTGCATAAACGTGACTGGGGCAACGATACTTAGATTTAAAAGTTTATGTGCACAGGATGATATTGGCAAGATTCTCAAAACCGGAGGAGATGTTGAAGCTGTGAATAAGCTTGTTTATGGTAGCAAGGAACACGACCCGTCTTTTCTTGTTGGCAGGGTTTGTAAGAAAAAAGATGTTAAGGGAAAGTCTTATGCTTCAGCTGTTCAGGATGACCAGTACGAGGCGCAGCTTACAGCAATGATCCGTGCTCAGTTAGAAAGAGAGATGGAAGAGAAATTTGACAGAAAAATTCAAGAGACAATGAGAAAGTTAGCGGAGAAGAATCCAGAACTGAAAGTCTTTGACGAGGGCAACTCCAGTGGAAATGGTACTGACACAGGAGATGGCGACTCTGGTGGAAATGATGAATCTGGTGGAAATGAGGGCGACTCCAGTGGTAATCATGATTATGGCGACTCCAGTGGAGAATATGACAATACTGATGTTTGATCAACATGTTTCTTAAGCAAACTCTGTTTAATTTAAGTAAACGCGTAATCTTCTGGGAACTTTATGCATATTAGTAACTAGTTGGTGCTCGTGGCAGTTAGACTTTTTATCTTGATTAGTTAAACTAGTACTTGAAATTTGGTTATTTTTGTTTGTTGGGAGCTGAAACTTTAAATTTGTTGGATTGCCGGACTTGTGCTTTTTCCAACAGTTATCAAGTTCACTTAGTATGTATTTAGGTTTTAATCTTGCAAGTTGTTTTATATTTTGTTTACATCTTGAAAATTAACAAAACCAATTGATATTTTAATGTTGGCTAAAACAGGAAAAAATGTTACAATAAATATAAAAGTGTAACAACAGAGACCAGGATGTTTATAAAGAAAGTGTTACAATATGCTCTAAATATGTTACCAAAAGAATATATTTGTTTTACCATATAGTGTTACAATAGAAAAAATGGTGTTACAAAAGAGTTTAATGCAACATTTTTATTGGTGTTACTAAAGGTTCATGGGTGTTGCAACAGAATTGTGGTTACACATGCATAGTGTTACCATAGAAACCTAATGTGTAACCATAGGGGGTCTATTGTTACATCTTTACGTGTGTTACCACAGGTTCCAAAAGTGTTACCTTAGACCCCTATTGTAGCACGAGCAAATCCAACACCACTAAAATTTTAAAAAGTGTAACCATAACCCTATATTTTGCTTTAGGTAACACTTTTTGGCCATTTCTACACTTTTTTTGGGGTGTTGCTAGAGGTCATATATGGTGTAGTGCATATGGAAGGTGAGGATGACTATGTTTCTGGAAGCTACAGATCCAGAATATCTTGACAGAATCAATGAAGGACCTCACAATCCAACTAAACTCGCTGTCGCAGTTGCAGGTGAAACAATAAAGTATGTACCAAAGGAGAAGAGTGATTACACTGCTGAAGATATCGCATCAATTGCTAAGGATGCAAAGGTACGACACTTGCTGCACAGTGCCATTGATAATGTCATGTCAAACAGGGTAATAAACTGCAAGACTGCAAAAGAGATATGGGATGCTTTGGAGACAAGATGTCAAGGAACTGATTCAATTAAGAAAAATAGGAAGACAATACTCACTCAAGAGTATGAACACTTTGACACAAAGTCTGATGAGTCATTAACTGGTCTATATGACAGATTTTGCAAACTCTTGAATGATTTGTCATTAGTTGATAAGGAATATGATCTTGAAGATTCAAATCTTAAATTCCTGTTAGCTCTTCCTGAAAGTTGGGATTTGAAGGCCACAACTATAAGAGACAACTATAATCTTGAAGAAACAACTCTTGATGAAATTTATGGGATGCTCAAGACTCATGAACTTGAGATGGAACAAAGAAGCAAGAGGAAAGGAGGAAAGTCAAGGACAGTTGCTCTTAAGGCTGATGAGGAATCCCCTAAAGCAGCTACCTCAAGGAAAAGCAAGGGAAAAGCTCTTATTACAAAGTCTGATACTGAGTCATCAAGTTCTGATAGTGATGATAACTCAGAAACTGAAAGCTTGCCTGAGATGGATGCTGATGAAGAGATGATGAAGCTGTGTGCTCTTATGGTGAAAGGAATCACAAGGATTGCATACAGAAAATTCAGGAAGGGAAAGAAGTTTTCCAGGAAAGGTGCAAGTTCTGATAAGAAGAATTTCAGGAAATCTGAAGGCAAAGGAGGAAAGTCTGACAGAAGAGATTATGCAAATGTTAAATGCTACAACTGTGGTGAGAGAGGCCACATATCTCCTGACTGCAAGAAAGTGAAGAATGACAAAGGCAAGGCTCTTGTCATAAAGGACTGGACAGACACTTCAGATTCTGAAGATGAGGTGAACTATGCCTTGATGGCAAATGCTGATAGCAGTTCTGACACTGCTGACTTAAAGGTACCTCAAACAACTTATGCCTTTCATACTGATGATATTACTGAGTTGAGAAGATATCTTAAAACCATGTTTATCAGTTATAGAGATCAAACTTTAACATGTGAAAGATTAACTTCTGAAAACCTATATTTTAAGAAAAGGAATTATTATCTAGAAAAAGAGTTAGTCATGTTCCATCAAACTCAGAAAGAGAGAGATGATGCTTTCTATATTAGGGATGAAGTACTTAAAATGAATGAATCTCTAAAAACTGAGTTAGAGAAGGAAAGAGAGATTATCAGAACATGGACTAACTCTGGCAGAACAACTCAGAATTTGTTAAGTAGTGGAAACTGGAAATAGGGCTTAGGTTATGGAGATGAAAAGGAAACTGTAGGAATTGAGCCTAAAGTTGTTAAACAAAAGCCCAAGGTAAAACCTGTAAAGTTTGTACCTGTAAAGTCTGATAATGATAAATCATAAGTTAAAGAGGAATTTACTTCTGACAAACTAAAACAGGTTAAGCCAACTGAAGTTAACATAGGCTTAATGACTAAAAAACAGCTCAAGCATAAGATGAAAGATGTTAAGAATGTGAACAAGGTAAAGTCACCTAGGAAAAATGGGAATGGAAAGGAAGGTGTGAATAAAAGCAATGATTATAAGCCTGTTCCTAATGCTCCTAGAAAAACATGTCATAACTGTGGAAGTTCTAACCATCTGGCTTCTTTTTACAGGAAAAATAAGAACTTAAACTCCTTACCTTCAAAATCAGGAGTTAAGAGTCAGTCCATTAGATATAAGCCACAAAATCCTTGTTTTCATTGTGGTAGTTTATGGCATTCTATTTATACTTGTAAGGAATATCATAGTCTGTACTATGGTTATTATCAAATAAAACCCTCTTTAAAGAAAGTTAGTATTGTTCCTTCTAGTATAAGTTCTGATGCAAGGTCTGATAGTGTAAATTCTGATAAGAAAATTGTTGACATAAACTCTGATGCTAAATCCGTTGCAAATGTTAACAAAATTAATAAGACCAAAGGATCCAAGCAAGTCTGGGTCCTCAAAACTAACCATTAATGGTCTTTGTGATTGCAGGGCAACAGGAAAAACATCCTCGTTCTGGATAGTGGATGTTCAGGACATATGACTGGAAATAAAGCCCTGCTATCAGACTTTGTGGAGAAAGCTGACCCAAGTGTTTCTTATGGAGATGGCAACATGGGAAAAACTCTGGGATATGGCAATATCAATCTTGGAAATGTCATCATTGAAAAAGTAGCTCTGGTCTCAGGACTTAAACACAATTTGCTGAGTGTGAGTCAAATCTGTGACAGAGGTTATCATGTGGATTTCTTTGAAGAACACTGTGAAGTTGTAAGCAAATCTACAGGAAAAGTTGTTCTAAAAGGATACAGGCATGGTAATATTTATGAAGCTAAGCTTTCAACAAGTACTGATGGTTCTGCAATCTGTTTGCTAGGCAGAGCATCAATTGAAGAAAGCTGGAAATGGCACAAGAAACTCTCTTATTTAAATTTCAACAATATAAATGAGCTTGTCAAGAAAGATCTTGTGAGAGGACTGCCAAAGTCAGTATTTACTCCTGATGGCCTTTGTGATTCTTGTCAAAAGGCAAAACAAAGAAAATCTACTTTCAAGAGCAAGACTAAATCATCAATTCTTGAGCCTTATCATCTATTGCATGTTGATCTATTTGGTCTAGTGAATGTCATGTCTATTGCAAAGAAGAAATATGCTATGGTCATAGTAGATGAGTTCACCAGATACACATGGGTGTATTTCTTGCACACAAAAAGTGAGACTTCATCTATCTTGATTCATCATGTCAGACAGCTGGATAAATTGGTCAAAGATTCTGAGAAAATAATAAGGAGTGATAATGGCACTGAGTTCAAGAATTTGAACATGGAAGAGTTCTGCAAAGACCATGGAATAAAGTAGGAATTTTCTGCTCCTGGAACTCCACAGCAAAATGGAGTTGTTGAAAGAAAGAATAGAACTCTCATTGAAGCTACACGAACTATGCTTGATGAAGCAAAGTTACCAACCTACTTTTGGGTTGAGGTTGTGCAGACTGCTTGTTTTACTCAGAATGCAACACTTATTAACAAGCATGGAAAAACACCATATGAGATGGTGAAGAAAAAGAAGCCAAATCTGAAGTATTTTCATGTATTTGGATGCAAGTGCTTCGTTCTTAAGACTCATCCTGAACAGTTATCCAAATTTGATCTAAAAGTTGATGAAGGAATTTTTGTTGGATATCCACTTTCCACAAAAGCCTCAAAGTCTACAATTTATGAACAAAGGTTGTCATGGAATCTATCAATATCTCATTTGATGATAAGAAGATTGCTGGACTTGAATATTTCAATGATCATGATCAGCTGAGATTTGAGAATGAACTATTAAGTTCTGATACTGTAAATTCTGATAGTCTAAATCCTGATACTGCAAACTCTGATGGATTAAACTCTGATGTTATTGAAACTGTGGTGACTATGCTAAAGGAAGATGCATCTGTACAGGGGGAGCATATTGAAGATTCAACCACATATCAAGAAGCATCAGAACCAAGAACAGGCTCTTCAAGTTCTGATTCGTCAAGTTCTGATAATTCTGGAAATTCAAATGCTGAAGAATCCAACTCAGAGATCATAATTTCAGGGGGAGCATCAGAAAATGTTGATGGAGACAGCATGGATTATGGGGGAGCATCTTGTTCTAGAGATAACCTTCTATCTGCAAGGAAGTGGACTAAAGCACATACACCTGACTTGAATATTGGAGATCCTGAAGTAGGTGTCAGAACTAGAACAACAACATCAAAAAAATGTCTCTATCATTCCTTTCTCTCTCAGACTGAACCAAAGAAAGTTAAAGAAGCTCTTCAAGATGCTGATTGGGTACAAGCAATGCAGGAAGAGTTAAATGAATTTGAAAGAAATAAAGTTTGGACCCTTGTGCCAAGAACAAAGAACAGATCAGTTGTTGGTACGAAATGGGTGTTCAGAAACAAAACTGACAGTGATGGCATAATTACAAGGAATAAAGCAAGGCTGGTTGTAAAAGACTACTCTCAATAGGAGGGAATTGATTATGATGAAACGTTTGCACCAGTTGCTAGATTGGAAGCCATAAGAATCTTTTTGGCTTATGCTGCTCACAAGAAGTTCAAAGTCTTTCAAATGGATGTGAAGAGTGCTTTTCTCAATGGAGAATTGGAGGAGGAAGTATATGTTGAACAACCTCCAGGGTTTGTAGATTCCTAAATTTCCAAATCATGTTTACAGGCTTGACAAAACACTCTACGGCCTTAAGCAAGCTCCAAGAGCATGGTATGAGACTTTAGCCAAGTTTTTACTGGAAAGTGGATTTACTAGAGGAACTATTGACAAGACATTATTTTATCTCAACCATGGGAAGGACTTACTTTTGGTACAGATATATGTTGATGATATCATCTTTGGTTCTACAAATGATAAACTTTGTAAGAAGTTTGCCAAGCTGATGCAGTCAAGATATCAAATGAGTATGATGGGAGAACTTAGCTATTTTTTGGGTCTTCAAGTCAAGCAGAATGATGAAGGAACTTTTATTTTTCAATCTAAGTACACCAGAAATTTGTTAAAGAAATTTGGAATGCAAGACTGTTCAAGTGCATCCACTCTCATGGCCACTGCAACAAAATTGGACAAGGATACTTATAAATCAGTAGATATTACTGATTACAGAGGTATGATTGGCTCATTGCTCTATCTAACTCCAAGTAGACCTGATATCATGTATGCTACCTATCTTTGTGCAAGATTTCAAGCAGATCCAAGAGAACCTCACTTAATAGCTGTTAAAAGGATTTTCAAGTACCTTAAGGGTACAGTTGATCTAGGATTATGGTATCCTAGGGAATCAGACTTTAAGCTAATAGGTTACTCAGATGCAGATTTTACAGGTTGCAAAATTGACAGGAAAAGCACAAGTGGAAGCTGCCAATTTCTTGGAGGCAGATTAGTTTCTTGGTTTAGAAAGAAACAAAAGTCAATTTCCACATCAACTACAGAGGCAGAATATATTGCTGCAGGAAGCAGTTGTGCACAGATTCTTTGGATGAAGAATCAGTTACTGGATTATGGGTTAGAACTTTCGAAAATCCCTATTTACTGTGATAATCAAAGTGCTATTGCTATGACAGGTAATCCAGTTCAGCACTCCATGACAAAGCACATCAGCATAAGGTACCATTTCATAAGGGAACATGTGGATGAAGGTACAGTGTAATTGCATTTTGTCCCAACAGATCAACAACTAGCAGATATCTTCACAAAACCACTGTGGGAAGCTATTTTTACAAGATCGGTAAATGAACTTGGAATGATTTCAGGTTCTTTCTCTAAATCTGCTTAGTTTATGTTCTGATGCATCAGATATTATGATCAGTGTTTACAGATATTACTCTTCTTGTGTATTCTATGCATTAATGAAAATTTTCTAAGTGCTGATTGTTGTCTGATGTGAATTTCTAAACTCTAATAGTGATATGAATGTTTCTGTGACTATTCAATCCAATGAGGATAACTGTATTAGATGCTAACCTAGTAGTCTTTAATAAACTAAAGATCCCATGTTTGAAGTAATTGTTTATGTGGAACCCTCTTAACACAAGCAAATTCTGATATTGAGCTTAGTTAAAGTTTACTTTGTGTATATTATTACTAAGTCAAAAACTAGAATAGTGCTTCTTATCTGTTAAGTTCTGATGTTAGTAAATCTGATGGATGTACTAAGTGCTGATAAACCTCACATATCAAAAGAAAAAGAAAAGAAAAGAAAATATTAAATATCAGGTACTCCTTTGAGATCTAGAGAAAAATAAATGTGGAAGGGAAGACCCAAGTGCATTGCTGGTATTAAGTAATATGCATTAGAAAAGCAAAATAAAATTTTCTTGGTGACTTTTCACAATCTCTGATTACTGGAGAAATACTCTGTTAAACAACATAAATTCTGATAAGCAGTCGTGACTCACTTACACTGAGAAGCCACTGTAACAAGGAATTTCAAAAGATGTATAAAATGAGCACAAAACTGTTGAGGTGGACTCATGCATGACCTCATTCTAAAGTAGACTTCAGAATCATGACAGATTTTGAGCAAAGTTCTTAGTTATGCCTTATTTCTAAGATGTACTGAAGTGAATCAGACTTTACTCCTTGTCTGCTATTTAGCTTAATGCACACACTTACACTCCATATAAATGATGAAAATTACTGTGGTGATCAATGTTGTTTTAGATGAACAGTTAATGTGTCAGTTGCATAAATTCTGAGGACAAGTTCTGATGGAAGTTCTGATGATTAAGTTCTGATGAAAACATATCAGTATTTGTGTGAAGAATTACAGGAATAAAACATTCACTTTTCGAGTTAAGAAATCATGTCCTGATGACTGTGAAGTTCTGATATAAGTCTAAGTTCTGATAATAAATCCTGATTCTTTACTTGACTTATTTATGGTTAAATATGAAAAATTCCTTCTTGACTTGACTTATATTTTGGATAACATATAGACAGTCACATATATTGGGTTAATGGCACTTGGATATGTGCAGTAATTCCTACTTGTTTCTTGTGCTCATTAACTCCTGTTTTAAGTTTTCCATGGCTGTCTTAATTACTCATTAGTCTAGGGAGACGAGGTATAATTAATTTTACCTGTACCTCTTCAAATTTCTTGCGTCTCTTGCTATTCAGTTGGTTATTTAAACCAACATCTCATTTCAGCTAACACATCTTTCACTTTCTCAAATACTTACTCTCTCTTCATACTCATTCACAAACATGGTTCTTTACACCCTCTTCCTGAACTATGGCACCTACAATGTAGTGTTGAGGTGTGCTGATTGGCAGCAGGAGTGGCATATCACTGCCATTCCTGAAGAAATCTGGAACTCTGTTCCACAGGAGGTCTATTCTGACCTCTTGTTCTTCGAGATGGACTATCAGCTCTATCTTGATCAATTAGAGGAGGAGCGGAGAGCAGCTCTTCTTCAGTAAGAACGGATCATCCGTCTTGCAGTGCTCTTTGTCAGCAACAGGAGGGACTAGTCAATAGGTTTTCTTAGACTAGGACTAAGGCTGTTGATGTTAAGAACAGTACATTAGGACTATCTTGTAATTTTTGCTTGTAATTGCTAAATTTCATGAAATGTAATCGTCTGATATATCAATGAAATTTCCTTTAATTGCAAGATTTGTTCTTTGTTTCTCAAATTATGTGACTGAACATGTTCAATTGCAAATTCTTAATCTTTACTTCATCGATTTTAACTTTATTTTCTGATGAATGTTTTGATTAAATTCTGTTGATTTGAGGAAACAATTGAGAAACAGGTTTTCATGTCCGAACCTGTTGAAGAATGAAGCAATATTCTGATGACTTTTAAATTCTGATAATATTCAATTTCTGATGCTGACATGGCGGTATTTTGTTACTTGATTAATTTTTGGTCATTACCTGAACGGTCATTTTTTTTAAACAGAATATTGATTAATGTGAGAAAAAGAAGGGATAATCATTAAGAGTTAGTGGTTAACATGCTTGCCTTGAAATACTGAATGTGCAAGGTAATAATTGCTTATTTACCGTGCCCATTATTTTTTTCCTTATCTACTGCATGTATGACAGTTGTCAAGGTCTGTTCCACTACTTTTAACTGCAGTCACGTGGGCTGTCTAAGTAAGAGAGATAAAAGATTTTCAAAATCTTTTTATTTTCATTTTTACTATATTCTCTCTCTTTTCTTATTCTCTCTCCCATCTACTGACGATTTTTCCTTTAGACATTTTCTCAAACACCTTACAGGTACATTTTTTTTCTCACTAAATTCTGATGGCACCTAAAGACGTTATTTTCAATGGGGCAAAGTTTGTTCCCAATAACTTTTCTGCCATACTTAGCAAGGCTGAGGCTCCTTCTGAACTTCATTTTATTCAAAATTTTCTCACGAGTTCTGATATTGGGTATGCTCTAACCCACCCTGATTCCGTTTCTGGAACTCAAGTACTGGAGTTCTGGAGGAGTGGCGTATATGATGATGGTGGTGCTCAAGGGTCCCCAAGCATAGTCTTTACAGCAGGGGAGGATGAACATATAGTTACCTTAGCTACAGTTCGTCAAGCACTGCAACTACCTGAGAACTGTGTCTATACAACAGCTGAGGAGGCTGTTCTTCAAAATTTTATGGCAAGTCTGGGTTATGAACAGACTTTGGCAAAGCTGGGTCAGTTGAAAAGAAACAACATTAGGAGGGAATGGAGTTTCTTCTTTGATTGTATAACCAAATCCTTTGCCAACAAATGCTCCAATTTTGATGCCATTCCGATTCTGAGTCAGCGAATCGGGTATGCTCTTATAAATCAAACTGATTTTGATTATGCTCGTGCTATTTTGGGATTCATTGGGGATAATATGACAGAATATATAAATACTGTCTATTTTGCCAGATTCTATCAGCTTATTTATAGTTTTTGTTGTGATAATAAGCCCCAATTCATAACTGATTTACTTCCTTCGTTTAAACTGGCCAAGTGAGCGTTTAATGATCTTTTATCTACTGATAAAAAGATGGCTATGTTAAGACCCCTAAAAATACCTTTATATGTTTAGCAAGCCTTGTTAATTCATGATCCTGTTAAGTATTCTGATTTATATCCTGATGTTCAACCTCTTGAACCCCAACCTTCAGCACCTACCACTACAACATATATTCCTCATTCTGCTCAATCATCACATCCTACATCCTCAGTACATACTGTAAAACCATCTTCTTCCAGGCCTAAGAGGACTAAGTCTGTCTCTCAACCATTACAAAAAAGAAGAAAGATGATTCTTCAGGATGAATCTGATACTGATCATGAAGCACAGGTTCAAGCATCAGAACCTGTGGTTGCAGAAGCTGAGAAAATTTCTTCTCAGAAGGATACTAGCATTGGGGGATCTAAGCTTCTCAAAAGACTTAGAAAAATGTATTCTGATGAAACTCCCACGGTATCTCAACCTTCAAAAGGAAGGAAGAAACAGAGAGCTCACAGGGACAGAGCTAAGCCAGTTTCAGATGATGAGGAAGCAGCAGCTGAGGAAGGGGATCAGGAATCTCTGATCTCAAAAGAGGTGATTATTGAAGTTGCTGCATCTAAGCCTCCGTTATCGCCAATTCTGGAAATTGCAATAGAAGGAGTATCTATTTCTCCTGTGTCTCCTGTCACTGAATCAGTACCTACAGCTTATCCAGATCCAAGTACTGAGACTGATGTTCACATCACTCAACCATCAACACAAACTCCTGATGCTCATGTTCATTCAAAATTGCCTACATCACCTTCTCTGCATCTAGATACTGAATATCCGATTTTAGGTGAGCATCAACATATGACTGTTGATCAGAACTTGGAAGCAGATCAGCACATAGAGGATGATGTTGAAGCCTCAATATCCTCTCACACTATTATTTTATCAGAGGATGCTGCAGATGCTGATTCTATAAGTTCTGATGCTGATAAAGATGAAGTTACTGGTAATGCTGCTACAAATGTTGATGCTGATGCAGCTGGTCCTTCTGGACACGCACCTCTACAAGCTCCTTCAAAAGCTGAACTAGTTAAAAAGTTTGTTAGAGGTGAAGCACCAGTACCATGGAGTGAAACTCCTAGAGGAAAGGAGTGGACTACAGAGTGGAACACAGTGAGTTTTGTTCCTTCTACAACTATTCTTGCTGAGCACCTGGCAAAAGCTGATGAAATGCTCCTAAATGATGATTTCAAAGCACAGCTTCGAGTTACTGCCTTGAGTACTAGACATCTTCAAGGTCAACACTTAGAAACTCAAGCCAAGGTGGATAGAGTTCAAGATTTAATAACTCAGCAAGACATGAATGTCAAGTTGGAGAAGAAAAGGTTTTACCAACCTATTTTTGACAGAATTGAGTCCATTGAGAAAACTCAAGAGAAGCAACAAGCTCAAATTTCTGAAATTTTACAAAATCAAGCTTCTCAGCAATCTCAACTCAATGAGATCCAGTCCTCAGTGGAATTGCTTGTCTCTCTTCTTTTACCTGCTGATGCCAAAAAGAGGGAGAAAGTAATTAAGTCCAAATGCAAATCAGTCAAGCCACTGAAGGGAAAGGATGATGAGAAAGATGACCAGGGAAACTCTGGAATGGGTAGAGGTCATGATAAAGGTAAAGGTCTTTCATCGAGTAAAGCTGAAATTCAAAGTCAAGGAACAAGTTCTGATGCTGGGAGAAGAATAAGTTCTGACACTGGCAAAAGGATAAGTTCTGTTGATTATCTAGAACTTGTTGAAGAAATTGCAAGACAATTGTTTCTTAAAGAAAATCCAGGAATGAACTTTGAAAGTCTAAGGGAAGAGGAAGCTAGACTTAATACAGAAGGTGTCAAGACAGAATCTAAGACTTCTGTTGAAAAACAATTTCCAAAGCTTAAAGGCATTGTGATAAGTGAAAAGAAAAATCCTGAAACAATCAAGGCTAAATCACAAGTGGAAATTGATCCAAGGTCCAAGGGCAAAGAAAAGATTGGTGAACCTGTAAAGGTTTATATGCCAGTTCTGGATGAAGAAATTGATGAAGCAGATGCTAGTCTTACTCTGATTTCAAAGAAGATTTCTCAAACAACCTCTGACATGGCTCAAGTTGTTCAGAGTCAAGATGTAGTTATATCTGATATAATAGTGAAGCAAGCAACCTCTGACAAAGCTCAAGTAGGCTTGACATTAGAAGATGAATTGAAAGGTAAGTTAACCTCTGACGTTGCTCATGTTAAACCTACTATAAGTCTCCTACCATGATTCACTAAAGCTAAATGTTAGTCCCTTAACAATATAACAAGAATTACAGAAGGGGGGTTGAATGGAATTCTTGAACCTTTTTCTCGAAATAAGAATGTTTAACTCGAATATGAATATAAGTGTTTTGATTAGCACAATGCGGAATAAAAACTTAATTGAATCAAAACATAAGTAATTAAAAACAAAAGTCTTTAAAAACTTTCTGGTGGATTTAAACAATTCCACCAGAGATATATATTATATATCGAGAGGACTCTGTGTGCAACAATGCTCACAGCTGCTTACAAATTCAACTGCTAAGAATACAGGAAATGCTAATAATTCTGCTTACAAAGATTTCTCTGTTTTGTGTATCTCAGCTCTCTTTTTTTATTTACTACTTTCTTGGTTTATATATCACCAAGATTATAAAGTCAAAAACAACTAGATAAATATAAAAACTATCAGTCTTAAGCTTTGCTGCTTTTCGTCCTCTATTACCCAGTTAATGGGCTACCACAGTAGAATTGTACACATCTCGACGGCTGTGCTCAGCTTTCACTGTTCCAACTGCTACTTGAATTATTTATTTGATTATCTGTTGGATATGTGATCACCCGTCGACTTTCTGAACATCCGTTGATGGCTTCATTGATCATCCGTCGACTGCTGAATTAAGCATCCGTTGATAGTCATTTAATCATCCGTCGATGGCTCTGTTAATCATCCGTTGGTAGCTAGTTTGGCACTTAACTTCATTTCACTTATGTAGAATTACAAGACATCACTTATGTACAATTAATCAACCTATTCTGCATATCTAGTTAAAGTCAACATGACTGATATGCTACTACAGATTCTAAACAAAGTGTGTATACAGAACTGTGCTACAGACTTATTATTACATAAGCTACTCACTCGATGGATAATAAGTCAATCATCCGTCGGGAGTAAAAGGAGTTATCCGTCGGGACTATACTTCTTATCCGTCGAGTGCTACATTATTTCACTAAGTAAGATCTACTTAGGTGTTTTGTTTATGTAATCATCAAGCACACAACATATGCCCCAACAATCTCCCCCAATTTATGTCTACTGGAATTGTAGCCATAAAGTAAGAGATACTTGATGATAACAAAACATCCTAAACATACAGCTTTAAAGACAAGTAGATAATACTCAAAGTGCTTCAATTGAAATTTTGCTCACAGTCATTTCAAGGTGCTCCTCTAGTCTGAGCAGATTAATTTATTTCCTTGAAGATCTGGATTTCTTCCCAAGCCTTCTGTTGTTTTCTTCTATTTGATTTTGGAGCTGTCTGTGGAATTCCAGTTCATCAGATTCTGAGAGATCTAACATTTCTTACATTTCCAAAAGAGTTTCATTGCTAGAAATACTCAATTGATCTTCTAGTCTGAAAAATCTACTGACTCCTTTTTCATCTCTGAACTCCATCAGCCAGTAGGGCCTTAGATGCACTCTACTTCCTGTGAAAGGAATGGTTAGAGTCTTTAGAAGTGCATCTTTGGCTCTAGTGCTCCTTAGTTCTTCAATCTTCTTTAGAACAAGTCTTCTTGTTGTTACATTGAATCCAAAGTTCTTCTTGAAGGATGAATAAACCTTTATCAGTACAGATTGGCTTTCCAGAAGAATCCTGTGAAGTGGCCATGTAATCTCCTTTCCTCCGTTGTACTTGAACACTAACCTTTCAGGTAGGTTCCTGTAGGCATCAATCCCTCTCACTTCATCTAGTTCATCTAGGTAGAGGTTTAGATCAGAAAATTCTATGATGTCACAGATGTACATTATGTCTCCCTTGTTGACCTTGGTTTCAGCTTTAGTTAGAGACTTGGATTTGAGAGTTGATGGCTTCACTTTCTTGCTGCTTTTGTTTTTGTCTTCTTTGACTTCATGAATAGAGGCAGATTGGGTTCAGGTATTGGTAGACTATCCCAGTCTATTGGCTCATCCTTTGGAATGATAGGTTCACCATGAAAGTTCTTGGATGGATCTATCTTGAATTCTTCATGTGCCACAAAGGGCATGGATGTTTGAATTATTGCAGATATAGACTCTTTAGGAAAGTACCCTTCCATCTCCTCATCACTGAAGTCCAACTTCCTTTTGCTTCTTTGCTTGTACCTTGGCTTCTTTGTCTGTGGGGGTGCATTTTGCATTTCTTGATCCTGAGATTCAATAGTTTCAGATGGTTGTGCAGGAATTTGTTGTGAAGATTTCAGTTTGGTCAAGATAGCAATTTGCTGTTTCTTTTGTTTATCCTTTTTAGCCTCTATAGTAGTTTGCTTCTTTTCCTTCTTCAATCTGGCCTTCTCTTCTCTTTTTGCTTGAGCAAATTGAGGATGTCCAGCCACCACACAAATCTCTTTGCCAATTCTGAACACTTTAGCAATTCTTCTTTTCAAAATTGAATCAGTTGGATCTTTATAGAAAGCAATTGATCTTGACAGAAGCTTCTTTTCATCAAGCCTAGGTGTCTCAAACACAGTATCCAAAGGGTTCTTCAAAGATAATTTTGAGTAACGCACCCTTGGTTTCAGAATTATTTCAGCCTTTGGGGACTTGATGCAGGATGATTGGCCTTTTTCCAGATAATTCATGCTCATGTCATTCACTGAAATTTGCTTGACTTGAAAGTGATGAATGGCTGACTTTTCTGGTTTCTTTGCTAGGACAAACTTCTTATGAATTTCCTCATCAATTTTCCCCCAGTTGAGTGGACTTAACTGCTTCTCCTCAGTTGCTCTCAAATTGGCTGCTGCTGCTTTTATCAAATCTATACTATCAGTTGTTGGCTTTGATATGGCAATTGAAGGTACAATTACCTTGCTGATTTGAATGTTTAGCTACTCCCCCTCACTTGGTCCTTTCTCCCCCTTACTTGGTCCTGTCTCCCCCTTTTTGTTATCATCAAGTGGAAATGAGGAGTGAGTTTGAGCAGCCACCAATTTCTGAAGTAGATTTGTCTGTTGGGCATGATGAAGATGAATGGCTGTGAGAGATGCTTCCATTGTTGACATCCTTGTATCTAAAGCATCTACCTTTGTAGCAAGATCAGCATTCTTCCTTAATTGCTTTTTGATGTCAAGCAAGGCAGTATCTGGAATTTTGGAATCTATTTTATCTGAGACAACCTTTTTTACCTCATCAATAGTACCCTTGATGGTGTGTACATCTCTAGTGTGTTGGAGACCTTGAATTTGATGAAGTTGCAGGGAGGCTAGATGTGCTTGAAGGAGCTTCTTGGTGTTGGCATTTGTAGTGGCTTGAAGAGCAGTATGTGTTTGACTGATTAGTTGGATCAAGGTGGTTTTAAAATAGTGCTCATCACATTCCTTTGAGAATACCCAGGAAGGCAGACTTGATCTTGAGCTTGAGCCTACTTCTCCCCTATGTCCATTGATACATTGCCACTATCTCCACTTTCCTCATCAAAGAAGTCAGCTGAACCACCAGTCTTATAGTTCACATCACCAGCTGTAGAGGGTAAAGTTGTGATGGCATCCTTAGCTCTTAGCATTGACTGAGTGGTGTGCACCAAGTTGAGCATTCTTTCTGCATTGTCATTATCCTGTTCAGCTAGAAGTTGATAAGCTGGAACAGGGTGAGTAAATGCCTCAGCATCAAGGGAGGTGGAATATATTACAGCTTGAGGTTGCTGAAATAGTCCCTCCCTGTCTGCATCCTGGACATTCATTGACTCACTAGCAATGACATCCAACCTTATAGCTCCAGTACCTGCATTTCTCTCATTTTCTCTCCTTTGTTGCATCAGGGTCTCACCCTGGCTCCCCACCCTCACACCCTCACCTTCACCTACTAAGGTGGGACTCCTCTCATTCACTTTTGCCAATCCTGAATCAATGGATTGCTGAGGTTCACTCTTTTCCTCTCCTTTTGCCTGGGAGCAACCCAGCCTCTCACTCAATACACTCTCCTCTCTCAGTCCTAAGAGTGACTGTACAACCACTAAATCTTCTGCACTTGAAATAATTGAAGTTTGAAATTGTGCAGAGATACTCGACGGATGAGTGATATCCGTCGATTGAGCAGTTTTGCTATCCGACGGATGACTGCTGTTAAGCTTATCCGTCGGGATACAATCACTACTCGACGGATGAGCAATATCCATCGAGAGAGTAGAAGTGAATGAACTGGGAATGGAAACTATTGTTGACTCTGTGCTGAATGAAGATATTTTTGGCACAGATGATACAACAGTTCCTGAAAGAATTGGCAAGTGAGCCAACAAATCATCTAAAAGATGATGCTCACTTGCACTAGATTTTGGCTTCCCCAACAGAGTTAAAGAGGGGGAATCAGGAATTGATATGTTTATCATGTCCACATCCAGTGAATTTGTTGGTGAGTTTGGTGTATGAGGTGCTTCTATAACTAGAGATTTTGGCTATGACTCCACATTTATTGGAGCCATATCAACCTGAATTTGAGAAAGTGCAGTGACTGTGTCTTTAGTACCAGTTTGCACTGTGTGTGAGCCCTGTGCATCCCTAAGGGTTTTGGATTTCTTCTTTCTGATATAAGTTTGGGGTGAGCTTGTGTCCCTAACCCTCTTGGCCTGTGCTCTTGGTTGAGAGCTTTGTTCAATAGCTACATCCTTTTGGGAGGATGCAGCTAGAAATGAGCTTTTGTCCTTTTTAAGCACTGCAGTTTGTTGGAAAACTGCAGTGTGGCTAGGCTGGGATTCACTCAATTCTCCAACCTTATTCTTGGGGTTTCTTTTATGTTCACCCCTTCCCTCACCTTTCTTACCCACCTGCACACTCCCCTATTTAGTTTTGGTTGATTTTGCAACTGGCATCTTTTGAGAGATACCAGAGGGGGCTTTCTTTGATTTGGATTTTGAAGTACTTGTAATTTTGGTAGCTTGGGTAGGCAACTGTTTGGTCATTGACACAGTTGCCATAGTTACACTTGAATTCAAAGAAATTTGTGAGATTGAAGTAGTAGTAGGGATGGACGAACTTACCTCACTTACCTGAGGTGCCTGCATTGCAGAAAAGTAGAACATTGGCACATCCCTGTGATGGTTGGCTCTGTTCAAATCTGCAATGAGTCTTCTCTCTTGAACCCAACAAGCCAGTTTGTTGTTTTGGTTCTCAAGCACAATTTCTTGACATAGGTGGTTAGCCAATAGCATGAAAAATCTAGCATAGTACATATTCTTTCCTCTTTTAGCTAACTCACCTAGTTTAAAACCTAATTCAAGCAGGACAAGGTCACTAAAATTGTAAAACTTATCTGTAACTAGCATGTATAGCATGTTAAGCATGGAAATATTCACTGAGTCAAAATTACTGATTTTTCCAGAGAATACTTTAGTCACTACATCACACAAGAAACTCCACTCCTTCCTAAGACCCAACCTTCTAATATCACTTAATTTAGTGGTAGGAAGTGTATAATGCATGGAATTAAGCATATTGATTATATCAGTGTCATTGTGTGGTGAAGCCACATTATTATCATGAATTTTGAAACATGCTTTTATTACATCACTATTGATACAGAACTCATTACCTTTGATGGTTAGAGTGATGGTCTTGTCAGTAGAGTTGTAGATTGAAGTGGTCCACATCTCTTCAACAACTTCACAATAGATTGTGGGTGACTCCAGCCTGGCGTAATTTAGCTTGCAATTCTTCACAAAGTCCATCATCTTGTGATAGTCCTCTGATTGCTGAATACCCTTATTGACCAAAGCAGTGAAGTTGTTCTTCTCATAAATGAACCCAGTTTGAGACATAATCTTTACTACAGGTGCCATTGTTAGAGATTGAAAGCTTGAAGAGAAGAGGAATATTTGCTTGAGAGAGAATGAAATAAAAGCAGTTGAATTTGAGAATGATAAAAGAAAACAACTGTAAAGAAATAAGCTTTTATATTATCTCAAAAACAACAAAAATAAAATAAAACAAATTGACCAATAGAAATTGCCTAAAATGACCGTTAAAAAAAATAAACTGTAAAAATTCCACTCATTATCCGTCGTGTAATGCTTACAACCTGTAAGTATACTCGATGGATAATGTACAGGGAATTAACGGTTGAGATTTAGACAATTCGATGGATAAGGGTCATCCGTCGAGATGCAAATTTTGACTTAGCCAAAATTTCATCCAAGATTGAGAAATCAATTAAATTTCTGGCTGGATTTCAACTTACAGAATAACTCAAATAGATTTAAGAGAAATTTAGCATACCTAACTCACTTACCAACCTTGAAATAGTGGATTCATCCAGTGGCTTGGTAAAGATATCTGCTAGTTGCTTCTCACTTGGAACAAAATGTAACTCTACAGTACCATTCATTATATGTTCCCTTATGAAGTGGTACTTGATATCTATGTGCTTTGTCCTTGAATGTTGCACTGAATTTTCAGTAATGGCAATTGCACTTGTATTATCAAAGAAAATAGGAATTCTCTCAACTTGCAAACCATAGTCTAGCAATTGATTTTTCATCCATAAAATCTGTGCACAGCAACTGCCAGCAGCAATATATTCAGCTTCAGCTGTTGAAGTAGAAACTGAATTTTGCTTTTTACTGAACCAGGACACAAGCTTATTTCCTAGAAATTGACAGGTTCCTGTTGTGCTTTTTCTATCAATTCTACAACCTGCATAATCTGCATCTGAATAACCAGTTAGATCAAAACTAGAATATCTAGGGTACCAAATGCCAAGGTTTGGTGTTCCCTTGAGATATCTGAAAATTCTCTTAATAGCTATTAGGTGAGATTCTCTAGGATTAGCTTGAAATCTAGCACATAAACATGTAGCAAACATTATGTCTGGCCTACTAGCTGTCAAGTATAAAAGTGAGCCAACCATGCCTCTATAGCTTGAAATATCCACAGACTTTTCAGTAGTGTTTAATTCAAGCTTAGTTGTTGTGGCCATGGGAGTTTTTGCAGATGTGCAATCCATTAGATCAAACTTCTTTAAAAGATCAAAAATATATTTAGTTTGACTAATGAATATTCCATCACTAACTTGCTTAACTTGTAAACCAAGAAAGTAAGTTAGTTCTCCCATCATACTCATTTCATACTTACTTTGCATCAATTTGGCAAACTTTTTGCAAAGTTTCTCATCTGTAGAGCCAAAGATAATATCATCTACATAAATTTGTACAAGTATGCTAGAGCCATTTACATTTCTGAAGAATAAAGTTTTATCTACAGTACCTCTTGTGAAGTGATTTTCCAAAAGGAACTTTGATAAAGTGTCATACCAGGCTCTAGGTGCTTGCTTCAGTCCATAAAGTGCTTTCAACAGATAATAGACATATTCTGGAAAATTTGGATCTTCAAAACCAGGAGGCTGACTGACATAGACTTCCTCCTCCAAATCTCCATTTAGAAATGCACTCTTGACATCCATCTGATAGACCTTGAAATTGGCATGGGCTGCATAGGCTAAAAAAATTCTGATGGCTTCAAGTCTTGCAACAGGAGCAA
Source organism: Apium graveolens (assembly GCF_009905375.1). Classification (NCBI taxonomy): domain Eukaryota; kingdom Viridiplantae; phylum Streptophyta; class Magnoliopsida; order Apiales; family Apiaceae; genus Apium; species Apium graveolens. The sequence continues at coordinate 1,526,662 of NC_133650.1, forward strand.
AAGTTTCATCAAAATCTATTCCTTCTTGTTGACAATAGCTCTTAGCAACCAATCTAGCTTTGTTCCTGACTACTATGCCATTCTCATCCATCTTGTTTCTAAATACCCACTTAGTGTCAATAGGTTTCTTTCCCTTAGGCTTGGGTACCAGCTTCCATACTTTATTCTTTTCAAATTGGTTTAGCTCCTCCTGCATAGCTAAAATCCAATCAGGATCCAACAAAGCTTCTTCTACCTTCTTAGGTTCTTCCTTAGAGAGGAAGTTGTTGTATAGACATTCTTCTTGAGTTGCTCTCCTTGTTTGAACTTTAGAAGATGCATCACCAATGATAAGCTCAAATGGGTGATCCTTTGTCCATTTCCTTTGTTGAGGTAGATTAGCTCTAGATGAAGAGGCCTCATTGTTGTTTTGATGCGTGACTGAGTTTTGATTTCTAGAAACTCCCCCTGAGTTTGTGAATCTATGATTTGAAAGAGAGGGATTTTCTGAAGTTGATCTGCCTTGACTCTCAGCTTCTTGTGACAAACCGACGGATGGTGAATTTTGAGTACCGACGGATGAGGTTGATTGTCTCTCGACGGATGATGCAAATTGTCTACCGACGGATGAAGCATTTTGTACTTCGACGGATGTCGAGTGAACAGCTTCATGAGTAGTAGATTTTTCTGCATTATCCTTTGGAACTGTCTCTTGATCACTTTCATCCTCACTATCATCACTAACCATCTCCACATTGTCGAATTTGAGGCTCTCATGGTAATCTCCATCTTTCAGTCCTTCAATCTTTTTATCATCAAACACAACATGTATGGATTCCACAACAATGTTGGTTCTAAGATTGTAGACTCTATATGCTTTACCAATAGCATATCCAACAAAAATTTCTTAATCTGCTTTGGCATCAAACTTCCCATTGTGATCAGTTTGATTTCTCAGAATGTAGCATTTGCACCCAAAGACATGAAGAAAGTTTAGAGTTGGCTTCTTGTTCTTGAACAATTGATAAGGAGTCATGCATCTTGCTTGATTAACCAGAGAAATATTCTGAGTGTAGCATGCAGTATTTACAACTTCAGCCCAGAAATATGTTGGTAATTTTGATTCTTCAAGCATTGTCCTTGCAGCTTCAATAAGTGATTTGTTCTTCCTTTCCACTGCTCCATTCTTTTGTGGTGTTCTTGCTGCTGAGAACTCATGCAGAATCCCATTTTCTTCACAAAATGTTCTCATGACTGAATTTTTGAACTCAGTTCCATTGGATTTGTGATTTTAAATATTCTGTAGCACTTTCTGTTAATCTGTCTTTCACTTGAAGTAGGAACAAAACATGCTCTAGTTCCTCAAAATACTTCAGAGGTATGGCATTCTGCCTAATATGGTAAACCCTTCCATCTGTCATAAAGTACAACAAGATGTGTTCTTTCAGAAAGGTATGGTAAACCATTTGTACAGATTCAAGTCGATTTAATCTTTCAGGAGTTGCACCTACACCTGGTTCACTCAAGGAAGTTGGATCATTGGTAGTGTTGCTCATTCTTCTTTCTTTAGAACTTCCCAATCCAGATTTATCTTTTGCTTCCTTTCCTGTAATAACTCTTGCTTCAAAACCACTTGAAGTAGTGTTCAAAGGTTGAGTCTGCTTAGCTTTAGTGAATCCTAGTAGTAGTGTCTTTGAAGGTTTAACATGAGCAATGTCAGAGGTTTCCTTATCTTCTGATATCAAGCCAACTTGAGCTATGTTAGAGGTTGCTTGCTTCTTTGTATTATCAGAATTTACTACATCTTGACTATGAACAACTTGAGCCATGTCAGAGGTTGTTTGAGAAATCTTCTTTGAAATCAGAGTAAGACTAGCATCTGCTTCAGTATTTATATCTTCATCCAGAACTTGCATATTAACCTTTAAAGGTTCATCAACTTTTTCTTTGCCCTTGGACCTTGAATCTACCTCCACTTGTGATTTGGCTTTGGCTGCCTCAGAAATTGACCTTTCTTTTATCACAATGCCCTAAGGCTGTGGTGGTTTCTTTGCTGTAACAGAAGCTTTAGACTTGAAGTTAACACTTTCTGCTTTGAGTCTAGCTTCCTCTTCCTTCAGACTTTCAATATCCATGCCTGGATTCTCCTTAAGAAATAGCTTATTTGAAATCTCTTCATCAAGTTCCAGATGATCACCAAAACTTATCCGTTTTCCAGTATAAGAACTTATTCTTCTCCCAGCATCAGAAGTTGTTCCTTGACTTGTAATTCTAGCTTCACTTGATGAAAATCCTTTGCCTTGACCTTGACCTCTACCCATTCCAGAGTTTCCCTAATCATCTTTTCCATAATCATTTCCCTTCAGTGTCTGAGCAGTTTTACATTTGGACTTAATCACTTTCTCCCCCTTTTTGGCATCAGCAGGTAAAAGAAGAGAGATAAGCAATTCCACTGAGGATTGGATCTCATTGAGTTGAGATTGCTGAGAAGCTTGATTTTTTAGAATTTCAGAAATTTGAGCTTGTTGCTTCTCTTGAGTTTTCTCAATGCACTCAATACGGTCAAAGGTAGGTTTGAAAAACCTTTTCTTCTCTAACTGGACATTCATGTCTTGCTGAGTAATTAAATCATGAATTCTATCCACCTTGGCTTGAGTTGCTGAGTGTTGACCTTGAAGGTGCCTTGTACTCAGTGCAGTAACTCTTAGCTGTGCCTTGAAATCATCATTCAGCAGCATTTCATCAGCTTTTGCCAGGTGCTCAGCAAGTATATTTTCATTAGGAACAAAACTTACTGTGTTCCACTCCTTAGTCCACTCCTGTCCTCGAGGAGTTTCACTCCAAGGTACTGGTGCATCCTTTCTAACAAACTTTTGGATTAGATCAGCTTTTGAAGGAGTTTGTTGAGGTGCATGTCCAGATGGACCAGCTGTATCAGCATTTAGAGTTATAGCAGCTTCACCAGTATGTTCAACATGTGCAGCATCAGAACTTACAGAAGCAGCAGAATCAGCATCCTCTGATAAAAGAACAGTATGAGAGGCTATTGAGGCTTCAGTATTATCCCCTAAGTGCTGATATGGACCTAAGTTCTGATCAACATTCAAATTCTGATGCTCACCTAATATCTGATCTTCATCATGTAGATTCAGTAGAGGTGTTATAGGAATATCTTTAGTGAAATCAGCATCATGAATTGGTGTTGTGAGTGGAGTGATTCTAGTTGGTGGAGCTTCCAAGTACAGAACCTCAGGCACAACCAAGTTGTGAAGATCTATTTCATCACTTGTACCTGGGTTGTCAGCATGTACTGGATCAATGATAGGAGACATAGGTGGTGTAGACACTCTGTCTTGAGCAGTCTCTTTAGCTTGAATTGGTGACAGTGAAGGTGTAGATTCAGTAGCTTCAAGCAAATTCTGGTTGTGTAGATGGAAGAGATTCAATAACAATTGGTTCCTTTGAGATCAGAGATTCTTGACCCCCTTCCTTAGCTACTGCTTCCACATCCTCAGAAACTGACTCCTCTATGTCTCTTTTAGCTCTTTGCTTTTTCAATCTCTTTGCTGGTGGAGAGACTGTGAGAGCTTGGTCATCAGAAATTATCTTTCTAAGCCTTTTGAGGGGCCTAGAACTCCCAATTTCAAAATTTTTCTGAGAAAAGATCTTCTCAGCTTCTACAGCCACAGGTTCTGATGATTGAACCTGTACTTCATTTATTTTCTCAAATCAACAGAAATTAATCAAAACATTCATCACAAAATAAAATTAAAATTGATGAAGTAAAGATTAATAAATTGCAATTAAACATGCACAGTCACATAACTTGAGAAACAAAGAACAAATCTTGCAATCAAAAGAAAATTTCATTAACATATCAGATGAGTACATTCATGAAATTTATCAATTACATGCACAAATTACAAGATAGTCCTATTCTACGAATCTTAACATCAACAACCTTAGTCCTAGTCTAAGAAGACCTAACGACTAGCGCCTTCTGCTGCTGACGAAGAGCACTGCAAGACGAATGATCCGTTCTTGCTGACGAAGAGCTTCTCTCGTCTCCTCTTCCAAACGATCAAGATGGAGCTGGTAGTGCATCTCAAAGAATAAGAGGTCGGTGTGAACCTCTTGTGGAACGGAGTTCCAGATTTCTTCAGGAATGGCGGTGATATGCCACTCCTGGTGCCAGTCAGCACAACTAAACACAATATTGTAGGTTCCATAGTTCAGGAATAGGTTAAAAAGAACCATGTTTTTAGATGAGTATGTAGAAAGAGTGAGTTTGTGAGAAAAATAGAAGATGTATTGGCTGGAGTGAATAGTTGATTTAAATAGCCAATAGAATACTAAGGAACGCGAGGAATGGGTAACAATTACAAGTAAAAATAATGACCCCTCGTTTCCCTAGACTAATGTGTAATAATAACAGTTAGTAGCAAATCTAAAGCCAGAGTTAATGAGCACGGGAAATAATAACAATTACTGTGCGCATGCAAGTTTTCAAGACATACACGCTAACCACTGACCCATAATAATTATGACTGTTTTATCTCACATAAACCAATATTCTGAAAGAATATGACCGTTCATGTAATGACCAAAAATAAATTAAGTAAATAAATACTACCACATCAGCATCAGAACTTGATTATTTATCAGAATTCAAAAGTCATCAGAATATGGCTTCATAACTCGAAAAGTGAATGTTTATTCCCGTAATTCTTCACACAAATTATGATATGTTTTCCTCAGAGCTTAATCATCAGAACTTCCATCAGAACTTGCCCTCAGAATTTATGCAACTGACACATAAACTGTTCATCTAAAATAACATTTATCACCACAGTAATTTTCATCATTCATATGGAGTGAATGTGTGTGCAATAAGCTAAATATCAGACAAAGAGTAAAGATTGATTCACTTCAGTACATCTTAGAAATAAGGCATAACTCAGAAATTTGCTCAAAATCTGTCATCATTCTGAAGTCTACTTTAGAATGAGTTCATGCATGAGTCCACCTCAATTGTTTTGTGCTCATTTTATGCATCTTTTGAAATTCCTTTTTACAGTGGCTTCTTAGTGTAAGTGAGTCACGACTGCTTATCAGAATTTATGTTGTTTATCAAAGTATTTCTCCAGTAATCAGAGAATGTGAAAAGTCACCAAGAAAATTTTATTTTGCTTTTCTAATGCATATTACTTAATACCATCAAATGCACTTAGGTCTTCCCTTTCACATATTTTTTTTTCTCTAGATCTCAAAGGAGTACCTGATATATATTTTTTTTTTTATATAAATGAGGTTTATCAGCACTTAGTACATCCATCAGATTTACTAACATCAGAACTTAACAGATAAGAAGCACTATTCTAGTTTGTGACATAGTAATAAGATACACAAAGTAAACTTTAACTAATCTCAATATCAGAATTTGCTTGTGTTAAAGGATTTCCACATAAACAGTTACTTCACACATGGGATCTTTAGTATATTAGAGACTACTAGGTCAGCATCTAGCATTGTTATCCTCATTGGATTGAATAGTCACAGAAACATCCATATCACTATCAGAGTTTAGAAATACACATCAGATAACAATCAGCACTTAAGGAATTTTCAATTAAGCATAGAATACACACAGAGAGTAATATCTGTAAATACTGATCATAATATCTGATGTATCAGAACATAAACTAAGTAGATTTAGAGAAAGAACCTGAAACCATTCCAAGTTCATTTACCAATCGAGTAAAAGTAGTTTCACATAGTGGTTTGGTGAAGATATCTGCTAGTTGTTGATCTGTTGGAACAAAGTGCAATTCCACTGTACCTTCATCCACATGTTCCCCTATGAAGTGGTACCTAATGCTGATGTGCTTTGTCATGGAGTGTTGAACTGGATTACCTGTCATAGCAATAACACTTTGATTATCACTGTGAATAGGGATTTTAGAAAATGTTAACCCATAATCCAGTAACTGATTCTTCATCCAAAGAATCTGTGCACAACAACTTCCTGCAGCAATGTATTCTGCCTCAGCAGTTGATGTGGAAATTGACTTTTGTTTCTTGCTAAACCAAGAAACTAATCTGCCTCTAAGAAATTGGCAGTTTCCACTTGTACTTTTCCTGTCTATTTTGCATCCTGCAAAATCTGCATCTGAGTAACCTATTAGCTTAAAGTCTGATTCTCTAGGATACCACAATCCAAAATCAGCTGTACCCTTAAGGTACTTGAAAATTCTTTTTACAGCTGTTAAGTGAGGTTCTCTTGGATCTGCTTGAAATCTTGCACAGAGATAGGTAGCATACATGATATCAGGTCTACTTGCAGTAAGATAGAGTAATGAGCCAATCATACCTCTGTAATCAGTAATATCTACTGATGTACCAGTATCCTTATCCAATTTTGTTGCTGTGGCCATGAGAGTGGATGCACTTGAACAGTCTTGCATTCCAAATTTCTTCAGCAAATTTCTGGTGTACTTGGATTGACAAATAAAAGTGCCTTCTTCATTCTGCTTGACTTGAAGGCCCAGAAAATAGCTAAGTTCCCCCATCATACTCATTTGATATTTTGACTGCATCAACTTGGCAAACTTCTTACAAAGTCTGTCACTTGTAGAGCCAAAGATGATATCATCTACATAAATCTGTACCAAAAGTAAGTCCTTTCCATGGTTGAGATAGAATAGTGTTTTGTCAATAGTCCCTCTGTTAAATCCACTTTCCAGAAGAAACTTGGCTAGAGTCTCATACCATGCTCTTGGAGCTTGCTTAAGGCCATAAAGTGCTTTATCAAGTCTGTAGACATAATTAGGAAATTTTGAGTCTACAAAACCTGGAGGTTGTTCAACATATACCTCTTCCTCCAATTCTCCATTAAGGAAAGCACTTTTTACATCCATTTGAAAGACTTTAAACTTCTTGTGAGCAGCATAAGCCAAAAATATCCTTATGGCTTCCAATCTAGCAACTGGTACAAATGTTTCATCATAATTAATTCCCTTCTGTTGAGAGTATCCTTTTGCAACCAGCCTTGCTTTATTCCTTGTAATTATGCCATCACTGTCAGTTTTATTTCTGAACACCAATTTTGTACCAACAACAGATCTGTTTCTTGGTCTTGGCACTAGGGTCCAGACTTTATTTCTTTCAAATTCATTTAACTCTTCCTGCATTGCTTGCACCCAATCAGCATCTTAAAGAGCTTCTTCCACTTTCTTTGATTCAGTCTGAGAAAGAAAGGAATGATAGAGACATTCGTTTAATGTTACTGTTCTAGTTCTGACACCTGCTTCAGGATCTCCAATAATCAAGTCAGGTGTATGAGCTTAGTCCACTTCCTTGCAGATGGAAGATTTTCTCTAGAACTGGATGCTCCCACATTATCCATGTTGTCTCTATCAACATATTCTGATGCTCCCCCTGAAACTGTGCTCTCTGAGTTGGATCCTTCAGAATTTGAGTTTCTAGAATTATCAGCATTTGGCTCATCAAAACTTGATGAATCAGAACTTGAGATGTGGTTGTATCTTCAGTATGCTCCCCCTGCACAGGTGCATCTTCCTTTTAGCGTAGTCACCACAGTTTCAATAACATCAGAGTTTAATCCATCAGAGTTTGCAATATTAGGATTTAGACTGTCAGAATTTAGACTATCAGGATTTACAGAATCAGAATTTAAAACTTCATTTTCGAATCTCAGCTGATCATGATCATTGAAATCTTCAAGTCCAATAATCTTCTTATCATCAAAAGAGACATTGATAGATTCCATGACAACCCTTGTTCTTAAATTGTAGACTATGAAGGCTTTTGTGGACAGTGGATATCCAACAAAAATTCCTTCATCAGCTTTTAGATCAAATTTTGACAGCTGTTCAGGATGAGTCTTAAGAACAAAACACTTGCAACCAAATACATGAAAGTATTTCAGATTTGGCTTCTTTTTCTTCACCATCTCATATGGTGTTTTTCCATGCTTGTTAATCAGTGTTGCATTCTGAGTAAAACGAGCAGTCTGCACAGCTTCAACCCAAAAATAGGTTGGCAACTTTGCTTCATCAAGCATAGTTCGTGCAGCTTCAATGAGAGTTCTATTCTTTCTTTCAACAACTCCATTTTGCTGTGGAGTTCCAGGAGCAGAAAATTCCTACTTTATTCCATGGTCTTTGCAGAACTCTTCCATGATCAAATTCTTGAACTCGGTGCCATTATCACTTCTTATAATCTTTACAGAATCTTTGACCAATTTATCCAGTTGCTTGACATGATCAATCAAAATAGATGCAGTTTCACTTTTTGTGTGCAAGAAATACACCCATATATATCTGGTGAACTCATCCACTATGACCATAGCATATTTCTTCTTTGCAATAGACATGACATTCACTGGACCAAATAGATCAACATGTAGTAGGTGATAAGGCTCAAGAATTGATGATTCAATCTTGCTCTTGAATGAAGATTTTCTTTGTTTTGCCTTTTGACATGAATCACAAAGGTCATCAGGAGCAAATACTGATTTTGGCAGTCTTCTCATAAGATCTGTATTGACTAATTTATTCTATATTGTTGAAATTTAAATGAGAGAGTTTCTTGTGCCAATTCCAGCTTTATTCAATTGATGCTCTGCTTAATAGACAGATTGCAGACCCATCAGAACTTGTTGAAAGCTTGGCTTCATAAATGTTACCATGCCTGTATCCCTTCAGAACAACTTTGCCTGTAGATTGACTTACAACTTCACAGTGTTCTTCAAAGAAATCCACATGATAACCTTTGTCACATATTTGACTCACACTCAGCAAATTATGTTTAAGTCCTGAGACCAGAGCTACTTTTTCAATGATGACATTCCCAAGATTAATATTGCCATATCCCAGAGTTTTTCCAATGTTTCCATCTCCATAAGAAATGCCTGGGCCAACTTTCTTCACAAAGTCTGATAACAGGGCTTTATTTCCAGTCATATGTCCTGAACATCCACTGTCCAGAACTAGGATGTTTTTCCTGTTGCCCTGCAATCACATAAACAATTAATGATTAGTTTTAAGGACCCAGACTTTCTTGGATCCTTTGGCCTTTTTAATTTTGTTAGCATTTGTAGCGGATTTAATTTCAGAGTTTATGCTAACATGCTGTTTATCAGACTTTACAGTATCAGACTTTGCATCAGATCTTATACTAGAAGGAACAATGCTAACTTTCTTTAAAGAAGGTTTTACTTGATAATAATCATAGTACAAACTATGATATTCCTTACAAGTATAAATGGAATGCCATAAACTACCACAACGAAAACAAGGATTTTGTGGCCTATATCTAACAGGCTGACTCTTAACTCCTGATTTTGAAGGTAAGGAGTTTATGTTCTTATTTTTCCTGCAAAAGAAGCCAGATGGTTAGAATTTCCACAGTTATAACATTTCTTTCTAGGAGCATTAGGAACAGGCTTATAATCATTGTTTTTATTCACACCTTCCTTTCCATTCCTATTTTTCCTAGGTGACTTTGCCTTGTTTACATTTTTAACATCTTTCAGCTTATGCTTAAGCTGCTTCTTTGTCATTAAGCCTATGTTTACCTCAGTTGGCTTATCCTGTTTTAGTTTGTCAGAAGTTAACTTCTCTTTAACTTCTGATTTATCAGTACCAGACTTTACAGCTACAAACTTAACATGATTTACCTTTGGCTTTTGTTTAACAATTATAGGCTCAACCTCTACAGTTTCCTTATCATTTTCATCATCTCCATATCCTAAGCCCTCTTTCCAATTTCCACTGCTTAACAAATTCTGAGTTGTTCTGCCAGAGTTAGTCCAAGTCTTGATAATCTCTCTTTCCTTTTCTAACTCAGTTTTTAGAGATTGATTTAATTTTAACAATTCATCTCTAACATAGAAAGCATCATCTCTATCTTTCTGAGTTTGATGGAACATAACTAACTCCTTTTCTAAATAATCATTCCTTTTTTTAAAAGCAAGATTTTCAGAAGTTAATCTTTCACATGTTAAAGTTTGATCTCTGTAACTAATAAACATGGTTTTAAGATATAATCTCAACTCAGTAATATCATCAGTATAAAAGGCATAAGTTGTTTGAGGTACCTTTAACTCAGCAGTATCAGAACTACTATCAGCATTTACCATTAAGGCATAGTTTACCTCATCCTCAGAATCTGAAGCATCTGACCAGCTTTTCTTCTTTGTGACAAGAGCCTTGCCTTTGTCACTCTTCCCTTTTATGCAATCAGGAGATATGTGGCCTTTCTCACCACAGTTGTAGCATTTGACATTTGAGTAATCTCCTTTGTCAGACTTTCCTCTCTTAGTGATGAACAAATTATCACGAGAGCTGCTAGGGTTACAAAGAATAATAACTTCGATTATATAACACCTTTAGTGTAAACCCTATGTATGTGTTTATATACTACACAGTTATAAGATAAGTTCTAATTGATATGGAATATAATTCTGCTTCCTAAAATATATCAATCAGTTATCTTTTCTTATTTTCCAAGTCTTCTATTTCCAATAAAAATCTTCTCCATGCATATCTCTTCTTATGTTTATCTTGATCTTCTTTCCTTTCAATCAGCTGCTTCCTTATCTGAACGTCTCCTTAAGTTCTGATATTATCTCCTGATGAATATCTTCTGATAACTTAAGTTCTGATACTTAAGTTCTGATATCTTAAGTTCTGACTTCAGTAAGTGCTGATATTTCCTGTTTGTTAAGAGCTGAAAGACTAAACATGAAACACATTAGACATGACATCTCAAATATATCTAACAATATAAATGAATTAGTCAAGAAAGATCTTGTGAGAGGACTGCCAAAATCAGTATTTGCTCCTGATGACCTTTGTGATTCATGTCAAAAGGCAAAACAAAGAAAATCTTCATTCAAGAGCAAGACTGAATCTTCAATTCTTGAGCCTTATCACCTACTACATGTTGATCTATTTGGTCCAGTGAATGTCATGTCTATTATAAAGAAGAAATATGCTATGGTCATAGTAGATGAGTTTACCAGATACACATGGATCTATTTCTTGCACACAAAAAGTGAAACTTCATCTATCTTGATTGATCATGTCAAACAACTGAATAAATTGGTCAAAGACTCTGTGAAAATCATAAGAAGTGATAATGGCACTGAGTTCAAGAATTTGATCATGGAAGAGTTCTGCAAAGACCATGGAATAAAGCAGGAATTCTCTGCTCCTGGAAATCCACAGCAAAATGGAGTTGTTGAAAGAAAGAATAGAACTCTTATTGAAGTTGCATGAACTATGCTTGATGAAGCAAAGTTACCAACCTACTTTTGGGCTGAAGCTGTGTAGACTGCTTATTTTACTCAGAATGCAACACTTATCAACAAGCATGGAAAGACACCATATGAGATGGTAAAGAAAAAGAATCCAAATCTAAAGTACTTTCATGTATTTGGATGTAAGTGTTTTGTTCTTAAGACTCATCCTGAACAGCTGTCCAAATTTGATCTAAAAGCTGATGAAGGAATTTTTGTTGGATATCCACTTTCCACAAAAGCCTTCAGAGTCTACAATTTAAGAACAAGGGTTGTCATATATCAATGTCTCTGTTGATGATAAGAAGATTACTGGACTTGAAGATTTCAGTGATCATGATCAGCTGAGATTTGAGAATGAAGTCTTAAATTCTGATTCTGTAAATTCTGATAGTCCAAATCTTAATACTGCAAACTCTGATGGGTTAAACTCTGATGTTATTGAAACTGTGGTGACTACGGTAAAGGAAAATGCACCTGTGTAGGGGGAGCATATTGGAGATCCAACCACATCTCAAGAAGCATCAGAACCTAGAACAGGCTCTTCAAGTTCTGATTCATCAAGTTTTGATGGGCCAAGTTCTGATAATTCTGGAAACTCAAATTCTGATGGAGACAGCATGGATAATGGGGGAGCATCCAGTTCTAGAGACCACATTCCATCTGCAAGGAAGTGGACTAAAACATATACACCTGACTTGATTATTGGAGATCCTGAAGCAGGTGTCAGAACTAGAACAGCAACATCAAATGAATGTCTCTATCATTCCTTTCTATCTCAGACTGAACCAAAGAAAGTGGAAGAAGCTCTTCAAGATGTTGATTGGGTGCAAGCAATGCAAGAAGAGTTAAATGAATTTGAAAGAAATAAAGTCTGGACCCTAGTGCCAAGACCAAAGAATAGATCTGTTGTTGGTACAAAATGGGTGTTCAGAAACAAAACCGACAGTGATGGCATAATTACAAGGAATAAAGCAAGACTGGTTGCAAAAGGCTACTCTCAACATGAGGGTATTGATTATGATGAAACATTTGTACTAGTTGCTAGGTTGGAAGCTATAAGGATATTTTTGTCTTATGCTGCTCACAAACAGTTTAAAGTCTTTCAAATGGATCTAAAAAGTGCTTTTCTCAATGGAGAATTGGAGGAAGAGGTATATGTTGAACAACCTCCAGGTTTTGTAGACTCAAAATTTCCCAATCATGCCTACAGGCTTGATAAAGCATTTTATGGCCTTAAGCAAGCTCCAAGAGCATGGTATGAGACTTTAGCTCAGTTTCTTCTGGAAATTGGATTTAACAGAGGGACTATTGACACAACTTTATTCTATCTCAACCATGGAAATGACTTACTTTTGGTACAGATATATATTGATGATATCATTTTTGGTTCTACAAATGACAGACTTTGTAAAAGGTTTGCCAACCTAATGCAGTCAAGATATCAAATGAGTATGATGGGAGTACTTAGCTATTTTCTGGGCCTTCAAGTCAAGCAGAATGAAGAAGGAACTTTTATTTGTCAATCTAAGTACACGAGAAATTTGTTGAAGAAATTTGGAATGCAAGACTGTTCAAGTGCATCCACTCCCATGGCCACTACAACAAAATTGGATAAGGATACTGGTACATCAGTAGATATTACTGATTACAGAGGTATGATTGGCTCATTACTCTATCTAACTGCAAGTAGACCTGATATCATGTATGCTACTTGTCTTTGTGCAAGATTTCAAGAAGATCCAAGAGAACCTCACTTAACAGCTGTGAAAAGAATTTTCAAGTACCTTAAGGGTATAGCTGATCTAGGATTGTGGTATCTTAGGAAATCAGATTTTAAGCTAATAGGTTACTCAGATGCAGATTTTGCAGGGTACAAAATTGACAGGAAAAGCACAAGTGGAAGCTGCCAATTTCTTGGAGGCAGATTAGTTTCTTGGTTTAGCAAGAAACAAAAGTCAATTTCTACATCAACTGCAGAGGCAAAATATATTGCTGCAGGAAGCTGTTGTGCACAGATTCTTTGGATGAAGAATCAGTTACTGGATTATGGGTTAGAATTTTCTAAAATCCCTATTTACTGTGATAATCAAAGTGCTATTGCCATGACAGGTAATCCAATGTAGCACTCAATGACAAAGCACATCAGCATTAGGTACCACTTCATAAGGGAACATGTGATGGCAGGTACAGTGGAATTGCATTTTATTCCAACAGATCAACAACTAGCAGATATCTTCACAAAACCACTGTGTGAAGCTACTTTTACAAGATTTGTAAATGAACTTGGAATGGTTTCAGGTTCTTTCTCTAAATCTGTCTAGTTTATGTTCTGATACATCAGACTTTATGATCAGTATTTACAGATATTACTATCTTTATGTTATCTGTGCTTAAATTGCAATTTTCTTAAGTGCTGATGGTTGTCTGATGTGAATTTCTAAACTCTGATAGTGATATGAATGTTTCTGTGACTATTCAAACCAATGAGGATAACTGTGCTAGATGTTGACCTAATAGTCTCTAATATACTAAAGATCCCATGTTTGAAGTAATTATTTATGTGGAAATCTTTTAACACAAGCAAATTATGATATTGAGCTTGGTTAGGTTTACTTTGTATATCTTATTACTAAGTCAAAAACTAGAATAGTGCTTCTTATCTGTTAACTTCTGATATTGGTAAATCTTATGGATGTACTAAGTGCTGATAAGCCTCACTTATCAAAAGAAAAAGAAAAGAAAAGAAAAGAAATACCAGGTACTCCTTTGAGATCTAGAGAAAAATATGTGGAAGGGAAGACCCAAGTGCATTGCTGGTATTAAGTTATATGCATTAGAAAAGCAAAATAAAATTTTCTTGGTGACTTTTCACATTCTCTGATTACTAGAGAAATACTTTGATAAGAGCATAAATTCTGATAAGCAGTCGTGACTCACTTACACTGAGAAGCCACTGTAAAAAAAAAGAATTTTCCAAAGATTCATAAAATGAGCACAAAACAGTTGAGGTAGATTCATGCATGAACTCATTCTATAGTAGAATTCAGAATAATTACAGATTTTGAGCAAAATTCTTAGTTATGCCTTATTTCTAAGATATACTGAAGTGAATCAGACTTTACTCTTTGTCTGATATTTAGCTTAATGCACACACATACACTCCATATGAATGATTAAAATTACTGTGGTATGATCAATGTTGTTTTAGATGAACAGTTTAAGTGTCAGTTGCATAAATTCTGAGGACAAGTTCTGATGGAAGTTCTGATGATTAAGTTCTAAGGAAACCATATCAGTATTTGTGCGAAGAATTACAGGAATAAACATTCACTTTTTGAGTTAAGGAGCTATATTCTGATGACTTTTAAATTCTGATGATAATCAAGTTCTGATGCTGATGTGGCAATATTTATTTACTTGATTTACTTTTGGTCATTACTTAAACGGTTATATTTTTTAGAATATTGGTTTATGTGAGATACGGTAGTAATAATCATTTGTTTAGTAGGAACAGTTTTTTTTTAAAAAAAAATGAACGTGCAATGTAATCATTACTTATTTACTGTGCCCATTAACTTTTGTCTTAACTGCTGCATGGCTGACAGGTGTAAAGTCTGTTCCACTTCTCAATAACTGTTGTCACGTGGGATGTTTAAGTAAAAGAGATAAAAGATTTTCAAACCTTCTATTCACATTATTATTCTATTCACTCTCTCTCTTTTCTTATTCTCTCACATTCTCTGACGGTTTTCTATACAGAAATTTCATCAAACACCTTTCAGGCAAACTTTTTCTCACTTATTTATGATGGCGCCCAAGGATTTAATTATTGATGGAGCCAAGTTCGTACCAAATAATTATGTTGCAATCCTGAACAAGGCTGAAGCTCCATCAGATCTGCACTTTGTGCAAGATTTCTTAGCTAATAGTGAGATTGGGTATGCTTTGACCCAACCTCAAACTATTTCAAGCACTCAAGTGCTGACATTCTGGCGAACTGGGTTATATGATGATGGTGGTGTTGCTGGTTCTCCAAGCATAGTTTTCACATCAGGAGATGTCGAGCATGTGGTTACTAAATCGGTTGTTCATAAAGCTCTCCATTTACCTGAAGACTGTACATTCTCAACAGTGGAGGAGCCGGTTTTACAGCAGCATATGGCAAGTTTGGGCTATGAGCAAAGTTTGGGAAAGCTGGGTTAACTGAAACGACCATATATCAGAAAGGAATGAAGCTTTTTCTTTGATTGTATCACTAAGGCATTCGCCAATAAATGCTCCAATTTTGATGTTATTCCCATCATGAGTCAGCAAATCGGGCATGCCCTTATCAATCAAACTCATTTTGATTTTGCAAGTGTTGTGCTAGGTTTCATAGGGGATAGGATGACAGAGGATAGGAATGTAGTATACTTTTCTAGATTCTGTCAGCTTATATATACTTTTTGTCAGCTGGTAATGGAATGAATCTGCCATCACTGCTATCTGAAAATCATATCGCAAGATAAGAATCTCGAAGTGCTACACGAATATACTAACACCTACTACTTCGTCGCACTCAACCTCTGAACATTCTATCTTTCTATGCTCACTTCTATCTTATCCTTTTACCCATTCCCGATAATCTAGGCTTGTGTGAGTGACTCATAACCTATAGCTCTTATACCAAACCTGTGGCGCCCTCCAAACCCGGGTCAGAAGTTTGGGGTCCACACACACACCTTATATACATAAACCTGCTTAATAATAAAGAATAATAATAATAATATGCAGTGACCCTACTTACCTTTATCCACGGATCGCAACAGGTTAAAGTATGCACACAAGCCACAACCACACACTTATATTATAAACGTCCAAATCCCAACTATTTAAACTTACAAACGTGTATCAAACATGTTTACAAACTTCCAAATTTAAACTATCACAAAAGTCTTTAACTAGCTAATCATGCTCAACATGGAATCCTAGCTCGAGCACTTGACTGGGGATCCTCGCTACCAATAGTTTCTTTTTTAACTGGAAAGAACATAAACAGAATCACAACAATGAGCTAACTAGCTCAGCAAGTCATATTGACAATACTGAGGATAAACAATGATCAATGAAAGAAATTTTAAGTTATCAAGTTTCTTTGCCAACAATGATTAGAATTGGATATTCATTTTTAATTTAAGAAAACCAAGGTTAGGTTGTTGATCAGTCATGCACTAACCACGAGCAAGGCATATAGCTTTGCTCTAATTACTGGATCCAAGGCACACATTGGCCTAACATGACCACCAATCTGGTCTGACCACGAATCTGGTCCATATTTCATAAAACAATCAATTCTATAGCTATAGCAGTATAAATAACATAAAGCAATAAATAGGATGATAAACAACATGCATACTCAGGTCTAAACTGAATGACAATCATAAGAAGGGTATGTCAATTGATCGAGAATAATTGAAAAGGTTCAAGTTTCAAAGGTATAAGAATCAACAGTCTGGTGTATCTAGTAAATAGGGGTATATGTTTAACAAACTGTATTCAGTAGATCAGGTTTAGTTTATATGTATTTGTGGAGTAGTATCGTATATTTTTTGTAAATAAAAATCAATGGTTTACAAGAAACAAGGCTTACAACTCAAGGTTTGATAACTGGAATCAAGGCTTAGGGTTTAGTGCTTCAAATCACTTGCAATATAAAACAGACTAACAATCGTATCGTAATATTTCTCAAGAAGGTTCAGAGTACTTACCTTGATCTGACGCTTTCACATGCACTTGCTCTCAAAGTCTTAACAATACTCAACAGCTTTCTGCTTTCCTTTCCTACACCTTGCCTCTTCTGATAGACATCACAAGTATCTATCAATACTCATTTCCATTTGATTCTATTTGATACTAGCTTCTAACTACCCTTCGTTTTACCCAAATCCGATATATGGATTGAAAGTTACAATCAAAACAAACAAACAATGCACATACGGTCATTTTATACATCAATCAGACCACATATAACACATAGCGTGTTAAACATTTAATTAAAATAATTATTCCAAGAAGACTCGAGGTCAAAATTATTTTTCAGGTATTTAATATGAATTTTTGAACATTTTTCGAAATTAAAACGGGTCTCTGAATCATTTTATAATTAAATAATAGGGTTCGAATGCTCAATTCGAACTTAAAATCATTTAATAATAATTATCGAGCCTTGAATATATTTTAAAATAATATTTTAAAGCTCAAAACTATTTTTCTGGATTTTTAAATCAATTTTAAATAATTAAATTAAATTAAATAATTAATTAAAATTAATTAATGTTGGGCCTGGATGATACTATAGAAGGGAGTTGAATATAGTATATACAATCAATTCGATTAACAACACAAGTATGTAACAGAAAACTGATTTATTCAATATATGAAACTCTGTTATAGTAGGTTTAATCTACTCTCTCAGTGATGAACAATATCACTAAGAGCTGCTAGGGTTACAATAAATAATCTTCTCGTGAATGATAACACATATAGTGTAAACCCTAATCTGTGTTTATATAATACACAGTTACAAGATAACTACTAATTGATATGATAATGATTCTATTTCCTAGAATACATCAATCAGAGTTTATCTACTGTAGTCCTATAGCTGTATATCTCTTCATGCATATCTTCACTCGTTTATTCCAGTTCCACTCCTGTAAATCAGCTGCTTTCCTTATCTGAAGTGTACCCGCACTTAAGTTCTGATTTAAGTTCTGACGCCTTAAGTTCTGATAACTCCAGTACTCAACAAGTTCTAATTTCCAGTAAGTTCTGATACTAAGTTCTGAAACTAAACAAATGATATTAGACATGACATCACAAATATATCTAACAATCTCCCCCAACTTGTAAATTATGAAAAATGTACAAGTTCATAGATTTGATGATGTCAAAAACAGTTAAGTACAAATGCAATGAGATATTATTTAAACAGCTAAATACAACTTACAGTACATGTGACTTTATCAACACCACTGGATCAATCTGAATCCATATTGATTCCTTGTAAAGTCTGTTATCAACTTGTCCTCAGCATTCCTCAGAACTTCAGCTAACTATGCTTTGACTTGCAACAGTTCTTCATCTTCAGTATCACCAATCTGGTATATGGCTGCTCTGAGTGCTGGAATAGATGTCCTTTCAAGACCATCTCCAAGTCTGATAACTCTGGGATTTGAAGAATCTTCATTGTAGCACATACACTTTCCCTTCAGAATAACTTCAATCTTAGCAGACTTTTTCTTCATAGAGATTTCCATTCCATTATCTTCAGTAATTTTTGGAACATATTCAGAAGCTTTTGTACCAGAAATTCTGAGAAGATCTCTTATAGTCTTCAAGATGTAGTCTGACCATCTTTTAGTAACATCAGATTTTACTTCCAAAAGATAGTGGATATATTGAAGTTCCTTGACAGACTTTTTCAGCACATCATGATCTGCTAGTCTGTAAGTTCTGCCATCATTGAGGAACATGATTAAGTTTTCCTTATCTTCTGAACCATCATGAGTATCCATGACAATTTGAGCAGACAACACTTTGTCAAGGTGCTTTTGTTTGATTTCTTCATATGGTTTGTCTATCAAAATGAAAGGATCTCTAAGGCTAACTTCTATTCCTGTTTGTCTCTTTTCTCTGTCAGAACCTAACCCAGATGTATCCCTAGCTTGTTTAGGTTTAACCCCAAAAGATACAAGCTGGTTCAATGTTTGATTGATCTTAGGTTCCACAGGAGTAGCTTTATTCCATAGCAGCTTCTTCTTCTGATCAAGTGATAAGCTGTCTATGTCAACTTGAGCCTTGTCAGAGGTTGAAAGTGTCTTCTTCAATTCTTCAGATTTTTCAGTTTCAGTTGCATCCCTTTGATTTGTAGCATCTTCAGAATTTGCAGAATTCTGAGCTTCTTGGCTTTGAACAACTTGAGCAATGTTAGAGTTTTTTTTGACTTCTTCTGTCAGCCTCCTTCTTCTCAAAGCTGGTTCAGGTGCTTCTTCAACTTCAGCATCAAGAAAATCATCTTTGACTTGATAGTTAGGATCTATCAGAATTTGAGATATTTTATGTTTCTACTTCTTCACAGATTCACCAACTTTGCCCTTTCCTTTATGTTTAGGGTCAAGAAGAATCTGAGACCTTGTCTTTGACCTTGTAGACTCTGAAGAAGATCTTTCTTTGATTACAACACCTTTCTCCTTAGGCCTGGGAGGCTTCTTTGCATTAGAAGGTTTAGGTTGTAATTTTGATTTTTCAGCATTGAATCTTGCTTCTTCTTCTTTAAGTTCCTCTAAATCCACTCTTGGATTATCCCTGAGGAACAGTCTCTTGGCCAGTTCTTCATCTAAGGCTTGAATCTTAGGATCCTTGTAAAAGAAGGTTGCCTTCTTACCCTTAAACTTTAAAGCTTGCATGAATTTCTGAGAATCTTGACTTCCTCATTCAATAAGAACATCAGACTTTATCATCATATTTTGCTTATCAGAACTTGTTGTCAGAACTTGATCTTCAACATCAGAACTTGTGAGTAGTAAAGTTTGATCTGTAGATGATGTCTTCTTTCCTCCCTTATCACTCCTCTGAGTAGTAGATTTATCAGAAATTTTACTATCAGGTACTTTCTGAATAGCAACTTGCTTTCCTTGTCTTTGACCTCTACCCATGCTAGGGTTTCCCTGGTCATCTTCAGAATCATCTTTCTTCTTCAGTGTCTTGCTAGTTGAGCATTTGGACTTGACTATCTTCTCCCCCCTTTTGGCATCATCTGTCAGGAGTAAAGAGAGAAGTAGTTCCACTGAATTCTGAATTTCATTAAGTTGTGCTTGTTGAGAGGCTTGATTTGTCAGCACTTCATTGATTTGAGCTTGCTACCTATCTTGTGCTAGTGCAATAGCATCAACTTTTTCTTGTATTGGCCTAATGAACCTTTTCTTGTCCAAATCATTCATCAGGACAAGTCTATCAGCAGTCTCCTTAAGATTGTCAATCTTGACATGAGTCTTGGAGTGAAGACCTTGAAGAGTTTTAGTACTCATAGTTGTGACCTTGAGTTGAGTTTTGAAGTCAGAATTTACCAGCAACTCATCAGCTTTTGCAATATGGTCTTTCAAACCAGATGGACTGGGAATGAAGTCAGGTGCATTCCATTCTTTTGTCCATTCTACTCCTCTGTGAGTTTCCTCCCAAGGAACAAGAGCTTCCTTTTCATCAAACTTGAACAGTGCCTCTTTTCCAAGAATTGGAGCATTGACTTGAACACTGGAAGAAGCACTGTCTCCAGAACTTTCTAACATTTCATCATCTTCAGACAACACCAGAGTGTGTGTTACTGAAGGAGAGGCTGGAGCTACAGTATGTTCATCCAAATTCTGATCTTCAGGATTTAAGTCCAGAATTGGTGTTGAAGGAATTTCAGCATCTGGAATTGGAGAAACAGGTGGAGTAGATAGTTGTGCTGGTGGTGCTTCCAGATATAAGACTGTTGGAACATTCAGCTTGTGAATGTCAAGTTCAGGACTTATCTCAGAATCTTCAACTTGAGCAGTTTCTCTGACTGGAGAGATAGGAGGTGTGATCACTGTATCTTGAACAGTTTCTTCAGGTTGAGGCTGAGGTGGAACAGGTTCTTCAGCAGCAGCTGGCAAGGCTTCTATGACAACAGGTTCTGATGAGATCAGAGATCCCTGATCCCCTTCCATAGCTTCTTCAGTATCTTCTGATGGAGCCTGGACCATTTGAATACCAGCTCTTTTCTTTAACCTTGACTTTGATTTTGAAGATTTTACTTATGTAGCATCAGAACTTGAAGTTCTCTTCCTTTTCAAAGTACCAAAAGCCTCAGCTTCAGTCTATTTCTGAGGAGTTACCTATTCAGCTTCTATAGTCACAGGTTTTGATGCAGGAACCTGGACTTGATCATCCTCAACAGATTCATCTCTCAGAATCAATCTTCTTCTTCTACTTGGTGGAAACTTAGGCACAGAGATAGGTCTTTTAGTTTTGGGCCTAGATAGAGTGGCAGATGTTACAACTGGTCTTTGTTTAGAGGTGCCAGAGTGAGGTTTAGATTTGGATTTGAGAGGTGAGGTTCTGACTGTAGGTTCTGATGGTTGAGGTTGTGAGGATTGAGTTGGTTGAGTTTGGGAAGGCTGTGTAGGTGGAGGTTGTGCTGGTGCAACATCAGAGAATATTGTTGAATATGTGTTGGAGTCAAAGTTGACTAGGATCTGTTTAACAATTTGGGGTATCTGAAGAGGTCTAAGTACTGATTTCTTGTTGTTAGCACTTATCAAATCAGTAAAGGCCCTCTTATGCAATTTAAAGGGTTCTAAGGTTTCACTAAGTAGTTGGGGCTTATCAGGACAACAGAATGTATAGATAAGCTGATAGAATCTAGCAAAGTACACTGTATATCTATCCTCATTCATTCTATCACCAATGAAACCTAGAATAATAGATGCATAATCAAAATGATTTTGATGAAAGAGAGCATACCCTATCTGTTGGCTCATGATGGGAATGGCATCGAAGTTTGAGCATTTATTAGCAAAAGTCTTCATAATACAATCGAAGAAAAAGCTCCATTCCCTCCTTATGTAAGGCCTCTTCAACTGACCTAGCTTGGTTAGACTGCTTTCATACCCAATGCTAGCCATCATGTTTTGAAGCTCTGCTTCTCCAGGTGCTGGACTGTAAGTGCAATTCTCTGGTAAGTGAAGAGCTTTTCTAACAGTAGACAGAGTCACCACAAACTCATCTTCTCCAACTGAAAACACAATACTAGGAGACCCATTTTCTACTTCATTGTCATATACTCCAGATTTCCAGAACTCCAGCACTTGCTTCCCCGAGATGATTGATGGCTGAGTCAAAGCATAGCCTATCTCGCTTTGAGCTAAGAGGTCCTGGATGAAATGAAGTTCTGAAGGAACTTCATTCTTGCTCAAGATTGCTAAGTAGTTGTTGGTAACAAACTTAGCACCATTAAAAATCACGTCTTTGGGTGCCATTTCAGTAAAAAATCAAGTGAAAATCGAGTGTTTGCAAGGTGTTTGATAAAATGCTTGTATGAAAGTCTGTCAGAAAATAGAGAGTAAAAGAGAGAGAGAAAGAGAAAGAGAGAGAGTAAAAGAAATTAGAAATAAAGTGTGAGAGAGATAAAAGATTTGAATAATCTTTTGTCCCTTATCTTTATACTCTTTCCACTCAACGGTTCACTTTTGGAAGTAAAACAGGCAAAATTACACCTGTCACGCAGTAATAAGTAAAAACAGTAATTAATGGGCACGGAAAATGTTCAGTAATTATTGCACACATGCATATACAAAAACCAACACGCAACCCTGTAATCAAATGATTATTACTATTTGTATCTCACTTAATTTTATTTCCTGATAAATATAACCGTTACAGTAAATCCTAAAATTAATCAAGTAAATAAATAATGCCACATAAGCATCACAATTTGCATCAGAACTTGACTATCATCAAAATTTAACGGTCATCAGAACATGGCATCTGTACTCAAAAAGTGAATGACTGTTTCTGTGTTTCTTCACACAAGTACTGACTGGTTTCTTCAGAATTTAACCATCAGAATATAATCAGAACTTGTCCTCAGAATTTATGCTAATGATACTAAATTGTTTATCAAAAACAACTTAATCACCACAGTAAGTTTCATCATTCATATGGAGTGAAAGATTATGTGTGAGCAAATGATCAAACAAAGATTAAAGTTTGATAAACTTCATTATATCTTAGAAATAAGGCATAACTAAGAAAAATGCTTAAAATCTGTCAGTAATTATGAAGTCTACTATTAGGACAAAGTTATGCAAGAATCCACCTCAACTGTTTGTGCTTATTTTATGCATCTTTTGAAATTCTTTTGACAAGGGCTTCTCAGTGTAAATGAGTTACAACTGCCATCAGAATTTATGTTGTTTTTAGAATATTTCTCCAGTAATCAGAGAATCTGAAAAGTCACCAAGAAAAATCAATTTGCTTTTCTAATGCATATTACTTAATACCAGCAATACACTTGGATCTTCCCTTTCACATATTACTCCTTATCTCAAAGGGGTACCTAATTTCAATTTTTCATTTCTTTTATGTTCTTCAGATAAGTGAGGCTTATCAAGCATGTAGTTCATCCTTAAGATTTACTGACATCAGAATTTAACAGATAAGAAGCAAGAATCTAGTTTGTGACTTAGTAATAAGATATAAGAAGTAAATTTGACTAAGATCAACATCACAATTTGCTTGTGTTATGGTTTCCACATAAATAACTAGTACATACATGGGACTCATAATTTGTTACAGACTACTAAGTAAGCATCTAGCAAAGAAATCCTCATTGGATTGAATAGTCACATAGCATTCAAAACACTTTCAGAGTTTATAGAATCACATTAGATAATAATTAGTGTTTAATAAAGTACGATATGAGCACAGATTACATAGAAGTTATACAATCTGTAAACATTGACCATAAAGTCTGATGTATGAGAGCAAAAACTGAAAGGCATATGTCATAGGCCTATTTGTATATTCGAGGATTTAACTCAACTCAAATAAGAATGTAATAAGTAAATAATGGATCGACCGTCAGAGAGATCTCGCAACGTAATATCTGTCAGAGGATTCAGAAACAAGGTTCATCTACAGACTTGACGAAGTACTTCACTGGAAGAAGCTCAAGGAATTGATCAAGCCTCAGTGATATAAATCAAGTTCGTGGATTTAATCAAGTGACAGAGATCTCGTCAGAGTATCATTAATTACAAGGATTTAATCTGAAGAAAATCAGAGTATCAAAGTCAAGACATGAAGAAACGTCACGAAAGTTAGTCACTCATGAACCAGACAGTACATCGAGTGTCAACATTGAAGTGGTGGAATTGATTCATAATTCTCAGTGATTTTCAGAAGATTGTCAGAAGAATGGATGCTGCTCAAGGTTAGTATTAATTCTCGATTAATTAATTAAGTCATATAATTTAATTAAGAAAATAAATTATATCTGCAAAGATTAATTTATTTCATTAGTTGAATTAATTGATTAATTAATTCATAATTAATATTAAGGATTTTCAGGATTTTAATTGGTTTAAAATCTATTTAAATTCAAACAAGGCAAACTGATTGTATTAGTATGACAATCGGTATGACAATCAATAGTCATACCGAAAGTCATGCTAATTTATTTAATTGTCTTGTTAGAATTATTATTAGATTAAAAATCTGTTATTAATTTCAGCAAGACAATCTGATTGTACTAATGTGACAATCGGTATGACAATCAATTGTCATACCGAAAGTCATGCCAGTTCAAATAGATTGTCCTACCGAAAGTCATGCCAGTTCAAATAGATTGTCCTACCGAAAGTCATGCTGGTTCAAACGATTGTCTTGCTAGCTCAAAAGAATAGTCTCACCGATTGTCATGCAAGCTTAAAGGATTGTCATTGTAGTTCATTCTCTTCAGCTGTTTTGTTTAAAAGAAGCAGAAGCAACTTCATTAATTTTTTATCAAAACAGAATCCAACAGAACACAGTCAAGAACAAAAGCAGCCGCCTCTGAAATATTTTATATTCTCTGCTTAATTTCAAAGATCAAAATTCTAGTTTGTAATGTTAAATTCAACCACTAGAATTACTTGTCTTGTTCTTGTGTAACAATCTAGCGGATCAAAATCCCTAGAACTTAATCTCAAATCGCGTTTAGCATTTGATTCTAATTATTACAAAAATAGAAAAAGTTCATGTCGAATTTATTCTAAATTTGTGATAATTAATTTGAGATTAATTCCTTGTAATCGATATAGTTGTTGTAACACCTTTCAAGTTTAATAATATTATTATTTAACTTGAATTTTGTTTCATATTTTTTATTCCGCATTTTATCGATTATTCGGAGCTGTTTGTATTCAACCCCCCCATTCTACAAACACATTGGGACCTAACAATTGGTATCAGAGCCTTCTGATTTAACGAACAAATCAAGATCCTAGACTTTTGTGATTTTTCAACTCTTTGAATTTTTATTCATTCAAAAATTCATAATGACTTCACAAAAAGTTGGAACCGTTAAAATTCCACAATTTGATAAAGAGAATTATACTATGTGGAAGAAGAAGATGCTCTTGTTTTTACAAGTGGCAAATCCCAAATATTCAAACTTGTTAAAGAAGGGTATAAAAACTCCGATGGTTATTGAACCGGAGGTAATAGTAGATGATGTAGTGATCACCAAAGCCAGAACCTATCCAAAAGATCCTGAAGATTTCACTCCTGCTGAGAAGGAAGAAGCCTCCTTGGATGCCAGCCTTCAATTAATATTGATTGATTCCCTTGATCCCTTGATGAACAGACATGTGATGAACTGTAAAAATGCTAAACACATGTGGGAAACTATTGAGATAATTAATGAAGGCACAGAGGAAGTTAGGGAGAACAAGTTGGAAATCCTAACCTCTGAATATGAACATTTCAAATCAAATCCAGGAGAAGGAATTACTGAAGTGTTTGAGAGGTACAATGCGTTGATCAACAACCTGAACATCAATGGAAAGTATTATTCAATCAGGGAGGTCAACAAAAAGTTCCTTTTAACACTACCAACTCATCTTGAACATAGAATCACTGCCATTAGAGAAGCTAGAGATCTGAGTGAGATTTCTTTGGACAGGCTCTATGGAGTGTTAAAAACCTATGAGTTGGAGCAGATTCAACAGAAGGAAGTCTACGGGAAGGATAGAATGGTCAGCACATCTACTGCACTTGTAGCTGAAGGTCAACAACAACAACAATCTCAACAGTTAGAAAGAATGGTACAGTTTTCCAAGGGTGAGGAAAATGAGTTAGTAGCAGAATATGATCCTCCTACTACAAATCAATCAAGTGATGATTTTTATTCCTTGGAAGAGCTGGAGCAATTGGAAGATGAATCAATGGCCCAAATTGTCAAGAGATTCTCCAACATCAGATTCAGGAGAAATCCCAAGCTTAAGTACAAGTCCAACTACAACAAATTCCAGAAAGGTGGATCTTCATCCTCTAACACCAGCAGTGGTGGATACAAAACAGGGATGGTTGATCGAGGCACCATTAGATGCTATAACTGCAATGAGTTGGGACACTTTGCCACAGAATGCAGGAAGCCAAAGCAAATAAGGAAGAACTCTAATGATTCCAATCAGAAGAGTAACTCTGAAAGGGCTTATCTGGCAAAGGGAAGAAGCTGGGATGATACTGATAGTGAAGATGAAGAAGAAGGGAATCTTTCTCTTATGGCTATTGAGGGAAATGCTTCATCGTCAAGAAAAGAGGTAAAATATACTGATTCTGAATTAGTATATCATCTAGGAGGTAACTTAGAGAATGCACGTCGTGATAATGAACTGTTAAGTTTACAGATCACAGACCTTGAGAAAGAGGTCAATGAATTAAGACTTGTGCATACTAATCAAGACAAATTAAAAGAACAAGTATCTTTTCTAGAGAATAGAGTTAATTGTTATATAAAACTCGAAACTATTCTCAAAGACAAGATCACCGGTCTTGAGACTAAAGTTAGAGCCTACTTCAATTCTTGTTCGAAGGCTAAAGAGTTCTACAGTAAGCAAGCTGTTAATAAAACATATGGAATAGGTTATGATTACAGTGTTGCTATTGGAGAATTAGGCATAAACTCCCCTCCTCATGTCTGTGCTAAAGGGAGGGAAGTACCACATGTGCTTAAGGGTGTTGATGAACCCCTCTATAAACCATCAATTGCTGAACCATTTGATGGGACCTCTTCTATTATTCAAGAAGAAATATGTGCTGAGGATCATGCTAATGAGAAGATTGTTTCCAAGTCAAGTGAGTCAAAAGTTCCAGTCAAAGTGGTGAAAGCAACTAAGACTAACTTAGACACACATGAGTTGGATAACAAAAATGCCATGTCTGCCATGCATAAATTGCCTGCTATTAATCACTCTCATAAAGCATGTGGTGTTTATAATTGTATGTCTTGTGCTTTTAATTTGATGTATGCTTATTTTAATGGTAAGTATGTTTCTAGTGATAAGACTACTCCTCGTCAGCATGTGAATAATAGAAAGCATGATAGGTCTAAGACTGCTAGTCCTTCTAAGGCTAGAAAGGAGACATTTGAGCCTAATCCTAAACAGAAATTTGTTAAGGCTGTTTACAAGGTCAAATGTTCAGTCAGTGAGAAAGTTGAGAGCATTAAAATTAAAAATGTTGTTTTTCCTGACAAAGGACAGTTCTACAAGTATGCCGGACCCAACCAAGTTTGGGTTCCGAAGAAGGGTTAATCCATTTGTAGTGCAGGGCATTAAATAGGTGAAACCGGGAATGTGGATTCTTGACAGTGGATCATCAAGACATATGACCGGAGATAGAGCCCTGCTATCAAATTTGGATTGAGAAAGCTGGCCCCCTGGTTGCCTTTGGAGATAACAGCAAAGGTGTATCTGAGGGATATGGCTGTTTGCAAGCTGGATATGTTATCAGTGAAATTTTGCATTTTGTGCTAGGTTATTATCAGAAAGCAGTATCTAACATATAGCACCAGTGACGAGACTTGAGAATATTATGACATATCAGGCACCTGCTGCACATTACACTTGGAATTGTACTCTAGTAAGATGTCTTCAGGTTGGTATGAACTAATGTACTGCTCAAGCAATCGTCATATTTATAACTCTCTTATCACTAGGCACAAACATATTGTTATATATGTGCAGTAAGTTTTAGGAGATAACCAAACTTCTTTCTACATTAGTGATTTCTTGTTTCATGTAAAATCTTTTGAAATCACTATTGTACATCATTTTCTCTATAGTGCCATATATTCTGTGCTACAGGTTCAGTCTCCAATGACTTTCTTTTATTGACAGTCATGAGGTTGAAAACCCACAACGTCTATCCCAGACTGTAAAGACAAACACAAAAACAGAACCAACCAACACTCTCTTACCACTAAATATAGTATGAATGAGCGTGAGGGAGATAGTGCCTTAGTGTACCACATAAGGAAGATTCTGTAGTCAACCCAGTAGCTCTGTCTCCTACAAAGATGAGTAGTATTTAAAACGAGAGAACTGCTAACCCCCATACATCTTCTCAAAAAGATGTAATGGTTGAAAAGGCACAAAAACAGTTACTAGATTCATTCTCTCAACAGGGTGTGTCTATTGAAATTTGCCTGTCTGCCAGGGTATCCTATGTAGTGTCACCACCTCAAACATAAACAATTCTTAATGCACAAGGAAAGGTTACACACACAAAGGATGAGTTGACGGAAACAAGAGTTTCGACCATTTTAAGGTCAGATTCGATTGTTCAAGGTTCGTTAATGGACCAATTGCCTTTACAGGTGTTAGGAGAGGATACTGATCCAAAAGCCATATGTCAGTGGTCAGTGTCTACCTCCCTAGGCTTAAATCCCCTGGATGCATCTGCGGATAGTGGATCTGACATAAGCGCAGATCGGCAACTTGTTGACAATGATTCAGATATCACCTGATGAGTCACAAGGAAATGTCTTCACAGACATTAGAAGGGAACTTTGATCTTTATGCTAAATTCGATGGATCATTGTTTACCTTCTCAGAATTCAAATCTGGAACCCTAAAAGGGAAACTAGCAACTTGTAAATTATGACTCAGATTCATCTGACGAGTTTAACAAGGATGGGGATTTGTGAACTCCCATTGCACCACCTGTGACCTCCTTAAGGATGGCTAAGGTGATTTTCCTTGCAGGTATAGCTGGATTATGGAGCTATGAGAGGAGTGATACACTTGTGAGAATGAGTGTAAACACGAGTGGAGAGAAGAGTGAAACACATGTGAGGTACATAAAACAGAATCACACACTCACAGTGAGGAAGAAACAGAAACTTCTTGTTATTTCTTCTCCAACCAAGTGAAATATGAGAACTCCTTTAGACGACGACATACATTCCTTCATTAAGGGGGAGATAAAAGCTTAAGTAATAGTTTGGAGGATTCCTCAACTAAGGGGGAGAAATAATAGGGTGAAGAAAAAGGTAAACAACATGTACACTACACCACACCATTGTTGTTTGTAACTACGGATCCTATTGTACGGGAGAGGTGGTAAACACAAGGTGATTTCCTTTTAAGAGTTGATTCTCATAGGGGGAGGAAATGTGGTTGTACAAATGAAGATGGAACTACTTGAAGATATGTTCAGTCTAGAGGAACATCTACTTTGGAATCTGGAAAATGTTATATTTATTCCAGAAACTCTTCTACTATTTACTTTGCATTTCTTGTAATATCTTTTTCTTATTTGTTAGTTGAGTTATCCTCTAGGTATTTGTGTGTTATTGTCTAACAAACAAATAGGGGGAGATTGAAAGGCATATGTCATAGGCCTATTTGTATATTCAAGGATTTAACTCAACTCAAATAAGAATGTAATAAGTAAATAGTGGATCGACCGTTAGAGAGATCTCGCAACGTAATATCTGTCAGAGGATTCAGAAACAAGGTTCATCTACAGACTTGACGGAGTACTTCACTGGAAGAAGCTCAAGGAATTGATCAAGCCTCATTAATATAAATCAAGTTCGTGGATTTAATCAAGTGACAGAGATCTCGTCAGAGTATCATTAATTACAAGGATTTAATCTGAAGAAAATCAGAGTATCAAAGTCAAGACATGAAGAAATGTCACGGAAGTTAGTCACTCATGAACCAGACAGTACATCGAGTGTCAACATTGAAGTGGTGGAATTGATTCATAATTCTCAGTGATTTTCAGAAGATTGTCAGAAGAATGGATGCTGCTCAAGGTTAGTATTAATTCTCGATTAATTAATTAAGTCATATAATTTAATTAAGAAAATAAATTATATCTGCAAAGATTAATTTATTTGATTAGTTGAATTAATTGATTAATTAATTCAGAATTAATATTAAGGATTTTCAGGATTTTAATTGGTTTAAAATCTATTTAAATTCAAACAAGGCAAACTGATTGTATTAGTATGACAATCGGTATGACAATCAATAGTCATACCGAAAGTCATGCTAATTCATTTAATTGTCTTGTTAGAATTATTATTAGATTAAAAATCTGTTATTAATTTCAGCAAGACAATCTGATTGTACTAATGTGACAATCGGTATGACAATCAATTGTCATACCGAAAGTCATGCCAGTTCAAATAGATTGTCCTACCGAAAGTCATGCCAGTTCAAATAGATTGTCCTACCGAAAGTCATGCTGGTTCAAACGATTGTCTTGCTAGCTCAAAAGGATAGTCTCACCGATTGTCATGCAAGCTTAAAGGATTGTCATTGCAGTTCATTCTCTTCAGCTGTTTTGTTTAAAAGAAGCAGAAGCAACTTCATTAATTTTTTATCAAAACAGAATCCAGCAGAACACAGTCAAGAACAAAAGCAGCCGCCTCTGAAATATTTTATATTCTCTGCTTAATTTCAAAGATCAAAATTCTAGTTTGTAATGTTAAATTCAACCACTAGAATTACTTGTCTTGTTCTTGTGTAACAATCTAGCGGATCAAAATCCCTAGAACTTAATCTCAAATCACGTTTAGCATTTGATTCTAATTATTACAAAAATAGAAAAAGTTCATGTCGAATTTATTCTAAATTTGTGATAATTAATTTGAGATTAATTCCTTGTAATCGATACAGTTGTTGTAACACCTTTCAAGTTTAATAATATTATTATTTAACTTGAATTTTATTTCATATTTTTTATTCCGCATTTTATCGATTATTCGGAGCTGTTTGTATTCAACCCCCCCTTCTACAAACATATTGGGACCTAACAAAAACTAAGCAGACTTTGAGAAAGAACCTGAAACCATTCCAAGTTCATTTACTAGTCTTGTAAAAGTAGCTTCACATAGTGGTTTTGTGAAGATATCTGCTAGTTGCTGATTTGTTGGAACAAAATGCAATTCCACTGTACCTTCCATCACATGTTCCCTTATGAAATGGTACCTAATGCTGATGTGCTTTGTCATTGAGTGTTGAACTGGATTTCCTGTCATAGAAATAGCACTTTGATTATCTCAATAAATGGGTATTTTAAAGAATTCTAAAATATAGTCCAGTAACTGATTTTCATCCATAGAATCTGTGCACAGCAGCCTCCTGCAGCAATATATTCTGCTTCTGCAGTTGATGTGGAAATTGATTTCTGTTTCTTGCTAAACCAAAAAACTAATCTGCCTCCAAGAAATTGGCAGCTTCCACTAGTGTTTTTCCTGTCAATTTTGCATCCTGCAAAATCTGCATCTGAGTAACCTATTAGCTTAACGTCTGATTCTCTAGGATACCACAATCCTAAATTAGTTGTACCCTTGAGGTACTTGAAAATTCTTTACACAGCTACAAGATGAGGTACTCTTGGATCAGCCTGAAATCTTGCACAAAGACATGTAGCATACATGATATCAGGTCTACTTGCAGTTAAATAGAGTAAAGAGCCAATCATACCTCTGTAGTTAGTAATATCTACTGATGCTCCAGTATCTTTATCTAACTTTATGGCAGTGGCCATGGGAGTTGATGCAGTAGAACTGTCTTGCATTCCAAATTTCTTTAGTAGATTTCTGGTGTACTTGGATTGACTGATAAAAGTACCTTCTTCAGTTTTCTTGACTTGAAGTCCTAGAAAATAACTCAACTCTCCCATCATACTCATTTGATATCTTGATTGCATTACCTTGGAAAATCTTTCACAAAGTTTTGTGTTTGTAGAGCCAAAGATGATATCATCAACATATATCTGTACCAAAAGTAAGTCATTTCCATGGTTGAGATAGAATAAAGTCTTGTCAATTATGCCTCTGTTAAATCCACTTTCCAGAAGGAATTGAGCTAAAGTCTCATACCATGCTCTTGGAGCTTGCTTAAGGCCATAAAGTGCTTATCCAGCCTGTAGACATGATTAGGAAATTTTGGATCTACAAAGCCTGGAGGTTGTTCAACATATACCTCTTCTTCCAATTCTCAATTAAGAAAAGCACTTTTCACATCCATTTGAAAGACTTTAAACTTCCTTTGAGCAGCATAAGCCAAAAAGATTCTTATGGCTTCCAATCTGACAACTGGAGCAAATGTTTCATCATAGTTAATACCCTCATGTTGAGAGTACCATTTAGCAACCAACCTTGCCTTGTTTCTTGTAATTATGCCCTCACTGTCAGTTTTATTTCTGAACACCCATTTTGTACCCACAATGTATCTACCTTTTGGTCTTGGTACTAAGGTCCAGACTTTATTTCTTTCAAATTCATTTAACTCTTCCTGCATTGCTTGCACCCAATCAGCATCTTGAAGAGCTTCTTCAACTTTCTTTGGTTCATTCTGAGATAAGAAGGAATGACAGAGACATTCATTTGATGTTGTTGTTCTAGTTCTGACACCTACTTCAGTATCACCAATTATCAAGTCAGGTGTATGTGATTTAGTCCACTTCCTTGCAGATGGAAGTTGATCTCTAGAACTGGATCCTCCCCCATGATCCATGTTATCTCCATCAGTATTTTCTGA
Organism: Apium graveolens; assembly: GCF_009905375.1. Taxonomy (NCBI): domain Eukaryota; kingdom Viridiplantae; phylum Streptophyta; class Magnoliopsida; order Apiales; family Apiaceae; genus Apium; species Apium graveolens. Next base: position 1,559,575 of record NC_133650.1, read on the forward strand.
TGCTCCCCCTGAAGTTATGCTCTCTGAAATTCTAGAATTTGAGTTGGATCCTTCAGGAATTGAAGAATCAGAGTTTCCAGAATTGTCAGAATTTGGCTCATCAGAACTTGATGAATCAGAATTTGAACAGCCAGTGACTGGTTCTGATGTTTCTTGAGAATCTTGAGATGTGGTATGGTCATCAGCTTGCTCCCCCTGAATAGTTGCATTATCCTTTGGAGCAGTTATCACAGTTTCTATGACATTAGAATTTAGTCCATCAGAACTTACAGGATCAGGATTTAGATCATCAGAATTTATGTCTTCATTTTCAAATCTCAGTTGATCATGATCATTGAAATCTTCAAGTCCAGTAATCTTTTTATCATTAAAAGATACATTGATAGATTCCATGACAACCCTTGTTCTTAAATTGTAGACTCTGAAGGCTTTTGTGGAAAGTGGATATCCAACAAAAATTCCTTCATCAGCTTTTAGCTCAAATTTAGACAGCTGTTCAGGATGAGTCTTAAGAACAAAACACTTGCATCCAAATACATGAAAGTATTCCAGATTTGGCTTCTTTTTCTTCACCATCTCATATGGTGTCTTTCCATGCTTGTTTATTAGTGTAGAATTCTATGTAACACAAGCAGTCTACACAGCTTCAGCCCAGGAATAGGTTGGAAGTTTTGCTTCATCAAGCATAGTTCTTGCAACTTCAATAAGAGTCATGTTCTTCCTTTCTACAACTCCATTTGGCTGTGGAGTTCCAGGTGCAGAATATTCCTGCTTAATTTCATTCTCTTTGCAGAACTCTTCCATGATTGAATTCTTGAACTCAGTGCCATTATCACTTCTCATTAACTTTACAGAGTCTTTAATTAACTTATCCAGCTGTCTGACATGATCAGTTAGAGTAGATGCAGTTTCATTCTTCTTGTGCAAGAAATACACCCAAGTTGTAATAACCCCCAAAATTTTCAACTTTTTGTAACCCTTGTGAATAGTGTTTTAGCTGAATGAGAAAACTTTTCATGCCACACTATGTAGGGGTTCTATTATGGATATTCTGAGATTTTATTAGTACTCTATATGGTATATGAGTGTATGTAAAGATCGCCAGAATCCAATTCCGAACACTTTGGTTTTTCCCGGAAATCCACTAGATACGGAGAGAATTGAGTATAAGGTAACAGGATAAAAAGGATTTAAATTAAAGGATTATAATAGAGGATCATAAAAAGGAATATAATGTATTGAGAAGGGTTAAGGGAACCTAAGTAATAAGATCCCGGGTATGATCCTTCAAACGATAAACGAGAACGAAAGTTAAGCGAACCGTATAACAGATCAGCGGTCATTAGGCAAACAATTAGGAAGTTAATCAAAGGGATTAGAGAGAGTGATGTCACCCAACCAATGAGAAGAGGACAAGGAGGGAAAAATGACATCACCACATGACATGGGCATGACATGGGAAGGAAGGAGATGTGGTGGCTTTTTAACCACACAAAATCAAGGGCAACTAGGTAATTTACTAAAACAAACACAAAATCAAACCAACCAAGCCAAGCAAATCATTTTTCATCAAAATCAAAAAAGAAACCAAGGCATTGTTCTTCATGCTCTCGGCTTTTTGACATTTTAAAGGCAAGGAAATTCAAAATCAAAGATCCAAGCCTCCTAAATTGGTAAGATAATTCCCTAATCATCTTTATGCTTAGTTAGGGCTATATCATGAGTTTAAGCCATCAATTCCTTCTCAATCTTCTTCATTTAATCAAAGAAGAAGACAATGAATAGTGTTTTCAAGTTTTTAACTTGAAATTTTTCTTGATTTCCTTGAAGATCCAAGCATTCCTAAGACTTCCCAAAGCTTCTTAAGGCTTCCTAGCTCCTCCCACCACTTCAAGGAAGGTATACCATCTCCAAACCCTAGATTCCTATGTATTATAAGATGATTTTGATTAGTAGGGTGATATTGTAGCTTAATGTTTGTGATTTAGAGTTTGGGATTGATATGGTATTGAAATGGAATGGTAAATGTTGTTGTTTTGGTTAAAAGATTGTAGTATAGTTAAATTCAAGCTTAGGCATAAGTATGAATGTTAAAATTGAATTGGTTGGGGCTGATATGAGGTGATAAGGATGGATGTTGGTTGTATGTTTGATTTGAGGTTGAATTGGGTTGGTTTTGAATGGTTTTAAATTGGGAAATCGCGTAAACATAGCCGTCGTAACGTCCAATTTTCTTTAGACTGTTTTTGTGCATAACATTAGGACCCGAGAACCCCCTGCTAGATTATGACCATTGCCTTGTTTAGATAGTTCGTGTTACGAGCTTCGTTTTGATATGTAGTTCGTTCGATTTCGATGCACGGTTTAGGAGAAACGACCGTTTCAAGTAACGGCGTTTCGCGAACGAAACTTTTCCCCTCGCCTTACTTTGAAACATAGGTTAAAGACCAAAAAGGGTTAATTAATGTATGAAACATTTATGGTAAGTGTGTTAGGCAGTTAGTAAGACACTCGCGAAGGAATCGCCTTAAAACTCGTAAAGGTTAAATTATTAAAAATGGTGGAGCCGAGGGTACTCGAGTGACTTAAGAGAATCAGTAAGCGCAAAATAAGCGTTAGAGTCTAAGTTAGTTAAAGTATAGATTTACAAGTGACTTTGGTTTAATTCCAACTTACTTGTTGTTTATAGGTTACCAAACTCGTCCCGAGCCTTTTATCACCCCAAGTCGCTCAAGCAAGTTTTCTATCCGTTATACTGTTGTTGTGATGTATTTGTGTATATGCATGATCTTGCGTTAAATGCATATTTGTTATAGCAGATTCTTGCGATATATTGTAGCATGTTATATGGTACATATGCATGCCTGTTTCGTATTCTTGCCATATATATATCTGTTGGTTCAGTTGATAATACATATGCTAGAGGATAGCGGTAACTTGCATATACCCTTAGTATAGGGACCCAAAAGGTGGAAATATTTTTTAAACCGGGAGTCGAGGATCCCGAGTAGATTTTGTATATATGTATATAAATATATATATATATATACTTATATATATATATGGTTATAGTTTTCCAAACTATTAATCGAATAAGGTTTATTCGATAACTTTTATTTTATTAATTGAATCCTATTTCGAATATTCATTCGAGGGCTTATGACTCAGTTTGTTTTATCATTTGAATATTACTTGAATATTCTTTTGAGGACTTATGACTCCTTTTATTGTATTAATTGAATATTATTTGAATATTAATTTGAGGATGTATGACTCCTTTATTTTTATTTAATAAATATTATTTATAATATTCATTCGAGGTATTATGACTCCGCTTATTACTGCAATATATTCTTTATTTTATTAAAGAATAAGGTGTCAATAATCAAACTTATTTTCGATTATTCAAATAAAGATAGTACTTTCATATAAGTATATCTTTGGTTATTTAATACTCGTTTCAAGTATAAGTTTTAATACTTCTACTTCAATTATTTTTATAAAGATTATTCTTTATGGGAATATTATTTAAATAATAATATTCAGACATTTTCTAAATATACTGGGGACTGATTTACTTCATTAAATCAGCTTTACTCCAAACACTCTTTAAAGTGTTTTCGAGTCTTCAAAATAATTTTTAAAAGTTAGAGCGGATCCCAAAACTCATTTTTATATTTAAGATCTTCCTTTTTAAGGGGATTTAAATACTCGCTCAAAACCTGAGGGATCCGGCTCTGTGGTGTATTTTATATTCGCAACAAGGTTGCAGTTTTGGTAAATGAATTGATTACTTACCCAACGTTCGGGAAGTAAGTCCATCTATTGAGTTGGCATAAGCAACATGGGCTCAGTGGGCGTCCATGATAGTGTAAGTGGCTCAGTGGGAGTCCATCAAATGCATAAGTGGCTGAGTGGCAGTCCAGCATAAGTTCCTATTACGACCAGGGTGATGACCAGTGGGGAATTCGTCCATCTACTAGTAGAAAAGGTTACTTATTGGTATCTTTGCCTGATCAGCGAGATACCTGGTTTATGCCAAAATTCTTTTCCTTTCCCAAAATTTATTGGATGTTTCAAACTCTGTTCATACTTTACATGACAGAGGTTTTCAGGAAATGTATAAAGAAGATGTATATGTGGATATATATATATATATCAGAACTTAATGAAGTATATCATAACTTCATTTCCTTTAATAATATTTCAAAGGTTTAATCTATTCAAATCTTGTCTTGTAGTCTCATCTATGTGATGAACTGGTAAAAGCTCATTATACTTTGAACAGTGGTAGTTCAAGTAGCTTTATAAATGATATAAGTGTAGTGAAGTATTTGGTAACTTCATCCCTTGTTCTTACTTATATCTAGTAAGTAATTATCTTACACATGATAAAAGATTCTAGTAAGTATCCATTTAGATACTTATATTATTGTTATCATTACATATTATCTTGCGAGCTGTAAGGCTCACTCTTGCTTTATTTCTTCATCACACAACAACAGTTAGGAAAGATGGCGAGACTCCAGCAGACCCAGCGCAAGCGCGTGGGAAGCGTCCCGCGTCTTCCCGATGATGTTGTAGCTGCTATAGCTGCAGAGATAGATCTATTGTAGATCAGACCATCTACTTTTGAGAATCAATTATGTATAATTATAACTTGTGGCAGATAATGGCAATTAACTGTAAATTTATCAAGTAATCATTTTGGGTTGTAATAACTTTTAAATTGTGGATTCAAAGACTTGTACTTATTTCAATTTCATCTCTGAGACTATAACGGGTTGTGGTGTGTGTTAGTGTAGGGTCACAGCATAAGGTTATTATTATTAATTAAGTGAAGTGATATTGTGGAAAGAAAGACCGTGACGACCCGGATCCCCGACCCCGGATCTGGGGGTGTTACACAAGTGTATCTTGTGAACTCATCCACTATAACCATAGCATATTTCTTCTTTGCAATAGACATGACATTTAATGGTTCAAATAGATCAACATGCAGTAAGTGATAAGGCTCAAGAATTGAGGATTCAGTTTTGCTCTTGAATGAAGATTTTCTTTGTTTTGTCTTTTGACATGAATCACAAAGGCCATCAGGAGCAAATACTGATTTTGGCAGTCCTCTCACAAGATCTTTCTTTACCAGCTCATTTATGTTGTTGAAATTTAAATGAGATAGTCTCTTGTGTCAGGTCCAGCTTTCTTCAATTGATGCTCTGCTTAACAGACAGATTGCAGAACCATCAGAACTTGTTGAAAGTCTGGCTTCACATATGTTACCATGCCTGTAACCTTTCAGAACCACTTTTCCTGTAGAATTACTTACAACTTCACAGTGTTCTTCAAAAATATCCACATGATAACCTCTGTCACAGATTTGACTCACACTTAACAGATTGTGTTTAAGTCCTGAGACAAGAGCTACTGATTCAATGATGACATTCCCAAGGTTGATATTGCCATATCCCAGAGTTTTCCCACTTTTCCATCTCCATAAGAAACTCCTGGGCCAGCTTTCTCCACAAAGTCTGATAGCAGGGCTTTATTTCCAGTCATATGTCCTGAACATCCACTGTCCAGAACTAGGATATTCTTCCTATTACCCTGCAATCACAAAGACCACTATTGATTAGTTTTAAGGACCCAGACTTGCTTGGATCCTTTGGCCTTGTTAAGTTTGTTAGCATTTGCAGCGGATTTAGTGTCAGAGTTTATGCTAACATGCTTCTTATCAGACTTTATATCAGACTTTGCATCAGATTTATACTAGAAGGAACAGTACTAACTTTCTTTAAAGAAGGTTTTATTTCATAATAATCATATTACAAACTATGATATTCCTTACAAGTATAAATGGAAAGCCATAAACTACCACAATGAAAACAAGGATTTTATGGTTTAAACCTAACAGACTGACTCTTAACTCCTGATCTAGGAGGTAATGAGTTAATATCTTTATTTTTCCTGCAAAAAGAAGCAAGATGGTTAGAGTTTCCACAATTATAGCATTTCTTTCTAGGAGCATTAGGAACATGCATATAATTGTTACTTTTATTCACACCTTCCTTTCCATTCCTATTTTTCCTAGCTTCCTTTACCTTGTTCACATTCTTAATCTCTTTCAGCTTATGCTTAAGCTGCTTCTTTGTCATTAAGCCAACATTTACCACAGCTGGTTTATCCTGTTTCAATTTGTCAGAAGTTGACTTTTCTTTTACTTTTATTTTAGAATCTTTCATCTTTTCAGAATCAGGCACAACAGTTTTTGCAACAAACTTAACAGGATTTACCTTTGGCTTTTCAGTCTGTTTAGTAGCAATTGGCTTAATTGGCAAAGTTCCTTTCTCACTTTTATCATTAGTATAACCTAATCCCTCTTTCCAGTTTCCACTACTTAGGATATTCTGAGTTGTTTTTCCTGAGTTAGTCCAAGTCCTGATGATTGCTCTCTCCTTTTCTAATTCAGATTTTAGATAATCATTCTGTTTAAGAAATTCATCCTTAGCATACATGGCACTATCTTTCTCTGTCTAAATTGTGTTCATCTTGACTAACTCTTCTTCTAGATAGCTATTTCTGTTTTTGTACTTTAGATTTTCAGATTTTAATCTTTCATTTCTAAAGTCTAATCTCTATAGCTAATATAGATATTTTTAATAAAGAATCTCAACTCAGTAATATCTTCTATATCAAAAGCAAGAGTTGATAGAGGTACCTTTATTTCAGCAGTATCAGAACTGCTATCAACATTTGCCATCAAGGCATAGTTCACCTCTTCTTCAGATTTTGAAGTGTCTGTCTAGTTTTTCTTCTTTGTGATAAGTGCCTGGCCTTTATCACCTTTTCCTTTCTTGCAGTCAGGAGAAATATGGCCTCTTTCACCACAGTTGTAGCATTTGACTTTTGAGATATCTCCTCTGTCAGACTTTCCTCCTTTGCCTTCATACTTTCTGAAACTCTTCTTCTCAGAATTTCCACCTTTCCTAGAAAACTTCTTACCCTTTCTGAATTTCTTGTAGGCTATCTTTATGATACCCTTCACCATAAGAGCACACAGTTGCATCATCTCTTCATCAACATCAACTTCAGATAAATTCTCAGGTTCTGATTCATCATCATCAGAATCTGATGATTCTGAATCAGACTATATGATGAGAGCCTTTCCTTTTGCCTTCCTAGAGACAATTAACTTTTCTTTAGCCTTCAAAGCAACTGTCTTTGACTTCCCTCCATGCCTCTTGTTCCTTTGCTCCATCTCAAGTTCATGAGTCTTGAGCATCCCATAGATTTCATCAAGAGTCATCTCAGCAAGATCATAGTTGTCTTTTATTGTAGTAGCTTTCAAATCCCACTTTTTAGGAAGAGCTAGCAGTAATTTCATATTTGAATCTTCTGGAACATATTCCTTATCCACCAGTGGCAGATCATTCAACAGCTTTGTGAATCTGCCATATGTATCAGTTAGCGACTCATCAGATTTTGAGTCAAAGTGCTCATACTCTTGTGTGAGTATTGTCTTCATGTTCTTTTTGATGGCATTGGTTCCTTGACATCTTACTTCCAATGCATCCCAGATTTCCTTTGCAGTCTTGCATCCAATCACCCTGTTTGACATAACATTGTCAATTGCACTATGAAGCAAGTGTCTTACCTTTGCATCCTTGCCTAGTGAAGAGATGTCTTCAGTGGTAAGTTCTCTCTTTTCTTTGGGAATCATCTTCTATGGTTCATTCCCAACTGCAACAGAAATCTTTGTGGGCTGGTGTGGACCATCATAAATTCTGTCTAAATATTCTGGATTTGTAGCTTCCAGAAACATGGCCATCTTCACACTCCATACAGGGTACTCAGACACCCTGAGCATAGGAACTCTGATGGATTCATATCTACTAGTGTTTTGAATGGGTTGAACCTTTGCAGGTTCTTGAGGGTCTTGTGTTTTTGATGAATCAGACATAATTGATTATTTGGTTGGATCTTAACTGTTTGTAAGCTTAACAGATTGGCTCTGATACCACTTGTTAGGCCTGGATGATACTATAGAAGGGGGTTGAATATAATATCTACAATCAATTCGATTAACAACACAAGTATGTAACAGAAAACTGATTCATTCAATATATGAAACTCTGTTACAGTAGGTTTAATCTACTCTCTCGGTGATGAACAATATCACTAAGAGCTGCTAGGGTTACAATAAATAATCTTCTCGTGAATGATAACACATATAATGTAAACCCTAATATGTGTTTATATAATACACAATTACAAGATAACTACTAATTGATATGATAATGATTCTGTTTCCTAGAATACATCAGTCAGAGTTTATCTACTGTAGTCCTATAGCTGTATATCTCTTCATACATATCTTCACTTGTTTATTCCAGTTCCACTCCTGTAAATCAGCTGCTTTCCTTATCTGAAGTGTACCCGCACTTAAGTTCTGATTTAAGTTCTGATAACTCCAGTACTCAGCAAGTTCTGATTTTCAGTAAGTTCTGATACTAAGTTCTGAAACTAAACAAATGATATTAGACATGACATCACAAATATATCTAACAATTAATAAATAATTAAACTAATTAATCAATTAATATTTAAATTTTTTGACTAAATAAATAATTAATTATTAATTAAAATTAAATAAATAAATAATTTTGATTTATTTTTGAATTAAAAATGATTTTCAGAAATAAAATAATCATTTTTGGAATTTTTGGAAATTAAAAACAATTTCTGAAAATTATTTATAAAAGAAATCCACTTTTTAAAAGATTTTAAAACAAAAATCCAATTCCTGAAAGTTCCGGAAACTTTCAGGTTCTAATTTGTAAAAATGCCAAAAACAACTCTGTTTTAGGATAATTTTGGATTAAAACCGGGTCAAACCGGGTCGAAATCCAGTTTACCAAGAACAGAAACGGGTTCTTCATGAACCCAGATTTCGGTGACCGGAAAACGGCTCTGGCGAGCCCCGATTCGGCCAAAAACAGGATGGTTTGACATGATTCAAGTGGGGTTTTCGTTCTAAATCACTCAGGAGTTCGAATCAAGCAGCAAATGGATCAAACGACGTCTGGAAATGAAAATCCGGCCAAAAGCTTCAAGAACACCGGCGAAACATTCAAGAGATCGATTCGCACAAACCAGGAATCGTTTGTTAACTAGCTATATATGAATCGATTGCAATTTCAACCAGGAACATAACCCAACCAACCAAATCGACTAATAACCCCTAGAACAAAAACGCCTAAATCCAATTAAGAACATTCAAACGAATATAAACCCAAATTCATGAATTCGAAAATCAAACAGCAATTTCTATATGATGGGGAACTCCAAATCAGTCATATGATATACCAAAATCTTCAGAATGAAGAGCTCTATAACATGCAAGCATCAAATCACACAAACCATGGCTCGAACAAAAATTCCCAATTTAATTATAAATAATTTTGAATTAAAACAATTAATTAGGAAATCACCTGATGTTTTTGGGTATATTTTGATGGATGATTATGATTCTTGATTTCCAGAGCTTCGATTCGAGTATAAGAGCGTCAAAATCCGAGACCGGTAACGCCTCCGAAATTGTGTTTGATTTTGAAGAACGGAATATAATTTAGGGTTTTCTCTGGATTTTACAGGATTTTTACTGTATATTATGATTATCTGTACCAAAAATAGATACTGTACTGACTATTTATATTTATGGAAAATTAGTATCCCGTTGGATCGTAAAATACAATTCTTAATAGCTAAGTATTTAAAAAGTTGATCCAATCGGTACTGATTTTCAGGATAATTATCCAAAAATGATATCTTTTGTATCTGCGGTCTTGGTCTCAACACCCGGGTACACGAATTACGAGAAGATACTATAATAGTTTAATAAAAGGTCCCGGTTATCAAAAACACGGGGTTTATTGATTTACCAAAACGAATATTATATCGAAAATTTTGCGTCGGGTCCCGCACAGGGAAAACCGTATGCCGGATTGAAAAAGTCAAAACATGGAAAATGCTCAGAATATTGCAATTAGGTTAGGAAGGAGGTTTTGGAAGTGTTTCGGGTTCTAAAAACGTAAATACGGTTGAAGTCGGGTGGTTCCCGATTATACAAATTAGTTTATAAGGACTCAGAAAAATGATTTATAACTTTCATAAATCCTTTATAAAATCACATAACCACATAAAAATTAATATAAAAATACTACAATTATCTATAATTTATTTTACACATATAAAAATTAAAGTACTCAAATTTTATCATTTTAAAACATTCAACCACATATCTCACTTAACAAATAATTCACCAAGATTCTCAAAATATTACAGAATATTTATTTATTAATACAAATAATTACACGATGTATCCTGGATATTACAGACAATGTGGAAGATCATGTACATGAAGATAAGATTGACATTCACAATCTTCATCTGCCAAAAATTCTATACTTAGAAGCTCCACCTCTGGAAACAGTTGATCCATCAACACTTGGAAACTCTTACAACTGAATCAGAGTCTCACTCAGTGACTCTTACACATATTCTCACAGAAGATGAAGTTGTTCTTGCAAGTTCTGGAGATTCTGCTCCAGTCACAAAATCAAAGGAAGTCTTTCAGACAATAGATGATGATGTTGTTGCCATTCCTTAGGAAGAAACTTTCAGGGGTGAGGAATGGACTCACAAATGGAATGAATCAGACTTTCTTCCAAGCTCCCATGTCCTATCAGAACATATTTCAAAGGCAGCTGAACTAATGACAAGCTCTGAGTTCAAGGCTCAACTGAAGATTACTGCCCTAAGCACAAAGAATCTGCAGGGTCAACATACTTTGACTCAATCTAAAGTTGATAAACATCAAGAAACTGTAGATAAACTGGTGATGACAGATGATCTTAACAAGAAAAGATACATCGGACCTATTCAAGAAAAGGTTGATGCCATAGAGCAAACTCAAGAGAAGCAACAAGCTCAGATGAATGACATACTGAAAAATCAAGCAAAGCAACAGACTCGGCTCAATGAGATACAAACTTCTGTTGAACTACTTCTCTCTCTTATTTTGAATGATGATGCCAAAAAGGGGGAGAAGACACTCAAGTACAAATGTTCTGATGTAGAGATTATGAAGAAAAAGGATGACAGGGGTGATGATCAAGGAAATCAGAAACCAAACTCTGATCAAGGAAAATCCAGTAGCAAAGCTTCTTTTAAATCAATCTCTGATCAAGAAGCATCTGGTAGCAAAACTTCTGATAAGTCTGCTACACAGAGAGGAAATAAGGAAAGAAAGTGACTGCAGATAAAACTTTGATGATATTAGATGTTGAAGATTCTCAAGTTACAGATACTCTGTTGTCAGACTCTGATATTGTGATTCAAGCAGAAGATGAAGATTCACAGAAATATCTGCAAACTCTGAAGTTTAAAGGAAGAAAAGCTACTTTGTACTACAAAGATACAAAGATTCAAGCTTTTGATGAAGAGATAGCTAAGAGGTTGTTCCTCAAGCATAATCCAGGAATGGATTTAGAGGAATTGAAGAATGAAGAAGCGAGATTTGCTGCAGACAAGAAGAATCTCAAGATCAAGCCTGCTGATGCAAAGAAACCTCCAAGATCCAAGCAGAAGGGTATTGTGATCAAGGAGAAGATAAACTCTGAAGCTTCAAAGTCAAAGACAAGATCACAGGAAATCTCTGATCCTAAAGATAAGGGAAAAGCAAAGGTTGGTGAACCTATTGCAAAGAGGCAAAACAAGAAAGCTTCTGAATCAAAGATTGATTCTTCTTACAACATTGCACTGAATTTTGATGACTTGGTGATACCGGAAGAAGAAGTAGTTGAAGCAGTGAAGAAAAGGAAGAATTTGGAAGGAGAAGAGTTAACCTCTGACACTACTCAAGTTACTCAAATTCTGGAAGCTCAGAATCCATCAAACTCTGAGATATTAACTGTTCAAGAAAATAAGGAAACAGTTGTTGATGCTGATCAAGCTGTGAAGTCTTCATCAACATCTGACAGAGCTCAAGTTGATATAAAAAAATGTTTGTTGAAGAGAAAAAGAAACTCTTATGGAAGAAGACAAATCCAACTGAAATAAGGAAAAGTCAGATGTTAATTGACTTTGTCTCCATTGGATTCAATGCCAGAGAAGCTCGAGATAGATCTGGTTTGGGTTCTAAAAGAGCAAAGATGCAAATAGGAATAGAAGTGTCTATCAGAGATCCATTCCCTCTCACACATAAGCCACTTGAAGAAGTCACTCGGAAGCATCTTGATAAAGTGATATCTGCTCAGATAGTAATGGATACATATGATGGGAATGAAGACAAGGAGATAATTGTCTTATTCTTAGAAGATGGAAGAGTTTATAGACTGTCAGAGTCTGATGTTCTTAACAAATCTCTTAAAAAACTCCAGCATATGTACTATTTGTTGGAATTAAAGTCTGAAGCAACAAGAAGATGGTTAAACTTTCTGAAGAAGACTATAAAGGAGAAAGCCAGGATCTGAGGAGTAAAAGTCACAGATTATGTTCCTAAGATAGTTGAAGCTGATGGAAAGGAGATTCCTATGAAGAGGAATTCTACAAAGCTGGAAGTTATCTTGAAAGGAAAATGATTGACTTACAATGAAGAATCTGAGTATCCAAAGGTGATCAGACTGGGAGATAGCTTGGAAAGAAGCTCAATATCAGCACTTAGAGCTACCATCTATCAAACAGGAGATGAAAATCAAGAACTGAAGAATGTTAAAGCTCAGTTGATTCAAGTCAAGAAGAATGCAGAAAAGAAGCTGATATCAGACTTTGTTCAAAATACCTATGGATATAAGTTGATTCAGTAAAAAGGATAAAAGCTACAAGGACTGTAAGTTGTAGTTAGCTGTACATTTTAAACTCTTAATGCATTTGTACTTAGTTGTTTTTGACATCATCAAATATAGAATTATGTAACTTGTACATTTCTCATAATGCATAAGTTGGGGGCGATTGTTAGATATATTTGATGATATCATGTCTAATCTGACTTGTTTAGTTTCAGAGTTTAATATCAGAGTTTATCTGGAAATTAGAGTTTGCTGAAGACAGGAAGATATCAGAGTTTATGGTTGGATATACTTCAAAGCATGAAGCGGTTGATTTCTAGGAGAAGTTCTGGACTTTACAAGGAAGATATACATTGAAGAGTTGGACAACTAGAAGATTACTAGAAGATAATATTTGATTGATATATTTTAGGAAACAGAATACTTTCATATCAGTCAGAAGATATCTTATAACTGTGTGGCTATATAAACATAGATTAGGGTTTACAATAGATGTGTTAAGAACTCGAGAACATTCATATTGTAACCTAGCAGCTCTTAGTGATAAAGTTATAATATTACTGAGAGAGAAGTATTGTTCTACTGTAACAGAGTTTATTAAATTGAATAAACATTGAGTTGAGTTCTTATATTGTGTTATTATTCGATTTGATTGTAATTCACTATATTCAACCCCCTTCTATAGTGATTACTGAGACCTAACAGGGGTCATAGTAGACACGATCCTTATCAAACAAGAAGGCGCAAAAGTAAGTCACATCTTTGGTGCGAGTGCAAAACTGATGTTGAGCCATATATGAGGAAATGAGAAGTTATGCTTGAGAAGACTTGAAAATATAGTGTTTGGAGTGAAAAGGCAGTGATATATTTTGGAAGAGAAGTTTATGAATATATAGAGAGGAGATAGACATTGAAAAGACTCTTGAATTACCCATGTAATAATTAGCACACTGCATGCATATACACTTACGCATATCTAGGTAAGCAAAATTAATCTCCCTTTTCAAGTTCCTAATCCCGGTGTAAGTACTCAAGTGCAAAGATACTCACATAGATAGTTAACCCAAACTAACAATTAAAAGATATTCCACTATCTCACTGATCAAGAATTATTGAGAAGCAAATATTTCGAATAAATTCAAAATAATATTTAAGTATAACAGTTAATCAGAATTTAACTATTATCAATATTTCATCACAAAAATCCTAGATTATTAATACAGACAAATTTAACTAATATCTGAATAAAACAACTACTGTCAAGATCTATTAGTCAACGCAAGGTTGACCAATATCAAAGTTTAACATATAATCAGAGTTTAACATGCAGCTATAGATTTGGATAAATAGACATTTATAGCATGTTAGCATGACATCAGAATTTTGCACAAATATCAGTATTTAACAAGCACTGATACAAAAGACGAGATACCATACCCGAATTATCAATAGTTATCCCTTAATCAATAGATCTTGAGAAATATCCTGATATCATTCCCAATTCATTCACCAGTCTTGTAAAAGTTGCTTCACAGAAAGGCTTGGTGAATATATATGCTAATTGATGATCTATTGGAACAAAGATCAATTCTATTGTACCTTCTTCCACATGTTCCCTTATAAAATGGTACTTGATGCTGATGTGCTTGGTCATTGAATGTTGTACTGGATTTCCTGTCATTGCAATAACACTTTAATTATTATAATATATAGGAATTGAAGAATAATCTAACCTATAATCCAATAGATGATTCTTCTTCCAAAGAATTTGAGCACAACAGCTCCCTACAGCAATGTATTCATCTTTAGCAGTTGATGTGGAAATTGACTTTTGTTTCTTGCTAACTCAAGAAACCAATCTTCCACCTAGAAATTGGCAACTTCCATAAGTGCTTTTCCTGTCTATTTTGCATCCTGCAAAATCAGCATCTGAATATCCAATTAGCTTAAAACTGAATCTCTAGGATACCATAATCCCAGATTCATGGTCCCTTTGAGATATTTGAAAATTCTTTTCACAACTATTAGATGAGGTTCCCTTGGATCAGCTTGGAACCTTGCACAAAGACAGGTAGTATGCATGATATCAGGTCTACTAGCAGTTAGATATAGGAGTGAACCAACATACCTCTATAGTTAGTTATATCTATTGATGGACTAGTATTTAAATCTAACTTGGTTGCAGTGACCATGGGAGTTGATGTAGTTGAACTGTCTTGCATTCCAAATCTTTTGAGCAAATTCCTGGTGTATTTGGATTGATTTATGAAGATTCCTTCATCAGTCTGCTTTATTTGTAACCCCAGAAAATAACTCAATTCTCCCATCATACTCATCTGATATCTAGATTGCATTAGCTTTGCAAATCTCTCACAAAGTTTATCATTGTAGATCCAAAAATGATATCATCAACATATATCTGAACTAATAACAAGTCTTTACCATGGTATTTATAAAAGAAAGTTTTATCAATTGTACCTCTTGTGAAACAACTTTCTAGCAAAAATAGAGCAAGTGTTTCATACCAGACCCTTGGAGCTTGTTTAGTCCATAGAGTGCTTTATCCAGTAGGTAGACATGATCTGGATATTTTGGATCAATAACCCCGGAGGTTGTTCAACATAAACTTCCTCTTTAAGTTCTCCATTAATAAATGCACTATTCACATTCATTTGGAACACTTTGAACTTCTTGTGAGCAGCATAGGCTAGAAATATTATGATAGCCTCAAGTCTGCCAACTGGGGAAAATGTTTCATCACAGTCAATGCCTTCTTGCTGGGAATATTCCTTTGCAACCAGTATTGCTTTATTTCTTTTAATAATGCCCTCACTGTCAGTTTTATTTCTGAAAACCCATTTTGTTCCAACAACTGACCTGTTCTTTGGTCTTGGCACAAGAGTCTAGACTTTGTTCCTTTCAAATTCATTAAGTTCTTCTTGCATTGTTGTTACCCAATCAGCATCTTGTAGAGCTTCTTATACCTTCTTGGGTTCAGTTTGAGATAGAAATGAATGGTAGAGACATTCATTTTGAGTGGATTTCCTTGTTTTTACACCACTGTCAGGGTTTCCAATGATCAAGTCAGGAGTATGTGACTTAGACCATTTTCTTGCAGATGGAAGTTGACTCCTTGAAGAAGAACCTCCCCTTGTTCCATGAACTCTCTGTTGTTCCTTTGGTAAGTACCAATATTGTTTCATGTTGCTCCCCCTGAATCAATGTTCCCATAATTATTAGTATTTGACTCATCAGGACTTGAGGAATGATGATCTGATGACTTGTTTACTGTTGTTCCTTGAGTAAAATCTTTTTCAGTAGACTCTGACATAGAGTTATGTTGCTCCCCCTCAACATGTGCTTCAGAATTTCCACTGTCTTTTGGATCATCAGAGTTTGGAGTGATTTCAGGATTTACTATTTCAGGATCTGTTAGTGAACCAGGATATAACTGTTCAGCATATGGTACTTCATTTTCAAATCTCAACTGGTCATGATCATCTGCATCTTCTAGACCTGTGATCTTCTTGTCGTCAAAAGATACATGTATAGACTACATGACTGCTCTTGTTCTCAAATTGTAAACTCTGAAGACTTTTGTAGACAATGGATAACCTACAAAGATTCCTTCATCAGCTTTTAAATCAAACTTGGTAAGCTGCTCTGGATGAGTTTTGAGAACAAAACACTTGTAACCAAATATGTCAAAATACTTCATATTTGGCTTTTTCCTCTTCACCATCTCAAATGGTATTTTACCATGCATGTTGATCAATGTTGCATTTTGTATGAAGCAAGCAGTTTGCACAGACTCAGCCCAGAAGTAGGTAGGAAATCTTGCTTCATCTAGCATGGTTCTTGCAGCTTTTATGAGAGTTCTATTCTTTCTTTCAACAACTCCATTTTGTTGTTGAGTTCCAGGAGTAGAAAACTCTTGTTTTATGCCCTTGAGTTTGCAGAACTCCTCCATATAGCTATTCTTGAATTCAGTTCCATTGTCACTTCTGATGATCTTCACTGTGTATGTTGATCCTTTTTCCATCTCCCTCACATGATCAAGAAGAATGGATGGAGACTCTTCCTTGGTATGCATAAAATACACCCATGTGTATCTTGTATATTCATCAACAGTTACGAGTGCATACCTCTTCTTGGTAGTAGACATAACATTCACTGGACCAAAGAGATCAATATGAAGTATATGATATGGTTCAAGAATTGAGGATTCAGTCTTACTCCTAAAAGATGTTTTCCTTTCCTTAGCTTTCTAGCATGAGTCACATAATCCATCAGGAGTAAACACTGCATTGGGCAATCTTCTCACAAGATCTTTTCTCACAAGTTCATTGATATTGTTGAAGTTGAGGTGAGCAAGTCTTTTATGCCAGTTCCAGCTGTCTTCCACAGATGCTCTACTAAGTAGACAAATTTTGACCCATCAGTGATTGTGGAGACCCTGGCTTTATACAAACTACCATGTCTTACTCCAGTCATTGCAACTTTGCCATCAGACTTACTGATAATCTCACAATGCTCCTCATAAAAATTTACATGGTAACCTCTGTCACAGATCTGACTCACACAGATCAAAGTATGCTTGAGTCCTGCAACTAGAGCTACATCTTTAATGATGACATTCTCAACTCTAATTTTGCCATATCCCAAGATTCTTCCTAGGTTGCCATCTCTATAAGAAACACTTGGGCCAGCCTTCTCCTCAATTTCTGATAGCAAGGATTTATAACCAGTCATATGTCTTGAGCATCCACTGTCCAAGACTAGAACATTCCTCCTGTCACCCTGCAATCAGTATTTGAAATCAGTTAGAGTTTTTAAGGATCCAGATTTGCTTGGATCCTTTGGGCTTCTTAAGTTTGTTAACATTTGCAGCAGAAGTCTTCATATCAAATTTTATGTTAACATCCTTAATATCAGTATTTACACATGCATAAAAAGATTTAACAATATTTAAAGTGGGTTTTAGTTTATAATAATCATAATACCTACACAACTTATCTTAGAAAATAACTCCCCACTTTTTCTTCAAAGTTGATGTAGAGCCCTTGCGTAGACTTGGCTTCCTTGGCTTTTGTCGGTCTCGGATATTCGTGATCCGGTCTTGGGTCTTTTCTCTTCATGGTGCAAAGACTACTAACTCCTCGTTAGTATGTCTAGGACTTGGATCTTAGAACAAGAATCACCTCACGTCACTTCAACTCACTACAAAACTAATAAGACAATCCACAAAACAAAATGTATAGAGAAAAAATGGGTTGAACTAGTATGTTACGGTACTAGCACACAATATAGTATAATATTCAAATAAGAATATTAAAACTTAATACGTATACTTGACTTGAGATATAGAATAATATTTCAAGTATACTTTTGATTACTCCGTCTTTATAGAATATATGCTTTATCGGAGTAATATAAAGAAGTCTTTTATTTGAATCAATATAGCTTACGACTTCTTTAGTATTCTTCTTCTTTCGATAATGTATTTATAAATCGAAGAATACTTTAGTTACAATCTCGAAATTGTAACTATCTTTTTTAAGCTCGTAGGCTTAAGGATTTTTGTATACTTATGTTTTGACAATTATAGAGCCAAGGTATACTTTTAACTTCTTGAAAAATTTATAGGTTCTATATAAGCTAAGATTGAAATAAAAGAAGTGCAAGTAATTGGCTCTGGATTTGTGCTTTTGAAGTTAGACGGATGATTATGAAGTTTACGATTGATCAATTTATAATCCCACGGAACACTAAAGATGTTAGTGAGGATTATAAGATACCTTTCGTAATGATTTCTATATTCACGAAATATGTTGGCCAAGATCGAGATAAATAAAGTGCAAGTAATTGGCCAACTCGTGTGGTTTAATCCGTCTTTGATATTTGACAAATTACAAAGTTTACTATTGATTGATTTATAATCTCACGGAATACTAAAGATGTTAGTGATGATTATATGATACCTTTCGTAATTATTTCTATATTCACGAAATAGGTTGGCCAAGATCGAGATAACTAAATTTCAAGTAATTGGCCAACTCGTGAGGTTTGTCAAATATAAAAATCTCACTCATGAGGAGTTATAGAGATTTAATACTTGTGATTTATATATCTTCTTCTTTATATGTTTCTTTTTGAAGATCAAGTACTTATTCGAATTCCGAGTTCGAATCTTTGTTCTCTTTTCTTTTGAGAACTTCCTTTATAGGAGATATTGTATTAGAGCTTAAGATGAAGTAGAGAAATTAAGTAAAAATCTCAAATAAAATAAACTCAAATGCGAAGCTAAAAATTACCACTTTTCGAAAACGGTCGGAAAAGTTCGCCGGAAAAATCCGTCGGAGGTTCGGCCGGATTTGGGTACTTTTGTCGAACTTTGGCAGCCCTTGGGGATGCCATAAAGTGGTAGTGGATGAACTCACTTGGTGGGAGGAATCTTGGTTGGGTGAAGCTAAGCTTGTATATCAAAAATCTTGTGTATATGTATATATATCTAAGAGAGAGAAGGGTTTTTAAGAAGAAGTATGTATTTAGAGATTTGAGAGAGATGAAAAGAGATACTTCTTAAAAAAAATCCAAGCAATTTTGTGGCTCTTTAGCTTGGTTGAAATGGGTTGGGGTGGGGGTTTATTTATAGGAGAAGTTGGATGGATTGAATGGTGGAGATTTAAGGAAAATGTATGGTGGATGATGGAAGTGTCATGGAAAGCAAAGTGAGTTAGTTGTGTTTCTTTGCCACTTGCCAAATGAGACAAACAAGTTTATGGAGCCAAAAACTCAACTGATTTATTTTGATGAAAATGTATTTTCCTTTTCTTTTAATCATTGTTTAATCACTTAATTAAGCATTAAACACCATCAATTATAACCACCTTACAAACTCTTAAATAAATACCATAAAAAATATGATAAGTACTTAAATAATATAAAATAATGTCGTGCAAGTTTTGGTCAACCTTGGTTGTTATGGGTAAACATGTATTTATTTATTGCGTGTATTTAATGTTAAGGTTTGATAAGTTTTGAGCTTTAATGGCTGCGCTTGTATTTCGTGGCTTGAATCTGCCCTCACAAGATGTCTACGTACCTTGGCATATGCCAAGGTTCAAGCCAAAACGTAGTTCTTGGTGATGCTTGCCCTTGGAGCTATGGAAGTGAGAGCTCACCAAGGACGTAGTGATTTTCATGTCCTTCAAGGACTAAGTCTAAAACGTCGTGCAGGGTAATGGCCTCGTGGCTTGTAGGATGCCTTCGCGGTTTCGCGATGCTTAATGTTGTGCTCCTAAACGTGGTTTCATAGTGGTGACGTATGGAGCTCTTGTCTAGAAAAACGTCCTCCTAAAGTTGAAGGGGTAAGATCCTTTATATAGACGTTGAGAGTTTAGGAAATTAGAGTATAATTGGGTGACTTGGTGGGCAATTCTCCACATTTGATTGGACTTTGGAGTACTAGAAAGCAGAAATTATTTTCCTTCTGAATTTAAGTTGCTTCGAGGCTACTTCTTGTAAAAGTGGTTACTTATTTGAACACATTTATTGGGTTGTTTAATTAGCCCCTTATTAATTACGAAACTAATAAATAATGAGGATTTTAGGCCTCATTAATTGGACTTTTCTATTGGACCAAATCAGGTTTAATTAATGCGATATTAATTCCGCAATTAGATTTATTTTTATTCCATATCATTGGTCAATGGTAACTAGGTGAAATGTGGTCAACTGTGAGACAATCTTCCTCGAAATTTGTACCCATACAAAAATTCTCAAAATGTTATGAAATATTTACCATGCACAGAAAATATAATTTAAATGATCCATACCAAATTTTAAGTCATTCTAGTAAGTGGAAGTATTTTATCTAGATTTAAAACAGTTTTGTCAGCCTTTTTTCCGAGTAAAAATACCATTGGTCTTGAAACGAAAGTGTTGTGCAAGACATTCCTATATCATAACAAGACTAATTGAATTTGACAACCCTAAGAATTAGTTGTATGGTAATCAAATTCTATATTTTGTATTGTATTACTTGAGTCTATAAAAGTGTCAAAGATTAGACTGGAGTATTTTTCTGTAAACAGTTCAAGCATAAGAATAAACTCTGGAAGAAGATCAAGAAGATCATGCCTCATAGAAAGTGTGAAGAAGCTTCGAGTTAAATAATTCTGTTTTGGGAAACACATTCTAAGTCAAGTAATTGAGAAGTCACAGATCAAGCAATATTGAGAAGTCATTCGAGAACTCCAGAATGACTTATCGAGAACTCCGGAATGACTTATCGAGAACTCCAAAGTGACTTATCGAGAAGTCTCAGAGATATCGATAAGTCGGGTATCACTGGAGAACTTGAAGACTTTGACAAGTCAAGTATCACTCGAGAACTTGGAGACCTCTACAAGTCAAGTATCATTCGAGAACTTGGAGACCTCGACAAGTCAATGACCACTCGAGAACTTGGAGACCTCGAAAAACACAAGTCCACTCAAGAACTAAGAGATCTCGATAAGTCAAAAACGCCTGTAGAGAACTAAGAGATCTCGATAAGTCATTATACTTATCGAGATGTCAGTTCTCTATTAACAAACTAGAGATCTCGAATGAAGCTCAAAGTACAAAAAGCAGACCAGTTAAATATTGAAGATTATCAATCAACGAAAAATCTAATCAACTAGATTGACAAGTCTACAAAAGCAACTTGAAGAGTACAAGATTAAATGCCAAGATGTACTGGAAGATAAAAACAACAAAGCTACCAGATTTGATAAGATTTACTAAGCCAGAAATAGAAAGTTACTTTTAGAAAAGCCATTAGTTCTTCTTATTACACACTTTGTAAAACCAGTGTTTACTAATCTATAAAGTGAACACTGTTACTTGATCTTTCAGAAGTATCAAACAGATCAAAATAGTTTGTGTATCTCTCTGAAGAAGAAGCTGAGTTCCCTATTCAAAGAACTCAAATTTGTAGCAAAACACATACTTGATTTTAATACAAAATTAAGTGAGTTTTGAAATATTATGTTTTCTATTTTACTGCAGCATTCATAATAACATTACATTTCTTATCTGCTTTTCTTAACAAGCTTATAAATTCAAGAAAGGATTAAAATATTTGAAAACACATTCACCCCCCCCCCCCGTGTTGTATTCATTACCTAACAAGTGGTATTAGAGCAAAATCTGAAAGAAAACAGTTCAAGATCTTGGAAGAATGAATACACAGAAGCTGAGTAGGATCAAGATACCAGCCTTTGACAGTGATGTCACAGATGAAGAGTTGATCTCCTTTGTTGACAGTTGGTTTGGGTTGAGTTTTGGTCTTGAATGGGATAGACTTAACTGGATTTTTAGGAAAACTCTTTCTTTTCCTTGAGGGGTTTATTTTGAAGGAGGTTGGAAATGGGAGGTTAAGTTCAGGAATTGGTAAGCTTTCCCAATCTATAGGTTCATACTTTGGTATGATGGGTTCACCATGATAATTTTTTTCAGAATAAACCTTGAGTTTAGCCTGCTCCATTGTGGGCAAGGCTGGTTGACTTGTAGTAGTAGATTGGGTTGGCATTTCCTTTTTTTTCATCTTCTTCTTCAAATATCAGCTTCCTTTTGGATAATTAGCTATTTGCTTTCTCATTCTCTTTGCTTGCTTTGGTTCCACTTGCTTTTCGTCATTTATTGACTCAGTTATCTTAGCTTATGTGGTTTCAGGTTTCTTAGCTTGGTTCTTGGCATTCAAAACATCTTGTCTTTTCTGTTGTTTGAGCCTCACCTTTTCTTCTTTCTGAGCTTCTGTTGTGGATGTCCAACCATCACACATATCAGATTACCATGCCTATGGATTTTAGCAATTCTCTTTTTCAAGACTGAATCTCTTGGATCTTTGTGGTAAGCAATGGATCTTCCAAGCAGCTTCTTCTCATCAGGCTTTGGAGTTGCATAGACTAGGTCCAATGGGTTTTTAGTTGAGTTATTTGCATATTGCTTCTTTAGCTTCAAAATCCCATTGGCCTGTGGAAGTTTTCTAGTTGAGGATTGATCTCTCTCCATATTCCCTAAGTTCATCCCACTGATCGGAATAGATTTCAGTTGAGTGGAGAATTTCACAGATTTGTCTTTAACCTTTTCAATATTTTCATCCATCTTCTTCAGTTGTTTGTTCATTATGAGCTCAACTGCTGTATTGTTGATCAAATTAATGCTTTCCAGAATTGGTGGCTTAGTGAAAGTGACTGCTAGAACAATCACTTTGATGACTTGGATGTTCATATCCTGCTTCCCCTCACTAATTTGAGTAGTAGCTTCTTTCCCCCTCTTACTAGTTTGAACAATAGCATTCTTCTCCCCCTTTTTATTATGATCAAGTAAAGTGGGGGTTGAGGTTTGAGCAACTACCAACTTTTGAAGAAAATATGTCTGCTGTACTTTATTGATTTGGATTCTGGTGATTTCTTGTTCCATCTTTGTTAGCCTAGTGGACACAGAATCAAGTTTAGTGGTGAGATCATACTCCTTCCTCATCTTCTGGTGAATATTTCTGATTATATCTCCAGGAAGTTTAGACTCAATCCTTTCAGTGACATCCCTCTTGACTTGTGCAATGGTGTCCTTTATTTCATCCACGGCTGTGGATTGTCTGAGAGATTGAATTTTGTCCTTTTCAGCCGCATTGACATCCATTAACTCACTAACAATGGCCACTTCCCATTCACTTGTACCTACATTTCTCTCATTTTCTCTCTCTTTTTGTATCAAGGGTTCCCCTTGTCTCCCCACCCTCACACCCTCACCTTCACCTACTAAGGTAGGACTCCTCTCACTTACTTTTTCCAAGCTGGAAGAATTAGCTTGCATTAGTTCACTCGTTTCCTCTCCTTTTTCCTGAGAGCAACTCAGTCTCTCACTCAGTTCACTCCCTTCCCTCCGTCCTAAGAGTGATTGTACTACTACCACTTGTAACAATTATTGAGATTTCAAGTTGTGCAGATAATGTCAACGTATGAGAAACATCCGTTGAGGTAGTAGTCGAGACATTCAACGGATAACTGTTGTTAATCATATCCATCGAGATACCATCACTTGTGAACGGATGAACAATATCCGTTGATATAGTGTAAATGAATGAGTTTGGAGTTAAAACTATTGTAGACTCTGTGGTGATTGATTTGAGATTATCCACAGATGTTTCAATGTATTCAGAATAAATGGCAAGTGAGCCAACAAATCATCTAAAAGATGATGCCCACTTGCTTTAGATTTTGGCTCCTACATGAGAGTCAAAGATGGAGAATCAGGAAATGATGTGTGAATCATTTCCACATTCAGAGAATTTGTTGGTGAGTTTTGTGTGTGAGGTGCTTCTATATTTACATAGTTTGGCTGTGACTCTAGATTTACTGGAGCCACATCAACTTGACTTTGAGAAGGTGTTGTAACTGAGTCTTTGACTGCAGTTTGCACAGTGTGTGCACCCTGTGTATTCCCAGTGTGTTTGGATTTCTTCTTTCTGGTATAAATTTGAGGTTGGTCTGTGTCCGTAACCATTTTGGCATGTGCTCTTGGATGAGAGCTTTGTTCAATAGTCACGTCCTTTTGGGAGAATGCAACTAGCAATGAACTTGATTCCTTATTAATCACTGTAGTTTGTTGGGAAAATGTAGTGTGGCTAGAATGGGTTTCACACACCTCTCTCTCCTTATTCTTAGGGTTTCTTTTATGTTCACCCTGTCCTTCGCCATGCTCACTTCCCTTCACACTCCCCATTTTGGCTTTGGTAGTTTTTGAAACTAGTGTCTTTTGGGAGACACTAGAGTGGGATTTCTTAGACTTGGATTTAGAAGTCTTTGTTTTAGTGGCTTGGGTAGGCATCTGTTGGGGCATACTCACAGATGCCATTTCCATAATTGAATGCAAAGAAATTTAAGATAGGGAAGTATTAGAGACTAAAGTGATTACCTCACTTACCTGAGGCCCTTCCATGATTGGCAAGTAGACTAGGGGTACATCATTGTGGTGATTATCTCTGTTAAGATCAGCTATGAATCTCCTTTCTTGAACCCAACAATCAAGCTTCTTTGTTGGGTTCTCAATTGAGAGATCCTCAGAAACAAAGTTAGCTATCATCATAAAGAATCTAGCATAGTAAATGTTCTTAGACCTTTTCTTAATATCCCCTAACTTGTAACCTAACTCATACAAAACATACTCACTAAAATTATAGTACTTATCACTAAGCATCATATATAGCATGTTGAAAAGTGAGTAGCTAACTACATCAAAGTTACTAATTTTTCCAGAGAACACCTTGATAAAAGAATCACATAGAAAACTCCATTCTTTTCTAAGGTCATTCCTCTTAACCTCACCTAATTTGGCAGCATTAAGAGCATAGCCCATAGAAGTTAGCATGGCACTGACATCTGTGTCTGTGTGTGGAACAAGCGTGTTATTATCAGTAAATTGTAAGCAGGCTTGAATTACATCACTATTTATACAATAATTAGTACCTTTCAGAGTGAAGGCAATAGTTTTGTCCTTGGAGTTGTATACTGTTGTAGCCCATATCTCCTCCACTACCTCACAGTAGATTACTGGTGATGCCAACATAGCATAGCTCAATTTACAGCCTTGAATGAAGTCCATCATCGTGTGATAGTCCTCAGAAACATTGATACTTTTTTTGACAAGAGCTACAAGACTGTTCTTCTCATATACAAAACCAGTTTGAGACATAATTTTTATAACAGGTGCCATTGTAATGATGAAAGCAGTTTACAGAGAAAGGGGTTTTGCTTTGGAGACGAAGAGAGATTAGACATTGCTTGAGAAAGATTAAAGTAAAAACGAAAATGAAATAGGCTTTTATACTTTCTCGGAAACAAACAGTTAAAAATTAAGAGGTAAAATAAAGTAACCAATACAATTTTCCCAAAATAGCCGTTTAAGAATAATAGAACTGTAGAAATTCTAGTGATTATCCATCAACATATACTTATAGTCTGTAAGTAAATTCGACGGATAATGCCTAGAAACAACGACTATAATAAATGCAACGGATAAAGATTAAACAGATATCCATCGAGACATAGAATACCCAGAAATATATTTGATCATCAAATGATAAAGAGCTTCAACGGATATTCACTTTCAACGGATAATGAACATTCGTCGAGATGTAAATTTTGACTTAGCCAAAATTCCATCCTTAAGCAAAAATCAATTATCTTTCTGGCTGCATTACAACTTACAGAGACATCAAAAGAGATTTAAGAATAATTAAACATACCTAACTCACTTACCAACCTAGTAAAGGTGGATTCATCAAGTGGCTTGGTAAAGATGTCTGCAAGCTGCTTCTCACTTGGAACAAATTGTAGTTCCACAGTACCATTCATGACATGCTCTCGAATGAAGTGGTACTTGATGTCTATGTGCTTTGTCCTTGAATGATGTACTGGATTCTCAGTAATGGTAATTGCACTAGTGTTATCACAGAAAATAAGAATCTTATCCACTTGTAGACCATAGTCCAAGAGTTGGTTTTTCATCCATAGGATTTGTGCACAACAACTGCCAGCAACAATATATTCAGCCTTAGCTGTAGAAGTTGTAACGCCCCCGAATCCCGGGTCAGAGGATTTGGTCGTCACTATGAAACCTCAATCCAAATTAATCTGTTAAATCAATAAATAAATGCCAGCGGAAGATATTTATCATTTATGACCCCAAACTAATCCAAGATCTTTTAAGGTTACAGTTCTAGAAACAAGATATCCAAATTCCACAAATAAATTTTTCACTTTCTTTTAAAACTCTTTTCAATAATTCTCAATCTCAACACTTAAACCGCTAGTATAACTTCAAAAAGAAGTATACTAGGCCCAACTATAAAATACACAACTATAATATAATATAATGTAAACAACTTTATACAATAAAACTTACACTAGTCCACAAACCCTGGACCAACCTCCTTCCAAAAGCTTCTTCTTTGCTTCCTCAAATTACGCGGCTAAACAGCGCAAGTTAATCCTCACTGGAGGTTAAATTTAAAAACAGGCAAGTATGAGCGAAAGAAATGCTCAACAAGTTTATTATAGCATATATATGGTTGTTTTGATATAAAACCGACATCTACATTAGAGCAGAACATTTTAAAATCATAATTGCTGAAACAGAAAATGTATTAAAAATCGGATAATTGTTTCTCACTATATTCAAAATTATTTTTGATATTTTTGAGCGAAATGCTTCAGCAATAATTTGAATCTTGACGAGAATAAAACTCATAAAACAGTGTTTACGGAAATATCATAAACAACAATAACATGAAACAATGATTATGGAATTGAATCATAAATTTTATTCAAAACCGAACTCTTGATATCAATATTTATTTTGTTGTTATATCAAATTAGATATCAATACGAACTTTGATGCTCACAACATCCCATACCGAAGTCAACATCAATCATCTATACTAATACCACATTTGATATTTAACAACAACCTAAATATCCACATCAAGCAGAAACTGAATCAAAACTGCATTTCACCTTTAATCTAAAACAAAAACAGTTGATAAATCATTTATTCTATGATTATCAAAACAATTAAGAATTTTAGATATCAATTTAGATTGGAACCAATTATGCACTATGTTGTTCCTGATGATCAGTCACGAAACAGCACCGGTATTCCGCAGACTTACCGTAAATATAGGTACTACCTATATTCCGCAGCCATACGCTACCTATAGGGCGCCAAGAAAGGCATCTATTCGCCTTACAAAATATTACACTTCCGTATAATAGTTTGCGTTGGACCGGTGCCTCGGCCTCTTACGCAACCAGTAACCATCCAATCTCAAAACCTTTTATTGAGAGGGGTCATAATAATCGACACCCAAAATAATTTTCTTTACCCATTCACTTGGGCAGGAATACTCGTAACCAAATCATTTTTCTCAAAATCCAAAACATTTATAAATCCAGTAATTTGATAAGTAAAATCACTTAGCTATTCTGAACATAGAATAACAGAAGAATACTTGCATGATAACTCAGTGATATGTAAAACATTTATTTATGCTGAAGTGAGAATAGGAAAGCAATACTTGCATAAGAAGATTTAAAATAAATATCACTTGAACAATAAGTGATGATAGGGATACTTGTCTTTGGTCCTTAGCAATCATACACACTCGCAATAACATAAATATCTCATGATGCTTTCTCAAGACGTCACCATTTAGTATTCTTAACTCTTTGATATGTCGCTAATGCGGTTACTGTGGTCTGATACGAAATCTTATCCAACTTCAGTCTTGTTCCCCAACGTCTGGTTCTGTTCGTCTCGAACAATCCGTATCGAACTACTATACAACTCTCCCTTTTTCTTTTCTTTTGCTTGGTTTCACGCCCGTAATGCCCGATCCTTTGGTCCTTAGCAATCATACACACTCGCAATAACACAAATATCTCATGATGCTTTCTCAAGATGTCACCATTTCCTATTCTTAACTCTTTGATATGTCGCTAATGCGGTTACTGCGGTCTGATACGAAATCTTATCCAACTTCAGTCTTGATCCCCAACGTCTGGTTATGTTCGTCTCGAACAATCCGTATCTACCGAACTACTATGTAACTCTCCCTTTTTCTTTTGCTTGGTCTCACGCCCTTAATGCCCGATCACTAGACAGAGTCGGGAAGGCAATTAGGAGCTCAAATCCGGTCTCAAAACGGAAATTTGGAAGGAAAATTGAAGAGATGGGAGAAGGGAACAGAGAGTCCGAGAGAAAAGCCCCGATGGAGAAATGAAGAAGGAGATGGCTGGAGTCTTAAAGCTCCAGGGGTAATTTTGTAAATTAACAATTAAAATCTGATTTTTATTTTGCAATTTTTTTTATGCTAAAATACTTGAATACAAAATTAACAATTATAAAACTGTTCTGTAATAGCTGAAAATGATAGGAAGTATATTTTTAAAATGTAGAACACGAAATTAGATTTCTACCCATATTTTTAAAATAATTTTTAAGCGAACGGTTTATTTTATACAAATTTTACAAGATAATACTCAAAAATAGAAATAAATCTCATAAAATCATTTTAAAATACTCCAATCTCAATATAAATTCAACTATTATTTTTAAAATGCCTCTAGGGGTATTCTAGAGATAATAAGACAAGTTTCACGTTTCAATCATATACCGATAATTTAATAAAAATATTTAAAGATCCATTAAACCCCATTTTTCACATAATAAATCATGAAAATATCTTTTAAAAAAACATTTTGACCACAATGTCACTCACATATGAATCAAATAACACATAATCACATCTATCAATTAATAAAATCTCATACTTACCAATTTTCTATTTAATCCTTTATTTATAATTCCTTTTGTGTAATCACTGATTACACTTTAAACCTTATACTGACTCGCCAAATTGGAATAATTTGTTTTTAAGCATTTACTCACTAATTCATATAGATATCATAAAATTCAAATAGCTCATAAAATATTATTCACTTAACACATAAAAGAATAGTATTTATATACAATTCTTTTTTTTTAATATTTTCACAATTCACCCGCTACGAGGGAGAATCTAGATAAAACTAAATATATTTTTGAAAACAGTAAAAGTAACTAAATACTCTCACAATAATGACAGAGATCGATACCACAATTATCAATTAACACATAAATCATTTAAAGACACGAATTCATCAAAGAGGAATAAAATATCCACAATTTTATTCTCTCCCAATTTGAAACAATCATATAAAATCATTCAGATATTAATAATATTAAATCCTAAAAATTTACGGGATATCACAGAAGTATAGACTGAATTTTGCTTCTTACTGAACCGGGATACTAGCTTATTTCCTACAAATTGACAGGTTCCTGATGTACTTTTTCTATCAATTCTACAACCTGCATAATCTGTATCTGAATAACCAATTAGATCAAAGCCAGAATCTCCAAGATACCAAATGCCAAGTTTTGGTGTTTCTTTGAGATATCTGAAAATTTTCTTTATAGCTACTAAATGAGATTCTCTAGGATCAGCCTGAAATCTAGCACAAAGATATGTAGCAAACATCATATCTGGCCTACTGGCTGTTCAATATAAAAGTGAGCCAACCATGCCTCTATAACTTGAAATATCCATAGACTTTTCAGTAGTATTTAATTCAAGTTTAGTGACAGTGGTCATGGGAGTTTTTGCAGATGTGCAATCTATTAAGTCAAACTTCTTTAAAAGATTAAAAATGTATTTGGTTTGACTTATGAATATTCCATCAATAACTTGCTTAACTTGTAAACCAAGAAAGTAAGTTAGTTCTCCCATCATGCTCATTTCATATTTACTTTGCATTAGTTTGGCAAACATTTTGCAAAGTTTCTCATCTGTAGAGCCAAAAATAATATCATCTACATAAATCTAAACAAGTATGCTAGAACCATTAACATTTCTAAAGAATAAAGTTTTATCAACAGTACCTCTTATAAAGTGATTTTCTAAAAAGAACTTTGACAAAGTATCATACAAGGCTCTAGGTGCTTGCTTTAATCATAAAGTGCTTTCAAAAGATAGTATACAAAATCTGAAAAATTAAGATCTTCAAAACCAGGAGGATGACTAACATAGACTTCCTCCTCCAAATCTCCATTTAGAAATGCACTTTTGACATCCATTTGATAGACCTTGAAATTGGCATGAGATGCATAGGCTAGAAAAATTCTGATGGCTTTAAGACTTGCAACAGGAGCAAAAGTCTCATCAAAATCTATCCCTTCTTGTTGACAATAGCCCTTGGCAATCAATATTGCTTTGTTCCCGATTACTATGCCATTTTCATCCATCTTGTTTCTGAATACCCATTTGGTGTCAATTGGTTTTTTGCCTTTAGGCTTGGGTACTAGCTTCCATACCTTGTTCCTTTCAAATTAATTTAGCTCTTCCTGTATAGCTAAGACCCAATCAGGATCCAACAAAGCTTCTTCTACCTTTTTATGTTCTTCCTGAGACAGAAAGCTACTATATAGACATTCTTCTTGAGTTATTTTTCTTGTTTGCACTCTAGAAGATACACCACCAATAATCAGTTCAAATGGGTGATCTCTAGTCCACTTTATTTATTGGGGTAGATTAGATCTAGATGAAGAGGCCTCATAGTTGTCTTGATGTGTGACTGAGTTTTGATTAGTAGAAACTCCCCCTGAGTTTTTGGATCTTTGACTTGGAGTTGGGGTTCTTTCTGTATGTGATCCATGTTGACTATCTAATCATGTTGATGGAACAATGGATGTTGATCTTTGTCTTTCGACAGATGATGTAGGTTGTCTTTCAACGGATGATGCACTTGATTTTTCGACGGATGTTGAATTATGTGCTTCTATAGTTGTAGACTTTTTTGCATTGTCCTTGGAGATTATTTCTTGATTACTTTCATCATCACTACCATCACAGATCATCTCAACATTGTCAAATTTAAGGCTTACATGGAAACCTTCATCTTTCAGTCCGCCAATATTCTTATCATCAAACACAACATGTACAGATTCTATAACAATGTATGTTCTGAGATTGTAGACTCTGTATGCTTTTCCAACAACATACCCAACAAAAATTCCTTCATCTGCTTTGGCATCAAACTTTCCATGTTGCTCAGTTTGATTCTTTAGAATATAGCATTTGCAGCCAAAAACATGAATAAAGTTTAATGTTGGCTTCCTGTTTTTAAACAATTGGTAGGGAGTCATGCATTTTGTCTGATTAACCAAAGAAATATTCTGAGAGTAGCATGCAGTCTTTACAGCTTCAGCCCAAAACTAGGTTGGTAATTTTGATTCTTCCAACATTGTCCTTGTATCTTCAATGAGAGATCTGTTCTTTCTTTCCACCGCTCCATTTTATTGTTGAGTTCTATCTTCTAATAATTCATGCATGATTCCATTTTCCTCACAAAACAATCTCATGACAGACTTCTTGAACTCAGTTCCATTGTCACTCCTGATTCTTCTTACTTTGAGATCAGGATGATTGTTGACTTGTCTTATATGATTGATAATGATTTCACTAGCTTCATCCTTAGACTTGAAAAATAGGTCCAAGAGAACTTTGAGAAATCATCCACAATCACTAAGCAGTATCTTTTCTTTAAGATTGACAACACAGTCACTAGTCCAAACAAATCCATGTGCAATCATTATAGAGATTCTTCAATTGTAGATTCAAACTTCTTTTTGAATGATGCCTTGATTTGTTTCCCTTTCTGACAGGCATCACACAATCCATCCTTTGAGAACTCAACTTGAGGAATACATCTTACAATATCTTTCCTGACTAATTCATTCATAGTCTTGAAGTTCATATGGGACAATTTCTTGTGCCAGAGCCAACTTTCATCTTGACTTGCTTTACTGAAAATACAAGTAATAGAATTTGCACTTGATGAGTTGAAGTCATCTCGATACACATTTCCTTTTCTCACTCCAGTGAGAACCACATTGTTGTTTCTCTTATCTGTAACAACACATGCTTAGAGTTGAATGTTACTGAGTTGCCCTTATCACAAAGTTGGCTGATACTCAAAAGATTATGTTTGAGTCCATCTACTAGAGAAACTTCTTCAATGATGATATTATCTTTAGAAATAAAGCCATATCCCACAGTATACCCTTTCCTGTTGTTAGATATATTTGTGATGTCATGGCTAATATGATTTGTGTTTAGTTTATAGATCTTACTTAAACAGGACAAATCAGTACTTAACTGGAAATCAGTACTTATACTGAAATCAGAACTTAAGGATATCAGTACTTAAATTATCAGGAGATAATTATCAGAAGATAGATATCAGAACTTAAGTGCGGGAGGACTTTCAGATAAGGAAGACGGCTGATTGAAAGGAAAGAAGATCGAGACAAATACAAGAAGAGATATGCATGGAGAAGAATTCTATGAAGAATAGAATACTTGGAAGAAAAGATATCTAATTGATATATTTTAGGAAGCAGAATCATATTCCATATCGATTAAAATTTATCTTGTAACTGTGTACTATATAAACACAAACATAGGGTTTACACTATACGTGTTATCATAATCGAGCATATTATTCATTGTAACCCTAGCAGCTCCCGTGATAATTTATTCATCACTGAGAGATGACAGTTTCATATTGTAACAGAGTTTATTGTGTTAAATAAAATCTGTGTTCTGTTACTTGTGTTCTTTAATTCGATTTGATTGTGTTATACACTGTATTCAACCCCCTTCTACAGTGTGTGTGACCTAACAAGTGGTATCAGAGCAATCTGTTAACACACAAACAGTTTAAGATCCAAAAAAATCATGTCTAAATCAGAAACTCCAACCAAGCCCATCAAAACTGAAGAACCTCCAAAGACTCAAATCCATAGTTGATATGAGGCTATTAGAGTTCCCATACTAAAACCGTCTGAATATCCAGTATGGAAGGTGAGGATGACTATGTTTCTGGAAGCTACAGATCCAAAATATCTTGACAGAATCAATGAAGGACCTCACAAGCCAACTAAACTTGCTGTTGCAGTTCCAGGAGAAGCAGCAAAGTATGCGCCAAAGGAGAAGAGTGATTACACTGCTGAAGATATAGAATCAATTGCTAAGGATGCTAAGGTACGACACTTGCTGCACAGTGCTGTAATAACCCCAATTTTTGGAATTTTTGAAATACTGATGAATAGTAACTTTTGCTGATGATGCTGATTAAGGAAAATTATCAGACCACACTATATAGGAGTACAGCACTAAATAAGTGTATGTAAAGATCGTCAGAATCCAAATTCGAACACTTTGATTTTTCCCGAAAATCCACCAGATACCGAAAGAACTGAGTATAAGGTAACATGATTAAAAGGATTTAAATTCAAGGATTATAAGAGAGGATCATAAAAGGAATATAAAATATTGAGAAGGTTTAGCGGAAACCCAAGTAATAAGATCCCGGGTATGATCCCTCAAACGATAAACGAGAACGAAAGTTAAGCGAACAGATAAACGGTCATTAGCCAAGTAATTAGGGGTTAATCAAAGTGGTTAGTGGATGATGATGTCATCACACCACAAGGAGAAGACATGTGGCAAGTGGATGACATAAGTAGGGTGATGTAAGCATGACAAAGTGGGAAGGATTGGTTGGTTGATTGTGAGCCACACATTTTTCACCATGGTAGAAACTAATTAACAACAAAAGTATATCAACCAAGCCAAAACAAATCAAAACACAAAACATAAGTTGACATTTCATTCGGAAGAGAGAAGCTCTCGGCTTCTTCATTTCTTCAAGGAGAAGAAAATCAAAATCCAAGATCCAAGCATTGTTAAATTATGAGGTAATTATCAAAGGTTCCTTATACATAGATATAGCTATCCTATGAATCTAAGCTTCCATTTCCTTCACAATCTCTTCCAATAAATTATGGAAGAAGAGGGTGAATAGTGTTTTCAAGAACTTGAAACTTTTGATCTTGTGTTTTTGTTTAGATATAGCTTTTGTAAGGATTTTCCAAGGTTGTTTCAAGCTTCTTAGTTACTCCTACTCACAAGGAAGGTATAATCTCTTACCCTAGCCTTATTATTGAATGTTAAGAGCTTGATATGATTAGTATAGTCCGTGGAAAGTATGATTCTTGTATACTTAGAGTGTGGGTGGATTTGTAATGAGTTTGAGTTGTAAATCTTGGATTATTGGTTAATGAACTTAAGTATAGCTTTTAGTTCATGCTTGGGGGTAGTATAAATTGAAAAATATTGAGATGTTGGGACTGATGTAGTGAGGGATGGATGGATTTTGGTTGTAATGTTGGTTGTAAGTTGGTTTGTGATTGATTTGGAGTAGTATAAACTTTGGTAATCGCGTAAATATAGCCGTCGTAATGCCCAATTTACCTTAGACTGTTTTTGTTCTTAACTTCAGGACCCGTGAACTCACTGTTAGATTCTGACCATTTCCATTTTTAGATAGTTCATGTTACAAGCTTCGTTTTGATATGTGGTTCGCTTGAATCCGATGTACGGTTTAGGAGAAATGACCGTTTTAAGTAACGGCGTTTCGCGAACGAACCATTACCCCTCGCCTTACTTTGAAACCTTGGTTAAGGCCCTTAAATGACTAATTGGAGTATAAAACAATTATGTAAAGTGTATTAGGCAGTTGGTAGAGTACTCGTGAAAGAATCGCCTTAAAATTCTTAATGGTTAATTTATTAAAAATGGTGGAGCTGAGGGTACTCGAACGACTTATGTGATTCGTTAAGCGTAGAAGTGACCATAAGCGAACGTTAGGGTTCAATTGGTTAAAGTCTAGTTACTTAAGCGACCGGGGTTTAATTCCAACTTATGTTGTTGTTCATAGTTTATCGGACCCACTCTAAGCTTAAGTCTACCCCGGAACACTCAGGCAAGTTTTCTACCCGTATACTGTTGTTGTGATGTATATATGTATATGTATTATCTTGTGATAAGTGCATGATTGTTATTAGCAAATCTTGCGATATATTGGAGCATGATGATATGGTATATATGCATGCCTGTTTCGTAATCTTGATATCTAATTGATGATTCAAATGCTTATAAGTTGCATAATACCTATGCTAGAGATAAGCAGTAGTTGTGTATACCCTTAGTATAGGGGACCCAAAGGTGAATATTTTCTAAACCGGGAGTCGATGTTCCCAAGTATATTATATATATTTATATATATATATAGTTATAGTTTTCAAAACTATTAATCGAATAAGGTTTATTAATAACTTTATTTTATTTAATGAATATTTTTTTGAATATTCATTTGAGGGTGTATGACTCCGTTTATTTTATTTAATGAATATTATTTTGAATATTCATTCGAGGAATTATGAATCCGCTTATTTATTAAATAATATTCTTTATTTTATTAAAGAATAATGTTTCGATAATCAAACTTATTTTCGATTATTCAAATAAAGATCGTACTTTCATATAAATATATCTTTGGTTATTTATTATTCATTTCAAGTATGAGTTTTAAAAGTTCTACTTTAATTATTATTGTAAAGATTATCCTTATGGGAATACTATTTAAATAATAATATTCAGATATTCTTCAACATATCGGGACTGATTATTTTATTAAATCAGCATTACTCCAAACATTATTTAAAATGTTTTCGAATCTTCAAAATGATTTTAAAAGTTAGAGCGGATCCCAAAACTCGTTTTCAAATTTAAGATCTTCCTTTCGAAGGGGATTTAAATACTCGCTCAAAAATCTGAGGGATTCGGCTCCGTGATGTATTTTTATATTCGCAACAAGGTTGCTGTTTTGATAAAAGAGTTTTTGATTACTTACCTAACACTCGGGAAGTAAAATTCTTGGAATAAGTTAATCCATTAACAGACATCGCCTGGGAAATATCGGTGAGTTTTCCTTTCCAACTAGATACGACTTCTTGGTGGAGCCGTATCAACAAGTTTCTATACCGGGAAAGGGGGGACGAGCTTTACGTTTCAGAGTCATGGATTTCATCTGAACTAGGAGTGGCGTAAGTGGTCGATTGGCGCCGGCCCAGCCTTATTTATTGGCCCAAATGGCCCGGAAGTTCCGCTAAGACGGTCCATTCCTTAGGAGTCCAGTGTTCGGTTGACAAGTAAATCCGACGGTTCTCCTCTACATGTAGAAAATGGTGGGGTTGCACTACTGCGACTGATCATCGTGAGTGGTCTTCCTGGCACGGCAAACTCCCGTAATGAGTTCATCATCCAGTTGGATATTTCTGCAACACTGCCCAGAGCACTTCGATAGAAAGGCTACGGCTGGGCGATTGTTGAGTGTTGGCAGGGTCGAGTTTTCAAAAATGATGCTTTCATAAAATAAAGTATCTCATAACTTCATTTCATTTTGATGATATTTCAAAGATTGATTTTATACAAGTTTTGTCTTGTAGCTTCATCTATGGGATGAACTAATTATAACTTGAACGATGGTAGTTCAAGTAGTATTCGGAAAAGATATAAGTATATTGAAGTATCTTATAACTTCATCTTTTAAATTTATATCTAGTAAATGATTAACTTATGCATGACAAAGATTTTTCAGAAAAATGTTGAGACAAGGTTAGATACATGACATCACCTTGCAACGATATTTTTATACAGTTATAAATTGGAACTCTATGTAAATTATGCATGGAAGAGGATTTCCAAGATTTTGAAAAGTATATATACATATATACTGAATATTTTGCGACTTGGTTGCGTTAAGATATCAACTTGGTTCATTTCTTCTTAACCAAGACTTTCATGAGTACTGTGAGAATGCTCATATATTGTTAATCATTATACATATTATTTTGGTGGGCTTGTTGCTCACCCTTGCTTTCTTCTTTCATCACACAACAACAGATAGAAAAGATGAATATGACCAATGTTAGGATATATGTGCATTAGTTTGATGATATGATAAACAAAACTAGTGTTTGTAGCCTCAACGGATAAGACCACCTTGGCTATCCGTTGATGGTGTAGCTTTACTTAGAAATAAGTCTAGTTTTGTAGCACATTTCAGTCTCTGTATTTATGTTATAATTCTTAGAAGTTGTGGGAAATTATAAGTCATGTTGACTACTAGAGGATATGCAAATAGGAGGGCTAATTGTATATATTTCATGCCTTGTAATTTTGTATAAATGAAGTGGTATCAACTGATAACTTAAAGGCCTTCAACGGATGAGAAACAAAGCTTCAACGGATGTCTCTAAAGCTTCAACGGATAACATCCTTCAATGGATGAGTACATCAACGATTAAAGATTCAACTGCTAAAGCATCAACGGATAAAGCCATCAACGGATGAAAGCTTCAACGGATGCTCAGTCGCATAGCAGTTGATAGTGACAGTTAACAAAGCAGACAGAGGCACATGGGTTGACAGAGACAACTGGAATGCGGTAGCCTATTTGAGGAACATCAGAAAAAGCAGCCATTTTCACTCTGGTACAAAAAGGAAAGTCAACAGATAATCCTATATTATACTGGATAAAAATGGAGTAGAAACAAGTGGAGAACTATTTTATTATTGTACTTTATCTTTGTCTTCACTTGTAAAACTTGGTGATATATAAACGAAGTTGTAGCTAGTAATTAGGTGTGAATTTTCCAGAGCTGTTTAGAAAAACCTTGAGAGAAAATCATATAGTTTGTACTAGGACGCAGCTGTGATCAATTCTTTGAATCACAGATTTTCTGAAATACCATCTCTGGTGGATCAACAAATCCTCCAGAAAAGTTTTTAAGGTCTTTGTGTTATTTACATTTGTGTTTCTGAATTTACATATGTCTACACCTGCTTAAAGCAATTCACACACATTTGTATTGCATTCACTTAGCCTTGAAACTACTCAAAACTTGAAAAAGTTTTGAGATTTACATTCAACCCCCCCCCCTTCTGTAAATCTCATTGTTAGTTCTTTATAAATAACAATTGGTATCAGAGCAAGCTCTTGACACACAAAGAGTTTAAAGATCTTGGAAGCTAACAAAGATGAGCAAGAAGGATATTGGTGTAAAGATCCAAGTTCTTAACAAAGATAGTTATCACCACTGGAAGGTGAAAATGCACCTTCATCTTCTCTCCCAAGATGAAGACTATGTAAACTACATTGAGAATGGTCCTCACATTCCCCACAACGTAGCCACAGTTGCTACAACCACAGTTGTTGTTGGCCAATCCATTCCAAAACCTAGAGCAGAATGGACAATGGAAGACACAGAAGAAGTCCACAAGGATAAGAAGGCTATGAACATTCTATTTAATGGTCTGGACAAGGACATGTTTGATAATGTGATCAATTGTACAACTTCCAAAGAGGTTTAGGACACAGTTCAGCTACTGTGTGAAGGTACAGAACAAGTGAGAGAGAACAAAATACAGCTTCTCATTCAACAGTATGAGTATTTTCATTTTGAAGAAAATGAATCTTTAAATGACACATTCAATAGATTCCAAAAGCTGTTGAATGGACTGAAGTTGTATGGTAGAGTATACTAGGTGAAGGATTCAAATCTTAAATTTTTAAGATCCTTGCCAAAGGAATGGAAACCCATGACTGTTTCCTTGAGAAACTCTCAAGATTATAAGGACTTCACTCTTGAAAGATTATATGGAATTTTGAAGACCTATGAACTAGAGTTGGAACAAGATGAGGTGCTAGAAAAGGGGAGAAAGAAAGGAGGTTCAGTTGCTTTGGTAGCTGAAAATGAAAAAGAATGCAAACAAGAGACTGTGAGATCAACATCAAGCTTCAAGGATGGTATAAGCAAGCAAGAATCAAGCAAGGGAAAGGAAGCAGCTGTTGACATTGAGGACAACTCCAGCCAAGATGACTCTGATGGAATTGATGAGCATCTTGCATTCCTGTCCAGGAGATTTACAAAGATGAAATTCAGGAAAAACACTAGAGCCACTAAACCACATAAGAACATGGTGGACAAATCCAAGTTCAAGTGGTATAATTGTGGTACAAGTGGACACTTTGCAAGTGAGTGCAGAAAGCCAGCCTCTGAAAAGAAGAAATTTGAGCAAGTGGATTATAAAAAGAAATATTTTGAGCTGCTCAAGCAAAAGGAGAGGGCTTTCATTACTCAAGAGAAAGACTGGGCAGCTGATGGAGCTGAAGAGGATGAAGATGTGGAATATGTCAACTTGGCTCTCATGGCTGATTCTGAGGAAAATGAAGTTAGTTCATCTAGCAACCAGGTAATCACTACTGATGTATCACAGCTTACTAAAGAAGAATGCAATGATGCTTTTAATGACATGTCCACTGAATTGTATCATTTGCGTGTGTCTCTTAAATCACTTGCTAAAGAAAATAGTAGGATCAAAGAGAACAATATGTTTTTAAGTGGTAGAAATGCTGTGTTAGAAGATAAGTTGATTGACCTTGAGAAAACTAAGCTGCATTGTTTATCTGTTGAAAATGAAATAGCTGAATCTGTTAAGAGAGTAGAGATACTTTCTAAACAATTAGAGAGAGAGCAAAAGGTGATTAAAGCCTGGAAAACATCTAGGGATGTTAGTGCTCAAATTGCCAAGATTCAAGGAATTGAATCATTCTGTGAGAATGCCTGGGAGAAAAACAAAAACAAAATAGAATTAATTGATGGATTGTCAACGGATGTGGAATCAACGGATGTTGAAAGTCATCTGTTGAAGGAAGAAAAGGAGCATCCGTTGAAGGCTCATCAATTAAAACAGGCAGAAGTTTCTAAAAGAGAAAATCTGAAGAATCTCAACAAAAAGTTTGGTTCAACTTCCAAGAACTTTGTCAAAGGAGAAGCTAGCACATCCAAAGATGCCAGTAAGGTGAACATAGGGCACATGACTTTAGAACAGTTGAAGAATAGGCTTAAAGTGGTTGAGGATAAAAAGGAAACTAAAAGAAAATCTAATAGGAATGGGAAGATATGAATTAACAAACATAACAATTACACAACTGATAAGTATGCTCCTAGAAAAAGTTGTGTGCATTGTAAAAGTGTTAATCATCTATCTGCTAATTGCAAATATGTTAGGAAAGCTCTGATGCCTTTAACCTCTTCTATGCCTAACATGTCTATATCACCTCTGCATGCTATGCCTGTTATATCTCAACAGAATCCTTATGCATATTTTGCAAACATGCCATATGTTAACAATCCTTATTTTTCTGCATTTAGTATGCCTCAAATGCCATACAATATGCCTATGTGGAATAACATGTTTGCACAATCCATGCCCTATCATATTCCAAATGTGCTAAATGATTCTGTGACTAACCCTACACTTCAACCAACTCCATCTGAGACCAAGGTTGACCCAAAGTTACCTAAGTCAAAAGATGCAGGAGGAATGAAGTCTAGGAAAAAGGCTAACAAGAATGGACCCAAGGAAACTTGGGTACCAAAATCAACTTGATTGATTTTGTTGTGTGCAGGGAAAAAGAAGGAATCTATGGTACTTGGACAGTGGCTGTTCAAGACACATGACAAGAGATTTCACCCTGCTCACAGAGTTTAAGGAGAGAGTTGGCCCTAGCATAACCTTTGGAGATGACAGCAAAGGGTTTACTACGGGATATGGCTTGATTTCAACAGGAAATGTCATCATTGATGAAGTTGCATTAGTTGATGGTCTCAAGCACAATTTACTAAGCATCAGTCAACTATGTGACAGAGGGAATACTGTTTCCTTCAATTCTGAAGCCTGTGTTGTCACCAGCAAGAAAGACAACAAAGTGGTTCTAACTGGAGTTAGAAAAGGAAATGTGTACTTGGCTGACTTCAATTCTACAGATACAGAATCCATCACTTGTCTTTTCAGCAAAGCAAGTCAAGAGAAAAGTTGGCTATGGCACAAGAAGTTATCCCATTTGAATTTTAAGACAATGAATGATCTAGTCAAGAAGGACTTAGTTAGAGGAATCCCTCTAGTTGAATTTTCAAAGGATGGTTTGTGTGATGCTTGCCAGAAAGGTAAACAAAGGAAAACATCATTCAAAAGGAAGCTTGAAACAACCATTGATGAACCTCTACAGCTACTGCATATGGATTTATTTGGACCAGTCAATGTATTGTCAATTGCAAGGAAAAGATATTGCTTAGTGATTGTAGATGATTTCTCAAAGTTTTCATGGACATATTTTCTTGGCTCAAAGGATGAAGCAAGTGAAATCATTATCAATCACATTAGGCAAGTCAACAATCATCCTGACTTGAAGGTTAGGAATATAAGGAGTGACAATGGAACTGAGTTCAAGAATTCAACAATAAGGTTGTTCTGTGAAGAAAATGGAATCATGCATGAGTTCTCAGCTCCAAGAACACCCCAGCAAAATGGGGTAGTTGAAAGAAAGAACAGATCCTTGATTGAAGCTGCTAGAACAATGCTTGAAGAATCAAAGCTACCAACATATTTTTGGGCTGAAGCTGTTAATTGTGCTTGCTACACTCAGAATATCTCTTTGATCAATCAAGCTAAAGGCATGACTCCTTATCAGTTGTTCAAGAGAAGAAAACCAACTTTTGTTGGGGCATATGTTGTGTGCTTGATGATTAGCAGAGAAATCTTGTAAGCAGAATTATTAGCATTTCCTGTATTCTTAGCAGTTGAATTTGTAAGCAGCTGTGAGCATTGTTGCACACAGAGTCCTCTCGATATATAATATATATCTCTGGTGGAATTGTTTAAATCCACCAGAAATTTTAAAAGACTTTTGTTTTTAATTACTTATGTTTTGATTCAATTAAGTTTTTATTCCGCATTGAGCTAATCAAAATACTTATATTCATATTCGAGTTGAACATTCTTATTTCGAGAAAAAGGTTCAAGAATTCCATTCAACCCCCCTTCTGTAATTCTTGCTATATTGTTAAGGGACTAACCACTTTAAACTTTCTTCATGTCTTTGGATGTAAATGTTTTATACTAAGGAATCAACCTGACCACAAAGGGAAGTTTGATGCAAAGGCTGATGAAGGGATATTTGTTGGTTATTCAGCTGGAAAATCTTATAGGGTCTACAATCTAAGAACCAACATTGTTATGGAATCTGTGCATGTTGTGTTTGATGATAAAAAGATTGACGGACTAACAGATGAGGGACACCATGAAGGACTCAAATTTGACAACATTGAGATATATTGTGATGATAGTGAAGATGAGAATGGTGGAGATGACACTTCAAAAAGGATTCAAAACATGCCCTTGGATAATTCACAAAATACT
This sequence comes from Apium graveolens, assembly GCF_009905375.1. Lineage (NCBI taxonomy): Eukaryota > Viridiplantae > Streptophyta > Magnoliopsida > Apiales > Apiaceae > Apium > Apium graveolens. The sequence goes on from NC_133650.1 coordinate 1,602,238, forward strand.
GCATCGTTGAAAGTCATAATTCAGCATCCGTTGATAGAGGCAATGCAGTATCCGTTGAAAGACATAGTGCATCATCCGTTGAAGTACATAATGAAGCATCCGTTGATCATAGTTCATCAACGGATAATCGAATTACATCATCAGTTGATAGAACTCCAAGTTCCCTGCAAAGGACCAACAACTTAGGGGAGTTTCAACCAATCAACACTCTATCTCACATCATGACAATACTGAGGCCACCTCATCTAGAGCAAATCTTCCACCTCAAAGGAAATGGACCAAGAGTCATCCCTTTGAACTGATCATTGGTGATTCAACATCTAAAGTGCAAACTAGAAGAGCTACTCAAGATGAATGTCTGTATAGTAGTTTTCTATCACAGGAGGAGCCTAAGAGAGTGGAAGAAGCCTTATTGGATCCAGATTGGGTATTAGCCATGCAGGAAGAGCTAAACCAATTTGAGAGAAACAAAGTTTGGAAGCTGGTACCCAAACCAAAGAACAAGAATTCTATTGACACAAAATGGGTATTAAGAAATAAGATGGATGAAAATGGCATTATCATAAGGAATAAAGATAGATTGGTTGCCAAGGGCTACTCTCAACAAGAGGGAATAGATTTTGATGAGACATTTGCTCCTGTTGCAAGACTTGAAGCCATCAGAATCTTTCTAGCCTATGCAGCCCATGCCAATTTCAAAGTCTATCAAATGGATGTCAAGAATGCATTTCTGATTGGAGAATTGGAGGAAGAAGTTTATGTGAGCCAACCTCCAGGGTTTGAAGATCCAAATTTTCCAGACTATGTGTACTATCTGTTGAAAGCACTCTATGGATTGAAGCAAGCACCTAGAGCCGGGTATGAAACCTTGTCAAAATTCCTTTTGGAGAATCACTTCACTAGAGGTACTGTTGATAAAACTCTCTTCCTTTAGGAATGTTAATGGCTCTAGTATACTTGTTCAAATTTATGTAGATGACATAATATTTGGTTCTACAAATGATAAACTTTGTAAAAAGTTTGCTAAGTTAATGCAAAGTAAATATGAAATGAGCATGATGGGAGAACTAACTTATTTTCTTGGTTTACAAGTTAAACAAGTTGGTGATGGAATTTTCATTAGTCAAACTAAATATATTTATGATCTTTTAAAGAAGTTTGACTTAATGGAATGTTCATCTGCAAAAACTCCCATGGCCACTGCCACCAAACTTGAATTAAACAAGGCTGAAAAGTCTGTGGACATTACAAGTTATAGAGCCATGGTTGGTGCACTTTTATATTTAACTGCTAGTAGACCAGATATAATGTTTGCTACATGTCTTTGTGCTAGATTTCAAGCTGACCCTAGGGAGTCTCACTTAATTGCTATCAAGAGAATTTTCAGATATCTCAAGGGTACATCAAATTTAGGTATTTGGTACCCTAGAGAATCTGGCTTTGATCTAATTGGCTATTCAGATGCAGACTATGCAGGTTGTAAAATAGACAGGAAAAGTACAACAGGCACCTACCAATTTCTAGGAAACAAGCTTGTATCATGGTTCAGCAAGAAGCAAAATTCAGTTTCTACTTCTACAGCTGAGGCTGAATATATTGATGCAGGAAGTTGTTGCTCTCAAGTGTTATGGATGAGGAATCAACTCCTTGATTATGGACTTCATGTTGATAGAATTCCTATCTTTTGTGACAACACAAGTGCCATAGCCATAACAGAGAATCCAGTGCAGCATTCAAGGACCAAGCACATCGACATCAAGTACCACTTCATAAGGGAGCATGCCATGAATGGTACAGTGGAACTACATTTTGTTCCAAGTGAAAAACAAATTGCAGACATCTTTACCAAGTCACTTGATGAATCAACATTCACAAGGTTGGTAAGTGAGCTAGGTATGCCTAATTACTCTTAAAAATTCTTGTCTATTGCAGTTTGTTTTTGCAGCCTGAAATGAATTTGTTGCAAGAACAAAGTTGACTTTTAATATAGTTTATTTTATCAACGGATGTTCCCTATCCGTTGAAAGTCAAAATTGTTCTATCAACGGATGTCAATTATTCGTTGAAAGACAAATGCATTTCTGGATATTTTATCCGTCAACGGATAAAACTGTGTTACTTTTCAACGGATGACTGTTTACTTTTATCTGTTGAGATGTCACATCAGTTGTTTCAAGTGGTTCACAACCGTTGATTCTATTCTCTTAACCGTTGATACTTATATATACAACTGTATGTATTTGTATTAAAGGTAGTTTTTAGAATACTTACAGTTTATTCTTAAACGGCTGTAATCTACTTAAATATTTTATTTAATCTTTTTATTTACACTTTTTAATTTGAGAAAGTATATAAGCCCTTTTGATTTCTTATTTTTACTTTACGCTTTCTTGAATCTTCAAAAGCTTTTACCATTTTCTCTCTGCAAAATCCTCAATCTATTCTCTGCAACCTCTACTCACTGCAATGGCACCAGTAGTAAAGATAATGTCCCAATCTGGGTTCATCTATGAGAAGAACAATTTCATACCTTTGGTTGAAAAGAATGAAGCCCACTCAGATTATCACAAGATGATGGATTTCATCAAAAACTGCAAACTTAGCTATGCAATGCTGGAAGCCCCAACAATTTACTGTGAAGTAGTTGAGGAGATTTGGACAACTGCTGAGTTCAACTCCACTGATATGACCATCTCCTTCTCTCTCAAAGGTAAGGATCACTGTGTTAACTGTGATGATTTACAATCATGTTTTAAATTACCTGAGAACAATGCCATGACACCACACACTGATAATGATGTATCTAGCATGTTAGATTCCATAGGCTATTCACTCAATTCTGCTAGTCTAGGCAGTATTAAAAGAAAAGGACCTTAGGAAAGAATGGAGTTTTCTTGGTGATGCATTTATCAAGGTTTTCTCTGGGAAAATTAGTAATTTTGATGCCATAACTTCATCTCTTGTTAATATGCTCTATATGCTTGTTTCTGATAGGTATTTTAATTTTAGCAATTATGTTATGCTAGAATTGGGTACTAGATTAGGTAACAAAGCTAATAGACCTAATAACATCTACTATGCTAGATTCTTTATGTTATTCGCTAACTATGTTGCTGAAGGTTTGGTCATAACTAATGAGAATAGTAAACTCAAGTGATGGGCACAAGAGAAAAGGGTTCTTGCAGATCTATTGAGGATGGATCTTAACAACAGTGTGCCATTGGTATATTTACCAATCATGAATGCACCTCAGGTAAGTGAGGTAAATGCTTCTTCAACTCCTACTACCTCCAACCCCACTATTTCTTTGCCTTCAAGTGTGGCCATGGAATCTATGTCAATGCCCCAACAGATTCCTACCAAGGTCACCAAACCTAAAATTTCAAAATCAATGACAAAGAAAGCCACCTTTGTTGTTTCTCAAAAGACAATAATTGTAATAACTACCATGAACCCTGAGGGGAGTGAACAGGGTGTGAGTGGTGAGGGGAGGGGTGAACATCAAGAAAACCCCCAGGATAAGGTAGGAGAGGTGAGTGGTACCCAAGCTAGCCAAGCCACAGTTTCTCAAAAAGCTGTGGTGGTTGAAAAGGTTTCAAGCACATCCCTAGCTGCATCCTCCCAAAAGGATGCAACTATTGAAAATAGTTCCCAACCAGGAACACAGAACAAAAGAGGGAGGGACACTAAAGCCACACACTCACCTGTAAAAGCTTTTATAAGAAGAAAGAGGGTTAAAACCCATATTTCTACACAGGGTGCACACACTGCACAGATACACCCACCTGTATCTATGCCTTCTCAAATTTAGCTTGATGTGACTCCAATAAATGTGGAGTCACAGCCTCATTCTCTAACAATTGACACACATCAATCACCAAATTCTCCATCACCATCTCTGGATGTGGACATGTTATTCACATCAATACCTGATTCTCCCTCTTTACAACTTAGGGAGAAGCCCCACTCAAATGCAGGTGATCATCATCTTTTAGATGATTTGTTGGATCATCCGCCAATTCTTTCAGACTTAGTTGGAGAATCTGTGTCACCTAAATTAAAATCAATCCACACAGATTCAATAATTATGTCACTTTCAATTTCTACTTCTTTTCCTTCTTCAACGAATATCACTCATCCGTTGACAAGTGGTTGTTCTTCAACGGATAAGCTTAACAGCAGTTATCCGTTGATACCATCAGTTTCACCTTCAACGGCTATTCCTTATCCATTGATGGTCTCTACACAAACAACTGAATCAATTCCAAGTGTAGAAGACATGATTACTGTACAATCACTCTTAGGACTGAGGGAAGGGAGTGAAAATTTGAGTGAGAGGCTGGGTTGCTCCCAGGCAAAAGGAGAGCTTGAGAGCACAAATATGCATGCTACTTCTTCCAGCACGACAAAAGAAAGTGAGAGGAGTACCACCTTAGTAGGTGAAGGTGAGGGAGTGAGGAGTGTGAGCCAGGGGGAGCCCCTGATGCAAGAAAATAGAGAAATTGAGAGAAAGGCAGGTACAGAAGATATAAGGGTGGATTCAGCCATTGCTAGTGAGTCAATGATTGTGGATGATGCTGAAAAGGAAAGACAATTTCAGCAACATTACAAAGTTGTAATTGATAACATTTCCTTGGATGCTGACACTTTTACTCATCCTGTGTCAGCTTATCAGTTGTTGGCTGCTCAGGGCAATGAGAAGGCAGAAAAGACACTAAATCTAGTACATACCACAGAATCTCTTCAAAGGGATAAAGCTGTTGTTAATAGAATGCCTTCTACAGCTGGTGAGCCATCTGAGGACTTTGGAGTAAATTCCAATGATGATGACTCTATTTCATTTGATGGAAGCATGAACTTAGGGGGAGATGAAGACCTTCGTTCAATTCCAAATTTACCTGAATGGGCCTTGACAAAGGAGTCTACACCAGGACAATTCAGTATAACCTTAGTCAAACAAATCAGTTTTATCCAACAGGCCATTCAGAAAACCTCATATGCTGGTACCAAGGCTATTCTTCAAGCTCACCTAGACTCACTGTAGCTCATGAAGTTGCAGCAATTAAGGCAGAATCTGAGCGTGGATGAACTCAAAAAGGATATTGCTGACTTAAAATCCTACAATTCTGAAAAATTGGATTCAGTCATGCCCTATGGTACAATGCAGGACTTGTTGCTGAGATTGAGAAGAGAATCTGATGCTGAAAAGAAGCTGGCCAAGTTGGAAGACAGAGTTCAAATCATTGAAAACTCTGTGGTCACTATTCTTTAAAATCAACATTCTCAAATAAGTCTACTAATGCAGCTGGCAAAAGCACATGGCTTGACCCCTCTCCTTGATGATAACAAAAAGGGGGAGAATAAAAGGGAAGGGGAAGGAGAGCCATCAACAATAGTTCAAATATCCAAAGTGCTAGTTCCTGCCATCACTACTTCTCCAACAATTCAAATCAAAGGAAAGCTTGATGGAATTGACCTAATCCAGCTAGCAGCAGCTGAAATTCAAGTGAAAGAGCAATAGAGGAGAATTGATGAAAGGATGCAACAGGTGTTTGGTTCTACTATTGATAAATCACTATCTGTGAAACATAGCACAAAGGTTGAACCAATCATTATGGAGCACAAGCCAGAAAGGAGGAATAAGGTTGGAGAAACTTCTTCCAAGAATCTAAAACCTATGGTACTCAAGCCCAACACCAGATCCAACAAGGACTCTACAAAGAACCCTCTAAGCCTTGCTCAGTTGAAAGAAGTGGACTTTCCTCTTCCAAAGCCTGATGAAGACAAGGTTTCCGGTGGTAATATCATAAAACACAAGGAGACCAAGGATGTAGTTGAAAGAATGAACATGGCTATTATCTTTAGAGAGGGAAAGAGTATTTGTGTGATACAAGGACACCCCAAATTCTCAATAGCCAAGAGGGAAGAAACCAGGAGGTTGAAGGAAGAAGCTGAAAAACTAAAGGCTGACAAAAGAGCATAAGCAAAGCTTGAAAAATAGCTAAAGTCAAGTCAAATTGAAGAGAAGAAAGGGATTAAAGACAGGAGTGAAGACAAGATTGCAAACATAGATGAGGTCTTTGGGAGTCTATTTGGTGAAAGTATGGAAGAAAGGAGTGAGGAAAGAAAGGAATGGCAGAAGGGGAACAGAAGAAAGGCCAAGGCACAAAGAAGGAGTGATGATAACACTGAGACAACCCAATCAATATCTAAACCACTACCTTCCATTCCTGAACCTTTTATTGCTGATCCCAGTATAAATATCCATGGTGAACCAATCATCCCCAGAGAGGAACCTATTTATTGGGACACCATCAAATTGCCTACCTTCTTAACTACTCCTCCACCACCAAAGAAACAGAAAAGGAAATCCAAATCTACACCTCCCCTAACCTCAATGAAATTCACTCAGAAACACAAACCTAAGCCCAAGCCACCAATCTCTAAGGATGATTATGTTCACATATGTGACATAAAAGAATGCTCAGATATTGAACTCTACCTGGATGAGCTGGAGGATGTAAGGGGAATAGATGCTTACAGACATCTACCAGAAAGGCTAGTGTTCAGGTATAAAGGCACCAGAAATGAAAGAACTTGGCCACTTCATAGAATTCTAAATGAGGGCTATTCTACCTTGATTAGAATTCACTCAGCTATAAAAAGGGACACTGGTTTCACCAGAATTGCAAAGACTGAGATTCTTAACAAGGTTGCCAGCATAATGAAGACTTGGAGGGAGCCAAATTCATTTCCTAGAACATTATTCATCCCAGAGCATGGAATTACAATTCATAAATCACCTCATTGGTTAATGGAGTTCAGAGACGACAAAGGAGCTAGAAGATTTTTCAGACTTGAAGACCAGCTCAAGATTGCCAGCAATGAAACTCTCAAGGACATGCAATCTAAGTTGGATATCAGTGATGAAGATGAAGCTGAATTCTATAGACAACTCCAACTCCAAGTTGAGGAAAATGACAGAGGGCTAGGAAAGAAAACAAGGGAACAAATATGGCGCCCTCCAAACCCGGGTCAGAAGTTTGGGGTCCACGCACACACCTTAATTATAACCTGCTTATAACAATAATAAAGATAATAATAATATATGCAGTGACCCTACTTATCAACCACCACGGACCGCGACAGGTTAAAGTATGCACACAAGCCAAACATACTAATATATTACAAACCGTTCATATCCCAACTATTTCAAACTCACACTGAGTATCAAACATTATTACAAACTTATACAAACTTATATTATCCCAAAAGAAGCCTACTAGCTCAGCTTTCTCAACCTGAACCCCTAGCTCTCGCGCTGGACTGGGGATCCTTGCTACCAACTGGTTCCTTCTTAACTGGAAAGAATATAAACACCATTACATAAATGAGCTAACTAGCTCAGCAAGTCACAATGACAAAACTGAGAATAATAATCATCAGGTGACAATGATTATGATATCAAGTGAACATTGGATTATGATTTAGAATTGCATATTATACTTTTACTTTAAAAACTAAGGTTAGGCTGCTGATCAGTCACGCACTAACCCCGAGCAAGGCATACAGCATTGCTCTAACTACTGGATCCAAGGCACACATTGGCCTAACTTGACCATTATATGGTCTGACCACGAATCTGGTCCATAATTTTATAAAAACAATCCAATTCTAGCATAATAACAGAATATGCAATAGTAAACAATAACCAAAATCATTAACAACAATAAATGTTTAACAATGGAAGGATTTCAATCCTTGTAAGGATCAATAAGGCAATTTAGAAGTTTGGATGCTGGGTGATGAAAGAATTGGATAACAAAGGAATCAACGTTTCAAGTTTCAAGGATTCGATCTTTCAAAGTATAAGATACCATGGGTGGGGTATATAATAGTTCATTTCAGTGTTTGGTATTTAGTTTGTATGTATTTGTAGAGTAGTATCGTAGATTTGTGGTTCTGGTTTGAGTATACAATAATCAATGGATTAGAAAGAATATGATTTCTGGCTCAAGAACAATAACTGAAATCAGGATTTAGGTTTCTGTGCTTCAAAGCACTTGCAATATCACAGGATTATTAAGTACTACAATATCTCGAGAAAGTTCAGAACACTTGCCTGGTATTAGCTTACTATACTGCACTCGCTTCCAATCACAACCGTTTTACTTTCCAACTACTTGTTTCCCTTTCCTACGTCTTGCCTCTTCTGCTCACATATCATAAGCATCTATCAATAATTTACTCATGGAATTCTATTCAACACATACTTCTATCTACCCTTCGTTTTACCCAAATCCGATTGACGGATTGAAAGTTATGCAAAAATCAAGTAAACACCGAATATATAGACCGATAGTCAATTAACAAGTCACATATAACACATAATACATCACGTAATCAATGATATATTATTTATAAAGAAGTCTCGGGTCATAAATAGGCTTTCTGGTATTTAAAATGATTTTTAAAATATTTTTCGGAATTAAAACGGGTCGTTGGATCAATTTCGGGTTAATAAACAGGGTTCGGTTGGCCAATTCTGGTTCCGAAATAATTTTAGAATAATTATCGAGCCTTGAAAATAATTTAGAATAATATTTTAAAGCTCGAAACTATTTTTTTAGAATTTTTAAATCATTTTTAATAATTAAATCTAATTAAATAATTAATTAAAAATCAATTAATAATTAATTAAATCAATTAATCAATTAATTTTCGAATTAATTGACTAATTAATCAATTAAAAATTAACTGAAATTAATTAACTAATTAATTCAGATTTATTTGTGAATTAAAAATAATTTTCGGAATTAAAATAATAATTTTTAGAATTTTCAGAAATTAAAAACGAATTTTTATAATAAAAATAAATAGAAAATATGATTTTTAAACATTTTATAAACCGGAATCCAAAATTTGCAAGTTCTGGAAACCTCAGGGACCAAACTTCATCGTCCCCAAAAGATAAGGTACTAAACTGCAATTTTGACAGGCTCGCCGGAAAATGTTTGGGGTTGGCCGGAGAACACGTTTCCGGTACCCTCACACCACCATCTCTTCCAGATCACATCTACAGACAACCAGGAACACAACCATGCCAACAAATCATTCTAATAACCCCTGAGTTGGCCGGAATTTGGCCGTGAAGTTTGCCAGTTTCCGGCGAACTTCGGAAATATTCAAAACACAACTCCCTTCTCTACAGACCTCGTTGGTTCATGAAACTTATACGACTAGATTGCAAATTTCACAGAGAACACAACCCACTATATCACAACATCAATCTATCACAGAATAAGAAACCCCCAAATTTCAATTAAGAACATTCATACGGGTTATAAACCCTAATTTTAAAATTCGAAAATCAAACCCACTTTTGAGCATGTTATTGAACTCCAAATCAGACGTATGACATATGAAAATCATCAGGAAAACAAGCTCTACAACATGAAATCATCAAATCATACAAACAATCATCCGAACAAAAATTCATATTTTTAATAAAATAAATTCGAAAATAAATAAATTTTTAGAAAATAAACCTTGATTTCTGCAGTGAAACCAAGCTCAGAATCTGATAGAACACTTCAAATCCTTCGTTTTGGTTACTCAAGCTTTGAAAACAGAGATCGGTAACGCCTTCGTTTTGCTGTTTGATTCTTAGAACAGTTTATGTAATTAGGATTTTTCTCTGAAAATTATAAAATTAACTATCTGTAAATGATTTTGATACGAAATAAAATACGGTAAAAGGATATTTATAATTATGGAAAATTTGTATCCCGTTGGATCATTCCGGATATAAAATGGTACGTTTATTTGTAAAAACTGATCCAAACGGTATCGATTTTTGGGATAATTATCCAAATCAGTACAACTGGTACTGCGGTCTTGGTCTCAGCACCCAGTTACACGTACTACGAAGTGATAATTGGGATAGTTTAATAAAAAGCTCCCGTTTATCGAAAATACGGGTTTTATTAATTTACCGAAACGAATATTGTATCGAAAATGTTGCGCCGGGACCCGCGCAGGACAAACCGTACGCCGGATCGAAAAAGTCGAAACATGGAAAATGCTCGGAATATTACAATTAGGTTAGGAAGGAGTTCTCGGAAGAGTTTCGGGTTCCAAAAACGTAACAACGACTGACGTCGGTTGGTTCCCGTTTTATAAAAATAGATTTTAAATTCCCGGAAAAAGATTTTAAAATTTTCATATGATTCTTATAAATCTATAAATCAACATAAAAATAATTAGGAAGATATAACAATTATCTACATTTTATTTTGGACATATAAAAATTAAAATACTCAATTAATATTATTTTTGAATATTCAAGTACATATATCACTTAACAATTAATTCACAGAATAAATACTGAACACACATATTAATTATTTAATAGCAAAAATAATTGCACGATATATCCCGGATATTACATCCTTCCCCCCTTAAAAGGATTCTGTCCTCAGAATCTCCTAAGAAAACAAATGAGGGTACTTTTCTCTCATATCACTTTCTAACTCCCAAGTTGACTCTTCAACCTTTGGGTTTTTCCATAATACTCTTACTAACTTTATCACTTTATTTCTCAATACTTTCTCTCTTTCTTCTAGAATCTCTATTGGACTCTCTACATATGATAAATCTGCCTGAAGCTCTATTGGCTCATATTCTATTACATGCCTGGAGTCTAGATTATATTTCTTGAGCATCGATATATGAAAAACATTGTGAATGTGCTCCATGTGCGGAGGTAACGCCAATTCGTAAGCTACTTTACCAATGCGCTTTAGAATTTCAAAAGGTCCGACATATCTTGGGCTTAGCTTCCCTTTCTTCCCAAACCTCGTTAGTCCTTTCCACGGTGATACTTTCAGTAATACCAAGCTTCCTTCTTCAATTTCCATGTCTTTCCTTGACTTGTCTGCATATTTCCTCTGACGATTTTGTGCGGCTATTAATCTTTTCTGAATAATTTCAACAACTTCCTTTGTCTGCTGTACCAGTTCAGGTCCAAGTATTTTGCGTTCTCCTACTTCGTCCCAATATAATGGAGATCTACATTTGCGTCCATAAAGGGCTTCATAAGGTGGCATCCCAATGCTGGCGTGATAACTGTTGTTATAAGCAAATTCTACCAGGGGTAAATGCTCGTCCCAACTTCCTTTGAAATCAATAGCACAAACACGTAGCATGTCCTCGATTGTCTAGATTGTTCTTTCACTTTGGTCGTCCGTCTGCGGGTGATAGGCCGTACTCATATTCAATTTTGTTCCCAAACATTCTTGAAAGCTTTTCCAAAATCTTGAATTAAACCTTGGATCTCGATCAGATACGATAGACACTGGAACTCCATGACGAACTACAATTTCTTTTAGGTACATATGGACTAACTTGTCGAGCGAAAATCTTTCATTTATAGGCAGAAAATGAGCTGACTTGGTAAGTCTATCCACTATAACCCAAATGGCATCATGATTAGCCCTTGTCCTTGGTAATCCAACTATGAAATCCATGGTAATATGTTCCCACTTCCATTCTGGAATCTCCAATGGCTGTAGCAATCCGCTTGGTCTCTGATGTTCTGCTTTAACTCTCTGACAGGTATAACATTTGCTAACCCATTCCGCAATTTCCCTCTTCATATTTGGCCACCAATAATTCTTCTTTAGATCTCTGTACATTTTGGTACTCCCTGGATGGAGGGAATATCTTGAACTGTGTGCCTCTTATAAAATTTCATTCTTTAACTCCGTCACTGGTGGAATCCAAACTCTTGAAGAAAACCTAAGAATACCTTGATCATCTTGTTGTGTGCATAATTCCTCACCTATCAAACTATTTATATCTTGATCCATTACCTCTTTCTGGCATTTCTTTATTTTCTCCAATAACTCTGGGTGGAAAATCATACTGTACACTTTTGCTTCCTCGGGCTTGCAAATTCTAACTTCCAATTCTAATTTCTGAAATTCTTTATATATTTCTTCAGGTACAGATAACACATTTAACCTTTCCTTCCGACTTAACGCATCTGCTACAACGTTCGCCTTCCCGGGATGATAATTAATCGAGCAATCATAATCTTTAATCAATTCTAACCATCTCCTTTGTCTCATATTAAGTTCCTTCTGGGTAAATATATATTTCAAACTTTTGTGATCCGTGAAAATCTCACACTTTTCTCCATATAAATAATGTCTCCAAATCTTCAAAGCAAAAACTATAGCTGCTAGCTCCAAGTCATGAGTAGGGTATTTCTGTTCGTGTGGTTTCAATTGCCTTGACGCATAAGCAATCACTTTATCGTGCTGCATAAGAACACATCCTAGTCCTTTATAAGAAGCATCGCTATAAATTATGAAATTCCCTTGATCGTCTGGAAGTGACAAAACAGGTGCCGTGATTAATCTTTGCTTCAATTCTTGAAAACTTTCCTCACACTTGTCGTTCCATAAAAACTTTTCATTCTTTCGTGTAAGCTTTGTTAATGATGTGGCAATCCTTGAGAAATTCTGAACAAATCGACGATAATATCCCGCCAATCCTAGGAAACTTCTTACCTCAGTGGGTGTTCTCGGTCTCTCCCAATTCGTAATTGCTTCGATCTTTGCTGGGTCCACTTTGATCCCTTCGTTACTGACTATGTGTCCTAAGAATTGAACTTCCTGTAGCCAAAACTCACACTTTGACAGTTTAGCATATAACTTCTTCTTCCTTAAAATCTCCAAAGCCGTTCTCACATGTTCCGCATGATCCTCTTTTGTCTTGGAATAGATTAAAATATCGTCTATAAACACAATAACAAACTTATCCAAATACTCTTTGAAAATTCTATTCATCAGGTCCATAAATGCTGCTGGGGCATTGGTCAATCCAAAAGACATTACTAGAAATTCATAATGTCCATACCTTGTTCTGAAAGCTGTCTTTGGTATATCTTCTGGCTTGATCTTCAGTTGATGATATCCCGATCTTAAATCAATTTTGGAGAAGTACTTGGCTCCTTTCAATTGGTCAAACAGATCATCAATTCTGGGTAACGGATACTTGTTCTTGATTGTCAGCTTGTTGAGCTCCCTATAGTCAATGCACAGTCTCATGCTTCCATCTTTCTTCTTGACAAATAATACCGGGGCTCCCCACGGGGATACGCTGGGTCTAATTACTCCTTTTTCTAACAATTCTTGCAATTGCCTTGCTAGCTCCTTCATCTCAACAGGCGCCATTCTGTACGGGGCTTTGGACACCGGTTCTGTTCCAGGTTCTAAGTCGATCGCAAATTCAATTTCTCTATCTGAAGGAAGTCCTGGTAACTCGTCAGGAAATATGTCTGGAAATTCATTCACTACTGGAATATCTTCAAGTTTTGCTGGCTCCTGACTTCTGTCGATTACATATGCTACGAAATGCTCACATCCTTGTCGTAGTAACTTCTTGGCTTGAATCATTGTTAAGAACTTCTTTACTTGTTTCTGACCTTTGAACGTTATTATTCTTTCGTCTGGCGTTTTCACCATTACTTTTTTATTTCGACAATCTATCTGAGCATCATGCTTAGATAACCAATCCATCCCTAATATCACATCAAATTCTCCTAACTTAAATGGTATCAAATTTACACGAAACTTACTACCAGAAATCTCAACCTCACAATTTTCACAAACTTGGTTCACAGTTACACGTTCTTGATTTGCTAATTCCACAGTCATTATTTCATTTAAGCATTCAAGTGGACAATTTAATTTACTAACAAAATCTTGTGAAACAAACGATCGAGTTGCTCCCGAATCTATTAACACTTTGGCACATAAAGAATTCACATTAAGCGTACCTGCCACGACATCCGTATCCTGGATAGCATCCTTTACTGACATATCAAAAACTCTAGCCCTTGGAGTCTCATTCACGGTTGGGATAGATCCCATAATCCTCAATGCATTACTGACTGGGGCTGGTGTCTTGCAATCCCTGGCCATATATCCTGGCTTTCCACATTTAAAGCATGTAAATCCCATGGCTGGAACCTTCACTGCTGGATTCCGGATAGGCTGATCCTTATTTGCTGGCTCTCTTACTGGCTGATTTCGGCACTCCCTTGAATAGTGCCCTTTCTGGTTGCATTTAAAATATACCACATTCAACTTTTTACAAACCCCTCCATGTTTCTTTCCACAAACTTGACAATCTGGAAAAGTTAATCTCAACTGATTCGGCTGATTTATATTAGCTGGACGATTGCCCTATCCTCCGTCTCCTGCATTTTGTCTTCTGAAATTAAAATTTCTCCCTGGCTGGAACTTGCCCTTCTTGAAGTTTGGAAACTTCCCTAGTTGTGACTGACCCTCACTTCCTTCAATTTTCCTTTTCTTGCTTTCCTTATCTTTCTGGAACATCTCACTCTCTGTCTCTGCGATCATAGCCTTCTGTACTACTCCTGCATAAGTCTCCAATTCAAAAATAGCTACCTTTCCCCTGATCCATGGTTTCAAACCCTGCTGGAATCTCTTAGCTTTCTTTCTATCAGTATCAACATACGACGGCACATACCTTGACAATTCCTCAAACTTCCCCTCATAATCTGTTATCGACATATTCCCTTGTTTTAACTCTAAAAACTTTAGCTCCATCTGATCTTGAACAAACTGAGGAAAATACTTTTCTAGAAACAATTCCTTGAACCTTTCCCAAGTAATAACATTCGTACCTTCCAATGTCTTCACCATCTCCCACCAATAGGTGGCTTCATTCTTCAGATAGTAACTTGCAAACTCAACCTTCTGTTCCTCCTTCACTTTCACTAAGGCAAATGCCTTCTCTATTTCCTTTAACCAAACATTTGCCTCAATTGGCTCTAAGGAACCCTTGAATTCTGGTGGGTTTATTGCCTGAAAAGTTTTGAAGGTTACCTGGGGATTGGTCTGTCTTTGTTGTTGTTGTGTCAGGTGAACTGTTTGTTGGGCCAAGATTTGAAGAATCTGGGCTACTGCTGGGTCCATAGGTCCTGGGTTCACATTAGGGTTTGTATCATCTTGATTGTTGTTATTGGTTTCTTCATTTCTGGTGTTGGTGCGGGTATTTCTTTTGGGAGGCATTTTCTGTAAAGAATCAATCAATTTATTTAGCTTTTGAATCAAATATTTGCATAAAAGAAAAGTTTTGTAAAACAGGAATATTTCTTTTTGAAAACAGTTGTAACTAAGTAAATTGCATGCTTCTTTACAGAGTATAAACAGTTATGGAAAACAGGGTACATGGTATCACAGGGTATAACTGGTGCAATAAATAAGGCAAAGTAAAACAGGTGCAATAAAATAAATGACAGTGCTGGAAAGGAAAAAGGTACTGATATATATAGATCAAAGGTTTTAGGGTAGTACAAGCGTAAAGACGCTTCGAAGGTAAAAGCAAAAAGGGTACAACAACCTACTCACTAGTCAGCATAGCTAGTCTATAAATACAACTCAAAAGTCTACTGATACACACTACACACTACTGCACATGCTACATAACCATAACAACACTTCTCAGCATCTCCATCTCTGAATCTCTGACTCATGGCAAATCTGGACCTCCTATTTCCTCAAGCTCCTCTAGAACCCACTTAGCCCATTCCACTAGGAAGTCAGGGGTGATGTCCTCATGTGTAGCCTCAGTAATCCTCACAGCAGCTGCTCTACGAAACGCCTGGAGCCTCTCTCTAAGTCGCCTCTCACCACTCCCCATCTCTCTGGTACGCATAATATGCAATAGCTCCTGGATCTGACCGTGTAGGAATCGCTGCTCCATAAGGCAAGCCTCAAACTGATGATATGGAACAGGATATGATGAGAACTGGAAAGGTACTCCTGTGACTGAATAACTAGTAAAGCCTGAATCAGCAGGTGGGGGTCCTCTGACAGGTGGCCTCACACCTGGAGGTGGAATAGCCTGCAGTGGTACGGGCTGCAACACCGGTGGAGGTAGAATAGCCAATGCTGGTGGAATAACAGGACGTGGATCCGAAGGTGGCATTCCTACTGAAGGCTCTGAATGATCAGTTGATACGGGAATAAAAGAGTCGGCCATCTCTGCTATCTGAAATCATATCGCAATATAAGAATCTCGCTCCATAACGCAAACTATACTAATACCTGATATACCGAAGCACTTAACCTCTCAACGTTCTATCATCCTATGCCTTATTTCTAATCCTAACCCTCTACCCATTCCCATTATCCTAGGCTTGTGTCAGTGACTTATAACCTGTAGCTCTGATACCAAACCTGTGGCGTCCTCCAAACCCGGGTCAGAAGTTTGGGGTCCACGCACACACCTTAATTATAACCTGCTTATAACAATAATAAAGATAATAATAATATATGCAGTGACCCTACTTATCAACCACCACGGACCGCGACAGGTTAAAGTATGCACACAAGCCAAACATACTAATATATTACAAACCGTTCATATCCCAACTATTTCAAACTCACACTGAGTATCAAACATTATTACAAACTTATACAAACTTATATTATCCCAAAAGAAGCCTACTAGCTCAGCTTTCTCAACCTGAACCCCTAGCTCTCGCGCTGGACTGGGGATCCTTGCTACCAACTGGTTCCTTCTTAACTGGAAAGAATATAAACACCATTGCACAAATGAGCTAACTAGCTCAGCAAGTCACAATGACAAAACTGAGAATAATAATCATCAGGTGACAATGATTATGATATCAAATGAACATTGAATTATAATTTAGAATTGGATATTATACTTTTACTTTAAAAACTAAGGTTAGGCTGCTGATCAGTCACGCACTAACCCCGAGCAAGGCACACAGCATTGCTCTAACTACTGGATCCAAGGCACACATTGGCCTAACTTGACCATTATATGGTCTGACCACGAATTTGGTCCACAATTTTATAAAAACAATCCAATTCTAGCATAATAACAGAATATGCAATAGTAAACAATAACCAAAATCATTAACAACAATAAATGTTTAACAATGGAAGGATTTCAATCCTTGTAAGGATCAATAAGGCAATTTAGAAGTTTGGATGCTGGGTGATGAAAGAATTGGATAACAAAGGAATCAACGTTTCAAGTTTCAAGGATTCGATCTTTCAAAGTATAAGATACCATGGGTGGGGTATATAATAGTTCATTTCAGTGTTTGGTATTTACTTTATATGTATTTGTAGAGTAGTATCGTAGATTTGTGGTTCTGGTTTGAGTATACAATAATCAATGGACTAGAAAGAATATGATTTCTGGCTCAAGAACAATAACTGAAATCAGGATTTAGGTTTCTGTGCTTCAAAGCACTTGCAATATCACAGGATTATTAAGTACTACAATATCTCGAGAAAGTTCAGAACACTTGCCTGGTATTAGCTTACTATACTGCACTCGCTTCCAATCACAACCGTTTTACTTTCCAACTACCTGTTTCCCTTTCCTACGTCTTGCCTCTTCTGCTCACATATCATAAGCATCTATCAATAATTTACTCATGGAATTCTATTCAACACATACTTCTATCTACCCTTCGTTTTACCCAAATCCGATTGACGGATTGAAAGTTATGCAAAAATCAAGTAAACACCGAATATATAGACCGATAGTCAATTAACAAGTCACATATAACACATAATACATCACGTAATCAATGATATATTATTTATAAAGAAGTCTCGGGTCATAAATAGGCTTTCTGGTATTTAAAATGATTTTTAAAACATTTTTCGGAATTAAAACGGGTCGTTGGATCAATTTCGGGTTAATAAACAGGGTTCGGTTGGCCAATTCTGGTTCCGAAACAATTTTAGAATAATTATCGAGCCTTGAAAATAATTTAGAATAATATTTTAAAGCTCGAAACTATTTTTTTAGAATTTTTAAATCATTTTTAATAATTAAATCTAATTAAATAATTAATTAAAAATCAATTAATAATTAATTAAATCAATTAATCAATTAATTTTTGAATTAATTGACTAATTAATCAATTAAAAATTAATTGAAATTAATTAACTAATTAATTCAGATTTATTTGTGAATTAAAAATAATTTTCGGAATTAAAATAATAATTTTTAGAATTTTCAGAAATTAAAAACGAATTTTTATAATAAAAATAAATAGAAAATATGATTTTTAAACATTTTATAAACAGGAATCCAAAATTTGCAAGTTCTGGAAACCTCAGGGACCAAACTTCATCGTCCCCAAAAGATAAGGTACTAAACTGCAATTTTGACAGGCTCGCCGGAAAATATTCGGGGTTGGCCGGAGAACACGTTTCCGGTACCCTCACACCACCATCTCTTCCAGATCACATCTACAGACAACCAGGAACACAACCATGCCAACAAATCATTCTAATAACCCCTGAGTTGGCCGGAATTTGGCCGTGAAGTTTGCCAGTTTCCGGCGAACTTCGGAAATATTCAAAACACAACTCCCTTCTCTACAGACCTCGTTGGTTCATGAAACTTATACGACTAGATTGCAAATTTCACAGAGAACACAACCCACTATATCACAACATCAATCTATCACAGAATAAGAAACCCCCAAATTTCAATTAAGAACATTCATACGGGTTATAAACCCTAATTTTAAAATTCGAAAATCAAACCCACTTTTGAGCATGTTATTGAACTCCAAATCAGACGTATGACATATGAAAATCATCAGGAAAACAAGCTCTACAACATGAAATCATCAAATCATACAAACAATCATCCGAACAAAAATTCATATTTTTAATAAAATAAATTCAAAAATAAATAATTTTTTTAGAAAATAAACCTTGATTTCTGCAGTGAAACCAAGCTCAGAATCTGATAGAACACTTCAAATCCTTCGTTTTGGTTACTCAAGCTTTGAAAACAGAGATCGGTAACGCCTTCGTTTTGCTGTTTGATTCTTAGAACAGTTTATGTAATTAGGGTTTTTCTCTGAAAATTATAAAATTAACTATCTGTAAATGATTTTGATACGAAATAAAATACGGTAAAAGGCTATTTATAATTATGGAAAATTTGTATCCCGTTGGATCATTCCGGATATAAAATGGTATGTTTATTTGTAAAAACTGATCCAAACGGTATCGGTTTTCGGGATAATTATCCAAATCAGTACAACTGGTACTGCGGTCTTGGTCTCAGCACCCAGTTACACGTACTACGAAGTGATAATTGGGATAGTTTAATAAAAAGCTCCCGTTTATCGAAAATACGGGTTTTATTAATTTACCGAAACGAATATTGTATCGAAAATGTTGCGCCGGGACCCGCGCAGGACAAACCGTACGCCGGATCGAAAAAGTCGAAACATGGAAAATGCTCGGAATATTACAATTAGGTTAGGAAGGAGTTCTCGGAAGAGTTTCGGGTTCCAGAAACGTAACAACGACTGACGTCGGTTGGTTCCCGTTTTATAAAAATAGATTTTAAATTCCCGGAAAAAGATTTTAAAATTTTCATATGATTCTTATAAATCTATAAATCAACATAAAAATAATTAGGAAGATATAACAATTATCTACATTTTATTTTGGACATATAAAAATTAAAATACTCAATTAATATTATTTTTGAATATTCAAGTACATATATCACTTAACAATTAATTCACAGAATAAATACTGAACACACATATTAATTATTTAATAGCAAAAATAATTGCACGATATATCCCGGATATTACAACAAAGGAAAAGGAGATGATTTGCTCAGGCTAGAGGAGCACCCTTGGAAATACTGTAAATCTTCAATTTCATCCTAGTACATACACTTTTGCAGCACTTTTGAATTTCTACTTAGTTTCAACTCATATATTTGTTAAGTGTTTTGTTATCATCAAGTTAACCCTGAATTTATGCCTACAATTCTTATAGACATAAATAGGGGGAGATTGTTAGGATATATATGCATTAGTTTGATGATATGATAAACAAAACACTTAAGTAGAAATCTAGTGTTCGTAGCCTCAACGGATAAGACCACCTTGGTTATCCGTTGATGGTGTAGCTTTACTTAGAAATAAGTCTAGTTTTGTAGCACATTTCAGTCTCTGTATTTATGTTATAATTCTTAGAAGTTGTGGGAAATTATAAGTCATGTTGACTACTAGAGGATATGCAAATAGGAGGGCTAATTGTATATATTTCATGCCTTGTAATTTTGTATAAATGAAGTGGTATCAACTGATAACTTAAAGGCCTTCAACGGATGAGAAATAAAGCTTCAACGGATGTCTCTAAAGCTTCAACGGATAACATCCTTCAACGGATGAGTACATCAACGGATAAAGATTCAACTGTTAAAGCATCAACGGATAAAGCCATCAACGGATGAAAGCTTCAACGGATGCTCAGTCGCATAGCAGTTGATAGTGACAGTTAACAAAGCAGACAGAGGCACATGGGTTGACAGAGACAACTGGAATGCGGTAGCCTATTTGAGGAACATCAGAAAAAGCAGTCGTTTTCACTCTGGTACAAAAAGGAAAGTCAATAGATAATCCTATATTGTACTGGATAAAAATGGAGTAGAAACAAGTGGATAACTATTTTACTATTGTACTTTATCTTTGTCTTCACTTGTAAAACTTGGTGATATATAAACCAAGTTGTAGCTAGTAATTAGGTGTGAATTTTCCAGAGCTGTTTAGAAAAACCTTGAGAGAAAATCATCTAGTTTGTATTAGGAGGCAGCTGTGATCAATTCTTTGAATCACAGAATTTCTGAAATACCATCTCTGATGGAACAACAAATCCTCCAAAAAAGTTTTTAAGGTCTTTGTGTTATTTACATTTGTGTTTCTGAATTTACATATGTCTGCACCTGCTTAAAGCAATTCACACACATTTGTATTGCATTCACTTAGCCTTGAAACTACTCAAAACTTGAAAAAGTTTTGAGATTTACATTCAACCCCCCTTCTGTAAATCTCATTGTTAGTTCTTTATAAATAACAAGCAAGCTCCCAATTCGCTAGCGGTTAGGAAACATTCCGCAGTTTTCTGGAAGCGTTGATGCCGCTGTAGTTGAGGTAGGGATTACCAATAGGCTAGGCTTTCAACTTTTGATACACCAGACTTATGTATCTATATGAATTGTAATAATGGCAAAGAAATGTAAATTATTCAGGAACCCTTTTGAGGTATAATGACTTGTGTTATTTTGGTATTCATCTCTGAGACTATAACTGGTGATGTGTGTGTTTATTGTGGGGTCACAGTATGCCGTAGTTGGTTGATTATTAAGATTGGGTGTTATTAAGGGAAATGGAACTCGTGACAACCCGGATCCCCGACCCCCAGATTTGGGGGTGTTACAGAAATGGTATCAGAGCTAAGCGTTATAAACCTCAGAGATGATGTGTCGTTAAGATAAGAAGTTCACTAAGATAATAAGAACTCTTTCCAAGTTCATAGTCAGACTACCTAACGTAGTAGTGACAGTTAAAACCCTAATGGGAACCTTTATAAATATCATGATTAAAGCGTAGTTCGTTATCGTATATGGTAGCGGGACTCCGAACCCTGAGGTTGAGGAGCAACAGCGCGATGATGTTTTATTACTTATTGGAGATCAGATTGTGGATCCGATAGAGCGCCCTAACGCGGGACCGGATGATGTTCATATTGAGGATGTAGCGGTTGAGGATGTTGTCCTAGAAGGGATTGTTGCTGAGGATGATCCCGTGGAGGATCCTGACAGGAATGAATAAAGGACCACTGAGGAATTGATGACCATGGTCAGGGCGACTACCAGAGGTAGGATTGGCCGGTTACTACCGGAGGTTCGTTTAAGTTTGTAAAGATAGTAGCCCCTTTAACGCGGCCTACTCACAAGACTGAGAAGTTCAAAGAGACATAGAAATGCGAGAATAGCTTTCAAGTACTGAAGCAAAGGTTAGTGACGGCCCCTATATTGGCGTTGATGGATGGAAAAGGGATTTTGTGATTTGTAGTGACGCTTCGCATAAGGAATTAGGGTGCTTCTTATACAGCACAACAAGGTAATCGCATATGCGTCAAGATAATTAAGGGAATATAAAATTCGATATCCCCGCCCATGAGCTTGGGCTCGTGGCAATAGTTTTGCCCTAAAGATTAAAGGCACTACTTGTATGGAGAGAATTGCGAGATTTACACAAGCCATAAGTGCTCTAGTGCATTTTCACGCAAAAAGAGCTCAACATGCGCCAGAGGAGGTGGTTAAAGCTAATCAAGGATTACGATTATGAGATTCTTTATCATCCAGGGAAAGCCAATATGGTGGCTAACGCCCTTAGTAGAAAGGAGAGACTCAAGATGATAATGTCTTCGGGAGAGTAGATAAGAGATTTCGAGAAAATGGAAATAGAAGTGAAGGTAACCGGAGCCGGTACTGAAAAGCTGTTTGAGATTGTAATGCAGCCCGAATTATGGAAAAAGATCATATTGTGCCAAGAAAAATTGATGAATGAAGGCAGATAGCCAATGACTGGAGAAGGGATTAATACCGAGAAAGATGATAAGGAAATAATGAGGTATTCCGGCAGAATTTGGGTTCCAAATGTTCAAGAGTTTAAACATGAGATCTTAGATGAAATCCATAGTTCGAGGAATAAGATTTAGGGCAAACCCTGTATGTGATAGTCAGGGAGGTCGCCATCAAGAAAGAAGGAAACCATAACATAATGAGATGGAAAACAAGGATTTTAACGTATAAGATAACCCCGATTATGGGAGAAGGATGAAACATTTCATACTGAGAAAACAGAAATCGAGCAAGATAAGGAAAACCAAGAAGGTACTCCTATGGGGCAATTTATGGACCTGCCTAAACAAAACTTATACTTTTACCCCCAACCACCACCTTGAGGAAACAATGTGGTGTGAAATTCTTTCAGGACATTTAAGTCGCTAAGCTCTCAGAGTTTCAAGGAACAAGTTGACCCAATCGAGGCAAGAGCCTGGCTAAAGGAAATAGAGGAATAATTTGAGATTTTAAATGATTGACGAAGCACAAAAGACTGTTTTGCCACTTACCTTCCTAAGAGAGAGACCACCCACTGGTGAAAGGCCAAGAAAGGCACAGCGCCAGAGGTTATAATAAACTGATTAAAGTTCGGTCAATTGTTTTCGAGAAAGTACTTCCCAAGGTTATGGAGATAGTATAAAAGCTTTAGAGCCAAAACAAAGGCGGACGAGTATGATGAATTATGAATCTAAGTTTTAAAAGTTGTCAAGATTCGTTCGGAGGACACGAATCCCAGAACGATGTGATGTTTGAAGTTAATGATTAGTGGGTTCATGAAATGATTGTAATAGAAAGGAAAATAAAAAGAAACTGAAGTGGAAAGGAATATAAAGGCAATAGAGTTTGAGGAATGATAAGTGAGTTGGGTATGAGGAAACCCTAAAGACTCGTAGCTATAGAAATAGAAAAGTATGAAATCGTCAGGGTGAGGGTGATTCACCATGAGTTAAAGTTGATGGTTGTAGGCATAAAAGATACATATATTTTATCCCCTTTAAGTTGGGAAGATTCGAGGAAACCTTGAGATAGTTCGAAGGATAAATAATGAGACGCGAATAGAATGAGGAGACAAGAAAGTAAGAAATTAGGAAATTGGATGAAGGAAGTGACCTTCAAGAATGTCAAGTGTAAGTAACGCATGAGAATTGATACCCAAAAAGGGGGACGCCAGGTATAAAAGATATCCCAACATTGAGATGACTGTTGAGATAAACAACAAAAATAAATGAGGATTTAGTAAAAAGAAGTTCACGTTGAACACAACCAATATCTTCTAGAACATCCATGTTATCATTACTGAATCAGACCAGAAAAGCGGATAACCGTTGTTATCTTTTGGAGGCCATATTGATTGACCTCATTTTGAATACATATGTTATTGTGAAATTAGGCATATACTATCGAGGTGGGAATCATTGAATAAGATACCCTTATCAGGGATATATGACTTGATTTATCCATGGAAAGATGCAAGTACCTTTTTAAAGGTGCAATTAAGGATAGAACCTTGATAACTTGAGATGAACCCTGGGGGAATGCATAAAGGTTGGCATTTCACCCTTAATAAGGACATTATGAATTTGGGTAATACGGAATGAATGATTAAGGTAATAACAACCTTTAAAGATCAGTGGAGAATTTTTTTCAGAAGTATATAGACAATGGTTCTAGTATTAGTAAATGGTATTTTGATATGCCCTGTATCTAGGGAATACAAGAGGAACGATTCAAGGATAACCTTAGAGGTTTTACAAGGAGAAGAGTAATAATCAAAGTTCTGAAGAATGGAAATTTTAATAAAGGAAATTGACGTAATTGTAATAATGCCAGGTGGGCACGTGTTAAACCATAAGAAGTATAGATTGAACCAATGGAGGTCAGAATTGTTAAAGCAAGAAGGACCCAAGATAAAAGACTTCCTAAGTATGATCGAGAATCAGTCGTGACAATGTTTACATCTAAAGACTAAGGTAATGACTTATGGAAAAATGATGAAATTTTTTCCTCACCAGGACTTAAGAAAAGCATTTTCACACAAGCAGTGATTTGAAATGAGGTAGAAAATTTATTTGGAGGTGGTTAAAATGACATTGATTGTAAGGAAATTTTACTATCAGGAAAGGCCAAAGAGGTGGCCGACACTTTAAGTGTAAGAGGACAATTATAGGCGCTCGTGCCAGAAGAATACATTAATGATGGTTAAAGCCGTGAAAGTTGTATTATGGTATGAAAGATTGACATTCCTTCTGATGGTTGTGTAATACTCAACCATAATAGTAGGATGGGGAGATTTAATTCATGTTATTGCTGTGAGCGGGCTAAATATTTTAGAAGTTCCTATCTTGAGATAAGCCAGGACCATGTTATGAGAGGACTAAATGAACCCTTGAGTTTCCAGTCTCTTATTAAGGACATATGATTACTATTGGTAATAACCTGCTATTGTTGCTTTGAATGAGACTCTTCTGCAATTTTATCTGCTTCATGTCATATATACATCAAGTTCAGGAGATGTCCTTCATGGATCACAAACGATGATATGATACCTACTTAGAAGATTTTGATGCGGTAAGTATGGACTCTGTATGATTAGCTTTTAAGATTTCGAGGAAAACGAATAACTACAGTAGGTCAACGGTGGACCATAGTAATGCAGCGGTGATTCTGCGAGTAATGAGCCGATTACTTACAACCGTGAGAGTTGTATTGTAATGGATGTTGAGATTGAGTACCACTAATTGAGTCGTGGTGATATATAAGTCATCATTGATAGACTATTTAAATCGATTATTTACCTATTAAATATTTATTCCTTCTTATTAATAGAGAGTCGTATTACTATACGAGGAAGGTTGCAGTGCAAGCGTAGTATTCTAGTAACGATGATGTCTAGAATGAAATCCCAGATTGATTTTCGTTGTCAAGGGAGTTTCAACGGTGATTTTTTTAAGCTCGAGCAAGAGCCTGGGTCCATAGAATGATGTACGGAATAGCAAAAATATTTAGGCATGTGAAATGCGATGCTATAATACTTGATGTTGATATATATATGTATATGTTTTGTTCTCCTATGACAAACCTCTATAGTTCAGAGGTAGATTCCAAGCCAGATATTTTGTGGCAGTATTTTTTTTCTCATATATACAATTCTCTTCAATTCGTTCTTTTCTCTTCTTTTTATTTCATGTAAGCTGAGAAGAACAATCCTTCCAAAAGGGGAGGTATTGCCGAATGACTATCTATCTGTGTGATAGAAGCCTAGTAGGATACCACATGTTGTTTAATTGCTTGTCAAGTACTAAAGGCTAGCCACCTTCTGTACTAATTATGCGATATAACAAGTGTTCATGATCATAGTGATCTCTCAATAAATTCTTTTACTTCTATATGAAGGACCAAGCTTTCAAAGATGGAAGCAGCTAGAGATGAAGTGGTATTAGTACGGTGGTATTCCGAATCTAACGTGTTCGTAATACTAAGGTTAACGCGGTTATTGAAAGGTTAGAGAACGCTAACGAGCAGAAGTGTAACCAGTATAATATTAGGTACGGAAGATAGTAACTAATACGAACTAGAAAAGAGTGGGTATGGAGAAGCAAAATCTATAATTCTAGAAGTGATGATGAGAGTCTGTGCATTAGACTTGAAAGAATTTGGAATGATCACTTAACGCGATTTGAGTTTTCTCACGACAATAGATCATATGTCATTATCAAGATGTCGCCTTATGAGATCCTTGAGGGAAGACAATGTCGATCTCCCTTATGTTAGGATGAAGTTGTAGAGCGCAAGATGCTCGGACCAGTAGTAGTCCAAAGGACCAGGGATATAATAGATCTAGTCAGAGGACGGCTGGTAGTAGCCCAAGATAGACATAAGAAGTGTGTTGATTTGACCCGAAAGGACAAAGAGTAGGAAGTAGGGGACCTAGTACAGTTATAGGTATTCCCTTGGAAAGGATGGATGAGGTTCGGAAAGAAAGGAAAGCTAAACCCACGAATTGTTGGACCCTTTGAGTTATTAAGACGTATTGGGAAGTTAGCACATGAGCTAGCCCTACCCCTGAACCTGTAGCAAGTTCATAACGTGTTCACGTATCAATGTTATGGAAGTGTAATCCGGATGCTAGATAAATAGGGGCATATGAGTGCATAGAAATGCAACCAGACGTAACCTATATGGAGTAACCGGGAAGGGTTATAGATCGAAAAGGAACAAGTGCTTAGGAGAAGGGTTATCAAACTAAGCAGAGTTTCGTGGTAGAACCACAATATGGGAAAATTTACTTGAGAGCTAGAAAGTGCAATGCTAAGAGAGCATCCCTATTCATTTTCTATCTGATTCCGGGACGGAATCCTTTTAAGGAGGGGAGACTGTAATAACCCCAATTTTTGGAATTTTTGAAACACTGATGAATAGTAACTTTTGTTGATGATGCTGATTAAGGAAAATTATCAGACCACACTATATATGAGTACTGTTATGGAAATTCTAAGATCGTATTAGTATTCCATGAAGTAAATAAGTGTATGTAAAGATCGTCAGAATCCAAATTCGAACACTTTGATTTTTCCCGAAAATCCACCAGATACCGAAAGAACTAAGTATAAGGTAACATGATTAAAAGGATTTAAATTCAAGGATTATAAGAGAGGATCATAAAAGGAATATAAAATATTGAGAAGGTTTAGGGGAAACCCAAGTAATAAGATCCCGGGTATGATCCCTCAAACGATAAATGAGAACGAAAGTTAAGCGAACCGTATAATAGATAAGCGGTCATTAGCCAAGTAAATAGGGGTTAATCAAAGAGTTTAGTGGATGATGATGTCATCACACTACAAGGAGAAGACATGTGGCAAGTGGATGACATAAGCAGGGTGATGTAAGCTTGACAAAGTGGGAAGGATTGGTTGGTTGATTGTGAGCCACATATTTTTCACCATGGTAGAAACTAATTAACAACAAAAGTATATCAACCAAGCCAAAACAAATCAAAACACAAAACACAAGTTGACTTTTCATTTGGAAGAGAGAAGCTCTCGGCTTCTTCATTTCTTCACGGAGAAGAAAATCAAAATCCAAGATCCAAGCATTGTTAAATTGTGAGGTAATTATCTAAGGTTCCTTATACATATATATAGCTATCCTATGAATCTAAGCTTCCATTTCCTTCACAATCTCTTCCAATAAATCATGGAAGAAGAGGGTGAATAGTGTTTTCAAGAACTTGAAACTTTTGATCTTGTGTTTTTGTTTAGATATAGCTTTTGTAAGGATTTTCCAAGGTTGTTTCAAGCTCCTTAGTTACTCCTACTCATAAGGAAGGTATAATCTCTTACCCTAGCCTTATTATTGAATGTTAAGAGCTTGATATGATTAGTATAGTCCATGGAAAGTATGATTCTTGTATACTTAGAGTGTGGGTGGATTTGTAATGAGTTTGAGTTGTAAATCTTGGATTATTGGTTAATGAACTTAAGTATAGCTTTTAGTTCATGCTTGGGGGTAGTATAAATTGAAAACTCTTGAGATGTTGGGACTTATGTAGTGAGTGATGGATGGATTTTGGTTGTAATGTTGGTTGTAAGTTGGTTTGTGATTGATTTGGAGTAGTATAAACTTTGGTAATCGCGTAAACATAACCGTCGTAATGCCCGATTTACCTTAGACTGTTTTTGTTCTTAACTTCAGGACCCGTGAACTCACTGTTAGATTCTGACCATTGCCATTTTTAGATAGTTCATGTTACGAGCTTCGTTTTGATATGTGGTTCGCTTGAATCCGATGTACGGTTTAGGAGAAACGACCATTTTAAGTAACGGCATTTCGCGAACGAACCATTACCCCTCGCCTTACTTTGAAACCTTGGTTAAGGCCCTTAAATGACTAATTGGAGTATGAAACAATTATGTAAAGTGTATTAAGCAGTTGGTAGAGTACTCGCGAAAGAATTGTCTTAAAATTCTTAATGGTTAATTTATTAAAAATGGTGGAGCCGAGGGTACTCGAACGACTTATGTGATTCATTAAGCATAGAATTGATCATAAGCGAACGTTAGGGTTCAATTGGTTAAAGTCTAGTTACTTAAGCGACCGGGGTTTAATTCCGACTTATGTTGTTGTTCATAGGTTATTGGACCCACTCTAAGCTTAAGTCTACCCCGGAACACTCAGGCAAGTTTTCTACCCGTATATTGTTGTTGTGATGTATATATGTATATGCATTATCTTGTGATAAGTGCATGATTGTTATTAGCAAATCTTGCGATATATTGGAGCATGCTGATATGATATATATGCATGCCTGTTTTGTAATCTTGATATCTAATTGATGATTCAAATGCTTATAAGTTGCATAATACCTATGCTAGAGATAAGCAGTAGTTGCGTATACCCTTAGTATAGGGGACCCAAAGGTGAACATTTTCTAAACCGGGAGTCGATGTTCCCGAGTATATTATATATATATATATATATATATATATATAGTTATAGTTTTCAAAACTATTAATCGGATAAGGTTTATTCGATAACTTTATTTTATTTAATGAATATTATTTTGAATATTCATTTGAGGGTGTATGACTCCGTTTATTTTATTTAATGAATATTATTTTGAATATTCATTCGAGGAATTATGACTCCGCTTATTTATTAAATAATATTCTTTATTTTATTAAAGAATAATGTTTCGATAATCAAACTTATTTTCGATTATTCAAATAAAGATCGTACTTTCGTATAAGTATATCTTTGGTTATTTATTATTCATTTCAAGTATGAGTTTTAAAACTTCTACTTCAATTATTGTTGTAAAGATTATCCTTATATGAATATTATTTAAATAATAATATTCAGATATTCTCCAACATATCGGGACTGATTATTTTATTAAATCAGCATTACTCCAAACATTCTTAAAATTGTTTTCGAATCTTCAAAATGATTTTAAAAGTTAGAGCGGATCCCAAAACTCGTTTTCAAATTTAAGATCTTCCTTTCGAAGGGGATTTAAATACTCACTCAAAAATCTGAGGAATCCGGCTCCGTGATGTATTTTTATATTCGCAACAAGGTTGCTGTTTTGATAAAAGAGTTTTTGATTACTTACCCAACACTCGAGAAGTAAAATTCTTGGAATAATTTAATCCATTAACAGGCATCGCCTGGGAAATATCGGTGAGTTTTCCTTTCCAACTAGATACGACTTCTTGGTGGAGCCGTATCAACAAGTTTCTACTTGGGGAAAGGGGGGACGAGCTTTACGTTTCAGAGTCATGGGTTTCATCTGAACTAGGAGTGGCGTAAGTGGTCGAGTGGCGCCGGCCCAGCCTTATTTATTGGCCCAAATTGCCCGGAAGTTCCACTAAGACGGTTCTTTCCTTAGGAGTCCAGTGTTCGGTTGACAAGTAAATCTGACGGTTTTCCTCTACATGTAGAAAATGGTGGGGTTGCACTACTGCGACTGATCATCGTGAGTGGTCTTCCTGGCGCGGCAAACTCCCGTAATGAGTTCATCATCCAGTTGGATATTTCTACAACACTACCCAGAGCACTTCGATAGAAAGGCTACGGCTGGGCGATTGTTGAGTGTTGGCAGGGTCGAGTTTTCAAAAATGATGTTTTCATAAAATGAAGTATCTCATAACTTCCTTTCATTTTGATGATATTTCAAAGATTGATTATGTACAAGTTTTATCTTGTAGCTTCATCTATGGGATGAACTAATTATAACTTGAACGATGGTAGTTCAAGTAGTATTCGGAAAAGATATAAGTATATTGGAGTATCTTATAACTTCATCTTTTAAACTTATATCTAGTAAATGATTATCTTATTCATGACAAAGATTTTTCAGAAAAACGTTGAGACAAGGTTAGATACATGACATCACCTTGCAATGATATTTTTATACAGTTATAAATTGGAACTCTATGTACATTATGCATGGAAGAGGATTTTCAAGATTTTGAAAAGTATATATGCATATATACTGAATATTTTGTGACTTGGTTGCGTTAAGATATCAACTTGGTTCATTTCTTCTTAACCAAGACTTTCATGAGTACTGTGAGAATGCTCATATATTGTTAATCATTATACATATTATTTTGGTGGGCTTGTTGCTCACCCTTGCTTTCTTCTTTCATCACACAACAACAGATAGAAAAGATGAACAGGACCAAGCTCCCAATTCGCAAGCGGTTCGGAAACGTTCTGCAGTTTTCTGGAAGCGTTGATGCCGCTGTAGCTGAGGTAGGGATTAACAATAGGCTAGGCTTTCAACTTTTGATGCACCAGACTTATGTATCTATATGAATTGTAATAATGGGAAAGAAATGTAAATTATTCAGGAACCCTTTTGAGGTATAATGACTTGTGTTATTTTGGTATTCATCTCTGAGACTATAACTGGTGATGTGTGTGTTTATTGTGGGGTCACAGTACGCCGTAGTTGGTTGATTATTAAGATTGGGTGTTATTAAGGGAAATGGAACTCGTGACAACCCGGATCCCCGACCCCAGATTTGGGGGTGTTACAAGTGCCATTGATAATGTCATGTCAAATAGGGTAATAAACTGCAAGACTGCAAAAGAGATATGGGATGCCTTGGAGACAAGATGCCAGGGAACTGATTCGATTAAGAAGAACAGGAAGACTATACTCACTCAAGAGTATGAACACTTTGACTCAAAGCCTAATGAGTCATTGACTGATTTATATGACAGATTTGTCAAACTCTTGAATGATTTGTCACTAGTCGATAAGGAGTATGATCTTGAAGATTCAAACCTTAAATTCCTGTTAGCTCTTCCTGAAAGTTGGGATTTGAAGGCCACAATTATAAGAGACAACTATAATCTTGAAGAAATGACTCTTGATGAAATTTATGGGATGCTCAAGACTCATGAACTTGAGATGGAACAAAGAAGCAAGAGGAAATGAGGAAAGTTAAGAACAGTTGCTCTTAAGGCTGAGGAAGAATCCCCCAAAGAAGCTGCCTCAAGGAAAGGCAAGGGAAAAGTATTTATCACAAAGTCTGATACTGAGTCATCAAGTTCTGATAGTGATGATGACTCAGAAACTGAAAGCTTGCCTGAGATGGATGCTGATGAAGAGATGATGAAGCTGTGTGCTCTTATGGTGAAAGGAATCACAAAGATTGCATACAGGAAATTCAGGAGAGGAAAGAAGTTTTCCAGGAAAGGTGCAAGTTCTGATAAGAAAGGTTTCAGAAAATCTGAAGGCAAAGGAGGAAAGTCTGACAGAGGAGATTACTCAAATAATAAATGCTACAATTGTGGTGAGAAAGGACACATATCTCCTGATTGCAAGAAAGGAAAAAGTGACAGAGGCAAGGCACTGGTCACAAAGAAGGAAAGCTGGACAGACACTTCAGATTCTGAAGATGAGGTGAACTATGCCTTGATGGTAAATGCTGATAGCAGTTCTGACACTGCTGACTTAAAGGTACCTCAAACAACTTATGTCTTTCATACTGATGATATTACTGAGTTGAGAAGATATCTTAAAACCATGTTTATTAGTTATAGAGATCAAACTTTAACATGTGAAAGATTAACTTCTAAAAACTTGGATTTTAAGAAAAGGAGTTAGTCATGTTCCATCAAACTCAGAAAGATAGAGATGATGCCTTTTATGTTAGGGATGAAGTGCTAAAAATGAATGAATCTCTAAAAACTGAGTTAGAAAATGAAAGAGAGATTATCAGGACTTGGACTAACTCTGGCAGAACAACTCAGAATTTGTTAAGTAGTGGAAACTGGAAAGAGGGCTTAGGTTATGGAGATGAAAAGGAAACTGTAGAAATTGAGCCTATAGTTGTTAAACAAAAGCCCAAGGTAAAACTGTTAAGTTTGTACCTGTAAAGTCTGATAATGATAAATCAGAAGTTAAAAAGGAATTAACTTCTGACAAACTAAAACAGGTTAAGCCAACTGAAGTTAACATAGGCTTAATGACTAAGAAGCAGCTTAAGTATAAGCTGAAAGATGTTAAGAATGTAAACAAGGTACAGTCACCTAGGAAAAATAGGAATGGGAAGGAAGGTGTGAATAAAAGCAACAATTATAAGCCTGTTCCTAATGCTCCTAGAAAAACATGTCATAACTGTGGAAGTTCTAACCATCTGGCTTCTTTTTGCAGGAAGAATAAGAACTTAAACTCATTACCTTCAAAATCAGGAGTTAAGAGTCAGTATGTTAGATATAGGCCACAAATCCTTATTTTCATTGTGGTAGTTTATGGCATTCCATTTATACTTGTAAGGAATATCATAGTTTGTATTATGATTATTATCAATTAAAACCTTCTTTAAAGAAAGTTAGCATTGTTCCTTCTAGTATAAGTTCTGATGCAAAGTCTGATAGTGTAAATGCTGATAAGAAAAATGTTAACATAAACTCCGATGATATATCCGCTGCAAATATTAACAAACTTAATAAGGCCAAAGGATCCAAGCAAGTCTGGGTCCTTAAAACTAATCATTAGTGGTCTTTGTGATGGCAGGGCAACAGGAAAAATATCTTAGTTCTGGACAGTGGATGTTCAGGACATATGACTGGAAATAAAGCCCTGCTATCAGACTTTGTGGAGAAAGCTGGCCCAAGTGTTTCTTATGGAGATGACAACATGGGAAAAACTTTGGGATATGGCAATATCAATCTTGGGAATGTCATCATTGAAAAAGTAGCTCTGGTCTCAGGACTTAAACACAATCTGCTGAGTGTGAGTCAAATCTGTGACAGAGGTTATCATGTGGATTTCTTTGAAGAACACTGTGAAGTTGTAAGCATAACTACAGGCAAAGTTGTTCTGCAAGGATACAGGCATGGTAACATTTATGAAGCCAAGCTTTCAACAAATTCTGATGGTTCTGCAATCTGTCTGTTAAGCAGAGCATCAATTGAAGAAAGCTGGGATTGGCACAAGAAACTCTCTCATTTAAATTTCAACAATATAAATGAATTAGTCAAGAAAGATCTTGTGAGAGGACTTCCAAAATCAGTATTTGCTCCTGATGGCCTTTGTGATTCATGTCAGAAGGCTAAATGTAAGGCATATGTCATAGCCTATTTGTTTATTCGAGGATTCAACTCAACTCAAATAAGAATGTAACAAGTAAATAGTGGATCTATCGTCAAAGAGATCTCACAAAGTAATATCTGTCAAAGGATTCAGAAACAACGTTCATCTACAGACTTGAGGAATTACTTCACTGGAAGAAGCTCAAGAAATTGATCAAGCCTCGGTGATATAAATCAAGATTGTGGATTTAATCAAGTGACAGAGATCTTGTTAGGGTATCAAAGAATTACAGGGATTTAATCTGAAGAAAATCAAGTGATCAAAGTCAAGACATGAAGAAACGTCATGGAAGTTAGTCACTCATGAACCAGACAGTACATCGAGTGTCAACATTGAAGTGGTGGAATTGATTCATAATTTACAGTGATTTTCAGAAGATTTCAGAAGAATGGTTGTTGTTCAAGAGTAGTATAATTCTCTATTAATTAATTAAGTCGTATAATTTAATTAAGAAAATAAATTAAATCTATAAAGATTAATTTATTGATTAATTGAATTAATTGATTAATTAATTCTGAATTAATATTAAGAATTTTTAGAATTATAATTGAATTAAAATCAGTTTTAATTCAGTATGACTATTGAAATTAAACTGGCATGACAATCTGGATTGTCATACCGATTGTCATGCCAGGCCATTTGAGATAGTCATACCGAAAGTTCTGCTGGAAGAAGGATTATCTTGCCAGTTCAGTTTGATTTTCTTGCTAGTTCATTCAATAGTCTCTTTGATTGTCATGGTAGTACAACAGATTGTCTCACCGAAAGTTCTACCAGCTATGGGATTGTCATTCCAGTTCAAGTGGATTTTGTTGATTGGATTATAAAGACAGAAGTAGCAGATTCATTTAATAATTCTCAACCAACCAAGAACAAAAGAAGCAGACGCCCAAAAACATTCCATCTTCTCTGTTAATTCAAGATCAACAATTTCTAGTAATTAAAGTTAAATCCAAACCACTAGAAATCATTATCTTGTTCTTGTGTAACTATCTAGCGGATCAAAATCCCTAGAACTTAATCTCAAATTGCTTTTCGCATTTGATCTTTTTATTGCAAAATAGAAAAAGTTCTTGTCGAATTTATTTTAGATTTGTGATAATTAATTTGAGATTAATTCCTTGTAATCGATACCGTTGTTGTAACACCTTTCAAGTTTAATAATATTTTTATTAACTTGAATTTTGTTTCACTTTTATTCCGCATTATATTCGATTAAACGGTATTATTTATATTCAATCCCCCTTCCACAAACATATTGGGACCTAACACTAAACAATGGAAATCTTCATTCAAGAGTAAGACTGAATCATCAATTCTTGAGCCTTATCATCTACTACATGTTGATCTATTTGGTCCAGTGAATGTCATGTCCATTGCAAAGAAGAAATATGTTATGGTCATAGTGGATGAGTTCACCAGATACACATGGGTGTATTTCTTGCACACAAAAAGTGAGACTGCATCTATTTTGATTGATCATGTCAAACAACTGGATAAATTGGTCAAAGACTATGTGAAAATCATAAGAAGTGATAATGGCACTGAGTTCAAGAATTTGATCATGGAAGAGTTTTGCAAAGACCATGGAATAAAACAGGAATTTTCTGCTCCTGGAACTCCACAGCAAAATGGAGTTGTTGAAAGAAAGAATAGAACTCTTATTGAAGCTGCACGAACTATGCTTGATGAAGCAAAGCTACCAACCTATTTCTGGGCTGAAGCTGTGCAGACTGCTTGTTTTACTCAGAATGCAACACTCATTAACAAGCATGGAAAGACACCATATGAGATGGTGAAGAAAAAGAAGCCAAATCTGAAGTACTTTCATGTATTTGGATGCAAGTGTTTTGTTCTTAAGACTCATCCTGAACAGCTATCCAAATTTGATCTAAAAGCTGATGAAGGAATTTTTGTTGGATATCCACTTTCCACAAAAGCCTTCAAAGTCTATAATTTAAGAACAAGAGTTGTCATGGAATCTATCAATGTCTCTTTTGATGATAAGAAGATTACTGGACTTGAAGATTTCAATGATCATGAACAGCTGAGATTTGAGAATGAACTTTTAAGTTCTGATTCTGATAGTCTAAAATCCTGATACTGCAAACTCTGATGGATTAAACTCTGATGTTATTGAAACTGTGGTGACTACACCAAAGGAAGATGCACTTGTGCAGGGGGGCATATTGAAGATGTAACCACATCTCAAGAAGCAACAGAACCCAGAACAGGCTCTTCAAGTTCTGATTCATCAAGTTCTGATGAGCCAAGTTCTGATAATTCTGGGAACTTAAATTCTGAAGAATCCAACTCAGAGAGCATAATTTCAGGGGGAGCATCAGAAAATGTTGATGGAGACAGCATGAATTATGGGGGAGCATCCAGTTCTAGAGAAAACCTTCCATCTGCAAGGAAGTGGACTAAAGCACATACACCTGACTTAATTATTGGAAATCCTGATGCAGGTGTCAGAACTAGAACAGCTACATCAAATGAATGTCTTTGTCACTCTTTTCTCTCTCAGACTGAACCAAAGATAGTTGAAGAAGCTCTTCAAGATGCTGATTGGGTGCAAGCAATGCAGGAAGAGTTAAATGAATTTGAAAGAAATAAAGTCTGGACCCTAGTACCAAGACCAAAAAATAGATCAGTTGTTGGTACAAAATGGGTGTTCAGAAACAAAACTGACAGTGATGGCATAATTACAAGGAATAAAGCAAGGCTGGTTGCAAAAGGCTACTCTCAACATGAGGGAATTGACTATGATGAAACATTTGCACCAGTTGCAAGATTGGAAGCCATAAGAATCTTTTTGGCTTATGCTGCTCACAAAAAGTTTAAAGTTTTTCAAATGGATGTGAAAAGTGCTTTTCTCAATGGAGAATTGGAGGAAGAGGTTTATGTTGAACAACCTCCAGGCTTTGTAGATCCTAAATTTCCAAATCATGTCTATAGGCTTGACAAAACACTTTATGGCCTTAAAGCAAGCTCCAGAGCATGGTATGAGACATTAGCCAAGTTTCTTCTGGAAAGTGGATTTACCAGAGGAACTATTGACAAAACATTATTCTATCTCAACCATGGAAAGGACTTACTTTTGGTACAAATATATGTTGATGATATCATTTTTGGTTCTACAAATGATAAACTTTGTAAGAAGTTTGCCAAGATGATGCAGTCAAGATATCAAATGAGTATGATGGGAGAACTTAGCTATTTTCTGGGCCTTCAAGTCAAGCAGAATGATGAAGGAACTTTTATCTGTCAATCTAAGTACACCAGAAATTTGGAATGCAAGACTGCACAAGTGCATCCACTCCCATGGCCACTGCAACAAAATTGGAAAAGGATACTGGTAAATCAGTAGATATTACTGATTACAGAGGTATGATTGGCTCATTACTCTATCTTACTGCAAGTAGACCTGATATCATGTATGCTACATGTCTCTGTGCAAGATTTCAAGCAGATCCAAGAGAACCTCATTTAACAGCTGTCAAAAGAATCTTCAAGTATCTTAAGGGAACAGCTGATCTGGGATTGTGGTATCCTAGAGAATCAGACTTTAAACTGATAGGTTACTCAGATGCAGATTTTGCAGGATGCAAAATAGACAGGAAAAGCACAAGTGGAAGCTACCAATTTCTTGGAGGCAGACTAGTTTCTTGGTTTACCAAGAAACAAAAGTCAATTTCCACATCAACTGTAGAGGCAGAATATATTGCTGCAGGAATCTGTTGTGCACAGATTCTTTGGATGAAGAATCATTTACTGGATTATGGGTTAGAACTTTCTAAAATCCCTATTTACTGTGATAATCAAAGTGCTATTGCTATGACAGGTAATCCAGTTCAGCACTCAATGACAAAGCACATCAGCATTAGGTACCATTTCATCAGGGAACATGTAGATGAAGGTACAGTGGAATTGCACTTTGTTCCAACAGATCAACAACTAGCAGATATCTTCACAAAACCACTATGTGAAGCTACTTTTACAAGATTGGTAAATGAACTTGGAATGGTTTCAGGTTCTTTCTCTAAATCTGTTTAGTTTATGTTCTGGTGCATCAGTTTTTATGATCAGTATTTACAGATTTTACTATATGTATATAATCTGTGTCTTAATTGCAAATTCCTGAAGTACTGATTGTTGTCTGATGTGAATTTCTAAACTCTGATAGTGATATGAATATTTCTGTGACTATTTAATCCAATGAGGATAACTGGGCTAGATGCTGACCTAGTAGTCTATAATATACTAAATATCCCATGTTTGAAGTAATTGTTTATGTGGAAATCTCTTAACACGAGCAAATTCTGATATTGAGCTTAGTTAAAGTTTACTTTGTGTATCTTATTACTAAGTCAAAAACTAGAATAGTGCTTCTTATCTGTTAAGTTCTGATGTTAGTAAATCTGATGGATGTACTAAATGCTGATAAGCCTCATTCATCAAAAGAAGAGAAAAAGAAAAAGAAAAAGAAAAGAAAAGAAAAGAATATATATCAGGTACTCCTTTGAGATCTAGAGAAAATTATATGTGAAAGGGAAGACCCAAGTGCAATTGTTGGTATTAAGTAATATGCATCAGAATAGCAATTAAATTTTTCTTGGTGACTTTTCACATTCTCTGATTACTGGAGAAATACTCTGATAAACAGCATAAATTCTGATAAGCAGTCGTGACTCACTTACACTGAGAAGCCACTATAAAAAGGAATTTCAAAAGATGCATAAAATGAGCACAAAATAGTTGAGGTGGACTCATGCATGAACTCATTCTAAAGTAGACTTCAGAATCATGACAGATTTTAATCAAAGTTCTTAGTTATGCCTTATTTCTAAGATGTACTGAAGTGAATCAGACTTTACTCTTTGTCTGATATTTAGCTTATTGCACACCACATTCACTCCATATGAATCATGAAAATTACTGTGGTGATAAATGTTATTTTAGATGAACAGTTTAAGTGTCAGTTGCATAAATTCTGAGGACAAGTTATGATGGAAGTTCTGATGATTAAGTTCTGAAGAAATGAAATCAGAATTTGGATGAAGAATTACAGGAAGAAAACATTCACTTTTCGAGTTAAGAAGTCATGTTCTGATGACTGTCAAGTTCTGATATAAGTCTAAGTTCTGATATTAAATCCTGATTCTTTACTTGACTTATTTGTGGTTAAATCTGAAACAGTCATTCTTTACTTGACTTATGTGTTTGGGTAAGATATAAACAGTCATATAATTTGGGTTAGTAGTACTCGTATATACACAGTAATTTTTACTTGTTTCGTGTGCTCATTAACTCCTGCTTTAACTTTTCATGACTGTCCTAATTACTCATCAGTCTAGGGAGACGAGGTATAATTAATTTACCTATACCTATTCAATATTCCTTGAGTCTCTTAGTATTTTATTGGCTATTTAAACCAACACTTCATTCCAACCAACACATCTTTCATTTTCTCTCAAACTCACTCTTTCTACATACTCATCCATAAATATGGTTCTCTTCAACTTGTTCCTAAACTATGGAACCTACAACGTAGTGTTGAGCTGTGCTGATTGGCAGTAGGAGTGGTACATCACGGCCATTCCTGAAGATATATGGAACTTAGTTCCACAAGAGGTTCATACTGACCTCTTGTTCTTTGAGATGGACTACTAGCTCCATCTTGATCGTTTGGAGGAAGAGAGGCGTGCAGCTCTTCTTCAGCAAGACGGATCATCCATCTTACGTTGCTCTTCATCAATAGCAGAAGGAATTAGTCATTAGGTCTTCATAGGCTAGGACTAAGGCTGTTGATGTTAGGCATTATAGCTTAGGACTGTCTTGCAATTTTTCCTTGTAATAGCTAAATTTCATCGAATGTACTTGCTTGAATTATTAATGAAATTTTATCTCTTTTGCAAGATTTTGTCTCTGAGTCGTTTCATCTTCTAAATCCTGATATTAACCATATTCTGATGACTTTCACATTGTGATAATAATCAAGTTCTGATGCTGACGTGGAAATATTTATTCACTTGATTTATTTTTGGTCATTATTTGAACAAGTCATATTTTTTACAGAATATTGGTTTATGTGAGAAAAAAAAGGCATAATCATGGGTTAGTAGCATTTTTTTTGTAAAAACATAACGTGCTAGGTAATAATTGCTTATTTACCGTGCCCATTACTTTTGCCTTAACTGATGCATGTCTGACAGGTGTCACGGACTAGTCCACTACTTTTAAACTGCTGTCACGTGGGGTGTATAAGTTAAAGAGATAAAGTTTTTAAAATCTTTTATTTTCATTCTCACTCAATTCTCTCTCTTTTCTTATTCTCTCTCATAACTACTGACGGTTGTCTTTTTAGAAATTTTTCTCAGGACTTTTCTCAAACACTTTGCAAGCACTCTCTTTCTCTCAATTAAATTCTTGCAGAGATGGCACCAAAAGACTTAATTTTCAATGGAGCTAAGTTTGTTCCCAACAACTATTCTGCTATACATAGCAAGGCTGAAGCTCCATCTGAACTTCATTTTATTCAGGATTTTCTCACTAGTTCTGATATTGGGTATGCTCTAACTCAACCTGAATCAGTTTCTGGAACTCAAGTACTGGAGTTCTGGAGAAGTGGCGTATATGATGGTGGTGGTGCTCAAGGTTCTCCGAGTATAATCTTCACAGCAGGGGAGAATGAACATATAGTAACCTTGGCTACAGTCCGTCAAGCACTACAATTACCTGAGAACAATGTCTATACAACAGCTGAGGAGGCTGTTCTTCAGAATCTAATGGCCAGCCTGGGGTATGAAAAGACTTTGGAAAAGCTGGGTCAGTTGAAAAGAAATAACATTAGGAGGGAATGGAGTTTCTTCTTGACTGTATAACCAAGGCCTTCGCCAATAAATGCTCAAACTTTGATGCAATTCCCATTCTGAGTCAACAAATCAGGTATGCTCTTATTAATCAAACTGATTTTGATTATGCTAGTGCTATTTTGGGATTCATTGGGGATAGGATGACAGAAGATAGAAATACTGTCTATTTTGCTAGATTCTGTCAGTTTATTTATAGTTTTTGTTGTGATAATAAGCCCCAAACCACTTATGAATTAATTCCTTCATTTAAACTGGCCAAGCGAGCTTTTAATGATCTATTATCTATTGATAATAAGAAGGCTGTGTTAAGACCCCTCCAAATACCTTTATCTATCAAACAAGCCTTGATAATCTATGATCCAGTTAAATATACTGCTTTATCCTGATGTTCAACCTCTTGAACCTCAACCATCAGCACCTACTACTTCTACACATATTCCTCAACCTGCTAAATCATCTCAGCCCACATCATCAGAACATACTGTCAGAC
This sequence comes from Apium graveolens, assembly GCF_009905375.1. Taxonomy (NCBI): domain Eukaryota; kingdom Viridiplantae; phylum Streptophyta; class Magnoliopsida; order Apiales; family Apiaceae; genus Apium; species Apium graveolens. The sequence goes on from NC_133650.1 coordinate 1,643,255, forward strand.
CATCTTCTTCTAGGCCTAAGAGGACAAAGTCTGTCTCTCAACCTTCACAAAGAGAAGAAAGATGATTCTTAAGGATGAATCTAATACTGATAATGAAGCACAGGTTCAAGCATCAGAACCTGTGATATCAGAAGCTGAGAAGGTCTCTTCTCAGAAGGATACTGGAATTGGGGGATCTAAACTTCTCAAAAGGCTTAGAAAAAGTATTCTAATGAAACTCCCAAGGTATCTCCACCTTCAAAAAGAAGAAAGAAACAGAGAGCTCATAGGGACAGGGCTAAGCCAGTTTCAAAAGATGAGGAAGCAGCAGCTAAGGAAGGAGATCAGGAATCTCTGATCTCAAAAGAGCCGTTTGTTGAAGATGCTGCATCTAAACCTCCACTGTCACCAATTCTGGAAACTGCTGAACAAGGAGTATCTACATCTTCTGAGTCTCCTGTAACTGAATCGGTACCTACTGCTTATCAAGGCACAAGTGCTGAGATTGATGTACATGACCTAGTTGTGCCTGCAGTTTTGTACTTAGAAGCTCCACACACTCACATCACTCAAACATCAACACAAATTCCTGATGCTGATGTTAATCCAGAAATGCCTACAACACCTTCACTGCATCTAGACACTGAGGATCAGATTTAGGTGAGCATCAGAATGTGGCTGATGATCAGAACTTAGTTGGAGATCAGCACATAGGGGATGATGTTGAAGTCTCAATCGCCTCTCATACTGTTCTTTTATCTGAGGATGCTGATTCTATAAGTTCTGATGCTGATGATGATGATGTTACTGGTAATGCTGCTACAATTGTTGATGCTAATGTAGCTGGTCCATCTGGACATTACCTCAACAAGCTCCATCCAAAGCAAATCTAGTAAAGAAGTTTGTCAGAGGATGCACCAGTACCATGGAGTGAAACTCCTAGAGGAAAGGAGTGGACTACAGAGTGGAACACAGTAAGTTTTGTTCCTACTGCAAATGTACTTGCTGAGCACCTAGCAAAAGCTGATGAAATGCTCCTAAATGATGATTTCAAAGCACATCTTAGAGTTACTGCTTTGAGTACTAGACACCTTCAAGGTCAACACTTAGCAACTCAGGCCAAGGTGGATAGAGTTCAAGATTTAATAACTCGGCAAGACATGACTGCTAAACTTGAAAAGAACAGATTCTTCAAGCCTACCTTGACAGGATTGCCAACATTGAGAAAACTCAAGAGAAGCAGACACAGATTGAGGATATTCTTAAAAATCAAGCTTCTCAGCAATCTCAACTAAATCAAATCCAGTCTTCAGTGGAATTGCTTGTCTCTCTTCTCTTACCTGTTGATGCCAAAAAGGGGGAGAAAGTAGTTAAGTCCAAATGCAAATCTATCAAGACACTGAAGGGACAGGATGATGATAAAGATGATCAGGGAAACCCTGAAATGGGTAGAGGTCATGGTCAAGGCAAGATTTTTCATCAAGTAAGCTAGAATTACAAGTCAAGGAACAAGTTCTGATACTGGGAAAAGAATAAGTTATGATACTGGTAAAAGGATAAGTTCTAGTGAACATCTGGAACTTGATGAAGAAATCTCTAAAAGGCTATTTCTAAAGGAGAATCCAGACATGGATATTGAAAGCCTGAAAGAAGAAGAAGCTAGACTGAAAGCTGAAATTGATAAGTCAAAATCTAAGTCTAAAGCTTCTACAACAGAAAAGAAACCTCCACAGGCTAAAGGCATTGTGATTAAGGAGAAGACAAATTCTGAGGCATCTAAAGCCAAATCACAAGTGGAGTATGATCCAAAGTTTAAGGGCAAAGGTAAAGTTGATGAACCTGTAAAGGTATATATGCCAACTATGGATCTAGAAGCAAAATTTGATGAAGATGCTAGTCTGATTTTGAGGAAAAAGAAGGATTCTCAAACAACCTCTGACAAGGCTCAAGTTGTTCATGATCAGGACTTAGTAACTTCTGATGTAACAGTGAAGCAAGCAACCTCTGATATTGCTCAAGTTGACTTGAAATCAAAAGATGAAATAAAAGGTAAATTAACCTCTGACATTGTTCATGTTAAACCTTCAAATTTACTCCTACCAGGATTCATAAAAGCTAAACAGATTCAACCTTTGAAGACTGTAACAAGTGGTTTTGAAGCAAGGGTTGTTACAGGAAAGGAAGCTAAAGACAAATCTGGGTTGGGTAGTTTAAGAGAGAAAAGGGTAAGTAATACTACCAATGATCCAACTTCCTTGAGTGAACCAGCTATTGGAGCAACTCCTGAAAGATTGAACCTACTGGAATCTATACAAATGGTTTACCATACATTCTTGAAAGAATATGTCATGTTATATTTTATGACTGATGGAAGGGTTTACCATATTAGGCAGAGAGATATACCACTGAAGTACTATGAGGAACTAGAACACTTATTATTCTTACTTCAAGTGAAGAACAGATTTACAGATAGTGCTGCAAATTATTTGAAGTCTTAAATTCAAAGGCAGAAGAAGTTCTACTCTGTAAAGTCTGATAGCTCTTATTGTCCTAAGTACAGAGATCACAAAGGTGATATTGTTGAGATGAAGCCTAATACCGCAAGATCAATACATTTCTTGGTATTAAAGGACTTGAATTCAATCTAGAGTCTGATAAAGCCTATTTCATCAGACTGGATCAGGAGATAAGGAAAGCAAAGATAAATGATCTCAGGGCTGCTATCTTCCAGACAGGTGAAGATACAGTTGAATTGAAAAATGCTAAAAGGAGGATGATTGATGAACTTGCATATGCTGAGAGATGTCTTTTAAAGAACTATCTCAGAACAACTCCTGATATTCAAGAGATCAGAAATTAAAGCCAAGTTGAAGATCTACAACTGCTTAAATTATGATGTATGTACAGACTAAAGTTTTATCAGAAGTTAAAGTTGGTAAAGCTTTAAGGACTGTAAGTTGTAGTTATCTATTCAAATTCTCATGCATTTGCACTTAATGTTTTTGACATCATCAAATATCTGTTGAACTTGTATATTTTGCTAATTTATAAGTTGGGGAAGATTGTTAGATATATTTGTGATGTCATGGCTAATATGATTTGTGTTTAATTTACAGATCTTGTAATAACCCCAATTTTTGGGAAATTTTTGAAACCCTTATGAATAGTGTTTTGCTGAATGAGAAATTTTTCATGCCACACTATGTAGGGGTTCTGATATGGATATTCTGAGATTTTATTAGTACTTTATATGGGATATAAGTGTATGTAAAGATCGTCAGAATCCAAATCCGAACACTTTGATTTTCCCGGAAATACACTAGATACGGAAAGATTTGAGAAAAAGGTAACTGGATAAAAGGATTTAAATTAAAGGATTATAGGAGAGGATCATAAAGATCAGCGGTCATTAGGCAAACAATTAGGAAGTTAATCAAAGGGATTAGAGAGGATGATGTCACCCAACCAATGAGAAGAGGACAAGGAGGGGAGGATGACATCATGAGGATGACACAAGCATGACATGGGAAGGAAGGAGATGTGGTGGCTTTTTAACCACACAAAATCAAGGGCAACTAGGTAATTTACTAAAACAAACACAAAAATCAAACCAACCAAGCCAAGCAAATCATTTTTCATCAAAATCAAAAAGAAACCAAGGCATTGTTCTTCATGCTCTCGGCCAAAACAGAACCAGAACACTAAAACTGCTGTATCTCCTTCATTTCTTACTCAAATATTGTGTTCTATAGCTCATTGGAAAGGTATTGAGATGGCCTACAACTCTTGTTCACAAGTTCGTCCAAATAATCATGGTAAGACCCTCATTTTTACAGTTCTTTAAATCGGACTTTTAGAAACTTCAAAGCCTAACTTTGTGTTCTTGATTTCTTTGGAAAGATCAAGCTTGTAGGAGGCTCCCTAAGGCTTCCTAGCAACTTAACACCTCCCAAGGAAGGTATAAACTTCAAACCCTAGCCTTTACTTTATTTGTTAGTAAATTTAATGGTTGGTGTTGTGAAATGAGAAGCATGGATTGTGATTATTAGTAGTTTGGTTTGATTTGGAAGTATTTTTGGTAATTGAAGCTTGATTATAGTTCATAGGTCTTGATTGTGGTTGTTTGAGTTGAAAACCTTGGAGATTATGGACTGATGTGGTATGGTTTAGGTGAAGTTTTTGTTGTATGGTGTATGAGTTGGTTGGTGGTTAATTGGAGTAGTTTAAACATTGGTAATCGCGTAAACATAGCCGTCGTAACGTCCAATTTTCTTTGGACTGTTTTTGTGCATAACATTAGGACCCGAGAACCCCCTGCTAGATTATGACCACTGCCATGTTTAGATAGCTCATGTTACGAGCTTCGTTTTGATATGTAGTTCGTTCGATTCCGATGCACGGTTTAGGAGAAACACCGTTTCAAGTAACGGCGTTTCGCGAACGAAACTTTTCCCCTCGTCTTACTTTGAAACATAGGTTAAAGACCAAAAAGGGTTAATTAATGCATGAAACATTTATGGTAAGTGTGTTAGGCAGTTGGTAAGACACTCGCGAAGGAATCGCCTTAAAACTCGTAAAGGTTAAATTATTAAAAATGGTGGAGCCGAGGGTACTCGAGTGACTTAAGAGAATCAGTAAGCGCAAAACGAGCGTTAGAGTCTGAGTTGGTTAGAGTATAGATTTACAAGTGACTTTGGTTTAATTCCAACTTACTTGTTGTTTATAGGTTACCAGACTCGTCCCGAGCCATTCGTAACCCCCAGTCGCTCAGGCAAGTTTTCTACCCGATATACTGTTGTTGTGATGTAAATATATGTATATGCATTATCTTGTGATAGTGCATGATTGTTATTAGCAAATTTTGCGATATATTGGAGCATGCTGATATGGTATATATGCATGTCTGTTTCGTAATCTGGTTATCTATCTGTTGATTTCAATGCTTATAGTTGCATAATACCTATGCTAGAAATAAGCAAGTAGTTGCGTATACCCTTAGTATAGGGGATAAAAGGTGAACATATTTCTAAACCGGGAGTCGATGTTCCCGAGTATATTATATATATATATATATATTTATATATATGGATATAGTTTTTAAAACTATGGATCGAATAAGGTTTATTCGATACCTTTATTTTACTTAATTGAATATTAATTTGAGTATTCATTCGAGGGCTTATGACTCAGTTTATTTTATTATTGAATATTACTTGGATATTCATTTGAGGATGTATGACTCCTTTATTTATGAATATTATTTTAGTATTCATTCGAGGTATTATGACTCCGCTTATTACTTAATAATATCTTTATTGTATTAAAGAATAAGGTGTCGATAATCAAACTTACTTTTGATTATTCAAATAAAGATATTACTTTCGTATAAGTATATCTTTGATTATTTGCTATTCATTTCAAGTATAAGTTTTAATACTTCTACTTCAATTATTTTATAAAGATTATTCTTTATGGGAATATTATTTAAATAATAATATTCAGACATTTTCTAAATATTCTGGGGACTGATTTACTTCATTAAATCAGCTTCACTCCAAACATTCTTAAAAATGTTTTGCGAGTCTTCAAAATGATTTTTTTAAAAGTTAGAGCGGATCCCAAAACTCATTTTTTTAAGATCCTCCTTTCGAAGGGGATTTAAATACTCGCTCAAAACCTGAGGGATCCGGCTCTGTGGTGTGTTTTATATTCGCAACAAGGTTGCTGTTTTGATAAATGAATTGATTACTTACCCAACTCGGGAAGTAAAATTCTTGGAACAAGTTAATCCATTAACAGGCATCGCCTGGGAAATATCGGTGAGTTCTCCTTTCCAAATAGATACGACTTCTTGGTGGAGCCGTATCAACAAGTTTCTACTTGGGGAAAGTGGGGACAAGCTTTACGTTTCAGAGTCATGGATTTCATCTGAACTAGGAGTGGCGTAAGTGGCCGAGTAGCGCCGGCCCAGCCTTATTATATTGGCCCAAATGGCCTGGAAGTTCCGCTAAGGCGGTCCATTCCTTAGGAGTTCAGTGTTCGGTTGACAAGTAAATCCGACAGGTTCTCCTCTACATGTAGAAAATGGTGGGGTTGTACTACTACGACTGATCATCGTAAGTGGTCTTCCTGGCGCGGCAAACTCCCGTAATGAGTTCATCATCCAATTGGATAATTTCTGCAACACTACCCAGAGCACTTCGATAGAAAGGCTACGGTTGGGCGATTGTTGAGTGTTGGCAGGGTCAAGTTTTCAAAATGATGTTTACATCAAATGAAGTATCTCGTAACTTCATTTTATTTTGATATATTTTAAAGATTTAATCTATTCAAATCTTGCTTATAGTCTCATCTATGTGATGAACTTTTGAAGCTAATTATAATTGAACGGTGGTAGTTCAAGTAGTATTTGGGAAAGATATAAGTATATTGGGTATCTTGTAACTTCATCTTTTAAACTTATATCTAATAATATTATCTTATGATGACAAAGATTTTCAGAAAAACGTTGAGACAAGGTTAGATATATGAGATCACCTTGCAACGATATTTTTTTATATACAGTTATACACTGGGACTTTGTGTATATTATGCATGGAAGAGGACTTCCAATATTTTGAAAAGTATATATGTATATATATATATACTGAATATTTTGCGACTTCATCGCATTAAGATATCAACTTGGTTCATTTCTTTTGACCAAGACTTTCATGAGTACTATGAGAAGGCTCATATATATTAATCATTATACATATTATTTTGGTGGGCTTGCTGCTCACCCTTGCTTTCTTCTTTCATCACACAACAGATAGAAAGATGAACAGGACCAAGCTCCCGATTCGCAAGCGATTAGGAGACGTTCCGCAGTTTTCTAGAAGCATGATGCCGCCGTAGCTGAGGTAGGAACTACCAATAGGCTAGGCTTTCAACTTTATGTACCAGATTATGTATATTTATGAATTGTAATAATGGCAAAGAAATGTAAATTTATTCAGAAACCTTTTAAGGTGTATTGGCAGATAATTGTGGAATAAAATGACTTGTGGTTATTTTTGGATGTTCATCTCTGAGACTATAACGTGTGGTGTGTGTGTTTATTGTGGGGTCACAGTACAGAGTAGTTGATATTATTAAGATTGGGTGTTATTAAGGGAAATGGAACTCGTGACAACCCGGATCCCCGACCCCGGATTTGGGGGTGTTACAGAAATGGTATCAGAGCTAAGCGTTATAAACCTCAGAGATGATGGGACGTTAAGATAATAAGTTCACTAAGATAATAAGAACTCTTGCCAAGTTCATAGTCGGACTACCTAACGTAGTACTGACAGTTAAAACCCTTATGGGAACCCTTATAAATGTAGCGATAGAAGCGTAGTTCGTTATCGTATATGGTAGCGGGACTCCGAACCCTGAAGTTGAGGAACATCAACGCGATGATGTTTTATTACTAATTGGAGATCAGATTGTGGATCCAATAGAGCGTCCTAACGCAGGACCGGATGATGTTGATATTGAGGATGTAGCGGTTGAGGATGTTGTCCTAGAAGGGATAGTTGCTGAGGAGGATCCATGGAGGATCCTGACAAGATTGGATAAAGGACCACTGATGAATTGATGACCATGGTTGGTCGACTACCAGAGGTAGGATTGGCCGGTCACTACCGGGGTTCGTTCAAGTTTGTAAAGATAGTAGCCCCTTTAACGCGGCTTACTCGTAAGACTGAGAAGTTCGAATGGACAGAGAAATGCGAGAACACTTTCAAGAACTGAAGCAAGGTTGGTGATGGCCCCTATGTGGCATTGCCGGATGGAAAAGGATTTTGTGATGTAGTGACGCTTCGCACAAGGGCGTAGGGTGCGTGCTTATGCAGCACGGTAAGTAATCGCGTACGCGTCAAGACAATTAAGGAAGTATAAAATTCGATATCCCCACCATGAGCTTAGGCTCGTGGCAATAGTTTTCCCTAAAGATTGGAGGCACTACTTGTATGAGAGAAGTGCGAGATTACACAAGCCATAAGTGCTCTAGTACATTTTCGCGTAGAAAGAGCTCAACATGCGCCAGAGAGGGTTAGAGCTAATCAAGGATTACGATTATGATTCTTATCATTCGGGGAAAGCCAATGGTGGCTGATGCCCTTAGTAAAAAGGAGAGACTCAAGATGATAATGTCTTTGGAGAGTTTATAAGAGATTTTGAGAAAATGGAAATAGTAGTGAAGGTAACCGGAGCCGGTACCGAAAAGCTGTTTGAGATTCAATACAACCGAATTATTGGAAAAGAACATATTGTGCCAGAAAAGTGATGAATGAAGGCAGAGAGCCAACAAATAAATGAGATTAATACCGAGAAGATGATAAGGGAATATAATATTCCTATAGAATTTGGGTTCCGAAAGTTCAAGAGCGTAAGGATGAACTTAGATGAGAGCCATAGTTTGAGGAATAAGATTAGAGCAAACCCTGAACGTGATAGTCAGGGAGGTCGCCATCAAGATAGAAGGAACCCATGACATATGGTGGAAAATGAGGATTTTAAATTAAAAGATGACCCCAATTATGGGGAGTAGGATGAAACATTTCATACTAAGGAAACAGAAAGTCGAGTAAGGAAAGGAGACCCGAGATGGTACTCCTATACGGCAATTCATGGACCTGTCTAGACAGAACTTAGACTATTATCCCCAACCACCACCTGAGGAAACAATGCGATAGGAAATTCTTTCAGGACCTAAGTCTCTAAGCTCTCAGAGTTCCAAGGAACAGGTGACCCAGTCGAGGCAAGAGCCTGGCTAAAGGAAATAGAGAATCATTTGAGATTCTAATGATTGACGAACCACAAAAGACTGTTTTGTCACTTACCCTCCTAAGAGAAGACCACCCGCTGGTGAAAGACCAAGGAAGGCACGGAGCAAGAGATTATAATAAACTGATTTAAGTCAGTCAATTGTTTTCGGGAAAGTAATTCCCAAGATAAGGAGATAGTGTAAAAGCTTTGAGCCAGAACAAAGGCAGACAATGATAAATTATGAATCTAAGTTGTAAAAGTTGTCAAGATTCGTTCTGAGGACACAATCCAGAATGATGGGATGTTTGAAATCAATGCTTATATTGTGTTGGTTTGAAATAATGATAAGAGAAAGGAAAATAAAAAAAGAAATGAAGTGGAAAGGAATATAAAGGCAATAGAGTTTGAGGAATGATAAGGGAGTTGGGTATGAGGAAACCCTAAAGACTCATAGCAATAGAAATAGAAAAGTATGTAATCGTCAGGATGATGATGATCCACCATGAGTTAAATTGATGGTTGAAGGCATAAGAGATACATATATTTACCCCTTAAGTTGGGAGGATTCAGGAAACCTTGAGATAATTCGAAGGATAAATAATGAGACGCGGATAGACTGAGGAGACAAGAAAGTAAGAAATTAAGAAAATTGGGTGAAGGAAGTGACCTTCAAGAAGGTAAAGTGTAAGACCGGTGGCATGATACCCAGAAAGGGAGACGCCAGATATGAAAGATATCCCAACATTGAGATGACTGTTGAGATAAAACAAAAGTAAATAAGGAATTATTAAGAAGAAGTTCACGTTGAACATGACCAATATCTTCCAGAACATCCATGTTATCATTACCAAATCAAGAAAGAAAAGTGGATGACCATTGTTATCTTTTGGAGGCCATATGGATTGACCTCAATTTGAATAAGGATGCTATTATGAAGTTAGGTATAGACTATCGAGGTGGGAATGATTGAATAAGACACCCTTATCAGGGATATATGACTTGATTTATCCATGGAAGGATGCAGGTACCTTTTAAAGGTGGAATTAAGGATAGAACATCGGTAACTTAAAATGAATCCTAGGGGAATGCATAAAGGTTGGAATTTCACCCTTAATAGGGACAGTATGAGTTTTGACAGTATGATTTGGAAAGGGTTAATGTAGCAACAACCTTTAAGAATCAGTGGAGAAATTTTTCAGAAGTATATAGACAATGGTTCTAGTAATAGTAAATGGTATTTTAATATGCCCTGTATCTAGGGAATACAGGAGGAACGATTGAAGGATAACCTTAGAGGTTTTACAAGGAGAAAGGTAAATTCAAAATTTTCAAGAATAGAAATGTTGATAAAGGAAATATGACGTAATTATAATGTTGCCAAGTGGGGCACGTGTTAAACCACGAGAAAGTATGGATCGAACCAGTAATGGTCGAAATTATTCAGGGCAATTAGGACTTAAGATAAAAGATGTTCTAATTATGATTGAGAGTCAGTGACAGTGATTAACCTCTAAAGACTGAGGCAATAACTTATGGAAAAATGGTGATTTTTTTTTACTCATCAGATTTTAAGGAAAGCATTTTCACATAAGCTGTGATTGAAATAAGGTAGAAAATTTATTTGGAGATGGTTAAAGTGACATTGACTGTAAGGAAATTTTACTATCAGGAAAGGCCAAAGAGGTGGCCGACACTTTAAAGGTAAGGGATAATTATAGGCGCTTGTGCCAAAAGAATACAGTGATGATGGTTAAAACTGTGAAGGTTGTATTATGGTTTGGAAGATTGACATTCCTTCTGATGACTGTGCAATACCCAGCGTAATAGTAGTTGGTAAAGGTTTAATTCGTGTAATCGCCATGAGCGGGCTATCTATCTTAGAAGGTACTATCTTGAGAATGAGCCTGGACCATGTTTCAAAAGGACTAAACGAACCTTTGAGATCAGGAGTGTTCTTCATGAATCAGAAATGGTGATTATGTTACCTCCTTAGAAGGATTTGATACGACATGTATGGACTCCGTATGGTTAGCTATTAAGATTTCATGGAAAGTGAATGATGACAGTGGGTCAGTGGTGGACCATAGTAAGGCAGCAATGATTCTGCGAGTAACGAGCTGATTACAACCGTGAGAGTTGTATTGGAATGGATGTTGAGATTGAGTACCACTAAACGGGTCGTGGTAGTGTATAAGTTATCATTGATAGACTAATTAAGTAGAGTATCTACCTATTGAATATTTATTCCCTCTTATGAAAAGAGAGTCGTATTACTATATGAGGAAGGTTGCGGTGCAAGCATAGAACTCTAGTAACGGTGATGTCTAAAATGAGATCCCAGGTTCGATTTTCGAAATCGAGGGAGTTTCAAAGGTGATTGTGTATAAGCTCGAGGAAGAGCATGGGTCCATAGAATGATGGACGAATAGAAATATTTAGGCATGGGAAATACGATGCTATAATACTTGATGCTGATATAAATACGTATATGTTTTTTCTCCTATGACAAACCTCTATAGTTCAGAGGTAGGTTCCAAGCCAGATATTTTGTGGCAGTATATTTTTTTTATATATACAATTCTCTTCAGTTCGTTCTTTTCTCTTCTTTTCATTTCATGTAAGTTGAGAAGAACAACCCTTCCAGAAGGGGAGGTATTGCCGAATGACTGTCTATCTGTGTGATAGAAGCCTAGTAGGATACCAACTATTGTTTAATTGCTTGTCAAGTACTAAAGGCTGGCCACCTTCTGTACTAACTATGCGAGATAACAAGTGTTCATGATCATAGTGATCTCTCAATAAATTCTTTTACTTCTATATGAAGGATTAAGCTTTCGAAAATAGAAACAGCTGAAAAAGGAGTAGTAAAGTTATGGTGGTATTCAGAATGGGAACACATTCGTAATACTAAGGTTGACGTGGTTATTAAAAGGTTATAGAACGCTAACGAGCAAAAGTATAACCAGTATAATATTAGGAACGGAAGGTAGTAGCGATTACGAACTCGAAAAGAATGGGTATTGAGAAGCAAAAGCTCTAATGCTAAACGCTATAATGAGAGTCTGTGCAATAGACTTGAAAAATTTGGAATGATCACTTAACGCGGATTTAGTTATATCACGACAATAGATCATATGTCATTATCGAGGTGTCACCTTATGAGATCCTTGAGGGAAGATAATGTCGATCTCCCTTATGTTAGGATGAAGTTGTAGAGCGCAAGATGCTCGGACCCGCAGTAGTCCAAAGGACCAGGGATATAATAGATCTAATCAGAGGACGGCTGGTAGTAACCCAAGATGGACATAAGAGGTATGCTGATTTGACTCAAAAAGGACAAAGAGTATGAAATAGGGGGCCTAGTAATGTTATAGGTATCCCCTTGGAAACCCTTGAAAAAGGATTGATGAGGTTCGGAAAGAAAGGAAAGCTAAGTCTACAATTTGTTGGACCCTTGGATATATTAAGACGTTTGGGAAGTTAGCATATGAGCTAGCCCTACCCCCGAACCTGTAGCAAGTTCATAACGTGTTCCACGTATCAATGTTAAGGAAGTGTAATTCGGATGCCAGACAAATAGGGGCATATGAGCGCATAGACATGCAACCAGACGTAACCTATATGGAGCAACCAGGAAGGGTATAGAGTAAAAAGGAACGAGTGCTTAGGAGAAGGGTTATCAAACTAGTAAGAGTTTGATGGTAGAACCACAATGTGGGAAAATTTACTCGAGAGTTAGAAAGTGCAATGCTAAGAGAGTATCCCTATTCATTTTCTATCTGATTCCGGGACGGAATCCTTTTAAGGAGGGGAGACTGTAATAACCCCAATTTTTGGGAAATTTTTGAAACCCTTATGAATAGTGTTTTGCTGATGAGAAAAATTTTTCATGCCACACTATGTAGGGGTTCTGATATGGATATTCTGAGATTTTATTAGTACTTTATATGGGATATAAGTGTATGTAAAGATCGTCAGAATCCAAATCCGAACACTTTGATTTTTCCCGGAAATACACTAGATACGGAAAGATTGAGAAAAAGGTAACTGGATAAAAAGGATTTAAATTAAAGGGATTATAGGAGAGGATCATAAAAGGAATATAGTATATTGAGAAAGGTTAAGGGAACCTAAGTAATAAGATCCCGGGTATGATCCTTCAAACGATAAACGAAAACGAAAGTTAAGCGAACCGTATAACAGATCAGCGGTCATTAGGCAAACAATTAGGAAGTTAATCAAAGGGATTAGAGAGGATGATGTCACCCAACCAATGAGAAGAGGACAAGGAGGGGAGGATGACATCATGAGGATGACACAAGCATGACATGGGAAGGAAGGAGATGTGGTGGCTTTTTAACCACACAAAATCAAGGGCAACTAGGTAATTTACTAAAACAAACACAAAAATCAAACCAACCAAGCCAAGCAAATCATTTTTCATCAAAATCAAAAAAAACCAAGGCATTGTTCTTCATGCTCTCGGCCAAAACAGAACCAGAACACTAAAACTGCTGTATCTCCTTCATTTCTCACTCAAATATTGTGTTCTATAGCTCATTGGAAAGGTATTGAGATGGCCTACAACTCTTGTTCACAAGTTCGTCCAAATAATCATGGTAAGACCCTCATTTTTACAGTTCTTTAAATCGGACTTTTAGAAACTTCAAAGCCTAACTTTGTGTTCTTGATTTCTTTGGAAAGATCAAGCTTGTAGGAGGCTCCCTAAGGCTTCCTAGCAACTTAACACCTCCCAAGGAAGGTATAAACTTCAAACCCTAGCCTTTACTTTATTTGTTAGTAAGTTTAATGGTTGGTGTTGTGAAATGAGAAGCATGGATTGTGATTATTAGTAGTTTGGTTTGATTTGGAAGTATTTTTGGTAATTGAAGCTTGATTATAGTTCATAGGTCTTGATTGTGGTTGTTTGAGTTGAAAACCTTGGAGATTATGGACTGATGTGGTATGGTTTAGGTGAAGTTTTGTTGTATTGATGGTTATGAGTTGGTTGGTGGTTAATTGGAGTAGTTTAAACATTGGTAATCGCGTAAACATAGCCGTCGTAACGTCCATTTTCTTTGGACTGTTTTTGTGCATAACATTAGGACCCGAGAACCCCCTGCTAGATTATGACCACTGCCATGTTTAGATAGCTCATGTTACGAGCTTCGTTTTGATATGTAGTTCGTTCGATTCCGATGCACGGTTTAGGAGAAACACCGTTTCAAGTAACGGCGTTTCGCGAACGAAACTTTTCCCCTCGCCTTACTTTGAAACATAGGTTAAAGACCAAAAAGGGTTAATTAATGCATGAAACATTTATGGTAAGTGTGTTAGGCAGTTGGTAAGACACTCGCGAAGGAATCGCCTTAAAACTCGTAAAGGTTAAATTATTAAAAATGGTGGAGCCGAGGGTACTCGAGTGACTTAAGAGAATCAGTAAGCGCAAAACGAGCGTTAGAGTCTGAGTTGGTTAGAGTATAGATTTACAAGTGACTTTGGTTTAATTCCAACTTACTTGTTGTTTATAGGTTACCAGACTCGTCCCGAGCCATTCGTAACCCCCAGTCGCTCAGGCAAGTTTTCTACCCGATATACTGTTGTTGTGATGTAAATATGTATATGCATTATCTTGTGATAGTGCATGATTGTTATTAGCAAATTTTGCGATATATTGGAGCATGCTGATATGGTATATATGCATGTCTGTTTCGTAATCTGGTTATCTATCTGTTGATTTCAATGCTTATAGTTGCATAATACCTATGCTAGAAATAAGCAAGTAGTTGCGTATACCCTTAGTATAGGGGATAAAAGGTGAACATATTTCTAAACCGGGAGTCGATGTTCCCGAGTTATTATATATATATATATATATATTTATATATATGGATATAGTTTTTAAAACTATGGATCGAATAAGGTTTATTCGATACCATTTATTTTACTTAATTGAATATTAATTTGAGTATTCATTCGAGGGCGTTATGACTCAGTTTATTTTATTATTGATATTACTTGGATATTCAGTTGAGGATGTAGACTCCTTTATTTATGAATATTATTTATAGTATTCATTCGAGGTATTATGACTCCGCTTATTACTTAATAATATTCTTATTGTATTAAAGAATAAGGTGTCGATAATCAAACTACTTTGATTTATTCAATAAAGATATTACTTTCGTATAAGTATATCGTTTGATTATTGCTAGTCATTTCAAGTATAAGTTTTAATACTCTACTTCAATTATTTATAAAGATTATTCTTTATGGGAATATTATTTAATAATAATATTCAGCTACATTTTCTAAATATTCTGGGGACTGATTACTTCATTAAATCAGCTTCACTCCAAACATTCTTAAAAATGTTTTGCGAGTCTTCAAAATGATTTTTTTAAAAGTTAGAGCGGATCCCAAAACTCATTTTTTTTAAGATCCTCCTTTCGAAGGGGATTTAAATACTCGCTCAAAACCTGAGGGATCCGGCTCTGTGGTGTGTTTTATATTCGCAACAAGGTTGCTGTTTTGATAAATGAATTGATTACTTACCCAATACTCGGGAAGTAAAATTCTTGGAACAAGTTAATCCATTAACAGCATCGCCTGGGAAATATCGGTGAGTTCTCCTTTCCAAATAGATACGACTTCTTGGTGGAGCCGTATCAACAAGTTTCTACTTGGGGAAAGTGGGGACAAGCTTTACGTTTCAGAGTCATGGATTTCATCTGAACTAGGAGTGGCGTAAGTTGGCCGAGTAGCGCCGGCCCAGCCTTATTATATTGGCCCAAATGGCCTGGAAGTTCCGCTAAGGCGGTCCATTCCTTAGGAGTTCAGTGTTCGGTTGACAAGTAAATCCGACAGGTTCTCCTCTACATGTAGAAAATGGTGGGGTTGTACTAATACGACTGATCATCGTAAGTGGTCTTCCTGGCGCGACAAACTCCCGTAATGAGTCATCATCCAATTGGATAATTTCTGCAACACTACCCAGAGCACTTCGATAGAAAGGCTACGGTGGGCGATTGTTGAGTGTTGGCAGGGTCAAGTTTTCAAAATGATGTTTACATCAAATGAAGTATCTCGTAACTTCATTTTATTTTGATGATATTTTAAAAGATTTAATCTATTCAATCTCTGTCTTATAAGTCTCAATCTATGTGATGAACTTTTGAAGCTAATTATAATTTGAACGGTGGTAGTTCAAGTAGTATTGGGAAAGATATAGTATATTGGAGTATCTTGTAACTTTCATCTTTTAAACTTACTATCTAGTAAATAATTATCTTATGCATGACAAAGATTTTCAGAAAAACGTTGAGACAAGGTTAGATATATGAGATCACCTTGCAACGATATTTTTTTATATACAGTTATACACTGGGACTTTGTGTATATTATGCATGGAAGAGGACTTCCAATCTTTTGAAAAGTATATATGTATATATATATATACGATATTTTGCGACTTCATCGCATAAGATATCAACTTGGTTCATTTCTTTTGACCAAGACTTTCATGAGTACTAAGAGAAGGCTCATATACTATTAATCATTATACATATTATTTTGGTGGGCTTGCTGCTCACCCTTGCTTTCTTCGTTCATCACACAACAACAGATAGAAAGGATGAACAGGACCAAGCTCCGATTCGCAAGCGAGTAGGGACGTTCCGCAGTTTTCTAGAAGCATTTATGCCGCCGTAGCTGAGGTAGGAGCTACCAATAGGCTAGGCTTTCAACTTCTAATGTACCAGATTTATGTATATTTATGAATTGTAATAACGGCAAAGAAATGTAAATTTATTCAGAAAACCTTTTAAGGTGTATTGGCAGATAATTGTGGAATAAAATGACTTGTGGTTATTTTTGGATGTTCATCTCTGAGACTATAACGTGTGGTGTGTGTTTATTGTGGGGTCACAGTACAGAGTAGTTGAGTAATTATTAAGATTGGGTGTTATTAAGGAAATGGAACTCGTGCAACCCGGATCCCGACCCCGGATTGGGGGGTGTTACAGATCTTACTTAAACAGGACAAATCAGTACTTAACTGGAAATCAGTACTTGTACTTAAAATTATCAGGAGATACTTATCCGAAGATGGATATCAGAACTTAAGTGCAGGAGGACTTTTAGATAGAAGGCGGCTGATTGAAAGGAAAGAAGATCGAGACAAATACAAGAAGAGATATGCATGGAGAAGAATTCTATAAAGAATAGAATACTTGGAAGAAAAGATATCTAATTGATATATTTTAGGAAGCAGAATCATATTCCATATCGATTAGAATTTATCTTGTAACTGTGTACTATATAAACACAGACATAGGGTTTACACTATACGTGTTATCATAATCGAGCATATTATTCATTGTAACCCTAGCAGCTCTCGTGATAATTTGTTCATCACTGAGAGAGGACAGTTTCATATTGTAACAGAGTTTATTGTGTTAAATAAAATCTGTGTTCTGTTACTTATGTTCTTTAATTCGATTTGATTGTGTTATACACTGTATTCAACCCCCTTCTACAGTGTGTGTAACCTAACACCTGTCATCTCCAAAGGTGATACTTGGGCCAGCTCTTTCCTTGAACTCAGTGAGCAGGGTAGAATCTCCAGTCATGTGCCTTGAGCAACCACTATCCAGATACCAAAGATTCTTTCTATTTCCCCGCACACATCAAAATCAAATCAAGTTGATTTTGGTACCCAAGTTTCCTTGGATCCTGCCTTGTTAGCCTTTTTCTTAGGTTTCTTGGGATTGTCCTCATTTAACTTAGGCATATGCGATTCATCCTTAGTCATTTGAGTAGAACCATTAAACCCATTCATCATTACAAAACTATCATGCATAGATTGATTAACATGGAATGACATACTTTGTGTAAACATGTTATTCTAATATGGCATACTAAATGCAGCATAATATGGATTAGGTGCAAATGGCATATTAGCAAATTGTGCATTCAAGTTGTGTGCAGGCATAACATTCATAGGCATTGTGGGCATGTTGGTAAAAGAGGGAGGTGCAGACATAGGAGCAGGCATAGCAAGTTTGCAATTAACATACAAGTGATTAACACTACCACACTTAACACAGGTTTTCCTAGGTGCATATTTATCATGTGTAGTTGTTATGTTTGTTAATTCCTACTTTCCCATTTCTATTATTTTTCCTTTTAGAGTCTGTCTTGACCTCTATTTTCTCTAATTTGTCATTCAGTTGCTTCATTGTAAAATGCCCTACATTGACTTTCTTGTTTTCCTTGATTTGACTGGACTCTCTTGTGACAAAGTTTTTGGAAACTGATCCATATTTCTCATTGAGCTTGGCTAGTTTGGCTTCGCTGATAGGTTTCTTTTCAATCGACGGATGTGATTCTTTTTCTTTCGACGGATAATTCCTTATGTCTTTCGATGGATAATTTTCATCATCCATTGAATCCACATTTGTTGATAATCCTTCTATCAAAATAGGATCCAGTTTCTCTTTACTTCTTTTCCAGGATTCCTCACAAAAAGACTCTATACCTTAAACTTTGGTAATTTGAGTATGGACATCTCTTGATGACTTTCATGCCTTGATGACCTCTTGTTTTCGTTCAAACTGCTTTCTTAAAATCTCCTATTTCTTTAAAGATTCAGTCAGTTCCTCCTTGGAAGCCTTCCACTCGATCCTCAATTTCTCCACTTTAACAAATTGAGTTTCTAATACATTGTTCCTCTCACTTAAAAACAAATTGTTCTCTTTAATTTTAGTATTTTCTTTCGTGAGAGATTTGAGTGTAACACGCAAATGATATAATTCTGTAGACATGTCATTAATGGCATCATTACACTTATATTTGGATTAAATGTGCTAGATTAGTGGTAATTACCTAATTGTTGGATGAACTGAACTCTATTTCATCTGAGGTGGCCATAAGTGCTAGATTGACATAGCTTGTATCTTTATCCTCATCTAATCCATCAGAAGCCCAGTCATTTTCCTGATTTAGAAAGGCCCTTTCCTTCTGTTTGAGCAACTCAAAGTATTTCTTCTTGTAATCCACAGACTCAAACTTGATGTATATATGACATGAAGCAGATAAAATTGCAGAAGAGTCTCAATCAAAGCAACAATAGCAGGTTAATACCATTCTTAATCATATGCCTTCAATAGAAGACTTAACTCAAAATTTTGTTTAGTCCTTTTGAAACATGCTCCTGGCTTATTCTCAAGATAGGACCTTCTAAGATAGATAGCTCGCTCACGGCGATTACACGAATTAAATCTTTACTAAACTACTATTACGGTTGAGTATCGCACAATCATCAGAAGGAATGTCAATCTTTCAAACCATAATACAACCTTCACGGCTTTAACCATCATCATTGTATTCCTCTGGCACGAGCGCCGATAATTGTCTTCTTACACTTATAGGGTCGACCACCTCATTGGCCTTTCCTAATAGTAATAGTTCCTTATAATCAATGTCATTTTAACCACCTCCAACTAAATTTTCTACCTCATTTCAATCACTGCTTATGTGAAAATGCTTTTCTTAAGTCCTGGTGAGAAGAAAAAAAATCACCATTTTTTTCCATAAGTCATTGCCTTAGTCTTTAGATGTGAACATTGCCACGACTGACTCTCGATCATACTTAGGACGTCTCTTATCTTGGGTCCTTCTTGTTTCCACCAATCTCGACCCTCATTGGGTCGATCTATACTTTCTTATGGTTCAACACGTGCCCCACCTGGCATTATTATAATTACGTCATATTTCCTTTATCAAAATTTCTATTCTTGAGAAATTTGAATATTACCTTTTCTCCTTGTAAGACCTCTAAGGTTATCCTTGAATTGTTCCTCCTGTATTCCCTAGATACAGGGCATATCAAAATTCCATTTACTAATACTAGAACCATTGTCTATATACTTTTGAAAAATTTCTCCACTGATCCTTAAAGATTGTTGTTACCTTACTCCTTTCCAATTCATACTGTCAAAACTCATACTATCCCTATTAAGGGTGAAATGCCAACCTTTATGCATTCCCCTAGGATTCATTTTAAGTTACCGAGGTTCTATCCTTAATTCCACCTTTAAAAACGTACATGCATCCTTCCATGGATAAATCAAGTCATATATCCTTAATAGATTATCTTATTTAATCATTCCCACCTTGATAGCTTATACCTAATTTCATAATAGCATCCTTATTCAAACTGAGGTCAACCCATATGGCCTCCAAAAGACAATAATGGTTATCCACTTTTCTTGCCTGATTCGGTAATGATCACACGGAAGTTCAGGAAGATATTGGTCGTGTTCAACATGAACTTATTCTTAATAAATCCTCATTTACTTTTGTTGTTTAACTCAACAGTTATCTCAATGTTGGGATATTCATACCTGGCGTCTCCCTTTCTGGGTATCATGCCCTTGTTTTTACACTTCACATTTTTGAAGGTCACTTCCTTCATCCAATTTTCCTAATTTCTTACTTTCTTGTCTCCTCAATCTATCCGCGTCTCATTGTTTATCCTTCGAACTATCTCAAGGTTTCCTCGAATCCTCCCAACTTAAAGGGGTACAATATATATATATCTCTTATGCCTTCAACCTTCAACTTTAACTCATGGTGAATCACTCTCATCCTGATGATCACACACTTTTCTATTTCTATTACTACGAGTCTTTAGGGTTTCCTCATACCCAACTCCCTTATCATTTATCAAACTCTATTGCCTTTATATTCCTTTCCACTTCAGTTTCTTTTTATTTCCTTTTTCTTACAATCATTTCATGAACTCACTAATCACTAACTTCAAACATCACGTCGTTCTGGGATTCTTGTCCTCAGAACGAATCTTGACAACTTTTACAACTTAGATTCATAATTCATCATACTCGTCCGCTTTTGTTCTGGCTCTAAGGCTTTTACACTATCTCTATAACCTTGGGAAGTAATTTCCCGAAAACAATTGACTAAACTTTAATCAGTTTATTATAACCTCTGGTGCCATGTCTTTCTTGGCCTTTAACCAATAGGCGGCCTCTCTCTTAGGAAGGTAAGTGACAAAAATAGTCTTTTGCGCTTCGTCAATCATTTAGAATCTCAAATGATTCCTCTATTTCCTTTAGCCAGGCTCTTGCCTCGACTGGGTCAACTTGTTCCTTGGAACTCTGAGATCTTAGTGACTTAAAGGTCCTGAAATAATTTCCCACCGTATTGTTTCCTCAGTGTGGTGGTTAGGGATAAAAGTATAAGTTTTGTTTTGGGTAGGTCCATGAATTTCCCCAGAGGAGTACCATCATGGTTCTCCCTATCTTGCTCGACTTCTGTTTCTCAGTATGAAATGTTTCATCCTTCTCCCATAATCGGGGTTAATTTATACGTCAAAATCCTTGTTTTCCGCTTCATTATGTTATGGGTTCCTTCTTTCTTGATGGCAACCTCCCTGACTCTCACATTCAGGGTTTGCCTTAAATCTTATTCCTCGACTATGGCTTTCATCTAAGATCCTGTCCTTAAGCTCTTAAACATTTAAAACCCAAATTCTGTAGAAATACCTCATTATTCCCTTATCATTTTTCTTGGTATTAATCTCTTCTCAGTCATTGGCTCTCTGCCTTCATTCATCACCTTTTCTTGGCACAATATAAACCTTTCCCATAATTCGAGCTGTATTACAATCTCAAACAGCCTTTCGGTACCGGCTTCGGTTATGTTCACTTCTATTTCCATTTTCTCAAAATCTCTTATCAACTCTCGCAAAGACATTATCATCTTGAGTCTCTCCTTTCTACTAAGGGCGTTAGCCAACATATTGGCTTTCCCTGGATGATAAAGAATCTCATAATCGTAATCCTTGATTAGCTGTAACCACCTACTCTGGCGTATGTTGAGCTCTTTCTGCGTGGAAATATACTTGAGCTCTTATGGTTTGTGTAAATCTCGCACTTCTATCCATACAAGTAGTGCCTCCAATCTTTAGAGCAAACTATTTCCGTGAGCCCAAGATCATGGGTGGGATATCGAATTTTATATTCCCTTAATTGTCTTGACGCGTACGCGATTACTTTGCCGTGCTGTATATGAAGCACCTTAATTCCTTATGTGAAGCGTCACTACAAATTACAAAATCTCCTTTTCCATCCGGCAACGCCAACATAGGGGCTGTCACCAATCTTTGCTTCAGTTCTTGAAAGTTGTTCTCGCATTTCTCTGTCCATTCGAACTTCTCAGTCTTACGAGTAAGCCGCGTTAAAGGGGCTGCTATCTTTGCAAACTTGAATGAACCTATGGTAATAACCGGCCAATCCTACCTCTGGTAGTCGCCCTGACTATGGTCATCAATTCCTTTGCGGTCCTTTCTTCATTCTTGTCAGGATCCTCCACAGAATCCTCTTCAACAACAATCCCTTCTAGGATAACATCCTCAACTACTACATCCTTAATATGAGCATCATCTGGTCCCTCGTTAGGACGCTCTATCAGATCCACAATCTGAACTCCAATAAGTAATAAAATATCATCGCGCTGTTACTCCTCAACCTCAGGGTTCGGAGTTTCGCTACCATATACGATAACGAACTACGCTTTTATAATAATATTTATAAGGGTTCCCATAAGGGTTTTAACTGTCAGTACTACGTTAGGTAGTCCGACTATGAACTTGGCAAGAGTTCTTATTATCTTAGTGAACTTATTATCTTAACGACGCATCATCTCTGAGGTTTATAACGCTTAGCTCTGATACCATTTCTGTAACACCCCCAAATCCGGGGTCGGGGATTCGGGTTGTCACGAGTTCCATTTCCCTTAATAATACTTAATCTTATCAATCAACCAACTACTGCGTACTGTGACCCCACAATATACACACACACAACACAAGTTATAGTCTCAGAGATGAATACCAAAAATAACATAAGTCATTTTATTCCACAATTATAAGCCATTACACCTCAAAAGGGTTTCTGAATAAATTTACATATTCTTTGCCATTATTACAATTCATAATATACATAAGTCTGGTACATCAATAGTTGAAAACCTATCCTATTGGTAGTTACTACCTCAGCTACGGCGACATCAACGCCTACAGGAAACTGCGGAACGTTTCCTATCCGCTCGCGAATTGGGAGCTTGATCCTGTTCATCTTGTCTATCTGTTGTTGTGTGATGAAAGAAGAACGCAAGGGTGAGCAACAAGCCCACCGAAATAATATGTATAATAATTTACAATATATGAGCATTCTTATAATACTCATGAAAGTCTTGGTCAAAAAGAAATGAACCAAGTTTGATCTCTTAATGCGACCAAGTCGCAAAATATTTAGTATATATGTATATATACTTTTCAAAATCTTTGAAATCCTCTGCCATGTATAATATACACAGAGTTCCAGTTTATAACTGTATTAAAAATATCGTTGCAGGGTGATCTCATATATCTAACCTTGTCTTAACGTTTTTCTGAAAATCTTTGTCATGCATAAGATAATCATTAACTAGATATAAGCTAAAAAGATGAAGTTACAAGATACTCCAATATACTTATATATTTTCCAAACACTACTTGAACTACCACCGTTCAAGTTATAATCAGTTTCAAAAGTTCACCACATAGATGAGATTACAAGATAAGACTTGAATAGAATCAATCTATGAAATATCATCAAAATAAAATGAAGTTACGAGATACTTCATTTGATGATAACATCATTTTGAAAACTCGACCCTGCCAACACTCAACAATCGCCCAGCCGTAGCCTTTCTATCGAAGTGCTCTGGGTAGTGTTGCAGAAATATCCAATTGGATGATGAACTCATTACGGGAGTTTGCCGCGCCGGGAAGACCACTTACGATGATCATTCGTAGTAGTGCAACCCCACCATTTTCTACATGTAGAGGAGAACAGTCGGATTTACTTGTCAACCGAACACTGGACTCCTAAGGATCGTCTTAGCGGAACTTCCAGGCCATTTGGGCCAATAAATAAGGCTGGGCCGGCGCCACTTGACCACTTACGCCACTCCTAGTTCAGATAAAATCCATGACTCTGAAACGTAAAGCTCGTTCCCCCTTTTCCCAAGTAGAAACTTGTTGATACGACTCCACCAAGAAGCCGTATCTAGTTGGAAAGGAAAACTCACCGATATTTCCCAGGCGATGCCTGTTAATGGATTAACTTGTTCCAAGAATTTTACTTCCCGAGTGTTGGTTAAGTAATCAAAAACTCTTTTATCAAAACAGCAACCTTGTTGCGAATATAAAAATACATCACGGAGCCGGATCCCTCAGGTTTTTGAGCGAGTATTTAAATCCCCTTCGAAAGGAAGATCTTAAATTTGAAAACGAGTTTTGGGATCCGCTCTAACTTTTAAAATCATTTTGAAGACTCGAAAATATTTTTAAGAATGTTTGGAATAATGCTGATTTAATAAAATAAATCAGTCCCAATATATTAGAAAATATCTGAATATTATTGTTTAAATAATATTCCCATAAATGATAATCTCTATAAAATAATTGAAGTAGAAGTTTTAAAACTTATACTTGAAATGAATAATAAATAACCAAAGATATACTTATACGAAAGTACGATCTTTATTTGAGTAATCGAAAATAAGCTTGATTATCGAAACGTTATTCTTTAATAAAATAAAGAATATTATTTAATAAATAAGCGGAGTCATAATCCCTCGAATGAATATTAAAAATAATATTCATTAAATAAAATAAACGGAGTCCTAATTCCTTGAATGAATATTCACAATAATATTCATTAAATAAAATAAACGGAGTCATACATCCTCAAATGAATGTTCAAAATAATATTAATTAAATAAAATAAACGGAGTCATACTCCCTCAAATGAATATTCAAAATAATATTCATTAAATAAAATAAATGGAGTCATACACCCTCAAATGAATATTCAAAATAATATTCATTAAATAAAATAAACAGAGTCATACGCCCTCAAATGAATATTCAAAATAATATTAATTAAATAAAATAAACGGAGTCATACGCCCTCAAATGAATATTCAAAATAATATTCATTGACTAAAATAAAGTTATCGAATAAACCTTATTCGATTAATAGTTTTGAAAACTATTCATATATATACATACTATACTCGGGAATATCGACTCCCGGTTTAGAAAAATGTTAACCTTTGGGTCCCCTATATTAAGGGTATACGCAAGTACTGCTTATCTCTAGCATATGTATAATGCAGTTATAATCAATTGAATCATCAATGAGATATCAAGATTACGGAACAGACATGCATATATACCATATCAGCATGCTCCAATATATCGCAAGATTTGCTAATAACAATCATGCACTTATCACAAGATAATGCACATACATATATACATCACAACAACAGTACAACGGGTAGAAAACTTGCCTGAGTGTTCCCGGATAGACTTAAGCTTAGAGTGGGTCCGATAACCTATGAACAACAACATAAGTCGGAATTAAACCCCGATCGCTTAAGAAACTAGACTTAAACCAATTAGACTCTAACGTTCGCTTTTGCGCTTAACGATTCACTTAAGTCGCTCGAGTACCCTCGGCTCCACCATTTTTTAATAAATTAACCATTAAGAATTTTAAGACGATTCTTTTGCGAGTACTCTACCAACTGCCTAATCCACTTTACATAATTGTTTCATACTCCAATTAGTCATTCAAGGTCCTTAACCAAGGTTTCCAAGTAAGGCGAGGGGTAATGGTTCGTTCGCGAAAAGCCGTTACTTAAAACGGCCGTTTCTCTTAAATCGTACATCGGATTCAAGCGAACCACATATCAAAACGAAGCTTGTAACATGAACTATCTAATCATGGCAATGGTCAAAACATAACAGTGAGTTCACGGGTCCTGATGTTAATAACAAAAGCAGTCTAAGGTAAATCGGGCATTACGATAGCTATGTTTACGCGATTACCAAATTTTACCAAATCAATTCAACACCAAACCATCACCAATCAACACCATTACACCACCATTCAACACCAATAAAAGATCATTCAACCAACAACATTTTACCATAACCTAATACACCAATTTCTAGGTCAAACATTCAAGATCCATAACTTTAATCATTAAGCATAAACTTGACTAACTAATGGCAATGACCAAGCATAAACTCATCCAAATCATATCACTAAACATACAAATTCTTAGCATACTCCCACAACTATCATAATATTCTTAAAAACATATTAAACCCACTGATTTATAAGGGTTCGAGGGCTTTATACCTTCATTGGAGAGTGGGGATTCACTTAGAAGCTTCAAGGGGTGCTTATATGGCCTTAGGAAGCTTGGATCTTCAATGGAACCTAAGAAAACCAAAACACAACTAACTTGGTTACTATTCACCCTCCACTAAAATTATTTGTTTGAGATAGAAAACCTTTGATTCAAGCACTCAAACTACTTGCTCTTCTTAGTTATGAAATATAGGATCCAAAGAAACAAACCTTATAATTTTCCATGGAGTATAGCTTGTGTTTTGAATTTCTAATTCACCATTTTCATGAAAAATTCGAAGTGAAGAAGATGAAATGGGGGGGGGGAGAAGCTTGATTTGTTTTATTGATATTTGTGCATAAAAATGCTTGGTTGATATTGTTTTATTTTGATAATTAACCTTTTACCATGGTAACTTTTGCATGACCAAGAATCAACCAACAACACACTTCTTTTTGTCATGCTTAGGTCATCATTCTTATGTCATCTTGTTTACACATGTCATCTCCTTGTTGGTATGATGACATCACAATCCTTGGCTTCTTGTACAAGCTCGTCTCTTGGCCGCTTATCTGTTTTACGGTTCGCTTAACTCTCGCTCTCGTTGATCATTTGAGGGATCATATCCGGGATCTTATTACTTGGGTTCCCCTAAACCTTTCTCAATATTTTATATTTCTTTTATGACCCTCTCTTATAATCCTTGAATTTAAATCCTTTTAATCATGTTACCTTATACTCAATTCTTTCGGTATCTGGTGGATTTTCGGGAAAAATCAAAGTGTTCGAATTTTGATTCTGACGATCTTTACATACACTTATTTACTTTATGGAATACTAATACGATCTTAGAATTTCCATAACAGTACTCCTATATAGTGTGGTCTGATAATTTCCCTTAATCAGCATCATCAGCAAAAGTTACTATTCATCAGGGTTTCAAAAATTCCAAAAATTGGGGTTATTACATTAAACTTCCTTGAGATGTGGGCATTCATTATCTCTTCAGTGAATGGTGGAGTCGGATCATCTGGATCTCCCAAAGGAAGAAGATCACTAGGGTCAGCTCTCGGGGCAACAACCCTTCTATGTATTTGTTATGGATAAAAAACTAAGGTTATTATTTTCTGTATTTATTACTAAGATTCGGGAGCTCAAGGCCTTTAATGGCTGCTCTCGTGTTTCGTGGCTCGATCTGCCTTTACGAGATGCCTACGTATCTCTGTGAATTAGAGAATCAAGCCAAAAAACGTAGTTCTGAGCTGTGGGGTGAGGCCCCTTATATAGATGTTGGGAGTCCTTGAATTGGACTTGGTATAGGAGACTTGGTGGGCAAGTCTCATAATTAGAATGGACTTTGGAGTCCTAGATAGTAGGAAACTGATTCCTTATCCTTTTAGGTCCCCTTGAGGCTAATCTCTAAGGATTTATATCCTTATCGGGACTCTTCTCAACATCTGATTTTTCCCTTATTAATTAATTACGAAATTAATTAATAATCAGGGCTTTTAGGCCTTTTTTATTCCATCAGGCCTGATCTGGTCCATCAGGCTTAACCTTTCTGGTCTGAGTATCATATATCTTTTTATTGGGCCTAGCAGCCCACAGCTTGTACAATTAATGCAGTATTTAATTATACAATCATAATTTATTTATCCCTATCATTTGCCCCCCAACTTTTGGGAAACATTGATTAGGTTTCGCAGAAGTTAAGACTATTCGTTCCCTTACAGGGTTTCGTTTCTCCGTAAAGTGTGGAGCGACCTACACATTTACAATGAATTTTTCCTTTTATTCAGGAATTATCTTAATTTCCAGGAATTTTTCCCTTATTTCCGGGATTTTCCCCTTATTTTCTGGATTTTTTCCTAATTTTCTGGGATTTTCCCTAATTTTCTGGGATTTTTCCCTAATTTTCTGGGATTTTCCCTAATTTCCGGGATTTTTCTCTAATTTTTTGGGATTTTCCCTAATTTTCTGGGATTTTTCAGATTTCCAGCCCTTTTTCGACCAGGATCCTAGTCGAAATTTTGACCTGGATCCTAGTCGAAAATAGGGGTCAGCCTTGCCATCCTGGTCGAAGGAATTCGACTAGGATCCACGACCTGGAATTCGACCAGGATCCTAGTCGAAATTTCGACCTGGATCTAGGACCTGGAATTCGACCAGGATCCTAGTCGAAAATTCGACCTGTATTTAGGTCGAAAATTCCATCTTTTTTTTAGCTTCTTGTCATGAGCCTATCGACTAGGATTCTAGTCGATATTTCGACCTGAATCCTGTTCGAAAATTCTTTGGTTTTCTTGCTTCCTATGGGCTTTTTCCTATGGGCTTTTGTTCTCAATGGGCTTTTCGTCCCTTCAACTTCCTTTTCCTCTTATATAAAGGAATGAGGAAAGGCTATTACTCCTCACTTTCTCATTTCTTAGTTTTCTTCTTTATCTTCCTGCTAAGATTCTCAGAGGAATAACAGCAAGTCGGAGCTCAAAGCCTTTTTCAGGAGCGCTTCTTCAGGTAAGATTCCTCCCTTTGCTTTTCGTGTCTATTTTTCCATTGTGTGCCATTTTAAGATAGCCTATTTACGTGCCCCTTACTTTTTTCAGATGGCTGACAAAAGAATGACTCGCTTGGCCAAGATGAACGTGGCTAGAAAGTCCAACGATTTTCCTATTCGATCGAGGTATACTTCCTTAATCGACATGATCAACACTCGAGGGGACGAGTATCCGTCTGATGCGCATCTGGACGCGCACGATCATATTAGTGCTTTACGGGATCCCAAGGAGCTGGAAAAGTTGAGCAGCTGCTTCAAAATCAAGGAGCCTTTTAAGCTGGTTCTTGCGGGTCCGGCCGACAGGGCCTGTCAGTGGAAGAAGGACGCGCTATGCGTCTATAGGGATACTCTAAGGGCAGGTATTAGACTCCCTTTTCATCCATTCATTCCTTTGCTACTGGCTGATGTGGGCATCAGCCCTTGCCAACTTCCCCCTAATTCCTGGAGGTTGATTCTGTGCTATCTGTCGCAATGCGCCAAGCACAACGTCCCCACATCTGTTGCTGTCTTCAGGAAGATTTTTCAGTTCAAAAACAGCCCTGATAAAAGTCCGGGTTGGGTTTCTATCAACCAGCGCCCCACTATCCCCCATATCGTGAATGGGAAGTCCATCCCTGACAACAACTTGGGGTGGAAGAAAGATTTTTTGTTTGTTATTTGGGAAGGTGGAGATTGGGGCTCCCTGTTTCGATCATCCTTTGGGCTGGCCGTGGACGGGAGCCCAAATGACATAACTTTGTCTGAGGAGGAGGCTAGAGGTTTCAACCTCCTTACGCAAGACAACGGTACTTCCCATTCTTGGGACCTTATCCGGGAGACCGTCCTGGTAGAACGCGGCCTTTCGCCCGTTAATAAGAAAAGTAAGTTCCCTTTCTTACCTCCTTTATTTCCTGTACTTTTATTTCATTGGTTTTCAACTGACTTTGTTTGTTGCAGTGGCTGAGAAGATTGAGGAGGCTACCAAGCCGAAGGACCTGGAGACAACCAGGATGAAGAGGGCCGGGAAGATCTTTAAAGACCCTCGACTGGGTGACCGCTCCCCGAGTTCCTTCTTCAGGCAACGGAGCCAGATGAGGAAGGCCCCAGCCAAGTTCTGCGCACCAAGCAGAGGCCAGGGGCCTATTTTCAACCTGCTTGGGGGATCCGGGGCAAGGACTCAATTGTGGGCAGCACGGCGCTGTCCAAGGAATGGTCTAAGCATTCCATCTCCCCGGTGGATTATCAAGATTTTGTCCTTCAACAGGACTTAGAGGGGAATGAGCTATTTGGAGCCCAGGCTCTGGCGACGGTACGTCCTTTACTTATGCCCTTCGTACTTATCTTCCATGTTTCTTTTCTAAACTTTCGCTGTTCTCTTGCAGGCTAACGCCCATTTCCAAGGGGCAATTCACCAAGCTAAGGCTTGGAAGGTTGGCCTGGAAGATGCCAACAAGAAGTTGGAGGAGGCCAACCAAAAAATAGAGGCCCTTGAAGCTCAACTGGCCTCTTCCACTTCTGACCTGGAGACGGCCGGGCCGAAAATGTCATTCTGAAGGCGCAGAAGGACAAAGCCTTTGATGGCTGGATGGACACCCAAGAATTCAAGGACTTGATGGTGGAGCATGATGCCCTTCTTCACCCAGTTAGCTATAAAGAGGGCTGGGATGCTGCTGTGGAGGCCATCCAGGATGAGTTTCCAGAGGTCCTTGAGCAGTCCCCCTTTCCTTGCCCTGTGCGGGTTCCAGAGCTTGGAGGTGTTACTGAGAAGCTTGCTGTTATGATCAAGGATGGAGAGGAGGAAGATTCTTCCGAAGAGGAGTTTGAGCCTGTCGCTAAGAAGGCCAGGGTGGAAGAGCCTCCAAAAGCCGCCTCAACAGCCAGCATCTCCTGCAGAGGGAACTTCTACAGGGACTTCGGAGGGGACAACCGAGACGTCCGAAGGAACGACTGAGACTTCCGAGGAGACTTCGGATAGTGGTTCTGAGGAATCTCAGCCTTCCAAGGCCTAACTTTTTGTATATCTTCTTTTTGAACTTTATTCATATCTAAACTTGTTACCCTTCGGGGTTATATTTCATATGTTGCTTTTCTTGCCTCTTTCTGTTTTAACTTTACAATCTTAATACGCATTTGAACTTTAAACATCCTTAGATAGAAATAATTTCAAACTCTTTAATATGAAGTCTGGTTTTCCAAAACCTTACACAGCATGGGTTCGACCCTAATCAACAATAACTAGACAATGTAAATTCTACTGGAATATAAAATCCTACGCAAGCAAAGCTTCAAGGTGCTTTTAAACCTACTTGTCAAATGACAAGTGAGAATCGTACTTCGCCTATCTTACACGTAGTAAACCTTCAGGTTTTGTGCGTGCCAGGTCCTCGGGACTTCAAAACCTTCCATAGTTTCCAGCTTGTAGGTTCCTCTACCCTGAACGCTCTTGACTCTGTACGGCCCTTCCCAATTCGGGGCAAGCTTTCCTTTCTGTCCGACACCAGAAGCCTCTATTTTTCTCAAGACTAGGTCACCTTGTTTGAAAAACCTCTCTTTAACCCTTAGGTTGTAGTAGAATGAAGCCTTTTTTGATATTCTACTATCTTTGCATGTGCTTTATCTCGCACTTCATCGATTAAATCCAGGGCTAACCTCTGCCCTTCCTCATTTTCTTCTGCATTGAAAGCCTGAATCCTTGGAGAGGAATGTGATATCTCTACTGGAACTACTGCTTCTGCCCCATATGCCAACATGAAGGGAGTTGCTCCTGTCGTGACTCTACAGGTAGTCCTGTAGGCCCATAATATTGGAAGTATCTCATCCACCCAATTATTTCTTGACTTCTCGATCCTCTTCTTTAGTCCATCCAGGATTATCCGATTTGCTACCTCTGCTTGCCCATTGGCTTGCGGGTGAGCCACAGAGGTGAATCGTAACTCAATTTCATTTTCTTCACAATACTTCTTGAATTCCTCATTGTTGAATTGTGTTCCATTGTCAGTGACGAGGATACGGGGAATTCCATATCGGCACATAATGTTTTCCCACAGGAATTGTGCAACCTGCTTAGTTGTGATTTTGGCCAAGGGTTTGGCTTCGATCCACTTGGTGAAATAATCAATGGCTACAATCAGAAATTTCCTTTGTGCCGTGGCCATAGGAAAAGGCCCTAGAATATCCATCCCACATGGCAAAGGGAATAGGCGAGTTGATAGAGGTCAGCATCTCGGGGGGTTGTCTAACAACTGGTGCATGCTTCTGACAGCGATCACACTTCTTCACATATTCTTTGGCATCAGCCATCATTTCTGGCCAATAGAAGCCTAAACGAGTTATCTTATGAGCCAAGGCCCTGCCCCCCAAGTGTTGTCCACAAATACCTTCATGCACTTCTTCAAGAGCCAAGCGTGCCTCATCGGGCCTGAGACACCTCAAGTAGGGAACCACGAAAGATCTTTTGTAAAGAATCCCATCTATCAAAGATACCTTAGTGCCCGAACAGTTAACTTCCGTGCTTCAGTTGCATCACTTGGCAACCAACCGGTCTGAATGTGAGCCTTGATGGGATCAATCCATGACGTCCCCAAGCCTATGGGAGCCACTAGCTTAACATCTATGCTTCGTGTCTTCAAAACACGGAAGTACACACTTCCTGAACTTTCTTCAATCTCAGACGAAGCGAACTTTGATAGCGCATCTGCCTTAACATTTTCTTCCCTTGGAATGTGTTCAACATGGCATTCATTAAATTGGGTCATCACAGCCCTTACTAGGCGGACATACTTAGCCATCGTATCATCCCTTGCCTCAAATTCTCCCTTTACCTGGGATATGATCAGCTTCGAGTCTCCACGGACCTTTAAGTTTTTGACTCTAAGTGTCCCAGCTAGACCAAGGCCAGCTATCAGGGCTTCATACTCTGCCTCATTGTTTGTGGTTGGAAAATCTAGCTTCATAGCATACTCAATTAAGAACCCATCAGGGCTTTGCAAAACCAACTGGGATATGATCAGCTTCGAGTCTCCACGGACCTTTAAGTTTTTGACTCTAAGTGTCCCAGCTAGACCAAGGCCAGCTATCAGGGCTTCATACTCTGCCTCATTGTTTGTGGTTGGAAAATCTAGCTTCATAGCATACTCAATTAAGAACCCATCAGGGCTTTACAAAACCAACCCTGCTCCACTGGAATTTGTTTTTGATGCTCCATCAAAATAGAGAACCCAATATTCTTTCTCCTTATCATCCTTCTCCCTGTCCCCATTGTCGACTCCCTTGTCTTGAGGTATGGTATCTTCCTGCCCCCCGACTTCTTGGTTGGGTATGGTACATTCCACCACGAAGTCAGCTAGTGCCTGGGCTTTTATAGCCGTACGTGGCTTATACTTGAGATCAAACTCTCCCAACTCTATTGCCCACTTAATCAGTCTCCCACTTGCCTTGGGACTGTGAATGATATTTCTCAGTGGCTGATTTGTTAGCACTTCAATCTGGTGAGCTTGAAAATAAGGACGCAGCTTTCTTGAAGCCATTACCAAGGCTAAAGCGAATTTCTCAATAGTTGAATAATTCAACTCAGCACCATGCAAAATTTTGCTGACATAGTATACGGGTTTCTGGACTTTCAGTTCTTCCTTAACCAACACCGCGCTCAAGGCGCTCTCTGAAACAGCCAAGTACAAGAATAAAATTTCCCTCAGAACTGGCTTGGCCAACAACGAGGCCTGGGCCATATACTTCTTTAACTCTTCAAATGCCTTTTGGTTTTCCTCACTCCATACAAAGTCTTTGATGCTCTTTAGCGATTTGAAGAATGACAAACACTTGTCCCCCGACTTGGAGATGAATCGTCCTAGCGCAGCAACCCTTCCTGTAAGCTTCTGAACATCCTTAACAGTTTTTGGTGGTTTCATGTCCAGGATCGCCTTTATCTTATCCGGGTTAGGCTCAATTCCCCTCTTTGAGACCATCAGTCCCAAGAATTTTCCAGATCCTACTCCGAAAGCACACTTCGTAGGATTCAACATCATCTTGTGGTACCTCAGGACCTCAAAAGCTTCCCTTAAATGGGCTATATGATCAGTCTTTACTAGACTCTTGACTAACATGTCATCAACATAGACTTCCATAGTCTTACCAATAAGATCCTTAAAAATTCTATTCACCAACCTTTGATAGGTGGCTCCTGCATTCTTGAGACCAAACGCCATAACAAGATAACAATAAACACCAAAGTCAGTGATAAATGATACCTTTGGAATGTCATCCTTATGCATTTTGATCTGGTTGTATCCGCTAAATCCATCCATGAAACTCAGCATCTCATGTCCAGCAGTGGCATCAATCAAAGTATCAATTCTAGGCAGCGGAAAACAGTCTTTGGGGCATGCATCATTCAGATCAGTGAAGTCTATACACATCCTCCACTTTCCATTACCCTTCTTCACCATTACAGGGTTTGCTAACCACTCCGGAAATTGAATCTCCTCAATGAAACCAGCCTCTAAGAGCTTTTCTACTTCCTGTTTTATAGCCTCTTGTCTTTCCGGGGCAAAATTTCTTTTCTTTTGTTTTACCGTCTTCCGGCTTGGATCCACGTTTAGCTTGTGAGTAATTAACTCCGGGTCTATGCCTGGCATATCAGCTGCTGACCATGCAAACACATCACTATTTTCTTGCAAAAATTTCACTAACTTCCCTCTAAGGGGCTCCTCTAATGTGGCTCCAATGAAAATCGCCCTCTCAGGATTCTCGGGGTCTAAAGGAACCGAAACCAATTCTTCTGCTGGCCTTCCTCTATTCTCATCATTTTCTCGAACATCCATATCTTCAATAGGAAGAACCTGCCCCCCGACTCCATCTGCCCTCAAAGAGGCCACATAATAGCTTCTAGCCATTTTTTGATCTCCTCTCTCTTCTCCAATCCCGTTTCGGGTGGGAAACTTCATGACTGAATGGTAGGAAGAGGGGACTGCCTTGAAGGCATGTATCCCTGTTCTCCCCATGATAGCATTATAAGTTGAACTAGCCTTTATCACCACGAAACCAGCATCTGT